>NC_089506.1:3887560-4499916 GCF_036850995.1 Saccopteryx leptura | reverse complement strand
ACACCCCACAGACAGCTCTCCCAGCGGGACTGAGCCAGAGTGGGGTCCCCCCCACCTCCCAGACGCCCCCACAGACAGCTCTCCCAGCGGGACTGAGCCAGAGCGGGTCCCCCCCATGCTCGCCTCCCAGACGCCCCCAGACAGCTCTCCCAGCGGGACTGACCCAGAGCGGGTCCCCCCCCCCCCGCCTCCCAGACACCCCACAGACAGCTCTCCCAGCGGGACTGAGCCAGAGTGTGGTCCCCCCGCCTCCCAGACGCCCCCACAGACAGCTCTCCCAGCGGGACTGAGCCAGAGTGTGGTCCCCCCGCCTCCCAGACACCCCACAGACAGCTCTCCCAGGGGACTGAGCCAGAGTGGGGTCCCCCCCCCCACCTCCCAGACGCCCCCACAGACAGCTCTCCCAGCGGGACTGAGCCAGAGCGCCCCCCCCCCCGCCTCCCAGACACCCCACAGACAGCTCTCCCAGCGGGACTGAGCCAGAGTGGGGTCCCCCCCACCTCCCAGACGCCCCCACAGACAGCTCTCCCAGCGGGACTGAGCCAGAGCGGGTCCCCCCCCCCCCGCCTCCCAGACACCCCACAGACAGCTCTCCCAGCGGGACTGAGCCAGAGTGTGGTCCCCCCGCCTCCCAGACGCCCCCACAGACAGCTCTCCCAGCGGGACTGAGCCAGAGTGTGGTCCCCCCGCCTCCCAGACACCCCACAGACAGCTCTCCCAGGGGGACTGAGCCAGAGTGTGGTCCCCCCGCCTCCCAGACGCCCCCACAGACAGCTCTCCCAGCGGGACTGAGCCAGAGTGTGGTCCCCCCGCCTCCCAGACACCCCACAGACAGCTCTCCCAGGGGGACTGAGCCAGAGTGGGGTCCCCCCCCGCCTCCCAGACGCCCCCACAGACAGCTCTCCCAGCGGGACTGAGCCAGAGTGGGGTCCCCCCCCGCCTCCCAGACGCCCCCACAGACAGCTCTCCCAGCGGGACTGAGCCAGAGCGGGTCCCCCCGCCTCCCAGACACCCCACAGACAGCTCTCTCAGCGGGACTGAGCCAGAACGGCCGCCTCCCAGACGCCCCCAGACAGCTCTCCCAGCGGGACTGAGCCAGAGTGGGGTCCCCCGCCTCCCACAACCCTTTCTGGAACTGAAGGGCGTAGTGCAGGTCATCTGGTGAGTGCGGCCGAAGCTCACCTCTGTTGTCTCACCCTCAAATTAGGTCCACTCCCCTTGATGCCGTCAGGTGAGGCAGTCCGTGTAGAACTGACAGGCTGGTGTCCTGTTCCCCTCGGGGCTCCCGGGCTGGCTCTCCCCGCCCAGGTGGCGAGGCAGGTGCAGTCGGATCAGAGAGGAGCTCAGAGACCCTGGTGTCCGAGTCCCTGCCATGCCCCCTCTCCGCTGGTGTCCGCGTCCCTGCCATGCCCCCTCCCCCACTGGTGTCTGAGTCCCTGCCACGCCCCCTCCCCGCTGGTGTCTGAGTCCCTGCCACGCCCCCTCCCCGCTGGTGTCTGAGTCCCTGCCACGCCCCCTCCGCCACTGGTGTCTGAGTCCCTGCCACGCCCCCTCCGCCACTGGTGTCTGAGTCCCTGCCATGCCCCCTCCCCCACTGGTGTCTGAGTCCCTGCCACGCCCCCTCTCCCCCCCCCCCCGTGGTGTCCGGGTCCCTGCCACGCCGCCTCCCCCCCCCGCTGGTGTCCGAGTCCCTGCCACGCCCCCTCCCCGCTGGTGTCCGGGTCCCTGCCACGCCCCCTCCCCGCTGGTGTCCGGGTCCCTGCCACGCCCCCTCCCCCGCTGGTGTCCGTGTCCCTGCCACGCCCCCTCCCCGCTGGTGTCCGGGTTCCTGCCACGCCCCCTCCCCCCGCTGGTGTCTGAGTCCCTGCCACGCCCCCTCCCCCGCTGGTGTCTGAGTCCCTGCCACGCCCCCTCCCCCGCTGGTGTCCGGGTTCCTGCCACGCCCCCTCCCCCGCTGGTGTCTGAGTCCCTGCCACGCCCCCTCCCCGCTGGTGTCCGGGTTCCTGCCACGCCCCCTCCCCGCTGGTGTCTGAGTCCCTGCCACGCCCCCTCCCCGCTGGTGTCTGAGTCCCTGCCACGCCCCCTCCCTGCTGGTGTCCAAGTCCCTGCCACGCCCCCACCCCGCTGGTGTCCGCGTCCCTGCCACGCCCCCTCCCCGCCTCCCCGCCTGGACCCTGACGTCCCGCCTCCTTCCAGGTGCCCACTGGCTGGTGATGACGTTCTGGCTTGTGGCCCAGCAGAGTGACGTCGTGGACAGCACCTGCCACTGGAGGCTGTTCAACGTGCTCGCGGGGGCCGTGTACATCCTCTGCTACCTCAACTTCTGGGACCGCCCCTCCGGGAGCAGGATGGCCGCGTTCTACACGGCAAGTGGTGCAGACGGTTAATCCTTACTTGTACTAGGCAGGTGGCGCCCGGTGTGCAGGCAGCTGGCTTTGCCTGTGCGTGAGCGTGTGTTTCAGAGGGAACAGCTCCGTTTCCGGGGGAAATGCTGGAAGGAATCACTGACTTGAACAGAGAGGCTGGCCTCTGGAAAGAGTAACATCGGCCCGTTATTGTCACGTGTTGACTGTAGCAGGAACTGGGGGGTGTCCGGGGATGTGTTGCAGCCGCTCTGGGCGCCAGCCCACCTGATAGATATGATCACAACTGGACCAGGTGGTACACGCAGTGTCCTTGTGAGGCGGCTCGTCACTGCGTTCCGGCCACGGTCCCGATCGTGTGCGGAACTGGAAGGTGATGCGGCACCTGCCCGCGGGCTGGTCCTCAGCCAGCGCGGGAGACCAGCTGTTTACACCCAAACAACCAAAAAGAAAAGGCAGAGTGCGGGTGAACGCTGGGAGGGAAAGGGTGTCCGAAGCCCACGCCCCGCTGGGTGACCAGAGAGGTTTCCGACCAGCAGGGGAACTGCAGTGAGCCCAGGGGAGAAAACACAGCCCGCTGCCTCAGAGCCCAGGCTCCACCGGTGACTGTCCCCAGCTGGGGTGGCCCAGAGTGCTCGCTCTCAGAGCTCACTCTCGTTCACTTCGGGCACAAGGCCACCCACAGCCTCGCCGTGGCAGTTACAGAGAACCCGCCTTTGTGGGGTCCCTGGGAAGGTTAAATAAAATGATAAACAACTTGGCACGAAACAACCAACAAGTAGTGGCCGTTACTAATAATAAAATACGGAGAGACATGTGGCACTCCAGGACAGAGCCGTGAGCCGATGGGAGAGGCTGGCGACGCCGCTCCTGGCCGGGGAGGTGGGCAGTGTGGTCACCTCCTGTTCCAGGCGAGCACCCTAGCATCAGTGACCCCCAGGCCGTGAGTCCGACAGACACCAGAGGACCTGCGATGATGGGCAAGTCACGGAGCCTCAGCCAGCATCCGTTTCCACCCGCCTCACGGGGTGAGGATGGATTTGTTGCGTGAGGCGGGGTCCCCACCCGGCGCCCTGCGGGTGGCAGCGCCCCAGCCCGCGTGCACGCGCCCATGAATAAAGCAGAGGAACGATTCTGTCGTCCGTTGGCAGAAGCAGTTTCTTCACCTGCCGGGTCCCAGCCACGTGTGCCCGGAAACGCAGGAGCTGGACGAGGCAAAGTCGCGCACCTGCGGCTCTGGTTGGTTTGTTTTGGTCACCGGCATACCTTGGTTGCCATAGCGACTCTCGGGCGTTTTAGAGGCTGTTGCATGTTGCAGAGGGAAAAGCACGTCATGGCTTCGTGCGGTCACCATCACCATTACCGGATTTCTGGGTGAAAGGCGGCTGCGTGGGAAGCCCGGAGTCAGACACTCCCGAGGTCCGGGGTGGGGTCCGCCGCGGTGGCCGGACGCCTGCAGGTGACACAGGCCGGCCGGAGTGCCCTTCGCTGTTGGAATCACGGGGCGTGGGGGCGTGACAGTCCCCACCGGAGCCGGGGAAGTGGACTCACGGAGGTGGAGTGGCGTGTCCAGGGTCACACGGCTGGCGGGGGACGCTGCCCAGGCCACGCCCGGGTCTCCTGCCAACACCCTTGTCACGTGGTCCTCCCACAGACTGCCTCGTCCCTGACGGGCACTTCCCTGGTAGAGAGACGTGAGCCCTTGACCCCAAAAGAAAGTTGCGCCTTTGGGGCGTCAACTGTGTTGTGTTGGCAAAGAAAGAGTCAAAGCCGTTGGTTGCCGGGGAGGAGGAAAGAAGGAAGGTCTAACAGCCAGAAGGCCACAGGGTCCACTTTCTAAGGGGGAATGGGCCTGGGGCTGCTTGAAGTAGCTCTGGGTGTTTTTTTTAGTGGCTAATTAAAATTTCCATTATTTGCTCAAATTGGATTGTTAAGCAGCTCCTAATAACGTTTTTAATTCTCTCTTTATTTGACTCTGCTGAAGTCGCAGCAGCGCCAGTGAATGACCATGCAAAGCGTCCAAAGCCTCCCGGCACCACAGGATGACAATTTAGTGGGGTTTTTTTAATGTCTCATACACAGTACATATTTCAGTATATCACCTTTGAATTATGTCTCGTTTGTTTAATTATTTTAAGAAATATATTTTAATATTTGAAAACTGGAAAGCAAAGTCAATAAGCCGCCCGGCAGGAGGAACAAGGAGCCTTCTGTCGGAGCTGCCCCGTGGGGTCACCCAGGAGAGGCCTCTGTTCGGCCACCAGCGCTGCTCCCTCTGCTGCCCCCTGGTGGCCATAGATCAAATTTACCTTGAAAGTTGGTGACTCGAGCTTACTGGAATTGACTGGCACTACGAGTTCTGCAAATACGTGTAATTATTGTGTTAAAGAGAAAGCATGCGGGCAGACAATTCCCATGAGCCTGTGAGAGATGTAAACTAGGAGATGAAGCCTCCTGTCGCAGCCCCACCTGACTCATGGACAGGGGCCACGGGAAGCCAGGTGGGCAGCGTCCCTCCCTGCCTTCCGGGGTGTTCTTGACTCTGCAGACGTGGCCATGAGCGGCTCTGAAGACAGGGACAGGCCCGCTTTGCCGGAGAAGCTCTGGGACCCAGACCCCGTCTGCAGAGGGGCTCAACCCCAGGGGCACCCCCCTGGGCACCAAGCCTTCCCCGCGGAAGGAAGCCGCCGTGCAGAACTGTGGGACAGGCGCGTCCCCCGGGCCATGGGCCCCTGACCAGGGAGCTGACTGTCCCTTTGTTCCCCAGATGATGCTGCTGGAGAACACCATCCTGCTGCTCTTGGCCACTGACTTCCTCCAGGGGGCGCCGTGGACCAGCCTGTGGGCCGCAGCCGGAGTCCTATCGGGATTTCTGATTGGTGAGGACCCAGTGGGCCGTCCTGCGGTCTCCCTCCCTCCCCCAGCTGTCAAGAGGGACGCGTTTCCTACTGGTGCACAGGTGAAAGCCAGCAGGGAGGGGGGAGGGAGACTACAGAGAGCTGGCCCAGGTGCGCCCCGGTGTGCTCACTCACCTGGTCTGCCTGGAGCAGCAGTCCTTCCCTGGGGTGGGGCTGCCAGCTGGGTGTCTAACCACTCCCGTCCTGTTCGGGTGGGTGTGCAAACGCCCTCCCCGCCGGCTCCAGGTATCTGCAGGCTCTGACTCAGAACCGCGTGTCCCACACCGCCCCTAAGCTGTGCCCTGCGCCCCGATTCCCACCAGTCTGGCTCCAGGGGGGGGTATTTTCTTTCTCAGCATGCTGACCCCGGGCACGGGGAGCAGGAGCACAGCCGAGGGGCGGCAGTAGCAGCTCAGACGGCCAGAGGGGCTCACAGCCAGGCCTGCGGTCCTCCCCGCCTTCCTGGAACTGCCCGAACCTGAGCCCCCCCCCCAGGGTCAGGAGCTGTCCCCAGCAGATGGGTGTTGCCCGGATAATAGTCGCAGGGACACAGGCCTTCAGTCAGCAGCTCCGCCTCTCACCCTGAGCTCCTGCGACACACATCTATTAAGCACCTACTGCATGCCACGACACACATTTATTAAGCACCTACTGCATGCCGCCTGGGGGCTGCAACCCAGAACCCCGCAGCCGCCCGAGAGTGTCCGTCTTCACAGAATCTGCGTGTTAGGGCTGCGTGATCCGGGGTCGCGTTCCCTTTCTTGGCCTTGTGGGGGGGCAGGGGGGGGTCTCATTGTAAAAGGGTGACAACAGCTCCCTCAGCAGCCGATCATCAGAGTGGAGAACAATGTGCAGAAATGGTTTGATCCGTGCTTCTGGCACTAAGTCCCATAGAAATTCAGCCTCCATCCCCCCACATGAAGCGTGGCTCCCTCCCCCCCTCATCCCATAAGGACGGTTCTCGGAGAGGGGGCGAGGGGGTCCGGCTGGGCTCCTTCTGGCCCGGCCTGGCCCCTGCGAAGCCTCCCCCACACGATTCCAGCTTCCACGCTGTTTATAAGGAGCGGCCTGAGCCGGGGCCCGCGGTCCAGTCCAACAGGAAACTGGAAACGACGTGGGAGGCTGCTGGAACGCTCTGTTAGAGAAGTTACCGCCGTAGTCAACACTCGGATCCAAATAAATGAACCCGACAACAATGTGATTAAGATGTTTATGCACAAAGGAAGTGTTGTTGCTGCTCATGGAACTTCCTGGACCCGGGCTTTTGGGAGCTGTGCTGAACCTCCTTGGGTCCTGTTGTGGAAGGTTCTTCCTTGACCTCGCAGGCCCGGCCTGGGACTCCGTCCACCGTGTGTGGGTGGTTGAACTCTGAGTACTCGATCCAGTTCTTGAAGGTAGAGGAGTATTGCTAACAGTCTCCTGCACGGCGTGCATGCACGCACGCACGCACTCAGACACGCATGGGCGCCCACACACGTCTGCAGCGCTCAGCTGGGAGGCTCCCTCCGAAATGAAGGATTTAAACTTTGTTATTATGTGGTTAAATTTAGAAATATCTGCAGCTTAGGGAAGCTGGAAGCAACATAAATCCCCCCGCACCCCCCTCCCCAACTGTCCGGTCCTGATGCTCCAACAGTCCTGGTTTTCTAGTCCAAATTCCAGTGTTCCACTCGAAACCCCTGAGCCGGGGACTCTGGGAGCCCCGAGGAGGGGGACTCTGGGAGCCCCGAGGAGGGTGCAGGACTTCGCAGGACGTAACCTGGTGCCCCCCCCTTCTTTTCCAGGCAGCGTCTCACTGGTCGTTTATTACAGTCTGCTGCACCCCAAATCCACAGACATCTGGCGGGGCTTTCTAGGGAGGACCTGTGGCGTTGCAGAGGGTGACAAAGCAGAGAGAGAGCCTTCTCCCCGGGCCACCGTGCTCGCCGACGAGAGGCCGGAGGGCCCAGGCGCGGGCCAAGGGCAAGGCTGGGAGCCAGCACATCTGGGGACGCCCGCCAGCCCGCAGTGGGGACCCCCGGCGCTGGGACAAGAAAGCCAGGTGGCCGGGGAGGACTCTTTCCTCAGCCACCACCACTGGCTGCTGGTGAAACTCGCCCTCAAAACGGGCAACCTGTCTAAGATCAATGCCGCCTTTGGGGACCAAGCCGGCTGCCTCTGTGCCCCCCCTTGGGGGTGGAGCCAGCAGGACACCTGGAAGGGGAGGTGGTCGTGCTCCCAGCCAGAGCTCCCCTCGTGCCCCCCGGATCCTCTGACCTCAGAGAAAGGCTCTGAGTGTCAAGGTGACTCGAGTTATGTCTCTCTGGACAGTGATGACTGTGTCCAAGCTCCTGTTCGGACGCCGTCGGCCACCCAGCAGGAGGGTGGCCTGGAAGAAGACCTCGGGGGTCTTTCCAGGGAGCAGCAGAGGGGCGGGGAGGAGCAGGGGAGCTCCACCCTGTACTTCAGCGCCACGGCGGAAGGGGCCGCGTCCTGGCACCGGGAGAGCGGGCGGGCAACCCCGCAGACCCCGGGGACGGGCAGCCCTGCCTCCCCGTGGCCGGCCACCAGGCCCTCTCCGGTCACCACGGCCAACATCAGCCCCATCCTGGGCAGGGGCCCCGCGGGAAGGGCCCGCCCCCACGCCGGCTCCCCCGGCAGAGCACCGGGCAGCTCCGAGCCTGGGGAGCAGCAGGCGCCCGCAGGGGACCCGCAAGGTGGTCCTGCCACCGCTGGCGCACGGGGGTCACCGTCAAAGGCGAGCCAGAGGCCCGCTGATGAGCCCCGCCTCACGTCCACCCCCAAACCTGAGTCCACTCGGGGCTGCCGCTGGAAGGACGGACGGAAGGCCGAGAGGAGTTTCTTCGTGTGACCGGTCACGGCGGGATGGGATGAGAAGCTGGTCCCTGGGCGTCGGAATAGGAGAGATCCCCCTTCTGACCCCGCACCCTGGCATTGTGTAGCACTGCAGCCCTCTGAAAAACAAGGGGGCCACAGACTGTGCTAGGATGCCCTGTGGACCCCGCCTGCCACACACACGCGTGGGATGAGGACAGAGCTGCCAGTCAAAATTGCCGGCTGCTTTTTATGAATGCGACGACCCCTATTCTGTTACATTTTTTGTTGTGGCTTCTGAGGTGGGACCCAGAGTCCTGTTTCATTCTGGGTCCCTGTTCCCGTCAGCTTCTCCTGCTGCTAGTGATTACTCATCTCTCTCCGTACAAAACTGCGTTCTAACCACATTATTTCACGGAAAGCGTGGCCAGATCGTGTGAGCCCCTTCTGGAAGTGGGTGTGAAACGCGTGCTCCTTGTCATCAGCCTGACGGAAGACGCGGTGTCGCTCTGCGATCCTGGTGACCTCTCTGGCAGAGCCGAACGGACACCTTCCAGCGAAAACACAGCCCCCCTCCCCACTGGCCACTGCTTCTCCACCCTTCCCCCTCCTCCTTCTCTCCCTCTATCTATCTCTCTCTTCTCCTCCTGCAGCCAAGGCTTCTTTGGAGTAATTTGGCCCCGGGCACTGAGGATGGCTCCATGGCCTCCACCTCAGGCACTGAAATAGTTTGGTTGCTGAGCAATGCAGCGGTGGTCCCAGATGGGCAGAGCGTCGCCCCCTAGTAGGCTTGCTGGGTGGATCCTGGCCTGGGCGCATGTGGGAGTCTGTCTCTGCCTCCTCCTCTCACCAAATAAATAAATAAGTAAATAAGTAAATCCAACCACGCGAAGTCCCCCCTCCAAACACCATCCCATGGGGGGCAGCACATGAAGTCCGGGTGACACGTCCCAGGCTGCGGCAGTGCCCGTCCTGGTAAAGGGCCTCCGTGTCCCGGGAGGCAGAGAGAGGAGCAGACAGGGACTCTGCTCACTGTTTTCAGACTCCCCAGCCCTGGATCCGGTTGGCAGGGCCGGGAGCCTCTCCGCCCCCTCCCTGTGTGCAGAGTTCGTACAGACCAGGCACTGAACGGAGAGAGACCGAGGCACGTCCTTGCTGTGAGGGGGCCCAGGACCGGCCCCTCCCTGTGTGCGGAGTTCGTACAGACCAGGCACTGAACGGAGAGAGACCGAGGCACGTCCTTGCTGTGAGGGGGCCCAGGACCGGCCCCTCCCTGTGTGCGGAGTACGTACAGACCAGGCACTGAACCGAGAGAGACCGAGGCACGTCCTTGCTGTGAGGGGGCCCAGGACCGGCCCGGGCCCCTGCACGGCCTGCTCCCGTCACACATCCAGCGAGTGGCTGTCCCCCGGAACTCCGCTGCCTGGGGGTGAGCTGCCCCAAGGGCGTGCGTCTCTTGTCCGCCCGCCGTCCTTGATTTTCTGAAGGCTCCCTCTCTGCCCCGCTGCCCACGGAGCTCCTGGGGGCAGCCAAGGGGCCCGAGGGCCCTGGACACTGCGGAGTCCCCGCGTGGACGTCACGGCTGTCTCCAGCCCAGCAGCACGGCCGCAGGAAGGCGGGGCTGATGTCCGTCTGAGTTTCCTCGTGGACCGCACCTGCGTGGGGTGGGCTGTGTGTGCCGCTGGCGGTGCGGCCGGCGCGCGTGGCCTGGCGTGAGGGATGTGAGGGGTGTGGGGACGGCTGGTGGCAGCAGCGGAGGGGAGGTCCAGAGAGGGAGCCCCTTGAATGGGGCACTGTGGGGGCAGCTCCCCCGTCCGCCTCCGAGGTCCTCCTCCCCGCACCCTCTCCTGGGGAGGGCAGAGGGGAGAGGTTCGCAGAGGCGGTCAGGCTGGGGGGGGTGCAGAGGGGAGAGGTTCGCAGAGGCGGTCAGGCACGGGGGGGGCAGAGGGGAGAGGTTCGCAGAGGCGGTCAGGCACGGGGGGGGCAGAGGGGAGAGGTTCGCAGAGGCGGTCGGGGGGGGCAGAGGGGAGAGGTTCGCAGAGGCGGTCAGGCGGGGGGGGCAGAGGGGAGAGGTTCGCAGAGGCGGTCAGGCGGGGGGGGCAGAGGGGAGAGGTTCGCAGAGGCGGTCAGGCGGGGGGGGCAGAGGGGAGAGGTTCGCAGAGGCGGTCAGGCTGGGGGGGGGCAGAGGGGAGAGGTTCGCAGAGGCGGTCAGGCAGGGGGGGGCAGAGGGGAGAGGTTCGCAGAGGCGGTCAGGCGGGGGGGGGGCAGAGGGGAGAGGTTCGCAGAGGCGGTCGGGGGGGGGCAGAGGGGAGAGGTTCGCAGAGGCGGTCAGGCTGGGGGTGCAGAGGGGAGAGGTTCGCAGAGGCGGTCAGGCGGGGGGGGCAGAGGGGAGAGGTTCGCAGAGGCGGTCAGGCGGGGGGGGGCAGAGGGGAGAGGTTCGCAGAGGCGGTCGGGGGGGGGCAGAGGGGAGAGGTTCGCAGAGGCGGTCAGGCGGGGGGGGCAGAGGGGAGAGGTTCGCAGAGGCGGTCAGGCGGGGGGGGCAGAGGGGAGAGGTTCGCAGAGGCGGTCAGGCTGGGGGGGGGCAGAGGGGAGAGGTTCGCAGAGGCGGTCAGGCAGGGGGGGCAGAGGGGAGAGGTTCGCAGAGGCGGTCAGGCGGGGGGGGGCAGAGGGGAGAGGTTCGCAGAGGCGGTCGGGGGGGGCAGAGGGAGAGGTTCGCAGAGGCGGTCAGGCTGGGGGTGCAGAGGGGAGAGGTTCGCAGAGGCGGTCAGGCGGGGGGGGCAGAGGGGAGAGGTTCGCAGAGGCGGTCAGGCGGGGGGGGCAGAGGGGAGAGGTTCGCAGAGGCGGTCAGGCACGGGGGGGCAGAGGGAGAGGTTCGCAGAGGCGGTCAGGCACGGGGGGGCAGAGGGAGAGGTTCGCAGAGGCGGGTCAGGCAGGGGGGGCAGAGGGGAGAGGTTCGCAGAGGCGGTCGGGGGGGGGCAGAGCGGAGAGGTTCGCAGAGGCGGTCAGGCTGGGGGGGCAGAGGGGAGAGGTTCGCAGAGGCGGTCGGGGGGGGCAGAGGGGAGAGGTTCGCAGAGGCGGTCAGGGGGGGGGGCAGAGGGGAGAGGTTCGCAGAGGCGGTCAGGGGGGGGGCAGAGGGGAGAGGTTCGCAGAGGCGGTCGGGGGGGGGCAGAGGGGAGAGGTTCGCAGAGGCGGTCGGGGGGGGGCAGAGGGGAGAGGTTCGCAGAGGCGGTCGGGGGGGGGCAGAGGGGAGAGGTTCGCAGAGGCGGTCAGGCGGGGGGGGCAGAGGGGAGAGGTTCGTAGAGGCGGTCAGGCTGGGGGGGGGGCAGAGGGGAGAGGTTCGCAGAGGCGGTCAGGCGGGGGGGGGGCAGAGGGGAGAGGTTCGCAGAGGCGGTCGGGGGGGGGCAGAGGGGAGAGGTTCGCAGAGGCGGTCGGGGGGGGCAGAGGGGAGAGGTTCGCAGAGGCGGTCAGGGGGGGTGCAGAGGGGAGAGGTTCGCAGAGGCGGTCAGGCTGGGGGTGCAGAGGGGAGAGGTTCGCAGAGGCGGTCAGGCTGGGGGCGTGGGGCCCCGGGCAGCTGGACTGAGATGACCATGAGATGCCTTGTTCGCTCGTGCTTCCCAAAGACCAGGGGCAGCGCCACCCACGAGGCCTGAGGCCGGGCTGGTGGGGGAGGGGGGGTCTGGCTTTTCATGTCACTTTCCGCCGTGCCAGGCTTGAGACTTCTACATTCCTTCCAGGTCGTGACCCGGTCGGGTCTCAAGCTGGACACTAATTCCACGGAGGTCTTTCAAGTGCCCAGCAGGCTTTTACTTCAAACCGTTAGTCCTGTCGCTGTCGTGCAAACAGAGCAATGCGCTTCTCTCCTGAATTTGACTCAGTGTCCCATGTTATCGAGGGTGACCAGCTACCCCGGTCTCCCCAGGACGGGGAGGCTCCCTGTAATGTGAGGATGTCGGGGCTAAAACCAGAGTCCCAGGCCTGCCTGCCTGGGTGGCTGTCACCCTAATACCTATTTGCAGTGATCACTTCTCTTTTTCTTTCTTTCTTTCTTTCTTTCTTTCTTTCTCTCTTTCTTTCTTTCTTTCTTTCTTTCTTTCTTTCTTTCTTTCTTTCTTTCTCTCTTTCTTTCTAAGTGAGGCAGGGAGGCAGAGAGACAGACTCCTGCGTGCACCCCGTCTGGGATCTACCCAGCAAGCCCCCTACAGGGCGATGCTCTGCCCATCTGGAGCCACTGCTCCTTTGCTCAGCAGCTGAGCTATTTTAGCGCCTGAGGTGAGCTACCCTCAGCTCCCAGGGCCAACTTGCTTGAGCTATTCGAGCCATGGCTGCAGGAGGGGGGGAGAGAGAGAGGAGAGGCAGGGTTGGAGAAGCAGGAGGCTACTCCTGTGTGCCCTGACCGGGAATTGAACCTGGGACTCCACACGCTGGACCGACGCTCTACTGCTAAGCCAACCGGCCAGGGCCTGCTCACTTCTTTTACTTTCCATAGCTGCCGAGTCAGAAAGTGGAGAAACTATTCCGTGGTGACAAACCTGGGGGCTGAGGCACATCTCCTGAAATAGCTCCTATGGCTCCCAACCCCAGGGCCCCCGCTCCGTCAATCTTTCAAAAGCCAAGCTGACTCACGGGCCCCTTGCTAGTTGTGACAACCAAAGTCAACACGGTTGGCCGCTGTGAGCTCGGCCGTGCCAGGAGAGACCCCGCTCTGGAGTCACAGCTCTCATCCAGGTTTTAAGTGAACATCTCTCGGGGCACGGGGTGGGGGGGACTCTCCCATGGAAAACTACCATGGAAAAACCCATGACTTTGACCACACAGAAACATTCATTATGGCAAGACTGTAATTACCAGATGGCCCGTCAGGGTTTCCATTATGAATGGGGCCTCAACCTTGGTGGAAGCCGGTTCTGCCCAGCCGGAGCTAACCACGGACAGGTTTCCAGCCCGACGGGGAGTTCTCTGACGTGTTTACGATCTGGCACGGCGGGGGCTGGGCTGGGGTGGGGACGGGGGGGGGGTGGGGGGGACGAGGTTGGGAGCAGAATGAACAGTATGGAGTTCTGTGCCTGGCGTGTTCTTTAAGCTGCAATTAAGAAGACAAACAAAACGCCACCAACCAGCCAACCCACCAGGATGACGGAGGGTGTCCTGACTGACCTGAAAGATGGGGATTTTAAAGGCCATGCCTTGTCTTTAACTTACTTTAAAAGATGGAGAGGAACTAAGGAGCCACAACGAAGAATCGATGCTTCTCATCTCTCTCCCTTCCTGTCTGTCCCTCTCTCTGTCTCCCTGTCTCTGTCTGTCACACACACACACAAAGATGGAGTGTTTGATGAAAGAACTGAAACTTGCTATTTTTTTTTCTTCTTCTCCTGAAGTTTGGTCAGCCAGGGAAGAAGTGAGCTTTGGCTCACTGTGTCTCTGAGGGAGACCAGGGTGGCGGGTGGGACCCAGCCTCTTTTCTGTCTCTTTTTCCAGGTACTTCTGTAATGGCTCAGAAATCACTTCAGGTTTCTCTTCAGTACGTCGGGGACACTCGTAGCTGGCTAAGTTACAGAGTTCTGGTGTAGAGCTGCCAAGGCAGTGGGCGTGAGCGGCTCACCCCATGACAGGGCCCCTCTGCTCTGTCCCCTCCTGCCCCCAGCAGCTCTCCAGAGCCCAGGGAGTCTGAGAGCCCCGTGCGGTCAGAGGCCCAGTGCCCCTGAGACCACAGAAGAAGGCACACACCTCCACTCTGCTCCGGATCCTGGCTCACCCCACAGCAAATGCACACTGGACCCCCCTGGAGGCGTAAGCTTGGTTTTACTGAAAAGTTTCATAGTCTCTGCTGCAAAGCCATAAAACCATGTTGGGGGCAACTTGCCATGATCTTGTGACTCTGTAAGGCACGATGGGCAAAAACCTCATCCACCCACTAGTCCTGCGGGGTGTGGTGGGGGCAGAGACTCGACTCAGGCCTCGTAAGGTCACCGGGTGATAAAATGGCCCTTAGAAAATAACTCACAAAACAATTAGGAATTCCAAAAACATTAAGTCTCTGTCTTCTGCTCTTATGATTAGAAGTTTGAGGAAGTGTGAAGCGATTTTGTGTCACCCCAACAAATTCAATTAAAAAAAAACAGAATGAAAGGAAAAGGCTCAAGTTTGTAAATGATCGAGAGGACGTTTTTCTTATTCAGATTCCACTTTCCACTCCCAGGAGTCTTAAGAATTTGGAGGTCAGTAGTTCTCCTCCCCCACTCCCAGGCAGGAAGTCGCGTGACACATCTGAGTAATGGAGTGAGGTGGACCAGGGTCCACGCTGAGCTGAGAAAGGTTATAACAACTTTCAGGATTGTGAGTCACTTATTTTCAGTAACTGGCAGCTGCAAGTTTAATCAGGCTTAGTTCTGACTTGGATGAGAAATACATGGCCCATCACCTTCTCCTCCCACGTAACTCACGAGAGCATGCAGCCCTGATTCAAAGTTGCAGAAAAGCCGGTTCTGTGGGGAGCCCCCAAAGGCCCAGACACGTTAATGCTAATACGTTAAGAGGCTGTCACCTGCTGCTTTTCGCGATGTAGACGCTCCTCTGGAGGGTAAGCTGTGTGTATCCGGGTGCATTGGGAAGTCAGCATACTTCCCAGTCATGCTTTGCTTTCAGAATTAATGCTACTGTATCCTCACTTCATTCCCGGCCCTGGATACAGTATCCAAGCTGCTCTTTCCAGCTGTGGCAGGGCTCCTCTGGCCGCGCAGCGCCCTGCGGGCCAGCAGGTGGCGCCCGTGCCCCTCCATCCCCCACGCGGCCCGGGTTTCCTATCTCAGGCTTCATCTCTGAACCTGCTGACCATCAGCTTGGGTGGCCAGGGGGGTTCAGTTTGCTGCCTTCGGTCAAAAACACGAGACCCCTGGAGCACCCCGTGTGGACCGACCCCCGGAGCTCGCCAAAAGCAGACCGGGGCTGTACCTTCCGCATTTTCCCAGCAAACAAGCAGACTGCCCTCCCTGACTCCCTTGCTGGGGTCAGGGGCTCCGGGGTTCACTGAGGTAATGAGGGCTTCACAGCGCTGTCATCCATGCCCGGGAGGAATGAGGGCTTCACAGCGCTGTCATCCATGCCCGGGAGGAATGAGGGGTTCACAGCGCTGTCATCCATGCCCGGGAGGAATGAGGGGTTCACAGCGCTGTCATCCATGCCGGGGAGGAATGAGGGGTTCACAGCGCTGTCATCCATGCCCGGGAGGAATGAGGGGTTCACAGCGCTGTCATCCATGCCCGGGAGGAATGAGGGGTTCACAGCGCTGTCATCCATGCCCGGGAGGAATGAGGGGTACAACGCTGTCATCCATGCCCGGGAGGAATGAGGGGTACAACGCTGTCATCCATGCCCGGGAGGAATGAGGGGTTCACAGCGCTGTCATCCATGCCCGGGAGGAATGAGGGGTACAACGCTGTCATCCATGCCCGGGAGGAATGCCAGGCCCGAGGCAAGTGCCCTGGAACGGGCAGTCCGCGTTGGTGAGATGCCCAGCAAGCTACGTTCTCAGAGGCTCAGGGTGCTCCCTGCTGGGACCGGCCGTGCGGGCTCCACCCGCGGGTCATGTAAACAGGGCCAGACAGACTGGTTTTTATGATGGGGACCCATGACTCAGGCTCTCCTTGCTCTTCTTGCCTTTTTTAAATAAAAAAAAATGCCATTTTCTGTGTCTCTTCGGAGACTGAACTCCAGGATGTGCCCCCAGGTCTGTGGGGTCCCCCAGCGCCCACGTTCAAGCCGAAGTTCCAGGGGTCTAGAAAGGGCTTTGCATGTCTGTGGGATGTGGGTCGGCGCCGCGAGCTACGGAGCCGTGGGAAGACGTGTTTTCTCAGTGGAAGAAGCCAGTCCGGAAAAGCTACCTGACCGCTGGGACCATCCGCAGGCGGCCGAGCGGCGGAGGCGGAGGACCGATCAGCAGCGGCTGGTGCGGAAGGAGGGCGAGTGGGCAGCGCCCGGGGGTCTCAGGCAGTGAAACACTGCCCTGTGACCCCGTTGTGATGGACACGTGTCACTGCACATGTCCACACCCACAGAAAGGACAACCCCGGGACGGACCCACGTTGCACACAGAGGACTCGGGGGATGATGACGTGCTCAACGCCGGTTCACCAGATGTCACACGGGCACCATGGGGGGGGGGGTAGTAGTACAGGGGGTCGTGGGGGGCAGGGGGTGTACGAAATATCTCTGTCCTGCCTGACCTGTGGTGGCGCAGTGGATAAAGCATCGACCTGGAATGCTGAGGTCGCCGGTTCGAAACCCTGGGCTTGCCTGGTCAAGGCACATATGGGAGCTGATGCTTCCTGCTCCTCCCCCCTTCTCTCTCTCTGTCTCCCTCTCTGTCTCTCTCCCTTTCTCTCTCCTCTCTAAAATGAATAAATAAAATAAAATAAAATAAAAAGAAATATCTCCGTCCTTTCCCCTCCATTTTCCTGTGAACCTAAAACTGCTCTGGAAAAGGTCTAATTATGTTTTAAGTTTTTAACTACGCCCTTCGCAACTCCGAACCCGAGCCTACTCTTATCCACCGAGACGCCGACCTGAGCGCCGATCCGGGCCAGGCCCTGCGGCGAGCACTGGAGACGGAGTGCAGGTCCTGAGTGTCAGGGTCTGGTGGGGCAGGGTCGCACGAACAGCGGGGCCGGTCCCGGCCCTGGTCTTGCTGTGACGTCACAGGCAGCCAGTGTGTTTGAAGGGGACCCTGGTGAGCAGGGAGAATCGTCCAAGTCTCCCAGGTTCACAGTTCCTGGGGGCCGGGCGGGGGGGGGGGGCGTCTCCCTCCGTGTCCGGCCTGGAGCTTAGAGGCAGCGTTGTCCTCTGAGTCCCTGCTCTGTCCCTTGGGAGCTGCGGGACCTCTGCAGCTTGCTGACCCCCTCTGTGTGCCTGCGAACTCTCCTCCTCTCTGACACAGGGTGGTCGTCACCCACCGGCCCGCGGGACGGTGCTCGGATGGAGTGCGGTCAGCCCCGCGGGGATTCGGCACAGATTACAGACAGGACACACGGGTGGCGAACATCCTGAGTCCTGGGGGGTGGGGGGGTGCGGAGGAGGCACGTGGGGAGGGGCGAGTAAGCCACAAACTCCTTATCTCGGGGGCTGCCTGTCCATACACATCTTTTTTTTCCTGAGACGTCGGAAATCCCTCAAAACTGTCCAGGTCCTGCCTTGGCCTGGCCCGTGCGCCCCAGGAGGGCGGGCCCCAGGCTGGGACAGGGGAACACCCACCCAGCACCCTGCATCTTGGGAAGCTCAGACCTCCGCTCAGCAAGTGTGAAACGCGCCCCCGAGGTCTTTGGGGACCAGAGATAAAGGCAAGTTAAGAAGCCGCTTGCATAGAACTCACTTCAGAAAAAAAAAAAAAAAATCTTTTTTTTTAGAAAGTTAGGGGTTTGTTTTTTTGTTTTTCTGGTTCAGAGTTCTGACGTGCTTCTCCCTGTTTTTCTTCATACTTGGGGACAGCAGAAATGATACACGGCCTCCCCCTAATCAGTGGGCCATGATATATTTACTGAGAAACTTTTAATAAATAAACCACAACCGTGAACCCCTTGTGCCCTTACAAGCCGGCCGGTTCTCATGGGGAGAGTTCAGGAGTTTTAATGGAGCGATCCTGTGTTCTCATGAGAATTTTATTAGAAATCAGAGATTCGAAATGCATCGAGCAGGAAATTTATGGGGTTCCATGGGAACCACCCTGGCGTGTTGTCATGCTGGGTTAATTTACTTCTTCTTAGCCTGTCGGTTTACTTTGGAAGTTTCAGTCCTGAGCGTGGTTCTGAATGTCTCAGCAAACCCAAGCCAGCTAACGGGTCCCTCGAACGTTGTCAGGTCTCGCTTTTATCCTTACAGGAAGATGGATGGTTATTGATCGCCTATAGGAGAGAGTCCCAGAGTCTATGGGAAACTCTCTTCTGGAGCCAGAAACGTGTCCAAACGGGTCTCTCCTGATGCCAAGGCGTAAACAGAGCCTCGTGAAAAACATTTTTACGACCCCATGCAATTCTTTGTCTTGAACATTTCCACTTAATCGTTCCTCCAAACAACCTTTTTTTTAAATTGTGTTTTGCGAAGTACCCAGTTAAAATTTCACTCACCCTTCCACCCGCCTTCCCCCCGCAAAAAAACACACACACACAAAAAAAAACTTGTTTATCATCGTGTGACCCAACTTGGAAAAGAGCCCAAACCCAGAATAGCTGTTTGTGCCGGTGAAGTGGACAGGAAGTGTTCTAAACAAGGTCCCGTCTGGGCCTGGTCCAGGGTTTCATTAACTGTCTGTGCTATAGCGGCGTGAGGAAGGCGGCCAGGCCCGGGGTGAGGGACGTGGGGATGTGTCCGCCGCTGGGACCCCTTTGCCGAGATTCCGGCGTGGCTCCTGGGGTGAAGTCCCAGAGTTAGGTGACTTCTCTTCATCCCTGAATTCAATTCTTACGTTGTGACTGTGTTTTCCCAGCCAAGTGCTTGCGTTGAAGAGTTGGGAGTTTATGAAGTGGCCACCACGGTGGGGTCCGTTTCTTCTCACTTTCCTACCTGATGACCCATTGTCCCCAAACTCCCAGCCATCCATTCAGAACAAGATTACACATAATAAAGCAACACAGAGTGGGTATTCCGGTTCCTGGGCTTGCCAGTGCCAGGGACCACAGGGGACAAGCAGCTGTCCTGACCTGGCCAAGCTCTGCTTTGGAGTCAGGGATTCCTCCAAGATGCAAATGGGATAATTGGTAATCAATACTTATCACCATTAACTAATCTTCTCTACGTCTTTCCCAAGCACCAGGGTCTGTCTGTTACTGGTTTATATATCTATATATCTAAAGATAGATATATGTGCACTATAGATAGATTAGCTAGAGATTAAGATATAGATATAGATATAGGTTATATAGATAAAATATAGATGATATAGAAATAGATCAATAGATATAGATGATATATATAGATAGATACAGATATAGATATAGATACAGATATAGATGATATAGATATAGATGATATAGAAATAGATATATAGTTACAGATATAGATGATATAGATATAGGCAGATATAGATTATATAGATATAGAAATTGATCTATAGATATAGATGATATATATAGATATAGATACAGATATAGATGGTATAGATATAGATGATATAGAAATAGATATAGATACAGTTATAGATATAGATGATAGATCTATAGATATAAATGATATATAGATATAGATACAGATATAGATAGAGATATAGGCATAGGTATATAGGTATAGAAATAGCAGACCGAGGCGGAGAGCGGGCAGGAGACATGGGCTCTGTCCTTGGGAAGCTCTCTCCCAACCTCAGGAATGGGGGATAGGGGGTAAGGCCAGGGCCCAGGACCCAGGACGCAGGGCCCGCAGGGATGCTGCCATTGTAGGGGCGGGGGAAGAGTCCGTGATGGCAAAGAGACACCAGAAATTCGCTCCCCGTCATGTCACATGTCCTTGGGGGAATGCAGACTAAACGTCGAGAGGGCAGGGCACACCTACCCAAGTGGCCTCAGTCTGGAACCGGCGGCCTCCCGCGGGCACCAGTGAGAACAGGAAGCTCCCACACGCTGCACTCCAGCTGGTGGGAGCACAACATGGACACCCAGCCAGGCGAGAAGCCGCTGGGCCGTGCCTCACTCACTGGACCTGCTCTTACCAGCAATCACGCTGCTTGGTATTTATTCAAAGGGGTTGAAAACTGAACCCACACACTCACACACACTCTCTCTCACACACACACACACACACTCTCACACACACACACGCTCTCACACACACACACACACTCACACTCACACTCATACACTCACACACACACTCGCACACACCCTCACACACACCCTCACACACACACTCTCACACCACTCACACACTCACACACACTCACACACACACACTCACACACACTCACACTCACTCACTCATACATTCACACACACACTCACACCCACACTCACACACACACACACTCACTCATACATTCACACACACACACTCAAACACTCACACACACACACACACTCACACACACTCACACTCACACACTCACACACACTCATACATTCACACCCACACACACACACACTCACACACACTCTCAAACCACTCACACACTCACACACACACACTCACACACTCACACACACACACACTCACACACACTCACTCATACATTCACACCCACACTCACACACACACACACACTCACTCATACATTCACACACACACTCACACACTCACACACACACTCACACACACTCACACACACACTCACACACACACTCACACACACCATACATTCACACCCACACTCACACACACACTCACACACACACTTACACACACACACTCACACACACCATACATTCACACACACACTCACACACTCACACTCACACACACACACTCATACATTCACACACACACTCACACACTCACACACACACACACTCATACATTCACACACACACACTCACACACTCACACACACTCACACACACTCACACACATACACTCACACTCACACACACACTCACACACACACACACACACTCACACACACACACACACACTCATACATTCACACACACACACTCACACACACACACTCACACACACTCACACACTCACACACACACTCACACACACTCACACACACTCACACACACACACTTACACACACACACTCACACACACTCATACATTCACACACACACTCACACACTCACACTCACACACACACTCACACACACTCATACATTCACACACACACTCACACACTCACACTCACACACTCACACACACTCCACACACACTCATACATTCACACACACACTCACACACACTCACACACTCACACACACTCACACACTCACACACACACTCACACACATACACTCACACTCACACACACACTCACACACACTCACACACTCACACACACACACTCATACATTCACACACACACACTCACACACACTCACACACTCACACACACTCACACACACTCTCACACACACACTCACACACATACTCACACTCACACACTCACACACACACACACACACACTCACACACACTCACACTCACACACACACACTCATACATTCACTCACACACACTCACACACACACGGATGTTTATAGCAGTGCATTCACAGCGGCCAGAGAGGAGCCATCAGCCATGAAAGACGTGGAGGGACCTGCCGTGCTCGTGCCTGTGGGAAAGAAGCCGCCTGACGAGGTCCACCCTGTGTGATTCCAGCTCTGGGACGCTCTGGAGAAGGCAAAACCACAGGGACCGTAGAAACTCAGCGGTGGCCGGGGGGGGGGGGGGGTTGGGGGATGGGGAGGGACGGACAGAGGGAGCACAGGGGGTTTCCAGGCAGGGACACGCTCTGTGTGACACTGGACGATGGACACACGGCGTTACACATTCACCCAAACCCATAGCCTGTGCAACACGGAGTGACCCCACATCAGCTGTGGACTCTAGGTGCTGGTGACGTGTCTGGGCAGGTTCACCAGTGGTGACAAAGGTCCCACTGGGTGGGGGACACTGGTGAGGAGGGGGGAGGCTGCCTGGGGGGGGGTGAGCAGGGGATGTGGGAAATCTCTGCTCCTTCCTCTCCATTTAGCTGCGAACCCAAAACTGCTCTTAAAAAAATAAAGTCTGTTAGAGAAAAAACAAACAAAGCTGACCGGACTTAGAAACCACCCCCCTCCCCGCCCCCCAGGGCTCAGGGCACTTTGAAGCAGGGGTGAAAACAAAAGAAGGGGACCCATCAGCTCATCAGGCAGCAGGGGAGAGAGCCAAGGGCCTGGGGGGAAGGGGGTCAGCAGGGAGGCTGCCTGGAAGAGGGGGCCTCTGAGGGACCTGGTGAGTATTTGGGCCGAGGAGACCAAGGCGGGGCCTGGCCCTCACAGGCCTCTGCCCTGGCCTTAGCCTGAGATTCTCCCCCCCCCCCCCACCCTCTACCCCTCTTTCTCTGAGAACTGTTAACAAGTTCGCTTCCTCCGCCCCCGGCTAGCTGTGCACTGGTGCTGGGCCAAGGGAAATAAATGCCCACCCGCTGAGTACCCGCCCCTAGCAGGGCAGGGTGTGCCCAGGACAGTGCCCAGGAGACGCCTGTCTCTCGGGAGAACCCACAGGGGCCCGAGGTCCGGGGTGGCAGGCCTCCCTGCAGGACGACACTGCCCACGGGGCGGCCAGTGGGAGGACAGACGCACCCTGGCAGGGCCCCTTCCGCCCTCCGCCCCCGGCTGGGACGGCTCCAGCTGCCACACACAGAGAACTCTGTTCCAGCCCTGGGAGAGCCTCGGCCGGCCCCGCGGGACGCGCTCCAGGGAGCTGGCCCTCCCGATGGAGGCTGGCCAGGGGCAGGGACCGCGGTGGGGGCCGTGGTGGGGGCCGCGGTGGGGTCAGAGGACAGCGTGGTGAGACCAGGGGCACTCGGCCGCCTCCTCACCCAGCGCCCAGCAGGGCCTGGGACAACGGAGACACACGGGTCCCATCCGAGATTCCAAACAGGCTCTGGGCGCTGCCAGCCGGGCCTCAGGGACCTCCTGCTGGACATGAGCTGCGTCCCTGGATGTCAGTTCCGTGAGGACAGAGCCTACACGTCACCCTTCCCCATGTCCCCTGCACACACGGCACACAGCCCGTCACGTGCTCCGAGGCCGTGGCCCTGGCTCTTACACACAGCCTCCCCCCACAGGTCAGAAAAGCACCCCCGTGTGGGTGGGTTTCAGCTCACCTCCCCTCCCAGCCCCCACCCCGGCCAGACAGACACAGACGGCCGCTGCAAAACAGTCACACGATGGCACCAGCGGCCCCGCTCAGCACACAGAACAGGACGACTGGACAGACAGATGGTCCACCGTCCCCTCCGCGGACGTGTGTGCCTGGTTCTCTGACCCACTGGCCTCCCTCTCTGCCGGTGGGGAGTGACCTTCGGGGCTCAGTGTCCCCATGGAAAGGCCTCCTCCTCCGTGGGGCCCACGACCTTTGCCACATATCCTCACAAACGGGGCTTTGAGTTCTGCTCACAAAAACCCAGCCTGCCAGGGCGGAGGTCTGGGCACCGCGGGGACAGCCCTGCCCGAGCGGGGACAGTGGCCGATTCCGGAAGAAAGGCCCCGCGCGTGGGAAACGGGAGAGCAGCACCGTGTGCCTGCACCCCCCAGTGAAGGCGGGACCAGGCGGCCACGGGTGCGCAGCTCAGGGAGGGGTTGGTGCACGTGTTCGGAGCCCTCCTCGCCCCTCCGCGCCCCCAGTGAAGGCAGGACCCAGGTGGCCGCGAGCGCGGCAGCTCAGGGAGGGGTGGGTGCACGTGTTCGGAGCCCTCCTCGCCCCTCCGCGCCCCCAGTGAAGGCAGGACCCAGGCGGCCACGGGCGCAGCAGCTCAGGGAGGGGTGGGTGCACGTGTTCGGAGCCCTCCTCGCCCCTCTGCGCCCCCCAGTGAAGGAGCCCTCCTCGCCCCTCCGCGCCCCCAGTGAAGGAGCCCTCCTCGCCCCGCCGCGCCCCCAGTGAAGGCAGGACCCAGGTGGCCGCGGGCGCGGCAGCTCAGGGAGGGGTGGGTGCACGTGTTCGGAGCCCTCCTCGCCCCTCCGCGCCCCCAGTGAAGGAGCCCTCCTCGCCCCTCCGCGCCCCCAGTGAAGGCAGGACCCAGGTGGCCGCGGGGACAGCAGCTCAGGGAGGGGTGGGTGCACGCGCTTGGAGCCCTCCTCGCCCCCGCGGCCCCCAGTGAAGGCAGGACCCAGGTGGCCGCGGGGACAGCAGCTCAGGGAGGGGTGGGTGCACGCGCTCGGAGCCCTCCTCGCCCCTGCGGCCCCCAGGCGTGCTCCTGTCCTGGGCCCACCGGCAAAGCCGGCAGGTGCAGGGTCCAGCCTGGGGAACTGAAAAGGGGGAGCCCCTTCCTCTGGTGCTTCAGTCCCCACGGGGGCTCTCGGCTTGGACTCCGGGCAGAGGAGACCGGACGACCAGCGCGTCCCTGCTGGTGGCGAGGATTCTTCTGGGCGGTGATGATGGACACAGGATTACAGGCGTGCACTCCACGCCCCTCAACTGTCCGCTGGGGCAGGGGTAAAAGTGTCTATTTTTCAAGGAAGACAGGCCTTTTAGAAGAGGTCATGTGATTCTCGTCTGACTTCTGATCCTGTGATTTCAAAGGGAGGAGAAGAAAGGCCTGTGTCCCCAGGCAGGCTGAGAAATGACCTTCTGTTATTGTTGCTATCACATGCTTTTTCACTGGACCCCCGTCCTCACACCACATCATCTACTTAACAGGCACATCGCCTCGTCGGACCCTGCAGTGACCCCGTGGCATTCCCCCGGTTGAGGTGCGACAAACGGGAGTCAGAGACAGTGACGGACGCGTCGTGATGCACAAGCTGCCGGCCGCAGGTCAGGACGGACACTCGAACCCCTAGCCCTCTGCCCCCTGCTGTGCGCGTCGAGTGGCGTCCCACGTCCGTTCCAGGGGGTGCGTGTGTGCCCCTGAACTCTCCCTGGACTGCAGAGACCGGCGAGGGGGCCGGCGAGGCAGAGGGTGCAGGAGGGGAGGGTGGTGACCAGGGCCCCCCACCCCCATGTCCCTCCCAGCCTCCCGCACTGCGGGGAGCGCCCAGTGCGGCCCTGTGAGGCCCCAGCTCGGAGCCCACACCTTCAGCCAAACCAGCAGTGGGGACCGACCCCGTTTTAAAAAAAACTCTTAAGTGAAATAAGCCAGACCCAGCAAGACAAGCTGTTTGATCTCACTCACCTGTGGACTCTGAAACCGTCAAACTCGGGGCACCAGTGAGGGGAACGGTGGATGCCAGGGGCTGGGGGGTGCGGGAAATGGGGACGCGCTGGTCCACGGTGCAGACTCCCCGCTCTGAGAGGGAGGACCTGCTGGGCGGCGTGGGGACCACAGCCCCCCACTCTGCCCTGCGCTTGCAGCTGCTGAGAGGGGGGGTCTTCCGTGCTCCCCCCACATCTGTGACATGATGGATGTGCTCATTCGCTGGACTGTGGGCATCATGTCACCGTGTACTCGTACACCAAGGTCATGTTGTGCACCTGTAACACACACGGTGTTTATTCCTCGGTGGCCCCTCAGCAAAGCTGGGGAAAGTTCTTCGCAATGGCTGGCCACTCCCACACATCCCGGGGGGAGCGCACCGAAGGGTCCCTCCGTTCCTGTGTGAGGACGGAGCTCGGACGGGGGCGAGCGGAAGGAAGTGGCTCCCAGGGACTGAGCTGGCACCGGGGACGCTGCGAGGGAGGCCTGGCGGGAAGACCGCAGCCGGGGAGCCCCGCCATTCCCACGGAGCGTCCCCGGTCCCGGCCCCATCGAGGGGAGAGGCAGGAGGGGTGGGGCGGCCAGGACCTCATGCTCCGCCGTCGGGTCAGCCTCCTGTCTGGTCCCCAGAGTGGAGGTGTGGGCACACGGGGACCCAGGGCAGCTCCAGCCTGCTCCGGCCAGTCACCCGCACGGCAGAGGTCTCCTGCGCCCGCCGCGGCTCTGGGCGAGGAAAGGGCAGTGAGGGCAGCCAGGCCGGGCCGTCTGAGGGCCAGAGATGCCCTGGGGGGGGCAGTATATACAATCAGCCCGCAATCGGGGCGCAACCCCGACCGGAACCCCTGCTGGACGCAGGATTTATCACGGCCGCTGCGGTGTGTCCACACTGCACACACCCGGGGAACAGCCCCTGCTGGACGCAGGATTTATCACGGCCACTGCGGTGTGTCCACACTGCACACACCGGGGGAACAACCCCTGCTGGACACAGGATTTATCACAGTGCTGCGGGGTGTCCACACTGCACACACCGGGGAACAACCCCTGCTGGACGCAGGATTTATCACAGTGCTGCGGGGTGTCCACACTGCACACACCCGGGGAACAACCCCTGCTGGACGCAGGATTTATCACAGTGCTGCGGGATGTCCACACTGCACACACCCGGGGAACAGCCCCTGCTGGACGCAGGATTTATCACGGCCGCTGCGGGGTGTCCACACTGCACACACCGGGGGAACAACCCCTGCTGGACGCAGGATTTATCACAGTGCTGCGGGGTGTCCACACTGCACACAGCGGGGGAACCCCTGCTGGACACAGGATTTATCACAGTGCTGCGGGGTGTCCACACTGCACACACCGGGGGAACCCCTGCTGGACGCAGGATTTATCACGGCCGCTGCGGGGTGTCCACACTGCACACACCGGGAGAACAACCCCTGCTGGACGCAGGATTTATCACAGTGCTGCGGGATGTCCACACTGCACACACCGGGAGAACAACCCCTGCTGGACGCAGGATTTATCACAGTGCTGCGGGGTGTCCACACTGCACACACCGGGGAACAACCCCTGCTGGACGCAGGATTTATCACAGTGCTGCGGGATGTCCACACTGCACACACCCGGGGAACAGCCCCTGCTGGACGCAGGATTTATCACGGCCGCTGTGGTGTGTCCACACTGCACACACCGGGGGAACAGCCCCTGCTGGACGCAGGATTTATCACAGTGCTGCGGGATGTCCACACTGCACACACCGGGAGAACAGCCCCTGCTGGACGCAGGATTTATCACAGTGCTGCGGGGTGTCCACACTGCACACACCGGGAGAACAGCCCCTGCTGGACGCAGGATTTATCACAGTGCTGCGGGATGTCCACACTGCACACACCCGGGGAACAGCCCCTGCTGGACGCAGGATTTATCACGGCCGCTGTGGTGTGTCCACACTGCACACACCGGGGGAACAGCCCCTGCTGGACGCAGGATTTATCACAGTGCTGCGGGATGTCCACACTGCACACACCGGGAGAACAGCCCCTGCTGGACGCAGGATTTATCACAGTGCTGTGGGGTGTCCACACTGCACACACCGGGGGAACAGCCCCTGCTGGACGCAGGATTTATCACAGTGCTGCGGGGTGTCCACACTGCACACACCGGGAGAACAGCCCCTGCTGGACGCAGGATTTATCACAGTGCTGTGGGGTGTCCACACTGCACACACCGGGAGAACAACCCCTGCTGGACGCAGGATTTATCACGGTCGCTGTGGTGTGTCCACACTGCACACACCGGGGGAACACGACCGAGTCAGGTGTGGAGACAGGCACGGGCCCAGGGCTGCGGGCACCTCCTCTCTCCGCGTGGAACCGCCCCTCCCGTCGGGGTCCAGGGGGAGGTGTATCCGAGATGTCCCTCTGTCCCTCCCATGGGGCTGGGCGAAGGGACAGGTGAGCCAGGCAAGGCTGGCTTGCTCGGTCAGCAGAACGTCACTAAAGCAGGAGCAGAGGGGTGGGACGTGACAGCGGCATACACATCAGAAGGGTGTTAACAGCAGGAAGGGCCAGTGGGCGGCACGGGGACACTGGTAGGACTAGTGGGATGTAATTAAGGAAAAGGAAGTGTGGGCTGCCCTGCAGAGAGAACTTCCTGCCGCCCGGCCTGCGATGCACAGCGCTCTCCGCTGGGTCCTGGCGGCCACCTTGGGCTGCAAGGGTCAAGGCCCAAACCCTACCCCCACCCCCGGGGTGGCCAGCACTGCCCAGGAGCCTGGTGGCCGGGACAAGAACATGGGATGAGCGGGAAAGGATCCAGAGATTTCCAGGGCCAGGCAGGTGCTCAGGGCAGTGGTCACTTGTGAGCCCAGGGGCCCCTGGCTGGAGCCACAGGGGAGTGCAGGGTGGTCCCGGGGACCCCGCCGGCAGGTGGTCCCTGAAGCTGGCCTCGCACGGGGACCCTGGGGCCTCAGGCGGGACAGAGAGCAGCAGGGGGAGGGGAGAGTCCCTGCAGCCCCCCTGCACCAGCTGCTCGCCCGGGAGCGTGGGCTGGGGGGTTGTTTGCCTCTTGAGGGGAAAGAAGGAAAAGGAGGTCACTTTCTGAAACAAAACCAGGTGAGTCCACCGCAGGGCCATGTGGACAACCACCGGGCGGAAGAAGATGCCCCGTACCATAGCAGAGGGTCTGTCATGGCACAGAGATGGGGCAAGGCCCACCCTGCACCGAGGGCTGGGTCGTCACCCTGCCCGCACCCCCCACCGCTGCCCCGGGGGACCCCCGGTCCACTCACGAAGGCTGCAGCTACCAGTCCCCTGTTCGTTCCGCTTTTCGTCCCACGAGCTAAGAGAATTTTTGAGAAAGAATGTGCGGGAGGCAGTGTGACAGACACAAGCAGAGCGAGGCTGGTGGGCCAGGCACAGAAGGCCACCAGGGTGAGCAGGCGACCAGGGCGGGAAGCCCCCGGTGCCTAGCAACGGGCAGAAGTGGGAACACGGGGACCCCGCCTCCAGGGTGGCCTGCTGTCCTTTAGCTGGTCATGCAGCGTAGACCCCTGATTTCATATCGCTGGTCAGGGGACTCGAATCCTCCCGGCCTTTCCTCCCTGTGTATCACTCACCAGTCCTGTGGTTTCAGACCCCCTGGAAGGGGCAGACAAGGGGCCAGAGAACAGCCTTAAGCATCCACCCCCCAGGATGACATCGGGCCTCAGGCGTGTTCCAGCCCCTAGCCCAGAAAAGCAGCAAGACCGACACCAGAGCTGACCTCAGGGCCAGCGGCACTAATGACCCCTGACCTGGCACTGGCCGATCAGTGAAGAGCAGGACCCTCGAGGGCACAGCTGGGGAGCTGATGAATCTTCTACTGCGGTCCTCCCTGGGACCTCCCCTAAGAGCCCCACCCGTAGAATCCCGGAGGACGGAGGACCCCGAGGGCCCTTCCTTCCACACCTTCCTGCTCCTGCTCCCCCCTTCTCCCCACCCCAGGCCGTTCTCCTGGCCCCTCTGTTCCTTCTAAGCTCTCGGGGACCCTGGGAGACTTGCAGCCAGGGAGCAGTGGGCAGCAGCGGCTTGTCCCAGGCTCACCCCCTGACCCTGTCTCCAAGGCCCCCTGTTCTCTGACTTCCTTCCTGCACGGCTGATAAATTCTTCCTTCACTGCTGCACTGTGTCTCTTGATTGAATTCTTTCTCTCAGGAAAGACAAGTATGGAGGTCTGCTCGCCCACTACTGTAAAAAAAGCATTGTGTGTAAACGGCAACTTCAGACTAGCAACTAGGTATCCACTGGTGATTTATGAAAAGGGTGAAATAGCCTGGGGCCCAGGGGCCTGGCAGTGAGTGAGATCTAAAGAAAGACACAGGACAGTCATGATGTGGGAGCAACCCAAGGGTCCACCTGTGGGAGACCAGCAAACAGAAGGTGGTGGCCACACAGGGGAACAGCAGCAAGCCCTAAAAAGGAAGGCCATTCCGGCCCTGACCATTTAGCTCAGTGGTAGAGCGTCAGCCTGGCATGTGGAAGTCCCGGGTTCGATTCCCGGCCAGGGCACACAGGAGAAGTGCCCATCTGCTTCTCCACCCCTCCGCCGCACCTTCCTCTCTGTCTCTCTCTTCCCCTCCCGCAGCCAAGGCTCCATTGGAGCAAAGTTGGCCCGGGCACTGCGGATGGCTCCATGGCCTCTGCCTCAGGCGCTAGAGTGGCTCTGGTTGCAAAGGAATGACTCCCCAGATGAGCTGAGCATCACCCCCTGGTGGGTATGCTGGGTGGATCCCGGTCGGGCGCATGCAGGAGTCTCTCTCTGCCTCTCTGACCCGGGCTGCCACTTGGGGGAACCTGGCGGACACCACGCTCAGTGAAACAGCCAGTCACAGAAGGGCATGACACTGGAATGACTCCTCTCATAGGAGGTGGCTAGAGTCGTCACCTCCATAGACACAGAAAGTAGGGGGGTGCCGGGGGCAGGGGGAGAGTGAGTGTTTAACGGAGACAGTTTCATGTTGGGGAGATGAAAGGGTTCTAGGGGTGATGGTGGTGGCACAACAGTGTGAAAGTCACGGACGCCACTGAGTTCTCACCTAAAAACGGCCGTGATATACGCAACATACCCTGAGGACTTGCACTGTGTATACGGTTTAAATGCAGGGAGAGAGCCTTCTGAGCGGTCTCTCAATGACCGTCCAGCGCTGACCGTTGCTTACTTACCTCCAACCACTGCTCCCCTTCAACGTCAGTAAACGCAGCTTCAAACCCTCAAAAGTTGGACCCTGACTCCTCTGCGGGGTTTCTACCACAAGCTCTTGGAAGCGTTCATCTTCCAGCCTCGGACCCCGACAGCTGCAGGCCCCTAGAGGTCACCCTGCTCCACGGGCAGCTGTCCGCTCTGCAACTGCCCGGCCATTCAGCGGAGCCAGAGACAAACGGGGGGGGGGCAGGAGACATGGTGTCAGGACAGCCCCCTCCCGCAGGAATGATGCTGGCTTCCCCTCACGCCGCGTCGTGCACCCTCGGCACACGGGAAGCCCGGACAGCTGGCGAACCAGGTCATGTCAATACATTTAAAAATACATTTTAAAATGAAAGTCCCAGGAAAACCCAGATGAATTGGTGGCCTTCCCCCCACGCGGCACACGACAACCCCTCGCAGGTTAACGGACCACCCCCGGGGCCAGGTGCGGCTTCCGCATTCAGAGAGGGAACCACGTTTACGCATCCTGAGCGAAATCTAACCACCACGCCCGAGCCTTTCTGTTGCCAATTCCGCTGATGCGCTCTGTGTCACAACGCAAAGAAACAACTTTATCAACCAATGAAGCATACGTGAGTATTCACACACATACCACACACACACACACACACACCACACACACACACACCACACACACACACACACACCACACACACACACCACACACACACAGACACGCACACACACACACCACACAGACACACACACACACCGCACACACACACCACACACACCACACACACGCGCACACACACCACACACACCACACACACGCACACACACGCACACACACCACACACACCACACACACGCACACACGCGCACACACGCACACACACACACCACACACACCACATACACACACACGCACGCACACCACACACACACACACCACACACAGACACGCACACACACACACCACACACACCACACACACGCACACACACGCACACACACACCACACACACGCACACGCACACACACGCACACACCACACACACGCACACACACGCGCACACACGCACACACACACCACACACACCACACACGCACACGCGCACACACACGCACACGCGCGCACACGCACACACACGCACACACACACGCACACACGCGCGCGCACACACACGCGCACACACACGCGCACACACACGCACACACACACGCGCGCACGCACACACACGCGCGCACACGCACGCACACACGCGCACACACACAAGGATACAGGCTCTCCTGCCGTCTCGCGCTCTCATTCCTCAAACCCCTCCTCCCTGTGCTACCCACGGAGTGCGCCTTGGTAACCAGGGTCTCCAACACCTGACGGCTTTAGAACAAGCGGTTTGGTACTGACCACCATTTACAGGGGCTAGGACAAGAGTGTGTTGGGTTGATTCTTTTAGGCTGCAAGGAACAGACATGCCGAGGTCACCCTCAGAATGGTCCCGAGCTTTCGGATGCCCAGCAGATGCGTGGCCCCGGGGCAGACAGTCCGTGCAAGCGAGGACACAGCCTCACACAAGAGCACTGCGTCGTGGGGGTCACCTCGCATGACACCCCCTTCCCGCCACGAGAGGACTCGGGGGGCTGTTTGCTCCCACTCAGTATGGTGGACCCGCGCCAGGGGGAGGCTTGCCCCGGGCCCACCGGAGCCCGCCTCCTCCTCTGAGGTCTGGTCTGCAGGTGGCTGCCCCTGGCCACACCCTTGGTCCCTGCTCTTGCAAGATTTCGATTCTTCTCCCAGTGTGAATGGCACAATCCAGAATAGCTTCTGTTGGGGGGAGGGGGAAGAACATTCTAAAAAAGTAACAAACATCTCAAATTTTGGAGACTTTTCCGGAAGTCCCCAGGAAATAGACTAACTTCTCCAACTGGCGCAGACAACGTAGCCTGGGGGTGACCCACCTCACGGAGTAAGCGGAAAGCGTGTGACCCTCATACAAACGTTCTGAACGTCTGTTTGTTTGTTTTTTTCACAGAGACAGAAAGAGAGTCAGAGAGAGGGATAGATAGGGACAGACAGACAGGAACAGAGAGAGATGAGAAGTATCTATCATTAGTTTTTTGTTGCAACACCTTAGTTGTTCATTGATTGCTTTCTCATATGTGCCTTGACCGTGGGCCTTCAACAGACCGAGTAGCCCCTTGCTCAACCCCTTGCTCAAGCCAGCGACCTTGGGTCCAAGCTGGTGAGCTTTGCTCAAACCAGATGAGCCCGCGCTCAAGCTGGTGACCTCGGGGTCTCAAACCTGGGTCCTCTGCATCCCAGTCCAATGCTCTATCCACTGCGCCACCGCCTGGTCAGGCCCGAACGTCTGTTTTGACAGGGTCACTGTCCCTTTGTAACCGTCCCCTTCCCTCTCCCACAGATCACTGATTTTTGCGACAAGCATTGCCTGAGCACACGGCGAAGTCATCAGCTTTCTTCTCGGTCTGTCCGTGTTTGCTCCCTTGGCTCACACGTGGCCCCACGCAGGGTTAAGAAAGGCCCTTCTCCGGCCACGCAGCATGTGAGACGCCCAGGGATGTGCGGCCAGGCCCTGACCGAGGCCGGTGTCCAGCGCTGCAGCTGTGTCCGCCCAGGGCGGGCAGCATCCGCACGGACAGTTCCAGCCGGGGCTGCCCGGTGTCCGGGGGACATCCTCGTTATGTCAGATGGACATCCATGTTTCCACAGGCTCGTGCCTCCTGGTGGCCGGACTCTGGGGAAACGAGACAGGAAGTGCTTCTGACCATCAGGAGATGCGGAGGCTGCCACGGCCCCGGTCTCTCCCAGTAAATGTGGTTTTTCCGTGCGGAAAGAAAGCGGTCACCCCATCGCGGGCATCCGATTGGTTGATGGCCAGCGGGAAGCATCCTCTCCGCGTGGCCCGGCGGGCATCACAGACCAGATGGAAAAGCAGCCACATGATGTGGCCCAGCCCGGGCGGGGCCTTCTCGGATGACCCCACGGGCTGTGGCTTCCACCCAGTCCCCGGGGGCGGGGGTGTCCTGGGGTTTGATGACGCCCCACAGCTGTGCACTTCCTCCCCTTCATCTGCTTGTTTACACTGAGGGAAAGACTTCTTTTAATGAGGAAAAAAAAGCCACAAAGAAAAATAAAATGGTTCTTTTTTTAGCCTAAAGGAAAGTTTCCCATTCATTCACAGAGGAATGTCGTTGAAGTCCTCGGACTGCTCTGAATGAGTTGCAGTTACACTGTCTTCAGATACTGACGGCAACGGTCAGGGGTGTTTCCTGTGGCCGCCAGGCTTGCCACCCTGTCCCCTGCAGGTCTCCAGGCCGGGCCCTCTGAGGGTCCCCTCGCGGCAGCTCTCAGCGTCCCGCAGTTTCGTGTCTGCACTGCGGCCGGCTCTGGTGTCCAGAGAGAGCAGGGCCCCCGGTTCTGGGGGCTCTGCAGGGTGGCCTCAGAGAGAGAGCAGGACCCCCCGGTTCTGGGGGCTCTGGTGTCGAGAGAGAGCAGGACCCCCCGGTTCTGGGGGCTCTGGTGTCCAGAGAGAGCAGGACCCCTGGTTCTGGGGGCTCTGGTGTCGAGAGAGAGCAGGACCCCCCGGTTCTGGGGGCTCTGGTGTCCAGAGAGAGCAGGACCTCTCGGTTCTGGGGGCTCTGGTGTCCAGAGAGAACAGGACCCCCGGTTCTGGGGGCTCTGGTGTCGAGAGAGAGCAGGACCCCCCGGTTCTGGGGGCTCTGGTGTCCAGAGAGAGCAGGACCCCTCGGTTCTGGGGGCTCTGGTGTCCAGAGAGAGCAGGACCCCCCGGTTCTGGGGGCTCTGCAGGGTGGTCTCAGAGAGAACAGGACCCCCGGTTCTGGGGGCTCTGCAGGGTGGTCTCAGAGAGAGCAGGACCCCCCGGTTCTGGGGGCTCTGCAGGGTGGTCTCAGAGAGAGAACAGGACCCCCGGTTCTGGGGGCTCTGCAGGGTGGTCTCAGAGAGAACAGGACCCCCGGTTCTGGGGGCTCTGGTGTCCAGAGAGAACAGGACCCCCCGGTTCTGGGGGCTCTGGTGTCCAGAGAGAACAGGACCCCCCGGTTCTGGGGGCTCTGGTGTCCAGAGAGAGCAGGACCCCTGGTTCTGGGGGCTCTGGTGTCGAGAGAGAGCAGGACCCCCCGGTTCTGGGGGCTCTGGTGTCCAGAGAGAGCAGGACCTCTCGGTTCTGGGGGCTCTGGTGTCCAGAGAGAACAGGACCCCCGGTTCTGGGGGCTCTGGTGTCGAGAGAGAGCAGGACCCCCCGGTTCTGGGGGCTCTGGTGTCCAGAGAGAGCAGGACCCCCCGGTTCTGGGGGCTCTGGTGTCCAGAGAGAGCAGGACCCCTCGGTTCTGGGGGCTCTGGTGTCCAGAGAGAGCAGGACCCCCCGGTTCTGGGGGCTCTGCAGGGTGGTCTCAGAGAGAGAGCAGGACCCCCGGTTCTGGGGGCTCTGCAGGGTGGTCTCAGAGAGAACAGGACCCCCGGTTCTGGGGGCTCTGGTGTCCAGAGAGAACAGGACCCCCCGGTTCTGGGGGCTCTGGTGTCCAGAGAGAACAGGACCCCCCGGTTCTGGGGGCTCTGGTGTCCAGAGAGAACAGGACCCCTGGTTCTGGGGGCTCTGGTGTCCAGAGAGAGCAGGACCCCCGGTTCTGGGGGCTCTGGTGTCCAGAGAGAACAGGACCCCTGGTTCTGGGGGCTCTGCAGGGTGGTCTCAGAGAGAACAGGACCCCTGGTTCTGGGGGGGCTCTGCAGGGTGGTCTCAGAGAGAACAGGACCCCCGGTTCTGGGGGCTCTGGTGTTGAGAGAGAGCAGGACCCCCGGTTCTGGGGGCTCTGCAGGGTGGTCTCAGAGAGAGAGCAGGACCCCCGGTTCTGGGGGCTCTGCAGGGTGGTCTCAGCCGGGCTCCGAGAGGCGGTGGCTGCACCCTCCCCAGAAGGCCGGCCCCACACTGCTCCCAGCCAGCACGTGACACTCTCGAGTGTGAGGTCAACGGCCCACCCGGTGTGCTCCTTCAGAGATGGTCCCCGGCCTCAGTGAGCCTCCACCCGGGGCAGCATCGTCGGCCAACTGGACAGCAAGGCGAGTTCCTGGCTCCTGTCTTGGACCCACTGACCCGTCTCTGGAGCACGGGCCTGGCAGATACAACAGCCGGAGGGTCAGGGGCCCTCCCTGTGGGGCCGTCACCAGGGACCGTGGCTGTGCGGTGCTGGGGACCCCACCCCAGAGGAGAGGCACGGGGCTGGCGGTTCCGTCGGGCAGCAGCTGGCCGGCAGGACGGGAGTGGGGGTGTCACAGGGCACAGGTCCCCCCGGGTCACGCCAGGCCCAGGGTGGCATGAAGACCGAGGGCTGGAGGCCGGGCAGCGATGGCACCTTCCCTCTGCTGCGAACGGGCCACCGCCCGCTCAGGCGCGGTCCTCACCGCCTGGTTCGCTCTGTCCACCCTCCCGTGCACAGATCATTTCAACCTCGAGTGGCGCTGTCACCCCCGCGCTCACTGGCCCGCTGCCCTGGCCGTTAGGTGGTGCCCACCCCGGCCTGGGACCACTGACCCTTGGAGAAAGGCTGCATTCCCACCCCGCACGCCCTTAACGGGGGGCAGCCCGCAGGAGAGACGGGGGAAGGGAGGTCGCATCTGGCAGAGATCTTCACCAGGAGCAAGGACAAGAGCCGGACACCACGGGCGGACAGGAGCTGCAGCCGGTCGGGAGAGGACGGAGCCAGCCTCACTGCCGGGTCAGGGATGGGGCCAGCCTCACTGCCGGGTCAGGGATGGGGCCAGCCTCACTGCCGGGTCCCGGGAGCCAGCCTCACTGCCGGGTCAGGGACGGGGCCAGCCTCACTGCCGGGTCCCGGGAGCCAGCCTCACTGCCGGGTCAGGGACGGGGCCAGCCTCACTGCCGGGTCAGGGACGGGGCCAGCCTCACTGCCGGGTCCCGGGAGCCAGCCTCACTGCCGGGTCAGGGAGCCAGCCTCACTGCCGGGTCAGGGACGGGGCCAGCCTCACTGCCGGGTCCCGGGAGCCAGCCTCACTGCCGGGTCCCGGGGTCCAGCCTCACTGCCGGGTCCCGGGGTCCAGCCTCACTGCCGGGTCAGGGACGGGGCCAGCCTCACTGCCGGGTCAGGGACGGGGCCAGCCTCACTGCCGGGTCAGGGACGGGGCCAGCCTCACTGCCGGGTCCCGGGAGCCAGCCTCACTGCCGGGTCAGGGACGGAGCCAGCCTCACTGCCGGGTCAAGGACGGGGCCAGCCTCACTGCCGGGTCCCGGGAGCCAGCCTCACTGCCGGGTCAGGGACGGGGCCAGCCTCACTGCCGGGTCAGGGACGGGGCCAGCCTCACTGCCGGGTCAGGGACGGGGCCAGCCTCACTGCCGGGTCCCGGGAGCCAGCCTCACTGCCGGGTCAGGGACGGGGCCAGCCTCACTGCCGGGTCAGGGACGGGGCCAGCCTCACTGCCGGGTCAGGGACGGGGCCAGCCTCACTGCCGGGTCAGGGACGGGGCCAGCCTCACTGCCGGGTCAGGGACGGGGCCAGCCTCACTGCCGGGTCAGGGACGGGGCCAGCCTCACTGCCGGGTCAGGGACGGAGCCAGCCTCACTGCCGGGTCAGGGAGCCAGCCTCACTGCCGGGTCAGGGACGGGGCCAGCCTCACTGCCGGGTCAGGGACGGGGCCAGCCTCACTGCCGGGTCAGGGACGGGGCCAGCCTCACTGCCGGGTCAGGGACGGGGCCAGCCTCACTGCCGGGTCAGGGACGGGGCCAGCCTCACTGCCGGGTCAGGGACGGGGCCAGCCTCACTGCCGGGTCAGGGACGGGGCCAGCCTCACTGCCGGGTCAGGGACGGGGCCAGCCTCACTGCCGGGTCCCGGGAGCCAGCCTCACTGCCGGGTCCCGGGAGCCAGCCTCACTGCCGGGTCAGGGACGGGGCCAGCCTCACTACTGGGTCCCGGGGGGCCGGGGCACGGCTGCTGAGAACCGTCACGAGAACCCTCACGAGCACCCACCACGAGGCGAAAGGTGGACGGGAAACGGGGCACGGCCCACCACAGCCCCTAAAGCTCGGGGCAGCTCCTTCCACTGGGACCCGAGGCCGAGTGCGTCCCTCTCCCCAGGCCTCCACATCTGTCACCTGTCGGAAGCCCAGCGGCTCCACCCAGGCCCCGAGACACCTGCTGTCCATGCCTCGGCCTCCACGGGAGGGGCCCTGTCCACCAGACATGCTCCGGCCCTTGCGGACAAGGCCGGTCATAAATCTGTCAGGACCACCGTGGGCTCATCTCCTGACGGGCAGGGAGGTCGCCCCTTTGTACCTCGTGCTGTGGACACGGTCTTTCCGGGTGCCACCCCCACCCCCGGCCTCTGGCTCGTGGGGGCTGGAGAAGAGCTGGCCCAGCAGCTCCGGGACTCCAACATCCTCTGCCGGCAGCGGCCAGGCCGCAGGATGTGCGTCCCAGGAAAACAGGAAGGCCTGGGCGGCCGGGCTGGGACTGTGACCGCCTGGAGCACCAGCGGCCTTCTGCCCGGGGCGGGAGAGGCCGGCCCTCGGCCCTCAGCACTGTGCTCTCTGCCTCGGCAGGCAGGGACGTGGCCCCCCAGTTGCAGTGACCACCGCGGGATGGCTGCGGGTCCTCTGCACGGCCTGGCGTCCTGGGGGCTCCTGAGGCCGCCTGCTGTGAGCCCGCTCTGCCAGGGGCCGCCTGCAGCAGAAACGCCACCCCCCGGATCCCGTCTAACGGCGGCAGCAGAGAGGTCACGGACGGGGCTTCAGGGACGGCCTCTGTCGGGCCCGGAGGCTGGACGTCTGAGACACGGACGGGGCCAGCAGGTCCTGCGTCGGCCGGGGGTCCCTTCCTGGCTCGCCGACACCCCATTCGTCCCGAGCCCTCACACAGTCCCGCCTCCTCGCCTGCCGGAGCGGAGCCCCCACAGCTGCCCGTGCCCGGGACCTCACCCAACCTACACACCTCCCAAACGCCCCACCCAGACGCCATCGCGTGGAGGTGAGGACTCCACCGTGCGAACCAGGGTGCACGGCTCACCCCACAACCACCCCCAGGATTCCAGAACCGAGCACAGGCAGCCGGCACCCCTGGGGTGGGGTGGGGTGGGGGTGACACACGTCCATCTAGTCAAGGCCTCTGCTTCCACTGGACTGCTCTGCGCCCCAGAAAAGAGGGCCAGTGGGTCAACAGTGGGTTTTCATAGCCTGGATGTTAACAGACGCTCTCAGGACGGGAGAGGCTGTGAATTGGGCTGGACTGAACCCTGAGCAGGTTCTGAGTGTCCTGGGAGGAGACAGGGGCTGGACTCACCTGCCTGGTGTCCCACCAGCCGCCCCCCTGCTCGACCACCCACACGGCGGCCAGCGCCTCCGACGGGGATGGAACATGGACCTACCCACCCCCACGCCACACCAGCTCTTTGCCAGGGTGTCCCCGGAGGAAACACAGAGCCAGCTTCCCACTCGGGGTCCCCCCTCGCTTTCCCCCTTGTCCATGTGAACCCACCACGGGAGGGGCTTGCCTGGGAAGGGTCTCCCACACAGAAAACACGCTGAGACGCACTGAAGGAAAACATGGCCCTGGCCGGTTGGCTCAGCGGTAGAGCGTTGGCCTGGCGTGTAGAAGTCCCGGGTTCGATTCCCGGCCAGGGCACACAGGAGAAGCGCCCATCTGCTTCTCCACCCCTCCCCCTCTCCTTCCTCTCTGTCTCTCTCTTCCCCTCCCGCAGCCAAGGCTCCATTGGAGCAAAGATGGCCCGGGCACTGGGTATGGCTCCTTGGCCTCTGCCTCAGGCGCTAGAGTGGCTCTGGTCGCAACAGAGCGACGCCCCAGAGGGGCAGAGCATCACCCCCTGGTGGGCAGAGCGTCGCCCCTGGTGGGCGTGCCGGGTAGATCCCGGTCGGGCGCATGCGGGAGTCTGTCTGACTGTCTCTCCCCGTTTCCAGCTTCAGAAAAATACAAAAAAAAGAAAACGTGGTCACAGCCCGTCCCGTCCGGCTCCTGGCTGGGCTGGACGATGAGGCCAGGCTGTCCAAGCCTCTGTGCCCGCGAGGAAGACACCTGGTACCCGGAGGGGCCGTGAGACGGGGGGTGGGCAGCTCCGACCGAGGGGCGGGCGGCCTGCTCCTCCACCGGCCGCCGTGGCAGGTGTGCCTGGCCGCCTGCCTGCAGCTGCCCTGGGAGCAAAGCGCAGAAGGGCTTCTGGGGGAGCAGCGGCCGGTTTCACTTCCTTGAAGCTGAGGGGGCTGCAGACTACCTCACCCCGTCTCTGGAGCAGCTCGGGAAGGCTGGCACCGTCCCCAGTCAGGGACCCGGCCCTCAGCGGATGTGCCCCCTGCCAGGCTCCTACACACTCGAGCCTTGGTCTCCTTATCTGCAAGTCACTGTCCTGCACACTCAAGGACCAGGCGGGGAGGCAGGACCGGTGTGGCTCTGGGGTGTCTCTCCCAGGACCCTGTCCTGAGCGTTCACTGCCCCGCCTTGGGGAGGCCGTCCCCTCACCTGCATGTAGACAACACACTTCATAGGGAGGGACCACACACCTGGGAAGACACCCACAGGTCACCTCCCCCTTGGGGTGCATGGGGACACGGCAGGGCCGCTCCCAGTGCCCTGAGCGACCTGTACAACAGCAAGGTCCCTAGGAGGGGATATGGCCAGGAGGGAGGAGCCACACACGGTGACTGACAGGCTGGCGTGAGGTTCCCACAGGCTGCCCCCTCCCCCCACAGCTGAAGGACCCGTGAGGAGTGGGTGGCCTGGCGGGGGTGGGGGGGATGCATTCACCACAGAGTCCGGGTGGGAGCAGGGACAGAAGATGCTGGTGACACTTCCTCTGGCCCCCGAGTCTCTGGGAGCCGTCTGGGCATGCTGGGACGTGAGGCGTCCCTCCTGGAGAGGGATTTCTCACCTGAGGTCCGTCCCCCTCCCGAAGCCCTTTCCCGGCAGGAAGTGGCCACCAGGGGGCTGCAGAGGGACTCGAATGCAAAGACCAGGCTTCCGGCTCCCTCTCTTACCCACAAGCTTGACTTGAACTCCAATTTTCACCCCAAAGTCAATTGACACACCGTGCCTACAAGCCAAGGTCTTTCTCTCTTTCTTCTCTCTAAACAAACAGTAAATAATAATTTTTTTAAAAATGTTACAAAGTGTTCTCACAACTCAGGGGGGAGTTGTCTTGTATTCTATGCACTTCCTAGAATGATGAACTGCGATCTCATTAACAAGTGTCATTCTTTTGCTGTGAGCGATGTTTTAAAACTTGACTTCGAGATTAAACTTCATGCGGCAACATTGGTCCACAGGAATACACAAGTTTCAGGTGAACATCTCTATAGCATTTGAACTGTTGATTGTGTTGTGTGACCATCACCCTAGGTCGAATCATTTTCTGTCACCATGTATCTGTCTCTCTTTATTGCTGTCCTTTCCTCCCCCCACAACCCTTTCTCCCTGGTAACCACTCCACTTTTTTTTTTTTTTTAAGTGAGAGAGAGAGAGAGAGAGAGCCAGACAGACAGGGACAGGAGGCAGGAAGGGAGAGAGATGAGAAGCATCAACAATTCTTCACTGCAGCACCTCAGTTGTTCAATGACTGCTTTCTCGTATGTGCCTTGACCTGGGGGCTACAGCAGAGCAAGTGACCCCTTGCTCAAGCCAGTGAGCTTGGGCTTGAAGCCAGCAACCATTGGGTCATGTCTATGGTCCCATGCTCAAGCCAGAGACCCCACGCTCAAGCTGATGAGCCCACACTCAAGCCAGTGACTTTTGGGTTTTGAACCTGGTCCTCAGCACCCCAGGCTGACACTCTATCTGCTGCGCCACCGCCTGGTCAGGGAGCCACTTCACTTTTATCTGTGTCCAGGAGTCTCAGTTTTATATCCCACCTATGTGTGAAATCATCTAGTTCTTAGCTTTCTCGGATTTACTTATTTCACTCAGTATAATATTCTCAAGATCCATCCATTTGGTCATAAATGTCACTATGTCATAATTTCGTATTGCTAAGTAGTATTCCATTGTGTTTATGTATGTACCACATCTTTTTTATCCAATCCTCTATCAAGGGACACTTTGGTTGTTTCCATGTCTTGGCCACTGTGAATAATGCTGCGATGAACATAGGGGTGCGTGTGTCTACATGTACCCATGTTTTCGAGTGTTCCGGGTAGATAGCCAGTAGAGGGATTGCTGGGTTGTACGGTAGCTGTGAGCATTCTCAATGTCTGTGCTGAGGCCACTAAAAACATACTGTCAACACAATTCATCCCCAGCCACTCCCTTTGGGGAGAACGAAAGGACAGAAGTAATAACACTTGATTTCTTCATTAGAAGCAGCTGCGACAGCAACTATTTTCACTACCTGGAATCACAGCACCACGTACAATGGGCTGAGAGCATTCACTCAGATACTCCGGAATCTCATGCGAGATTTTCCGAGTACCTTGCAGATGAAGAGACGGCCCGGACTAGTGATCAAGGAAAGTGGGAGCGTATTTGACTGACATTGAATCACCTTCAGACACAAGACTAAACAATACAACCTATGTGCCTAGGCTTAACATTTTAAAAAAATTGGAAATACTTAAAAAGATACCAAAACACCCCCCCTCCCCCCAGTAAACCCCAAACCCCTCCACGGAACAGTCTGATGCCGCCTCCGCCGTGAGCCCGATCCAGGACAGACGCGTCCAGGACTTCCTATTCCCTTCAGATTCTGTTTCCTGGTTGTCCTTCACTGTCCACAACACCAGCCGCTTCTGGATGCTTCTATCAAGTCAAAGCTTTCCTATCACGTGTTAAATGTTTAATAAATACTATTAAAAAGCCATTTACTTATTAAAAGACTTTGACCTCAGTCAAACTCTGCTCTCGCGATGATGAGGCTAACGGTAGGAGGTCCAGCCACAGCCGTGTACCTACTGAACGAGTTGAACCGTGCTGGGCGCCCCCTAAGCGCTGGGGCTGGGGCAGCCTCGGGGTACAAGAGTTGGCGCAAAGTCCCCGCCCTTTCCCGTCCTGTGGACCAGGTCTGAGCAACAGAAAGAGAAGGTTACCAGACACAGGCAATTCCAAGTTTCCAAGCAGCCACCGTTGAACAGGTAGCACAGGAATTCATTCCCGCATCTGACAGCGTGATACGGCCGTGTTACCAGCACCAGATAACTTACCAGGTTCGTATCTCCCTTCTTCCACTGAACTACTGACACGCCCATCGACTCAGGCACCAAGTCAGGACCGATCCTGAACACACTAAGAGACCAGCCTGTACGCCCAACACTCGCTCCTGCTGGGCACGCGGAGCTTCAGCGGCTTCTCCTTTCTCCTCCTCTTTTTAAGATAAGATGATTTATGAAAGTAGAATTGTAGGCCACGCCCCTCTTCCACACGCCCACTGAAAACCCCGGCCCAGTACCCACTGGGTATGAATGAAGCTACCGCCCTCTCACTACCCACATCACCGGGCTCGCGCCCCCTGCCTGGTTCCCCGCAACGCCGCGGAGGGCTGAGCTTGCTCTCGGGGCTGGCTTTCTGAAACACAGCTTCCTTGATCCGGGCAGGGTAATAGCCAGGTATTTATCTGTCTCTGCTCTCATGCATGACCACCCCAAGAATGACTCCACAGTTAGCGCAAGTAATGAATTTACCATATTATCCAAATTGGGAGTAGCCCTCACGTAAACCTTGGGGATAATAACATCAAGTCACACGACACTATCCTGAAATAACCTGGTGATTATATATACCGCACTCCAAAATATAGAAATAAAAAGATTTATATTCAGTCAATTACATGGACATTTTGTCTGCAGAATACCAAGTATCTGAAATGCTTCCCATGATCCACACGTGGACCAAGTACTGATCTTCATCCTAATGCTTGAGTGTTAGGTCAAGATAAACTGTTTTTAATGCTAATTATACCAAATAGCAACATAATATTCCAAGTGAGGTGACCTTTAATCTAAAAGTATGTGCAACTCATAACCAGAACCGCCCCCCACCATACACAAAGATAATGTAACTAAGGACTGGAAGGTGGTATTTGGGAGACAGCCAAGACACTCTCTCCTCCCGTCCAAGTCCAGGAGAGTAAGTATCGTCAAGGTGGGACCTCGCCGTGACCAGACCCCTGCATTTGTGCACAGGAAGCCCTGCTAGCACAGGCACTTCCTGTCTCCTCAGTGCGGAGGGCCGGTGTCTCTGGCAGGGGCTCTGCATGGCCCGTACTTGATGGGCAAATGTCCTGCACAGTTCGTGTTTATTTTGTTAATGGTTCAATCTGAGTAGATCACTTGATTGGGTAACACAGACCTATTCCGTGAGCAGAGCGGTCATCCATGTACTACTACAAAGGGAGAAACAAAGCTCACGTCCTCTGGATCTCAGGGAAACGGCACCACACTAAATGAAAGAGCCCTCCCACGGGAATGGAACGTGCTAGAAATCGTTACTGGGAAGGACACGGGATTGTTGAGCCGGTGCCTGACTCAGCGGCCCGCTAACCTCAGGTGTCTGGACCGTTTCAGCGAGCATCTTGATGGGTCAAGCTGTTACGCAATTCATACTTGTCACATGTCTAAGACAGAAGAGTGCACAGGACCCACCTAACACACTGCTTCACAATTTCCAGTGTTTCCGTGTATTTTGTTTTAAACTTGCTCAATACTTTAAACAATTAGTTTACAGATTCAGAACGCAGGGATACCACAAAGCTTGTTTTCTCTAATAGAACATGGTGAATTCTGGGGTCGCAAAAATGTTAAATAGCACAAACATGCGAAACAGTGAGAGATTTTATTTTTTCTTTTACTTTCATCCAAACACACCCTTTTCTGAAAAACAAAAGCATGCACATTGATGGCGTTCTTATAAAGAAAAACTAGATAACTAAGATGTAAATCAACAGTGACACAAAGCTTAAATGATATTACGTGAAAAGACTTACAAGTAGATATAGGGCTCTTAATTTTAGAAAATAATATTCAAGTCATATCAATACATGTTTACAAGAACCTCCTAATCTTTCAAATATTTTGATACAAAAAAATTTTAATTAACAAATGTTTTATAGACCCTTTGTGAGAATATAAGTATTGTCATAAAAACCGTGACTTTCAGATGATCTTATGCAGTTCCCTTTGCCTTCTTCAAATCAGTTATAATCAATACAATTCGAATGGTATTGCTTAATATGGAAATTTAGAGCATATCATTAACTCAAAGGAAGCTACACAACTTACATTGATTGTGATCTAATTAGAAGTAGATTCCAACTTTAGAACTTGGAAAAAGCATGGAACAAAGACACACACTGCTCACAAAAATCGGGGGTATTTTTCGCTTCATATTCATTTCGCAGTATCTCCTAATTTTTGTGAGCAGTAGATAATTATATAAATTTCCTTTCCGGGGAAGAGAAAACCACATTTGGTATGAGAACACTTTCCACCCCCACTCGTGACCAGGCCGCCTGCTTCCTGGGGGAGCGTGTGTGAGTGTGCACACACATACCTGTGCTGCCACAGACACGCTAGTCACACTACCCAGCTCCGGCCAGGTGTTGCTCGGAACGGCTTCTTCTCTGTTCTGAGAAGTTCAGACATCTCTCTCATGCTCGCTCTCAGCCTGTTTCTAATGGGTCAGTGGGTATCTGGCCCGGTCCCTGACCCAGTCCGGAACAAGCCCCCGTCAGCAGTGAGCAGGACCGGAACCTTCGAGGACCAGGAAGCCATCAGGTTTCAGCGGGAACACAGAACTAGAGCAGACCCACGTGAGACAAGGTCTTCTACAGGACACACGGGTGAGCTGTGCACCCGTCACACTCCCGGGCTGATTGGCTCGCCGCCCTGCAGACGGGCTCTGCGTGTCAGTGGCTCGAGGAGGGTGAACTCCCTGAGCTGACACGCGTGCCCATGTCTCTGCAGCCGGGAAGCCACCCTCACCAGCCCTGCCACGGCCCCGCTCAGCCGAAGGACAGACACCACCAGCCACGCAGCACACCGCCGCAGGCAACCCCGCAGCCCCAAGGACAAGAACTCGGCGTGGTGCAGACCCACGGCACGTGGACACGATGGGAGGACTAAGTACCTCTGAGCCCACGAGCACTGGGAGCAAGGCGGTGCCGTGCATCCAGGACACGATGGGAGGATTAAGAACCTCCGAGCCCACGAGCACTGGGAGCAAGGCGGTGCCGTGCATCCAGGACACGATGGGAGGATTAAGTACCTCCAAGCCCACGAGCACCGGGCGGCAGACGTCTGAGGGCGGCCACCACCTGAAACATCAGGGGCCCAGGTCCAGCAGGGCACCCGTGATGACTCAACGTAGAGAAGGGAAAGGGAGGCTGCAGGTTCTCGAGCACTGATGACACGAGTGTGGCAACGTTCCGAGAGCTTAGCTTGTATCTTCAAAACGCTGGGCAACTCTAAGTCCTGCTATGAGAACTGGGGTAACAATTTTAACTTACACTTAATTCTCATGTTTTACACATTATTCTTTTGTATAGAGTACAGGGTGTGCAAATCGAGCTGCTGTAACACAATTAGAGACGCTCTGTTCTGCAAACGTGAAGCAACACCACGACGCGGGTGCCCACGGGAGCGCCATCCCCGCGCAGCCGGGCCAGGCCCCGCCCTCCTCTCCTCAGTGCGGGAGCAGTCTCTTCCACTGACTGCGAGAAATCATGACAAAAGCAAGACACTCCATACTTTAGTACAAGAGTTTGGAGCAGTCAAGTTGTAAAAATTGAAAGTAACAAAATATAGTGAAATATACTGCAAATTAATGTTCATGAGAGCGTGGCTGTCTGAATTACAAAACAGTAACAAATTATACAACCCCAATCACCCCGAGGCTGACTCGAGTTCTCGCACAATGCCAAGTTCAGCAGGGACTACAACCCAATCACCCCGAGGCTGACAGGTGTCCACAGACAATGCCAAGTTCAGCAGGGACTACAACCCAATCACCCCGAGGCTGACAGGTGTCCATAGACAATGCCAAGTTCAACCCAATCACCTCCTGAGGCTGACAGGTGTCCACAGACAATGCCAAGTTCAGCAGGGACTACAACCCAATCACCCCCTGAGGCTGACAGGTGTCCACAGACAATGCCAAGTTCAGCAGGGACTACAACCCAATCACCCCCTGAGGCTGACAGGTGTCCACAGACAATGCCAAGTTCAGCAGGGACTGTTCAGCTTGCCCCTGACCAGCAGCTTCCGGCCCGGCTGTGAAACCAGGTAAGTTTGCCCACACCAACGGCATGTCGGCTCTCATCAAAAATTCTATTTTATCCACTGTTCAATCAACAAGGCTTTATTTACACTTCTCAGTAAACCCAGCGAACAGGCTGACGTTGGGCGCAGCCGTCCAGGGCGCACGTGCCTCCCGCTGCGGGCCGTCTCAGGCTTTCACACTGACCCACAAGCAGCCGACGAGGGTCCCGCAGAGCCACGTCCGCACATACAGCTTCCTGCCACACTCGGTCACCAGCATGCCCGCTGTCAGACCGCTCAGGATCAACAGCGACGGCAAAGTCTTCTTGAGACTCAGTTTAGAATGAACACTTTTCCCAGGAAATCTGTTTCTTCTTTCTGGATCCGGAGAATCATAAAATTCTATGAGCAACCTATGGCCAGAATGGAAAAAAGTTTCAGTTTTAGCCATTTTAGTATTTTAACCCACAAATACCTGGTGGGTACCTACCAGGCGCAGGGAAAGTTGCAGGTCCCAGGAAATAAAGACGAAAAGGGAAACACTAGAGACTTCGTTTAACTGAGGTTTCTAGAACTGTAAAATATTCTTAATATGCCCGATGAGTAGAGAACGCAAATTTTACCATATGCAAGGGTTTCAAGTCCTACTAAGGGCATGATTCTTAGAAACTTCAGGTCTGCAAAGGTTAGCCACTAGGGGACTCACACCTGGGCGACGAGCCCTCCCCACTCTCCATCCACCCCCACCCCTCCCCGCTCTCCGTCCACCCCCACCTCTCCCCGCTCTCCGTCCACCCCCACCCCTCCCCCACCCTCCCCGTCCACCCCCACCCCTCCCCCACCCTCCCCGTCCACCCCCACCCCTCCCCCACCCTCTCCGTCCACCCCCACCCCTCCCCGCTCTCCGTCCACCCCCACCCCTCCCCCACCCTCCCCGTCCACCCCCACCCCTCCCCCACCCTCCCCGTCCACCCCCACCCCTCCCCCACCCTCCCCGTCCACCCCCACCCCTCCCCCACCCTCCCCGTCCACCCCCACCCCTCCCCCAGCCTCCCCGTCCACCCCCACCCCTCCCCCAGCCTCCCCATCCACCCCCACCCCTCCTCAGCCCGCCCTCCCCAGCTCCACTCCTCCAGCAGGCTTCCCACGTATGTGCAGTCTCCCAAAACAGCCCTTACTCCATGCACGTGTGAAAGCAACCAAAGAAAAACACAGCGTCAATTCTTCCCCATCTTCTTTTTAAAATGTCAAATTTTCATAGCAAAGCACACACAATATTAAAACTTCAAACAAAAGTACCACAAGGAGAAGTCCTTCTTTTGTCTTATAATTTATCCCCTAGGAAGAGCCACTGTTTTAAAAGGTCCAGACTCCTCCTAAATGTGTACAAAGACCCACAACATGAAATATAAATATACTGGGTATTAAACACTGTTCAGGCTTTTTTCCCCCGAGAACAGATTTTCATGCAAAACACACAGATCTCAGTTATAAAATTTCTCTCATGACCAAGGTGCATGGCACTGAATAGCTGGTTTAATAAGTCATGTACGAATGATGGTCAACAGAATGGCGACACTGAGCTAGTGTTTCTAAACCGTACAGAGCTCCGTCTCCGAGGGTGAGTGTGCGTCTCGTCACGTCACTGTCACTGCCAGCTGGTCGGTGAGCCCAGGGGCGCCCCTGGGACAGAGTGGGACAGGACAGGAAGGCGGAGCAGCAGCCCTCTGAGCAGGAGCAGGAGCAGGCAGAAGGAAGCACCTGCCCAATAGTTCTGAGCACACAGGGCATTTTTGGCGTGTCCTTTAGAAAGAGCGCACCCTTAGACTCATGGGGGGGGCGCTCTTCCAAAGAGCACGTAACAGCGCTGGGGCCGAGGCCCGGCAGGGCCACATGGGATCTGGGCAGACGGCAGAGGAACCGCGGAGCTGGGAAGCATAGGCCGATCCGTTTCATAAAGCCTTACGATGGAGGACGAGCCCAGGGAACCGCCTCTCGGGCAATCAGGAGGGAGGACAAGCACCAATCGCGAGGGAGGACGAGCCCAGGGAACCGCCTCTCGGGCAATCAGGAGGGAGGACGAGCCCAGGGAACCGCCTCTCAGCAAACAGACAGCAAGAGGGCCCCTCCCATGGTGGTGGGCAGGCCATCCCTGCGTCTGTAACCCCTCCTCTCTCTCCAGCGCACGCACCCCGAGCCTTACACAGCCACATGCGCTCACGAACCGACCAGGTAGTGCTCCCCGCCAGCAGACCAGCCAGCAGCCTAACACAGCTGCCCCACAATGTTTAAAATGCACAATTTCCCATGTATAAGATGCACCTTAATTTGGAGGCTCAAAATTTGAAAAATAAAGTATTACATAAAGTAATTGAACTCAAGTTTTATTCATCATAAAATTCATACAACTCTTAACTGTCAAAACTCCCATGTATTAGTTTGTCCTCATCTGTGTCTGATGACGAATCACTGTCTTCAACAATGAGTGCAAAAACAAGCGAAAAAAAGCGGGAAATGCATGTGAAAAAGCTACAACCAGTGTATAAGACGCACCCCATGTTTAGACCCCAAATTTTTCAAAAAGGGGTACGTTTTATACATGTGAAAACACAGTATCTTTTAAAAAAACAGTATGTGTCAGAAAGAATAAAATCTCCTGTGGCAGCAGAACAAACAGCAAACACATGTCCTGATGTTTTTACCCAAGAACATGAGACCTCTAAATGTCATATGTAAACCCAAGACCCACTTTCTAGCCTCCTCAAGAGAAAACTCTAAAGTTTCTACCTTTAGAAATGTATGCGAACCAGAGACACTACGCTGTACCCATGTCCCCGCTACAAGACTGGTGCTTGCTCAGGTGGCCACGCCCACTGCACTCCGTGGGCAGGGCCTCCCCGGCCCAGGTGCACCCGCCCCTCCGCCTCCCCGGGGAACACCCGCCCCTTCCCCGCAGCCCCCACCCCACCATCACCCTTGTTGCACATGGTCTCCCCTGGACCAGCGCATGGCCAATCCCAGCAAATGTTTAGACCCAAAAATAGTAACAGTAGAAAGACACTGTGGCGGGAAAAGTATCACCTGCCCCTTCCTCCCACGACAAAACGCCTACGCCATTCCCCCTGCGCTCAGCGGCAGCCTAGGTGGCAGCCCCACTCTCCCCCGGCCGCCCACCATGGGACAGCTGGCTCCCGGAGTCCCAACCCCGTGTCTGAGCCTGGACGGTAGATGGGGCCTCTCAGAGCGCATTACGTTTTTAAGTTCCGTTTTCCATCGTGCCACGCGGAGGAAGGGACAACAGGTTCTTTTACAGTGACGCACACAGTAAAGGTCCCGACGCGCGGGCACGTGCAGAACAGGTCTGACTGTGAAGGCGCAGCAGACCGCTAGTCTGTCCCACACCGTCTGTGCACCGCTCTGGAGCCTAGTCTGTCCCACACTGTCTGTCTGTGCACCGCTCTGGAGCCTAGTCTGTCCCACACTGTCTGTCTGTGCACCGCTCTGGAGCCTAGTCTGTCCCACACTCACTGGCTGTGTACCGCTCTGGAGCCTAGTCTGTCCCACACTCACTGTCTGTGTACCGCTCTGGAGCCTAGTCTGTCCCACACTCACTGTCTGTGCACAGCTCTGGAGCCTAGTCTGTCCCACACTCACTGTCTGTGCACCGCTCTGGAGCCTAGTCTGTCCCACACTGTCTGTGCACCGCTCTGGAGCCTAGTCTGTCCCACACTCACCGTCTGTGCACCGCTCTGGAGCCTAGTCTGTCCCACACTCACCGTCTGTGCACCGCTCTGGAGCCTAGTCTGTCCCACACTCACCGTCTGTGCACCGCTCTGGAGCCTAGTCTGTCCCACACTGTCTGTGCACCGCTCTGGAGCCTAGTCTGTCCCACACTCACTGTCTGTGCACCGCTCTGGAGCCTAGTCTGTCCCACACTCACCGTCTGTGCACCGCTCTGGAGCCTAGTCTGTCCCACACTCACTGTCTGTGCACCGCTCTGGAGCCTAGTCTGTCCCACACTGTCTGTCTGTGCACCGCTCTGGAGCCTAGTCTGTCCCACACTCACTGTCTGTGCACCGCTCTGGAGCCTAGTCTGTCCCACACTGTCTGTCTGTGCACCGCTCTGGAGCCTAGTCTGTCCCACACTCACTGTCTGTGTCCCGCTCTGGAGCCTAGTCTGTCCCACACTCACTGTCTGTGTACCGCTCTGGAGCCTAGTCTGTCCCACACTCACTGTCTGTGCACCGCTCTGGAGCCTAGTCTGTCCCACACTCACTGTCTGTGCACAGCTCTGGAGCCTAGTCTGTCCCACACTCACTGTCTGTGTCCCGCTCTGGAGCCTAGTCTGTCCCACACTCACTGTCTGTGCACCGCTCTGGAGCCTAGTCTGTCCCACACCGTCTGTCTGTGCACCGCTCTGGAGCCTAGTCTGTCCCACACTCACTGTCTGTGTACCGCTCTGGAGCCTAGTCTGTCCCACACCGTCTGTGTACCGCTCTGGAGCCTAGTCTGTCCCACACTCACTGTCTGTGCACCGCTCTGGAGCCTAGTCTGTCCCACACTCACCGTCTGTGCACCGCTCTGGAGCCTAGTCTGTCCCACACTCACTGTCTGTGTACCGCTCTGGAGCCTAGTCTGTCCCACACTCACTGTCTGTGCACCGCTCTGGAGCCTAGTCTGTCCCACACTCACTGTCTGTGCACCGCTCTGGAGCCTAGTCTGTCCCACACTCACTGTCTATGCACCGCTCTGGAGCCTAGTCTGTCCCACACTCACTGTCTGTGCACCGCTCTGGAGCCTAGTCTGTCCCACACTCACTGTCTGTGTACCGCTCTGGAGCCTAGTCTGTCCCACACTGTCTGTCTGTGCACCGCTCTGGAGCCTAGTCTGTCCCACACTCACTGTCTGTGCACAGCTCTGGAGCCTAGTCTGTCCCACACTCACTGTCTGTGCACCGCTCTGGAGCCTAGTCTGTCCCACACTGTCTGTCTGTGCACCGCTCTGGAGCCTAGTCTGTCCCACACTGTCTGTCTGTGCACCGCTCTGGAGCCTAGTCTGTCCCACACCGTCTGTCTGTGCACCGCTCTGGAGCCTAGTCTGTCCCACACTCACTGTCTGTGCACCGCTCTGGAGCCTAGTCTGTCCCACACTCACTGTCTGTGTACCACTCTGGAGCCTAGTCTGTCCCACACTCACTGTCTGTGTACCGCTCTGGAGCCTAGTCTGTCCCACACCGTCTGTCTGTGCACCGCTCTGGAGCCTAGTCTGTCCCACACTCACTGTCTGTGCACCGCTCTGGAGCCTAGTCTGTCCCACACTCACTGTCTGTGCACAGCTCTGGAGCCTAGTCTGTCCCACACTCACTGTCTGTGTACCGCTCTGGAGCCTAGTCTGTCCCACACTCACCGTCTGTGCACCGCTCTGGAGCCTAGTCTGTCCCACACTGTCTGTGTACCGCTCTGGAGCCTAGTCTGTCCCACACTCACTGTCTGTGTACCGCTCTGGAGCCTAGTCTGTCCCACACTGTCTGTCTGTGCACCGCTCTGGAGCCTAGTCTGTCCCACACTCACTGTCTGTGCACCGCTCTGGAGCCTAGTCTGTCCCACACTGTCTGTGCACCGCTCTGGAGCCTAGTCTGTCCCACACTCACTGTCTGTGCACCGCTCTGGAGCCTAGTCTGTCCCACACTCACTGTCTGTGCCCAGCTCTGGAGCCTAGTCTGTCCCACACTCACTGTCTGTGCACAGCTCTGGAGCCTAGTCTGTCCCACACTCACTGTCTGTGCACAGCTCTGGAGCCTAGTCTGTCCCACACTCACTGTCTGTGCACAGCTCTGGAGCCTAGTCTGTCCCACACTCACTGTCTGTGTCCCGCTCTGGAGCCTAGTCTGTCCCACACTCACTGTCTGTGCACCGCTCTGGAGCCTAGTCTGTCCCACACTCACTGTCTGTGCACCGCTCTGGAGCCTAGTCTGTCCCACACTGTCTGTGTACCACTCTGGAGCCTAGTCTGTCCCACACTCACTGTCTGTGCACCGCTCTGGAGCCTAGTCTGTCCCACACTGTCTGTGCACCGCTCTGGAGCCTAGTCTGTCCCACACTCACTGTCTGTGCACCGCTCTGGAGCCTAGTCTGTCCCACACTCACTGTCTGTGTACCACTCTGGAGCCTAGTCTGTCCCACACTCACTGTCTGTGTACCGCTCTGGAGCCTAGTCTGTCCCACACCGTCTGTCTGTGCACCGCTCTGGAGCCTAGTCTGTCCCACACTCACTGTCTGTGCACAGCTCTGGAGCCTAGTCTGTCCCACACTCACTGTCTGTGTACCGCTCTGGAGCCTAGTCTGTCCCACACTCAGTCTGTGCACCGCTCTGGAGCCTAGTCTGTCCCACACTCACTGTCTGTGCACCGCTCTGGAGCCTAGTCTGTCCCACACTCACTGTCTGTGCACCGCTCTGGAGCCTAGTCTGTCCCACACTCACTGTCTGTGCACCGCTCTGGAGCCTAGTCTGTCCCACACTCACCGTCTGTGCACCGCTCTGGAGCCTAGTCTGTCCCACACTGTCTGTGTACCGCTCTGGAGCCTAGTCTGTCCCACACTCACTGTCTGTGTACCGCTCTGGAGCCTAGTCTGTCCCACACTGTCTGTGCACCGCTCTGGAGCCTAGTCTGTCCCACACTCACTGTCTGTGCACCGCTCTGGAGCCGGGGCGGAACCGGGGTCCCAGGGCCGAGCTGCGGCTACTCACTTATCTTTTATTTCAAAGCGTTCGTGGAGCCATCTTCTCATGCACACTTGCTCCTCCGGGACATCCTTTTTGTCTATGCGATCAACGTGAATATGGATTTTTGGACATTCTTTGCCGAGAAATTCTAACAAAAAAAATTCATATTTTTATTTTAGAATTAATGGTTATATAAAATAACAATGAAGAAGCAAAAATTTTTAAAAAGCTTAAAAACAAGACTGTACAGATACCTTAGCAAAAAAGTAGCTAAAATAAGGATTATAACTGGTGGCTGGGGCTTCAGCCCCCTGGTCAAGGCCCCCACATCAGTGTCCCCCCCCCCCCGTGTCAATGTCCCCAGCCACCGCCTTCGTCACTGAGCTGAACCAGTAGACCAGTTACGTCCACAAACACGCCTGGCTTCTGAGCCGGCCCAGGACCGAGCCAGGACCAGGAGCTGGACTCTGCGAGACACACGTCCCCACCCTGACGAGCCCTAATTGTCGGCCACCATCAGACCCAGCAGTCGTCTCCGGAGACCACTGGGCCCTGGGCCCGAGCACAGCACCTGTCACCACTGCTCCCGCCAGGCAGCGAGCCCACAGCGTGGTGAGGGGCTGTGTGCGTGGTGTGCTCTGGAAAGCGCGGGGCTCCGCCCCAGTCCCGGTCCCTGAGACCATGCACAAGCCACCTGCCGCTGACACGCCTGTGACCACAGCCGTGGGGCCAGGTGTGCCCCAAGACCGCTTCTGGTCTGTCCTCCAGCGCTGCCCGCTTCCCTGACCCTGCCGTGTCACAGCTCACGGGGAGACCCACGGCCCTGCAGGTCTCTCCACACCACGCTGAAAGGGCGGGCAGCCCTTGTCCAGCCTGGGGCACCTGGACGGCCAGGATTCACTGGAGATGGGGAGGCCCCTGAGGCCGGGGACCCCCTCTGTTGTAGGAGCTCTCTGTGGAGAAGTGAGGACATTACAGAACTCACTTCCTTGAAGAAGGTGGTGTCCCTCAGACTTCAGAGGCCAAGACGTGCTGACAGCCGGCTCTGAGACCGAGACCGGGCGTCACGCTCCACGCCTGCGGGCGGCCGTGGCCCCCCTGGAAGCCATCCCCGCGCCCTCTCTGTGGGGGGTGGGCAGCCCCGCACTCCGCTGCCGGGGTCTCCGGCTCAGGCTCTCTGACACGCACGAGCGGCTTTGGTTCTTTTTAACTAAAATTTTCTGCCCACTTAAAATTCTCTCTCTTGTTATGACTGACATACACATAGACGATAGCTCAAAGGTCCTTAAAACTCAGCAAGTTTGAAAGAACATCCCATTTCCCTGTTTTCTTCTCGTCAGTGACATTAAATTGCAAACACCACACGAACACGCACATGCAGGTGAGCAGCCTGCAGTGGCCCCCCCACACCCCCCCTCCTCTACGGAGCGCCCACGTGTCCCTGTGGACTGCGGCAGGAGCGGTGGGCTAGTGACAACGGCAGGTGTAAAGGACCAAGGTGGTGGCCAAGAAGCACCGAACTCAGCAGGGCTACAGAAAGCCAAACGGCTGCGGACGAATAAAAACACGCGAAGAATACGTAAGTCTATTCACTCGGAGTGTCTATCAAGTAAATGTAATCAAACAGAGCCCACGTAGCTGTTTTTAAAAACTGAATTACGCACTCATGAACATACGTGACTTAGAGACTCACCAATCATGGACGGCGCTTCCTTCCGCTGCCCTCTGTCATCCACGGTCCCCTCAAAAGCCACCGTGACGTCATAAACTGCATCTAAATAATTCTTCATAGAATCAAAAGCAACATGAGTGGCCTTTATTCTCGGTGTCAGCACGTGTTTTAATACTGCAAGGCCTAGAAAAGAAGTTGATTCAGTGTGGCCATAACTTAGTTACAAAACACCTCTGGACTAAACGTGCAGCTGAAAGGTCCGCAGACACGGACCCGAGTATAGTACTGACTCGATCTCGTATCTACAGGCCTTGAGGTTTAGAAGGACTCTCACGTGACTATTGAAACCAACATTCGCATACACCTATTTAATAAACACTTCCTTGTACAGGACGCTGGGAAGCTGTCAGAACACGGGCCCTCAGAAAGCCTCGCGTCCCACACAGCCTGCCAAGGGCAGGTGCCTCCTCACCTCTGGCAACAGGGTAAGGGTGGTAGCACCCGGCCACCATCAGCCAAGGCCCTGCAGTGGAAATCAGCCTTTTCTCACTCACACCCACGGTTCTTTCAGCTCTACTTCTGTTCAAACCAGGGCCCTCTCTGACCCACTGCAGGAAGTGGTGTGACCCACACAGTGAACTACTGGCCTGATGCTCTCAGCACAAACATAAGAGTCCCGTTTCCTGAAATACTTTACTTTTAATTCATATACCATAAAATTTACCGTTTTAAAGAATACAATTCAGTGAGATTTATAGTGTATTCATAGAGCTGCACAACCACTACCATCAAATCCCCACCATTTATTTCATCATTCCCAAAAGACACCCCCGAGCCCGCGGCGGAGGACATGTACCCTTGTACCACCCCCCACCCCCCGCCCCACGCTCTGGCTATTATGAAAAATGCTGCTATGAACATTCATATAAAGTATATGTGAATGTTGCATATAAACAAGTGTTTGTATGAACATGTGATTTTAATTCTCGAGTATATCTGATACAGTTGTGTGGATATACATTTAAAGCTTCTTTTTAAAATTCTTCTTTAACTGAGAAAGCACTGCAAATTAGTCATTAATCCCATGGCCATCAGGGCCCCTACTGACGCTAAGAACCTGCTCTTCCCCGCTGGTCCTGCTGCCCCGTGCCTGGATCAGAACACTTCCCGACACCGTCCCAGGAAGGGCCGCTCTCTGAAGAGGGACAGGAACCCAGACTAGAAAGAAACTTCATCTAAAATTTCCACTCCCCTCTCCAGGGAACGTCAGCTGCACAGGGAGAGCAGTTATAGCTTGTTGGGATCTTCCGCAGAAGAATTTTTAACATGCAGACTGGTGTGGGAAAACAGACATTCCCACACCACATATCCGACTTAATCCCCAGGGCAGGAGCCACTGAATTTACTCACAAACTTATAAAAAAAATCTGAATAGTGCACCAGGCTGGGAACATGTATATATTTGTGAATTAAATAAGTTAATACTTCCTTCTTTGCTACTGGAGCACAATTTAAAAAGTAAAGAAACAGAGAGAGGCAGGGAGAGAGACAGGCACATCGAGCTGCTCCTGCATGTGCCCTGACCAGGGGTCGGACTGACCCTGCATGTGCCCTGACCAGGGGTCGGACTGACCCTGCATGTGCCCTGACCAGGGGTCGGACTGACCCTGCATGTGCCCTGACCAGGGGTCGGACTGATCCTGCAGGTGCCCTGACCAGGGGTCGGACTGACCCTGCATGTGCCCTGACCAGGGGTCGGACTGACCCTGCAGGTGCCCTGACCAGGGGTCGGACTGACCCTGCAGGTGCCCTGACCAGGGGTCGGACTGACCCTGCATGTACATGCCCTGACCAGGGGTTGAACTGCTCCTGCAGGTGCCCTGACCAGGGGTCGGACTGACCCTGCATGTGCCCTGACCAGGGGTCGAACTGACCCTGCATGTGCCCTGACCAGGGGTCGGACTGACCCTGCATGTACATGCCCTGACCAGGGGTCGGACTGACCCTGCATGTGCCCTGACCAGGGGTCGGACTGATCCTGCAGGTGCCCTGACCAGGGGTCGGACTGACCCTGCATGTGCCCTGACCAGGGGTCGGACTGACCCTGCATGTGCCCTGACCAGGGGTCGGACTGACCCTGCAGGTGCCCTGACCAGGGGTCGGACTGACCCTGCAGGTGCCCTGACCAGGGGTCGGACTGACCCTGCATGTACATGCCCTGACCAGGGGTTGAACTGCTCCTGCAGGTGCCCTGACCAGGGGTCGGACTGACCCTGCAGGTGCCCTGACCAGGGGTCGGACTGACCCTGCAGGTGCCCTGACCAGGGGTCGGACTGACCCTGCATGTACATGCCCTGACCAGGGGTTGAACTGCTCCTGCAGGTGCCCTGACCAGGGGTCGGACTGACCCTGCATGTGCCCTGACCAGGGGTCGAACTGACCCTGCATGTGCCCTGACCAGGGGTCGGACTGACCCTGCATGTACATGCCCTGACCAGGGGTCGGACTGACCCTGCATGTGCCCTGACCAGGGGTCGGACTGATCCTGCAGGTGCCCTGACCAGGGGTCGGACTGACCCTGCATGTGCCCTGACCAGGGGTCGGACTGACCCTGCATGTGCCCTGACCAGGGGTCGGACTGACCCTGCATGTGCCCTGACCAGGGGTCGGACTGACCCTGCAGGTGCCCTGACCAGGGGTCGGACTGATCCTGCAGGTGCCCTGACCAGGGGTCGGACTGACCCTGCATGTGCCCTGACCAGGGGTCGGACTGACCCTGCAGGTGCCCTGACCAGGGGTCGGACTGACCCTGCAGGTGCCCTGACCAGGGGTCGGACTGACCCTGCATGTGCCCTGACCAGGGGTCGGACTGACCCTGCATGTGCCCTGACCAGGGGTCGGACTGATCCTGCATGTGCCCTGACCAGGGGTCGGACTGACCCTGCATGTGCCCTGACCAGGGGTCGAACTGACCGCCTCTGCACCTTGGGGCGACGCTCCAACCAACCAAGCACCCAGCGAGGGCTTTTTTTTTTTTTTAAATACTATTTTGTATTGGCCGCAGGTGTACAGCATAATGTAATCTCACCCAATTGTAGGTCTGCAGCTCCACAGAATCACCCTGTGGTCTATTCAGTAAGAACAATTCATTAGTAGAATCTAAGTAAGTTAGTAGGAACATAAAAAAACAGAAAAAGTGTATCTCAAAACGTGTCATAATAAAGGTTTAGTGAAAATCACTGGGACAGATGAGAGCTGCCAGCACTAACATGGACCCAGCACTCACAGAAACTGTCTCTGCAGAACGCACTGGGGGCTGCTCCCGCCTCCAACACTATCTAGTCCTCCCCCCATCCCGCCTGCTGCACGTCCCCCTCGCAGCTTCTGCCCCCAGGAGGCCAGGAGGAAGCACAAGGAGACCGGGCAGCACAGCCGAGCAGAGGAAGGAGCAGAGGAAGGAGCAGAGGAAGGAGCAGAGGAAGGAGCAGAGGAAGGAGCAGAGGAAGGCGTCTGCAGGAAAGGCCGGGCATGCTCCCTGACACCGGCAGGCCCAGCACCAGCGGTGAGCGCCTGGGCAACGAGGCTGCCAGCCGAGCTGGTGTTTTCAGGGCAGCGGCAGCACTGCCAGCTCGAGAGGGGAAAGGGGGGATCAGTGTGTGGGCTGAGAAAACAGTGTCCTGTGTGTATTTACAAACACATGGCCTGTTCATCCTTCACTGCCAGCTCGAGAGGGGAAAGGGGGGATCAGTGTGTGAGGTGAGAAAACAGTTTCCTGTGTGTATTTACAAACACATGGCCTGTTCATCCTTCACTGCCAGCTCGAGAGGGGAAAGGGGGGATCAGTGTGTGAGGTGAGAAAACAGTTTCCTGTGTGTATTTACAAACACATGGCCTGTTCATCCTTCACTGCCAGCTCGAGAGGGGAAAGGGGGGATCAGTGTGTGGGCTGAGAAAACAGTGTCCTGTGTGTATTTACAAACACATGGCCTGTTCATCCTTCACGGCAGCCACGTCAGGCACCCCTTACCAGGGCACCAAGACGGAATCTGGCCCTGCTTTGATGATCAGAAGTCACCTCAAGATCATAAATCTGAGTCCTGGGCTCCTCCAACCCACACAGACAGTGACTTACAATCTCTGATCTAGGGGTCCTCAGGGAAACCGGTGAGGGGGACCCTCCAGATAATAAAACCTTGGGTCAGTGCTGAGGGGAGCATGTGGGGAGCTCTTCTACTGGGCATGTGCAGTGCAAGCCAAGATGCACCACAAAAGCCTGTCATCTAGGCTAGAAGAAGGATCTGATTGATTCGTGGGAGGAACCAGTGTAAACTGTGAAATCTTAAAGAAACCGATTGGTCAGCTTAAAGAAAAGCTAGTCCTTTCCAGCCCAACAGTATAGACAGAGGCTTTAAGCAAGATCTGCCTTCCCTTTTCTCTGCCTTTCCGCTTGGAGACAGGTGCTGGACCCATTTGCTCCCATGCCACATGGGCTGGCAGCCACACAGTGTCCCCAGTTCAGGCTTGGAGCAGAGCCTGGACTGGGCAGAGCTTCAGTAGGGGCTAAGCCGTGGTGCAGACTGTCTGGACTCAGGTCCTGACACTGGGCTTCGTGAAGACAAGACGGGGCGTTTTCCTTGATGGGTGGGATGGGAAGAAGACGTTGGCAACCTCTGAGCAGCCTTGTTTCCACCCTGAGCAGATCTTACTGCACCAGCCTAAGCTTCTCCAAATGCAGGTCCTTCGAAATTCCTCTAACACCAAAACAGAACACTTCCCGCGGCATCAGCCTCAGAAGTAAAACTCAGCTCTCAAAGGCACTGCACACTGGCTGTGTCCACAGCACCACGCGCACATCTGACAGGGGCCCTGGTCTGCTGTGCCCCCAGACCCACGAGCACACTGCCTGCCGCACCCCCTGCGGCAGGGATCTGCCCAGCCAGCTGCAGCCGCAGTCAGACAGGACGGAGAAGCGAGTGTGCAGACTGGAAGACCTTTCTCCAGTGCCTCCATAAAGGGGGTCTCTTCCTCCCTCCCCGGATTCATCCCTACTCTTATTCGAAAATGACCAGCCAACCACAGTAAAGAACGTGAGGGCTCAGTGTGGCCTTCCTCACGGTGTCCGAGCCACGCGACCGAGGCCCATGGGAGAGGCGCTGCGGCCTCCCTGGGAACAGGCAGTCTTCTCCAGCACTCTGCCATCACTGCAGAGACGGACAGACACCTGATCACACTTCCGCGAACAGGGCACTGCGCTGGGGGTCGGGGGAGGGGGGGCACAACTGACAGGTCGGCTGGACTTAAATCCGGACAATCTCAGTCACGTAACAAAGCGGACGCCTGAGAAACTACTTACAGAACGGTCATCTAGCGACCATACTATTTATTTCCATTCATTTAAAGCTATTACACTACATAGTACATTATATTTACATATTTATACGACATTTATATTTATACACTGTTATACTATCATCATCACATACTATCATATGTAGAGCTCTCCTTACTAAATGTTAACCATTGCTTTTTACATGGCAAGTTCCATGTTAGCCTTTCTGAAAATTCTCCTTTTCCTGATTTATTATAAAAATGAGCAGCCTTCAATATATACTTTGCTTACTTGACATTAGTTTTATGAAGAATCTACCTATATTTCAGACCTCTCAAAATTTTAAGCTTTGTCCTGGAGAGATTGCAGTTCAAAAAGTCTACGACCAGACCATCCTGAACACACCCGATCTCAGTGGTAATGTGACTAAGTCTTTTTTAAAGGAACAACTAACATTTAGTTTCAAAAAGGGAATTTAGAAACCATTAATATGACAATCTTTGAAGTAAACAATATTAATAATTCGTGACACTATAACACAAATATATCTTCAATTTAATAACTCTAATACTGGATCAGCATATTTTTGCCTATTATTATTATTATTATTTTTTTTTTTTTTAATAGAGGCAGAGACAGACAGGGACAGACAGACAGGAACGGAGAGAGATGAGAAGCATTAATCATCAGCTTCTCGTTGCGCATTGCGACTTCTTAGTTGTTCATTGATTGCTTTCTCACATGTGCCTTGACCGTGGGCCTTCAGCAGACCGAGTAACCCCCTGCTGGAGCCAGCGACCTTGGGTCCAAGCTGGTGAGCTCTTTGCTCAAGCCAGATGAGCCCACGCTCAAGCTGGCGACCTCGGGGACTCGAACCTGGGTCCTTCTGCATCCCAGTCCGACGCTCTATCCACTGCACCACCACCTGGTCAGGCTGCCTATTATTTTTTTAAGCAAAACTTTTCTAGGAAAGAGCTATAACCAGGGCCCTGAAATATTTAGGGTTCAGACAGACACCAGCCACTTCCACACCCACCCCTCCTACCTCGTAAGCCAGCCCACACCACTGTCAACAGAGCGGAAGGGTGGCACATGGTATAATGACTTACCCGTATGAGTAAGTACCAAGTTATAATTACCTAAACTTCAAGTCGGTTTTGGGTTTTTTTTTTTACTTATTTTTTTTTAAGTCAGAATGAAATAAAAGTACTTTAGGAACAAAATTAATAATATTTAGAAGCAAAACACATCACAGACTAACAAGTGCTGTAAGTTTGTAAGTTTCAACTTTCTTTAAGAAAAATTAACAGATGAAAAAACAAGTACTTTTGGGTTAGTTTCAAGTAATCTCATTTAGTTGTGACCGAAGAGGAAAGAAAACAGGAAACACTTTTCAAGATATACTGTTCACAAACCAACTTCCTCTGTGTATGGTGGGAATAATTACCTTCAGTCGTAAGGAAATATACTTCTAATAGATATCAACAGTGTTCAAAGTTACAGAATTTAAAGGAAGAACAGTAGGCAGTTAGAAATTATATCCATTAAGACAGATTTCTCTTCCCCTTTCGCTAAAAATTTTAGCGAAATTTTTCACTAAAAGGAGAAGGATCTACAACTAAGAAAAATACAAACCAATAATTGATCAATTATAGGTGACTAGGTTCTTATTAAACTAAAAAAGCTAGAATATACATATATCATTACACTATTGTAAGACTTACTTAGAAGTACTTGTTTTAAAATGCATTACAAAACTGCTGTGGATTTTTAAAAATGAAATAATTCTTAGTACATATATTAAAGTCATCTCAGTTACTGATTAAACAATAAACGATAAAGATACATCTTAAACTGATTTAAAATAATAAATTGAGAAATACTAGTATTCAATCTCATTACAGACAGGAAAATAACTTGAGGCCCTGTTACGACCCCTTCCTGCAGTTCATTCTGCTGGTACTCGGAGACGGGGGTCTTTAAGGAAGTGACTGAGATTCAGGGGTCACCATGGTGGGGCCTGACTTCAACAGGACCTGTGTTCTCATAGAGAGAGGGAGACACAGAGACGTCTGTGTGAGCACACTGCGGAGAGGCCATGTGAGGACACAGCCAGAGGCGGCCCTCGGCAAGCCAGGCCAGTCCTCACTGTCAACACCCGACCACCCGACACCTGTCCCTCAGACTTCCAGAAAACTGTTGGAAGATCTGTCGTTTCACCACCTCATCTCCAGCCTGGACCCCGGATTGAAACAGAGCCTGAATAAATACACCACAGTAAATACTACATATAAACATTTGTTTTACCCAACTGGAAAAGTATGCCAATATTTAAATAGAAAGAGACACACACACACACACACACACACACACACACACACAAAATGGACACTTAACCCTTGAACAACGTGGGTTAGGGGCAGCAACCTCCCCCAGTCAAAATCCCCCTGTAACTCTGAGTCCATAAAAACCCCCCTCGTCACTCGGCATTGCAAGTAGTTGGCTCCAGCACACCTGAGGACGCCCAAGTCTGCGGTGCTCCCGTCCCTTCCATACAGTGGCACAGGTGCTCCCGTCCCTTCCATACAGTGGCACGGGACAACACGCAGTGGGCCTGGTGCTCCCGTCCCTTCCATACAGTGGCACGGGACAACACGCAGTGGGCCTGGTGCTCCCGTTCCTTCCATACAGTGGCATAGGACAACACGCAGTGGGCCTGGTGCTCCCGTCCCTTCCATACAGTGGCACAGGACAACACGCAGTGGGCCTGGTGCTCCCGTCCCTTCCATACAGTGGCATGGGACAACACGCAGTGGGCCTGGTGCTCCCATCCCTTCCATACAGTGGCACAGGACAACACGCAGTGGGCCTGGTGCTCCCGTCCCTTCCATACAGTGGCATAGGACAACACGCAGTGGGCCTGGTGCTCCCATCCCTTCCATACAGTGGCACGGGACAACACGCAGTGGGCCTGGTGCTCCCGTTCCTTCCATACAGTGGCACAGGACAACACGCAGTGGGCCTGGTGCTCCCATCCCTTCCATACAGTGGCACGGGACAACACGCAGTGGGCCTGGTGCTCCCGTTCCTTCCATACAGTGGCACAGGACAACACGCAGTGGGCCTGGTGCTCCCGTCCCTTCCATACAGTGGCACGGGACAACACGCAGTGGGCCTGGTGCTCCCGTCCCTTCCATACAGTGGCACAGGACAACACGCAGTGGGCCTGGTGCTCCCGTCCCTTCCATACAGTGGCACAGGACACGCAGTGGGCCTGGTGCTCCTGTCCCTTCCATACAGTGGCACAGGACAACACGCAGTGGGCCTGGTGCTCCCGTCCCTTCCATACAGTGGCACAGGACAACACGCAGTGGGCCTGGTGCTCCCGTCCCTTCCATACAGTGGCACAGGACAACCTGCAGTGGGCCTGGTGCTCCCGTCCCTTCCATACAGTGGCACAGGACAACCCGCAGTGGGCCCTCCACACCTGCTCTTTGCAGACATCATGTCACTGCACCTCACAAAAGCCTTATAAAGCAGATAGCATCATCCCTGGCCTACAAACCAGGAAACAGCACAAGCCTGAGGTTATGGAAGGAAGGGGTTGGGAACGCGGCCTGAAGCTACTGGCGAGTCCTTCTGAGACTCTTCCTGGTGTGACAGTGACACCTGGTACATACAGAACGTGAGGGGAAGCTGAAGGGAATGTGCGGCGAGAGGCCTGACCACTCCCAGCTGGCACAGCCCCCCAGGTAAGCTGGTGCAGTCCCGCGGGACCTGACTGCCTGGCGTACGAGCACAGTCACCCGGGACTCTCGGTCCCAGGCAGGCCCCCCCCCCAGTGCAGCAGAGCGAGCGCTCACGGCCCACCCCGGGGCAGAGGCTAACTCGGTCCCCTCTCTGCGGAGCCCGGGAGAAGGGCAGAATGCAAGCCAGTGCACGGCTGCTACCCTCAGTCAGCACACTCTGGGGTGGATTCAAGTTAGACCACAACGAATTCCCTAGAAATATAGAAAATCAAAAGCCGATGTCCTCTGATGCACTGGCCACAGTGTGATGCTCGCCAGCCCCATGCGGGCAGGGCCGCCATGCTGGTCAGCGCAGAGGGCACACCGCATGACTGCACAGGCCCAGCTCAGTGTCGGGGACACGGCACGTACTCACTGAGTCCCTGCTTCTCCGTGTCGAGGTGACATGCTAACTCAGTCGGTCCTCAAAGACGCCTGGGAGGACACAGCAGAGCCCCCTTTCTGTTTACTTCCGGCTTAGTAAGGTTGAACAGTTCACTAGTGTATCAGTTATCCACCTTTCTAAAATACCGATGTCAAGAACGGTCTCCTATTAGGCACATAAAACAGCTTCCGGGCACGGTGAACCAACTGTGTGACATTCTCCACTGGAAATGCACACGTCTCCTAACCCACAAAGCCTTACAGGCTGACGCCCGCCCGCGGGGCAGCTGTTTCCTAAGAGCTGAGGAAACTGCAGAGGAGCATCAGGCAGCTTGAGGCCAGAGAGCGAGTACTCGTTGGAATCGGGTTCCGATCCAGGTCTGTCAGCCGACAGACCGGAAGCTCCATCACACAGAACCCACACTGTTCGAAAAGGTTCATCTGCAGTCATGGGCCTAGACACACTACCTGGATCCACGCTCCAAAATCTGTACCGCGTGAGCTGCTGAGTTTCATCTCACACAGATGTGCTCACGTGTGCGAATTAGAGAGAAGGAGCTTCCTCCCCAAGAGGTAATACACAGAGTCATTCAAGAAAAAATACGTTAATTCATTTCAACTGTTGTAAAACATAAATATCTTTTCTAGGCACAAAAATTTAAAAGGATCACTACCTTTAGAAATGGCTTTTTCAGACACAGGGAGACGTCTTACCTTCTTGAGCAGCAAAGGCCTGACTCGCGGAGATGACCTCGGTCAGCCCTGGGTTGTACCGCGTCCCCTCCGGGAAGATCACCAGGTACATCTGGAGCACAGAGAAAGTCGGGTTTGTTTTGAGTGCCACTGCTGTTGCTAACTCAGCGTCAACACTATTCCTGCTACAAGGGTGTGTCCTTGGGTGGGAAGAGGATCTCATTTACATATGAGCTTCCTTTCAGACAGAACCACCCAACTGGGAAAATTCATGTGCGTTTAACACAGACTATGTTAAAAATGCAATCCTAGCCTGCAGGCGGTGGTACAGTGGATAGAGCACTGGACTGGGATGCAGAGGACCCAGGTTCGAGACCCCGAGGTCGCCAGATTGAGCGCAGGCTCATCTGGTTTGAGCAAAAAGCCCACCAGCTTGAACCCAAGGTCGCTGGCCCCAGCAAGGGGTTACTCAGTCTGCTGAAGGCCCACGGTCAAGGCACATGAGAAAGCAATCAATGAACAACTAAGGTGTTGCAACGAGCAATGAAAAACTAATGATTGATGCTTCTCATCTCTGTCCGTTACTGTCTATCTGTCCCTGTCTATCCCTCTCTCTCTCTCTGAAAAAAAAAAAAAATGCAATCCTACATTCACAATAGGTCTGTCATTAACAACCTAGTACTTCTGGCCCTGGGTGGGTGGCTCAGTGGATCAAGTATCAACCCAGTGCACCAAAGGTCATGGGTTTGACCCCGGGTCAGGGCAAGTACCAGAAACAATGAGTGCACAACTAAATGGAACTAAGAGCAAGAAAGAGTTGATGCTTCTCTCTTGCAAATCAATGGAAAAACTTTAATATTCATACAAAGTCTGCATTAATTAATGAGTTACCCCCTATTTCTCAAAATGATTTTTAAAAAGGCGCAAATTTTATGTGTCCCTAAGTACATCTTATTTACAAAAACCATATATAAATTATGTAAATTTCCACAATATAAGGTAGCCAGTGTTCACATTTCAAAAATCAGTATTATTTTAGTTTCCTTAATACATTGTAAATGACTTGATTTATAAGCTACTTCATAAATTAAAATAATGTACTTGTAAATAAAGAAGAATATTAAGCCAGATGTTTACTAAGTAATCCATTAGCCTAAGCTTTTACACTTATCTGCTAGGGAACATCAAACCAGAAACAGTAAAACTATACAGTGAAAAACTCCTAATTTAAGAACTGAGTTACGGCCCTGGCCGGTTGGCTCAGTGGTAGAGTGTAGGGCCGGCGTGTGGAAGTCCCGGGTTCAATTCCCAGCCAGGGCACACAGGAAAGGCGCCCATCTGCTTCTCCATCCCTCCCCCTCTCCTTCCTCTCTGTCTCTCTCTTCCCCTCCCGTAGCCAAGGCTCCACTGGAGCAAAGTTGGCCCGGGCGCTGAGGATGGCTCCATGGCCTCGGCCTCAGGCACTCGAATGGCTCCAATTGCAGTGAAGCAACGCCCCAGATGGGCAGAGCATCGCCCCCTGGTGGACATGCCGGGTGGATCCCGGTCAGGCACATGCAGGAGTCTGTTCTCTGCCTCCTCACTTCTCACTTCGGAAAAATACAAAAAAAAAAAAAAAGAAAAAAAAAAAAGGAAAAGAGAGCTGAGTTACAAAATCTACACCAACATGCTTGGTAGCCAAAAGACAAAATAAGACTTCCATCAAGTTTTTTCAAATATACCATACACAAAAATTAACTCAAAGTGGATGATGGACCTAAATGTAAATCTAAGCCTATAAAACCTCAGGAGAAAACAAGAGAAAAATCTCATAACCCTGAGTTTGGCCAGGAATTCTAAAACAGAACACAAAATGCAGAAATTATGAGAGAAACATCAATAAATTGGACTTGTAAAAAATTAAAAACTTTTGTTCTTTATGACACAATGAATATGAAAAGGAAACTCACAGATACAACAGAAGTTATGTCATGCTGCTTAACAGTAAAGGAAACAAAAATACTGATCCGTACAATATGGATGAAGCTCAAAACAATCAGGCTAAGTGGAAGGAGTCAGCCACGCCTCCAAGAGTACAGACTGTATGATTCCAGTTCCATGAAACTGGAGAAAAAGCACATTAATCTACAGGGTCAGAAAGCAGGCCAGCGACTGCCTGCAGAAAAAAGGCACAAAGACACAGGAGGCAACTGAGGGCACTGACCGGTGTCTGTCATCTTGACTGAGTTGGCAGGGTTAGGGTGCACACATAGCACCAAAGTCACCAAATTCTACACCGCAGCCCCCTGCAGTCACTGTGCTCAGTCACCAATCATTATGAATACTCCAATAAATAGAAAAGTTTCCTGTGCTATGCAGTCACAAATGACAGCATTTCCTTATTTTTTGAGGCTGAAAAATACTCCATTGTACATACACATATACCGTATTTTCTTTCTCCCCTCATCTCCTGATGGACACACAGGTGGTTTGCATATCTTGGCCGCTGTGACTATTACTGCGATGAACATGGGGGTGCAGCTATCTCCTCAAGATAGTGTTATATGTATGTTTTTTGGATATACACTCACAGAATTGCTGGATCACAGGGAATCTCCAGTTCCCTTCATTCGTGGAGGGAACTGGAGAATGAAGTTCCGTTCTCCGTAACACCGACACCAACTCACATCCCATCAACAGCACCCGGGAGTCCCTTCCTCCACATCCTGCCCGGCATGGGTCACCTCCGGCTTTCTGACACCTGCCATTCTAGCAGGTGTGAGGTAAGGGCTCACTGTGGCTGTGACTGGCACTGCCCTGACGACCAATGATGCAGCACACCTTTTTCATTTACCGGTTGGCCCTTCCTATGGCTTCTTTGGAGAAATACCGATTCAAGTCCTTCTACCATTTGGGGATGATTTGTTTTCTTGTGAGTTGTGTGAATTTCTCATCTTTTGGAAATTAACACTGTACAGAATGTGTGGTTTGCAAATATTTTCTCCCTTTCCATAGGTGGCTTTTTCACTTGATTTTGTAAACCTAAAATTATTTATTCCAAGCTTTTAAATTTATTTTAAAAAATAGGAGGCGGCTTCATCAGCATATGGAATGCGAAGAGAATATTGCTTCCAAACCCAAACACCAGCAGAGCGCTGGGATATCGACAGTGAAGCCCTCAGCAGGGGTCACAAGGCAGTCGTGACGCAGAAACCTGAGATGCTTGTGAGCAACAAGCATCAGGGCACTGGATGAGCTGCCACCCAGGAGGGCTGCACAGAGGAGGGGAGCCGAGAGGAGGTGGGCAGAGGGGGACACGTGGAGAGAAGAAGGCCTGGGCGCCGAGGCCGGACGGGAGCCCCAGGCACTGGGCAGCACAGCCCGCGGCCACACCGTCCTGGTGTCCTCCAGCAGCCAGGGGCAGGGCCACTGGGCGGCCATCGGCATCTTCCTAACAGAACACTGACAGTCTTTTGGGGAGCAAATTTTATAAAACAATATTTACATTGAATGACCCTTTGTAGATATGATACTATTTTTGGCTTTCTAAATAACTCAATATACACAAGAAATCTAAATTTACACTCAGACAGAAAACAGCTGTTCCTTCTAAAACGCCCTCTGACACTGAGATGAGCAGGACAGCTGGCTGGAGTGTAAGGTTACAGGAGCCCCACTTGTTATTTACAGATTCCGGGCAGCAGTGTCCCTCCCTCCCCTGCAGGACTCGGGACGGCAGTGTCCCGGTCCCTCCCCTGCAGGACTCGGGACGGCAGTGTCCCGGTCCCTCCCCTGCAGGACTCGGGACGGCAGTGTCCCTCCCTCCCCTGCAGGACTCGGGACGGCAGTGTCCCTCCCTCCCCTGCAGGACTCGGGACAGCAGTGTCCCTCCCCTCCCCTGCAGGACTCGGGACGGCAGTGTCCCTCCCTCCCCTGCAGGACTCGGGACGGCAGTGTCCCTCCCCTCCCCTGCAGGACTCGGGACGGCAGTGTCCCTCCCTCCCCTGCAGGACTCAGGACAGCAATGTCCCGGTCCCTCCCCTGCAGGACTCGGGACGGCAGTGTCCCCGTCCCTCCCCTGCAGGACTCGGGACGGCAGTGTCCCTCCCCTCCCCTGCAGGACTCGGGACGGCAGTGTCCCTCCCCTCCCCTGCAGGACTCGGGACGGCAGTGTCCTGGTCCCTCCCCTGCAGGACTCAGGACGGCAATGTCCCTCCCTCCCCTCCCCTGCAGGACTCGGGACGGCAGTGTCCCGGTCCCTCCCCTGCAGGACTCGGGACGGCAGTGTCCCTCCCTCCCCTGCAGGACTCGGGACGGCAGTGTCCCTCCCCTCCCCTGCAGGACTCAGGACGGCAGTGTCCCGGTCCCTCCCCTCCCCTGCAGGACTCGGGACGGCAGTGTCCCTCCCTCCCCTGCAGGACTCAGGACGGCAGTGTCCCTCCCTCCCCTGCAGGACTCAGGACAGCAGTGTCCCTCCCCTCCCCTGCAGGACTCGGGACGGCAGTGTCCCTCCCTCCCCTGCAGGACTCAGGACAGCAGTGTCCCTCCCCTCCCCTGCAGGACTCGGGACGGCAGTGTCCCTCCCCTCCCCTGCAGGACTCGGGACGGCAGTGTCCCTCCCTCCCCTGCAGGACTCGGGACGGCAGTGTCCCTCCCCTCCCCTGCAGGACTCGGGACGGCAGTGTCCCTCCCTCCCCTGCAGGACTCGGGACGGCAGTGTCCCTCCCTCCCCTGCAGGACTCAGGACAGCAGTGTCCCGGTCCCTCCCTCCCCTGCAGGACTCAGGACAGCAGTGTCCCTCCCTCCCCTGCAGGACTCGGGACAGCAGTGTCCCTCCCCTCCCCTGCAGGACTCAGGACGGCAGTGTCCCTCCCTCCCCTGCAGGACTCGGGACGGCAGTGTCCCTCCCTCCCCTGCAGGACTCAGGACAGCAATGTCCCGGTCCCTCCCCTCCCCTGCAGGACTCAGGACAGCAGTGTCCCTCCCTCCCCTGCAGGACTCGGGACAGCAGTGTCCCTCCCCTCCCCTGCAGGACTCAGGACGGCAGTGTCCCTCCCTCCCCTGCAGGACTCGGGACGGCAGTGTCCCTCCCTCCCCTGCAGGACTCGGGACGGCAGTGTCCCTCCCTCCCCTGCAGGACTCGGGACAGCAGTGTCCCTCCCTCCCCTGCAGGACTCAGGACAGCAGTGTCCCTCCCCTCCCCTGCAGGACTCAGGACAGCAGTGTCCCTCCCTCCCCTGCAGGACTCGGGACGGCAGTGTCCCTCCCTCCCCTGCAGGACTCGGGACGGCAGTGTCCCTCCCTCCCCTGCAGGACTCGGGACGGCAGTGTCCCTCCCTCCCCTGCAGGACTCGGGACGGCAGTGTCCCGGTCCCTCCCCTGCAGGACTCAGGACAGCAGTGTCCCTCCCTCCCCTGCAGGACTCAGGACAGCAGTGTCCCTCCCTCCCCTGCAGGACTCAGGACGGCAGTGTCCCCGTCCCTCCCCTCCCCTGCAGGACTCTGGATGGCAGTGTCCCGGTCCCTCCCCTCCCCTGCAGGACTCAGGACAGCAGTGTCCCTCCCTCCCCTGCAGGACTCAGGACGGCAGTGTCCCCGTCCCTCCCCTCCCCTGCAGGACTCAGGACAGCAGTGTCCCGGTCCCTCCCCTCCCCTGCAGGACTCGGGACGGCAGTGTCCCTCCCTCCCCTGCAGGACTCGGGACGGCAGTGTCCCTCCCTCCCCTGCAGGACTCGGGACGGCAGTGTCCCTCCCTCCCCTGCAGGACTCGGGACAGCAGTGTCCCGGTCCCTCCCCTCCCCTGCAGGACTCGGGACGGCAGTGTCCCTCCCTCCCCTGCAGGACTCAGGACAGCAGTGTCCCGGTCCCTCCCCTGCAGGACTCGGGACGGCAGTGTCCCTCCCCTCCCCTGCAGGACTCGGGACGGCAGTGTCCCTCCCTCCCCTGCAGGACTCGGGACGGCAGTGTCCCTCCCTCCCCTGCAGGACTCGGGACGGCAGTGTCCCTCCCTCCCCTGCAGGACTCGGGACGGCAGTGTCCCTCCCCTCCCCTGCAGGACTCGGGACGGCAGTGTCCCTCCCTCCCCTGCAGGACTCGGGACAGCAGTGTCCCTCCCTCCCCTGCAGGACTCGGGACGGCAGTGTCCCCGTCCCTACCCTGCAGGACTCGGGACAGCAGTGTCCTGGTCCGTCCCCTGTCTGCAGCCCCCTTCCTCACGGCCCAACGGAATGTTCCCTCCAGTGGGAGGGCTTCTGCGGCCTTAACCAAACTGTGTTATCGTTCCTCACGACACTCATGGGACAAGGCACTCAGAAGCACTTCCTGCGCTGCAGAGAGAACCAGGTGAGGAGGGCGTCTTACGGGCGTCCCGGCGTGCACGTAGGCCTGCAGCTTCCGTCTCATCTCGGCCTCGTCGAAGCGGGCGCTCCTCTTGACGTAGATGCCTCCATGCTGCCACAGAAAGCGGGAGAAGAGAGGTCACCACGGAAACACCCAGCGGCCAGGAAGCACACAGGCTACTCGGCTCCCACGAGCGCAGAACAAAGTTACAGTTAATAATTCAAGTATTAGCATCTGAAGAACATCAGTGGAAAACCCTCCGATGCTTCCACATAATTCAAATAAAACTGCACAGTGTACTGGAAAGTACATAACACTTAGCTGGTAGTTAAAAATACTTTGATTCTTAAAAATACATTTGTAAAATACAAAACTTGACTGCAGATGGATCTTAGTTCTCAGTTTTCCCAGTAATTACAAAAATCGCTGAAAAGTGTCCTTAAAATGCCAACATTCACAGTCTTTAGGGATTTTAAAAACGAACCCAACCACAGATGTTTATGCAGCCCCGACACTGGACTGTGCTCTCCTCGTGTTGAAGCCCCACTCGCCGGGTGACAGGGTGCAGGCATGGACCTCTGGGAGACACGGAGGGGAGGCGAGGCCCCTCGAGTGCCACGTGAGGGGAGTGAGGACACAGACGTGCGAGCACAGAGGGACGACACGGAGAAGAGGCCTCAAGAGACACCGACTCGCCAACACCTTGGCCGTGGACTGCGGCCCCCAGACCCAGGAGGAAGTCAGTGACCCCCGTCTGTCTGTGTGTGGCCCCGTCTGTGGTCTCTGCACAGCAGCCAGAGCGACGGACACAGGGAGAAGAGGCCTCAAGAGACACCGACCCGCCAACACCTTGGCCGTGGACTGCGGCCCCCAGGCCCAGGAGGAAGTCAGTGTCTGTGTGTGACCCCGTCTGTGGTCTCTGTACAGCAGCCAGAGCGACGGACAGGCCCCTGCATAAAGGCTCAGGTAGCCTCACCTCAAGTTCATAACTGAACTTCACGGAAACTTTTCTTTCCCTTGCGCTACGTTGAACTCATCTGTAAAATAAATGAGCAGTTTGATTTTGTCTTGCTCGAGAATGTGAGTGAAAGGAAGTGGACAGAGAGAAGCCGGGGGACAGTACACAGAGGAAGCACAGTGACCTTCGATGCTGCTCGTGGCTCCTGCCACAGGCAAGCTGGCTGGCTGAGTGCAGAGGCCAAGCTCAGAGTGCACTACCAGAGAGGACTGATGGGATTTTAAACTCACTTTAGAATTAAAAGTTGGCCCTGGCCAGTTGGCTCAGTGGATAGAGTCCAGTGTATGGACGTCCTGGGTTCGATCCCCAGTCAGGGCACACAGGAGAAGTGACCATCTGCTTCTGTCCCTCTCCCCCTCTCCTCTCTCTCCCTTCTCTCTCTCTTTCTCTCTCTTCTCCTCCTGCAGCCATAGCTCGATTAATTCAAGTGTTGGCCCTGGGCGCTGAGGACAGCTCAGTTGGTCCAACCGCTGGCCCCAGATGGGGTTGTCAGCTGGCTCCCGGGCAGGGCACACACGGGATTCTTGTCTGTCTATCAAGAACAAGAATTAAAAGTCACAGCATGCATATAATGCAATGCAGAATTTCCTCCAAGCTCTCAGTGACGTTATGACGTCTATTCTTTACATATTTCTTGGTCATTTAACTTGCTTATTAAAATCTATTTTAATTCAAAAATATCTGCAAGATACCGAAGTGAAGACCAGTTACCTTTCTTCAAGAAACTTACCGACTAGTGGGAAGTGACACGTGTACACAGCTGTGATAGAGAGAACTGGTAAGGGTTTTAATAAAGGTTGTCCACACGACAAACAGGACGGAAGAGGGGCTGGCAGGCTCAGGAAGGGCGTCACGATGACACCCACCCTGGGCCCTGATGACACCCACCCTGGGCCCTGATGACACCCACCCTGGGCCCCGATGGCTGTAACGCTAAAGAAACAGCCGGAGACAGGCGGAGTGAGGAACGGAGCCGGGCTACACAGGCAGCTGACGGGAGAGCTCACGGTGGGCCCCACGTGTCAGGGAACAGCACGTGACGCCGCGGGGGACACACGGTCCTGAGCGGGTGTGGGGAGGAGCAAGGAGTGCGTGGGGGGGTGCAAGTGGGCACTGCCCTCGGCCTGCCCCTCAGCACGGCAGCCCCTCAGGGGTGTGGGGGCCGGTGAGCACACCCCCAGAGAAGCCTGTCTGCTGGAGTCACAAAGAACAGGGCAGGCTATTCAATCAACAGCTAAAGCGGGTCTGCAGATCCCTGATGTTACACTTCCCGGTCAGCCGGGCACAAATCAGGCTACAAAGTAACCCTGGCGAAAGCCCCAGTCAGCTTCAGAAACCTCAAGTATGAACATAATGTCCAGTTACATCTGAAGTCAGTAAGATGGATACACTACAAAATTTCTAATGTTGACCATGGGACCTTAATGCCTCCCCAGAAAAGGCCAAAACCCCAGGCTACTCTTTGCAGTAACTTCCCGGGGATCACTACTTAAATGGTTAGAATCCCACCACCCTCCAAATTAAGCATCCTTCTAGGGACTCTGAGTGTTTAAGCTGGTTTTCAAATATTTCATAGAACTGTGATTTTTTTCTCCCTTTTGAGAACCTACCTAAGAAAGTCAGGGGAGAGAACATTTTGCTCCTAGCAAAATGGAAATGAAAGGAAAAAGGGAAAGTGAGACACAAGCCCCTGACTGGGAACTTTGGGTAAAAACTGTTTATTTTAAAAGGTGCCCTGACTTCCTATTCCTTTAGAATCCCCAAGCAGTACATACTCTATTTCTGAATGCCCTACTTCCACAAAAGACTTTCCTCTGCTGGGACTCCTGCTCACGGGGCTCAGGAGACAGCCTCAGACGAACCCATTCCTCTCCTCAACTACGTCTAAATCCCAGGCCTTCCTCCACTTGTATTAATTATCAAACAACATTTGCTATAAAACCATTTAAACTGTATAGGTCTGTTCATCAAGTTACAAGAAGGACCAACGAAGTTCAAAACACTTAATATTGATGATATATAGTAGTGACTTCTGCATTTAAAACAATAAAGGAAGAAATAATAAACGCCAAGCCAAAGAGTAAAGATACAACCAGAGAAGGAAAAGCACCTCTTTCGATGAAGATTATCACTTACAATTCATATATTCTTTAATACTCATCTGTAACCTACTTAGAATGCATCAGCATTCCTGCACAAGAATATAAAAAGACGCAGTTACAAGTAGCATCAGTGACTAAACAAGTCACCCACAACTGTTACAAGTCTCCAGTATGTCCACAGGGCTCAGGAGAGCAAGAGCTCTCGGCCCCTGCCACGGCTTGGTCAGGGAGCGCGGGGACGAGGGCAGGAAGGACCCTGTGACGTAGCCTGAAGTTCAGCCGCACCTTACAGCACTCACAAGCTGGCAGTTTGGAAATGTTTAGTCTTCTGAACAGAACATATTAACAGTGTTTTTCTATGCATATGAAATACTTAGTATTTTTTGTAAACACAGTAATTATAGGAAATCCAAAACCTGAAAGTCTGATCCCTCAATTTTGCTTGTAAATAAGTATTTGTGAATAGCATTATTTCTGCTGCATAAAAATTGTGAAAAACAAGTCTTTTTAAAAGAAAATTTCACTTCCTGGCATAAAGTCCAACGCCTAGTAACCACTTCACTTTTATAGGCACCCAGCGTTTAAAACAACTTCATTAAAATACATGTGACCTTGACTTTCCTTTATCGCACTGGGAAGAGGGAAGAGGAAGTGACTGTTGGAGCTCCAACCTCCAACACAGGTCCATGCCCACCACCAAGAGTCACCCAGCGAGAGCGCGGGCGTGGGCCACTCGCTGTCTGCGATGGCGCTCACACTCACAGTTTTCCGACTCACTGCAACTTCAGCCTTATTCTTTTATCTACTATTATAGTCTTATTAACTCGTCTTCCACATAAACTTTTACTTCATACTTAAAAAATTAAATATCAGGTAATTTATTTAGGAAAGGCATAGAAGATGCTAACAATCCCTTTCTGAAGACAGACTGTTTCAGAGTTTAAAGTTAACTGTAAAACAGAGTGGAAGGTTATTTCCCAGGTACTCCCTGCCCCTAAACCCTCTCTGAATACAAGAGCCTGTTATACAGTTTCATGACCTGAAGATTAGTATGTAATTTTAAAGAGCATTTTGGAAAATCATGTATGTTGAATACATGCTAAGTACTTTACATATAAAGCTGCTTTTCTATATCCTAGAGTCCATAATTATGTATTAGAGTTTCATAAGGTAATTTTCATTCAAATAATTCTATGCTGGTAAATTTCCTATTTAATTTTTGTACATTGCATTTTTGCTGTTTAATGTAATTATCTGGGTAGACATGTATATAAAAATATACCGTGAAAAACCTGCAATAAAATTACTTCAATTTAGAAGCTATTAAAGTCATAAAAATAACCCCAACCCATACATTTATATTAGGTGTATGTCCAATTTTAAAACCTAAAATTTTTATAAGCAACATATACACTTTTTAAATACATAGGAAAAAGTCACCTGGGAAAAGTAACAGCCGTACAGGGGCAGCCACTTTAACCCGTCCTTGAGCACGTAGCGCACGTGGCCCAGGGCGCTTTGTCTGATGGCCAAGATGTCCGCCACGATCCAGTCCACTGCAAAGACACGGCAGGTCAGCGCCGCCCCGCCCCGCCCGAGGCCCCGCCCCCCGGGAGCCCCACCCCCGCACAGGGCAGACAGGGGCCCTGTCAGAAAAATAGCATTACTGTGAATGCCCACGTACTTTCTGTAAAAAGACCTCAATTTCAAGCAAATGAAATACAAACCTGTGCATTGATGATTTGCTAAGTATATTATATTTTCTTTATTTTTTGGCAAATCTCCATATAGCAATATCTAAAAGATAAAACAAAAAGAAACATTACTTTGATATCTTACTGCAGTAAAAACAAAATAAGACAATGTCAAAAAACCTGACAAACATATGACGTCACGATTATGTCCAATCACGATGAACAGAAATTAGATTCTCTTACGGGTCTCAGAGCATAAGTGGTGTATGTCTGAGAAGGAACTCAGTAAGGCACGATCTTCCTCTCTCTCGAATGCACCTGCCCCTCTACCCCCTCCCCCAGCTCGTACTCCCTCCCTCCCGGGAACATGCCCCCTTCTTCTCCCAGGTGCGTTTTCTCTGCCTTTCTCTCTCCTGAGCTCCGAGGGCCCTCCTTCTGCCTCTGTAACCTGTGCCCGAGCCCACACAGCCCAGCCGGCTCACTTCTTCTACCTCCGTGACTTTCTAAATAAACGTTCTCTTGTAAAAAAAAAAAAAACAAAAAAAAAAACAAACAAACGTAGTTGGGGTAGGAGAGGTTAATGGTCATAGTGAAGCACAGCAAGCATTTACTGGCTGCTGTAATTCACTGGCACTGTTGAGACATATCTTCCTTCAAAGAGCCTCCAGTGCCACGGGAGACACAGGTGCGTCCAGAACAAGTGTGCTGAGACATAATGCAAACGTCATGAAAACACAGCAGTTTAAAGAGCTGTGCACTGAAGAGCAAAGGTAGTGTTGCTCTGTGCGACTTCCGCCAGGGCGAGAAGGAAGAGTGCTCACGAAAAGATGCACACAAGACGGACACCGCGGCCTCTGGACACCGAGGAGTGGAAAGCTCACGGCTTTCGTCTCTTTTCTGAAGCCCCGTGTATACAGTCACACCAATAAAACGTGTGTGGCTTTTCTCCTGTGAATCTGGCTTTCTCCAGTCTGGTTGCAGCCCCAACAACACACCCAGGAGGGGAGAGGAAGCGCTGTCCTCCTCCACGCTGTAACAACACAGGCTCCAAAATGTCTCTACTCTACTCGACACGGTCTGCTTTTCCTTTCACAGGTACCCGCCTGGGCGGGACGGAGCCAGCGAGGAGGGAGAAGCAAGCAGGAGGCCGGCACTCTGAGGTGGCCGTCTGGGTGTTTGTCAGTGGGTGTTTGTCAGTGGGTGCCGCGGCGAGCAGGGGAGCTGGGGAGACGAGCCCCACTCCGCGCATCCTGACCTCCAGTCCACAGGCTCTGCGCCCAGGGCAGAAGGTCAGAGCCAGGCAGGCCTGGGGGGGGGGGGGGCGGGGACAGACACAGCCCACTGGGCTTAGCAGGAGGAGTGGGGGGGGGGTGCTTAACGGGCTACCGTGAGACCACAGATTTTCCTAAAAGCAAACTGCTAGAACTGATCACGACTCAATCCAAAGTGCAGCACAAGGGTGAGAAACACCCTACTGGTCACAAGACTTTTGATTTTCTCTCTTATGAAACTCAAAATTTTCATTTTTAGGAAGGTCAACTGTAACTTCAGTAGACTGCACCCCAGAAAGGCTCTGCCACACCGCCCAGTGTCCAGCTAGCCAGCCACTGTGCCGAGCTGACCAGATGGGGACAGGGCATCCGGACAGGCCGCTGGGACTGGACCCTGGTCCATCACCCCACTGTGACCTGAGCACACGTTTGTTCACCCGTGAAATGAGTGGTTTAATGGTAACTACTCCTCACAGGGCCCCGGGAGACAAATGAGTCCAGGTAACGCCTGGAACGCAGTGACCGTCCACAGCAGTGTGGCTGCTGTTATCACCCCAGAAACGGAAGTTTTCATTCAAGACGTTCTTAAATGATGAACGAATAAGAAAACCAGCTGTCTAGTCTGTCTTCCTAAATAAAGGTCTCTGATTATGCAGAAATGCAGCTTCAAAGTTTTCAGTTTGAATATGACTGCATATATACACATATAATTTACACTCTATAGTCATTTGAAATGCATTTTAAAATGTGTTATGCAACAAAATATATCACCAGTTACCCAGTATAAGGTTTCTACTGGAATGTATAAACAAACCAGTCTTTTCCCACCCAATTTGAAACATTTCATTGACTAGGAAAATTATGATGCCCCTCTGAGACAAGATCAAAAACGTGACACAGGCACTGGTCTAGTATCAGTACGCAAAGTAACTATTACACAACATGTAAACGGAACCTTACCAATCATCATGCTTTCCTTCTTTTTTTAAATTTTATTTTAGCGAGAGGAGGGGAGGCAGAGAGACAGACTCCCGCATGCGCCCGACCAGGATCCACCTGGCATGCCCACCAGGGGGCGATGCTCTGCCCATCTGGGGTGTTGCTTTGTTGCAACTGGAGCCATTCTAGCACCTGAGATGGAGGCCATGGAGCCATCCTCACTGCCCGGGTCCAACTTGCTCCAATCAAGCCATGGCTACGGGAGGAGAGCAGTGAGAGAGAGAGAGAGAGAGAGAAAGACAAAAAGATAGAGAGAAAGAGAAGTGAGAGGGGGAGGGGTAGAGAAGCAAATGGTCGCCTCTCCTGTGTGCCCTCACCGGGAATCGAACTGGGGACATCCACGTGCTGGGCCGGCGTGCTACCACTGAGTCAACTTGCCAGGGCCTCATCAAGCTTCCTTACACACCCATCACACCCACTGCTTACTTCACAGGGTTGCTTTCTCGAGCATCTGTGATGTGCTAGTCCTTGAGCGAGGCGGCTCCTCACACTGCCTCAGGCAGCCTTCCAGAGGACATGACAGGAGCACTCCGGCTCGGATGAGCACCGGAGTTGAGCAGCTGACTTCTTCAGGTTGGCAGCGTGGCACAGAACTGGGAATTACACCCAGGTTTCCCACACTGAGATCTAAAACTCCTTCAAATGTTACAAAACTATCTTATGCAAAAATTCCAAATATAAAATGTCAAGTGAGGAGGTTGCTCATGTATTACAAGCTTATATAACTTTTTCCACTTTGAAAACCCACCAAGAGGTAAGAAAACTTGTGCGCTAAAATGAAAAACTGACTTAACGACACTTTCCCGACAGAAACAGCAGTCTGGAGTGGCAGCAGAGCCCTGCGCAGTGCGGGAAGGGCGGCACTGCCGGATGCCCGTCCACGGGGAGGACCCACCTGCTTACACTGTACCCCCCACCCCTACCCCGCCCCCGCCCCCCGTGCAGTGCGTGGGGGGGAGCAGCCGCGCTGCTCCTGTGTTTCCCCAATTCTCGCTCCATTTCTTTAGCTCGCTTAATTGCTAACACTGTCTCACTATACAGTTTGGCTCTTACACGGACTTCCACACTGCTGACGTGTGTGTTATTTGGAGATATCTTATCAAACTAAAACGTGAGAGCCGCCATGTGCTCAGCACTCAGCAGGGTCTTCTCTCCGACCAGGCATCACCGCCTCCTTTCTTTAAGCGCCTGAATGCCCACCGGGGACAGGACAGAGCACAGCTGTCTTCCCAACGCCACCACACTCACACACACAACAGCCCCCCGAAAATATCCAAGCAACACCTGCTTGCTTGGGCTGTTCCCGGCCAGTTCCTACAGAGAAACAGAGGAAGCGTAATAAGCCTGAGATAACTGGACGGGTTCAAACACTGCAGAAAGTACAAGTCTTCATTAGCAAGTAAACAAAGGTTGCTCTGTGTTACTGCTGGACGTCCCAGAACGCCCTCCTGCTGTACCAGGTCTCTGACCTTATTCCTGCTTACTTCTGAGGGCGGAATTCACGTTTCTTCCTCCTTTACCTAAGAACACAATTAGTCTCACTACACCTGTAGACCCTGTTAGATCAAAACTTGTCAACTAGTAAGGCTACCCTTTAAAATGACATTCACCAACATTGCCACCAACACAGAGCAGACTCTGCTGTAGACTGCTTTGCCCTTTTGCTACAAGAAAATAAAAAATCAAATAGTTCTCCCCTTTATTGCCACCTCCAGGGGGTTACAATCCTGTAGAAGGGGAAGCCGCTGTATCAGAGTATGCTAACGTGAGCAGGACACATGTTCATGTTACACGCAGGTGACCCTGGCACTGAGATGGGCTGGGAGTCTGACCGATAGGCCAGGCTGGGGCCTGACCTGGAAGGAGCAGTCCAGAGGCAGCTGGCTGAGGGGGGCAGGTCCTCCGGGAGGGGCAGCGGGCGGAAGCAGCAGCTGGGCAGAGGGAAACCAACCCCCAGGAAATCTGGCCGGGGCAGAACCCAGGAGTCCTCATCTTTATTTCAGTTAAGAACCTCTTTTCCCTGAACACACCAGGCTACCTCCTCCTTCTGGAAACAGAGCGTCAAAGCAGGGACACAGCCCACTTACTAACCCAAGCAGTCTTCACCTTTGCGTCACAAAGCTAATAAACACAGACTCTCCAATTTCAGTATGATCTTGTATCTTAACTGTCCACTTTTTTCCTAGTATAAATACCTTGAGAGACGGAATATCATTTCAACCAATACACCTATACCACCTAGCAAAGCATCTTTGGAAAGTTGACCCTGAAGCTAGACTTCTGTGGACCAAATCCTGGTGTGGCCACTAAAACTGGGAACTATTTGTGCCTCAGTTCCCTCACCTGTAAAATGGGAAGAATGGCGCTGCCCTGCGGAGTGCAGTGACTTACAGGAAGAACAGTACGCGGCACAGTCAGTACCCACTAACTGCTAGTGTTTCCCACCCACCCTCTCCTTTCCCTCCACAGCCAACCACAGCGCCCTGCCAGCCAGCTCTGAGACAGACCTGGGGCTCTCTCTGCTCTCAGCCTCCTGGATGGCCACTGCTTCTTTCTCAGAGCACGTGCCACCTGCTTCGTTAGGGAAGCTGCCCCGAACTCCCATCGTCCACCCCTAGGCTAGCACCTCGCAGAGCACAGCACACTCTGAGACAGACCTGGGGCTCTCTCTGCTCTCAGCCTCCTGGATGGCCACTGCTTCTTTCTCAGAGCTCCGGGCACTGCCACCTGCTTCGTTAGGGAAGCCGCCCCGAACTCCCATCGTCCACCACCAGGCTAGCACCTCGCAGAGCACAGCACATTCTCATCTTCTGGGGGGCCGTGTCCCACCAGGTGGGAGCCCACAAGGGCAGAGGCCCTGTCGCACTCTTCTTCACTGAATCCCGAAGTGTCCAGCACGGACCAGAGCGAGGTGCCCCCTCTGATCCTAAATGAATGAGTGTAGAGCAGGGTCTCGGGACTCCGTAGTGAGAGGCCACTGGTTTTGGACGGTCTATTAATAGCAGCCTCTGTTTAAGAAACCATAGTATAGAGAGAAAATTCCATTGAAGAGTCAATTCTCAGTTTATTCAGTGCCACAAAAGTAGACAAATTTATGAGAGCCAAAGTAAATTGTGTGTACACTTTCCACCTGCTATTTTACACATGAAGCAGGTCAGGTGAAAAACTAATGTATTTTATGTCAAATTTCGCATTTTACTGTTATAATGTATTATACTACCATTTGGGTAAAACACATTTTAAAGTAAATTCCAATTGACTTATGCAGAAGAAAGCAGAGACTAAAATGTGTATTAGGTGTTGGTGAGAAGACAGCCGCCACATCACTAGATATTCTTGGCCTGCAAATATTAAAGATCGGCTTTCGCTGTGTTCTACTGTCAGCAGGAGAGAGAGCAGGCATTTTAAAAAGAGAATTCGACATTAAGGACACATTACATCAACTTTTATCAGCTTCCAAACCATGTTAAGGAGATTTTTTATTATCTATCACAACTATTTACAAGTATTGCTCATGCAGCGACCTCAACACTTAGGACAGAAAGGCAGGACAGAAACACGATCAAGCTGGATTCCCATCACCCAGCGGTCACAGTGATGAGTTGCCTCCACTCCCGCAGTTCCCACTCTGTACTGACTGCCTGTGGCCCTTCTCAGCTTCCGCGGGTTTTCCCGAAGCCCCAGCTCCAAGGCACAGGTGCGGCCTCTTCTGTGGAGTCTGGAAGCACACACATCCTTTCCTTACATGGTGTGCAGGTGTGTGTAACCCAGCCGGTGTGTCCATGCCCTACAGATTGGTTCTGAAAAGAAGAACTGTTCATATGCTCTATTTGAGGACTATGTGAAGGTAAATTTGAAAATTAGACCCTGAAAACTTATGGGAAATAATCTGAAAAGGAACCCTGGCGAATGGGGCCAGGCCCCTTTACTCCAGCACGTGGGAGAGCGTGGAGACCACAATGCCTGAATACACTGCAGAGACGGGCAAGGTTTAACCAGGAAACAACAGCGCACTGAGTAAGCAGAACTCAGGAGCTGTTACTCAGCGGTTTCAACGACGACCCCCAAAGAGACACATCCACGTCCTAAGCACAGGACCTGTGATGTGACCTTACTTGGAAAAAGGGCCTTTGCAGGTTGCTACAGAGTTTGAGTTGGGGTGATCATCCTGGATTACTGGGTGCGGCCCATCCCCAGTGACTCGTGTCCTTAAAAGACAAAGGCAGGGGAGATCTGAGACAGAAAGGGAGGACTTGCCTCCAGAGCCCGCAGCGGGGGCAGACCCACAGACACCCTGACTGCCCACATCTGGCCTCCAAGGCTGGGACAGGACAGATGTCTATTGTTTTAAGCCACTAAATTTGAGGTGCTTTGTTATGGCATCCACAGGAACATAAATCTGTGCTCCCCCAAATACCACATAAGGTGGTTCTAGTTGTCAGTGGGTCTCGAGAAATAGATACGTAAAATTATTTAAATCCCAAAGAAATAATGGTGAAGAAGATACCCTGTTGAGGTTCAGGACTAATGAGATTCTTAGGAGAACTTGACAGTAATTTCAGCAGTAGCAGTTACCATGTGTTCCTGTCTGAGACCCACCACACAAGCAGTGAAACCAGGAAAGGACATGCTTCCTAGAATCCCGCGGATCCACCAAGTACACTTACTTGTGGGAAGGAGGTTTACCTGCCAAGCACAGGTTATGAACTTCCTGGGCCTACCTGTTGTCTTTAGCTTAAACATTCCATGCATAAGAAAATACTGTCTCACTACTATTATGAAAATATAGAATTTGTAAGTATTAAAATGCTGTTCTTTAAAAAGAGTCTAATTCAAAAATACTTTTGCAATATATACACTTTAATGGTGAACTTCCTTTCACTCAAAAACATGTTCCCTTAAATACCTAAAATTTCTTCAGAAGTGAGTCAACATTCTTTTTTAGAGAACAAACAAGAGGATTGTCACTGGCCTTGCAAATGAAAGCTGGTGAACAAGTCAACCAAAATAAAAGAAAAAAAAATCCCCTAGCAAAACAAGCTAAAATTTTAATCAAAACTTTGCAATGACAAAGTCACTCATGAAAACTATTAAACAGTAAGAATAAGGTGACAGAATGTACAACCTTATAAAGCCTTTTCCTTTGGTCTTATATTTTAATATAGCTACTTTTTCCTCCATTAATTTAATCATAAAGGAAATCATTAGAACTAATGGAAAGTAGCCATGTCTGTCTACAAACCCTAGCTAGATTCTAGAAAAAGATCCCCCCCCCCAAAAAAAAAAAAACAGATCCTGCTCTGTTATCAGCAAACAATTTCTTGCCAAAAAAATGAATGGACAAGACACTCGGGGCCTACATTGATACTAAGTGTCCATAACCTGCACTAATGATCAGTGGGCACTGAGTTCCAGGACTCCCCACAATCTTCAGCACGGGACCCACACTTATAAATGGAGAGCTGATGCCCTCACGTATGATTCAAAATTTTATCTAACATGGGTTCCGGGGGAAGCTTGTGAGGAGTCCCAGAACTGACTACCCAATGATCAGTAACAGGTTAAGTTAAAAAATAAAATACGCTGAGAACTCAAAACTAAACTGGAGGTCTGCACTAAACAGGACACGGTGCACGATGCACAATTTCAGAAACACTGAAACTTTACAACTTTTTTTTTTAAAAAAAGAAGTTGCTAAACACAAAGTACTTCAACAGTATATTTTACGTTATATTGCACAAGACATGCTATAATCTTTGAAAGATAAAATAACTCAGCACAAGTACAATCATTTTTGTAAGAGGGAACTGACTGTCATATGTCCCGAGTCCAGGCCAGCTGTCCTATGATGTGAAATTAAATCTTAAATCATGATAAAACCATACATTTAGATAATTGTCAAGAGCACTGGGGGAAATTATAGATCTGCATCAGGGGACATTTTAAATGAGGCCCATTTTAAAAGTCAACTATCATCAAATCATTTTCTGGAGAAGCAATCTTTCTTTCTCTCCCAATAAACACAGATCCTCAGACTTCTCCTAGTCACCCGCCCCCTCCAAAAAACAACCTCTAACTGGGGCAAACTCAAGTCATCAGGGATCAACAGCAGTGCAAAAAATCAAGAGTAACTGGGTGACTGACACCAGGGTGGAAGAGAGAGCTTCTGGGGAAAGGGGGGGACAATGACAAAGACACAAAACAATGCCATCCCATTCCCAAACCACACCACCAAACCGTGACAAGAAAATAAAGAAGAAAAAAGAGAGTCACTGAATAGAAGTTTATAACCAAGAATCAAGCTCTTTCATGAACTTAGAAGATAAAAGGAAAATTCACAATTGCTGTTTTTGTATGAGACTTCAGAGAAATAAAGAGGTCCTTCGACTTTTGTTTTACAAAGTTAATCTACAACTCCATCCTCTATAGAGAAAGAAACAGACGATAATCAGACTAAAATACAAAAAGATCAGCCTCCCATCTAAACCCGGTCCAAGCTGGCCAGAACTCGACTCCTGCAAGGCTTCTACAGTGACACACGTCTTCATTTCCTCGCCTAGCTGTCCCTCACACTGGGGAGGAAGGCCGACACAGAGCAGGCTTCTCGTCCAAACAGACACTGTTTCAGGAGAGGGCCTCCAAGCTTGGGAAGTGCACTCTGGAGTTCAGACAGGACCACCTGCTTAGGCCAGACGCCAAACACCGTGCAGCGCTTGCCCTCCCTGCACGCCCCTCTGCACCTACTCCGCCAAGCCCGGCGACCTGGGGTTCCAGGCGGAAGAGGATGAGGAGGAGGAGGAGGGGGGTGGGACAGGGGCAAGGGGGTCAGGTGCAGGGGCAATGGGCAGGGGGAGGGGAACCGGGGGGCAGGGGGGCAGGGGCAATGGGCAGGGGGAGGGGCAGGGGACAGGGGGGCAGGGGCAATGGGCAGGGGGAGGGGCAGGGGACAGGGGGGCAGGGGCAATGGGCAGGGGGAGGGGAACCGGGGGGCAGGGGGGCAGGGGCAATGGGCAGGGGGAGGGGCAGGGGACAGGGGGGCAGGGGCAATGGGCAGGGGGAGGGGAACCGGGGGGCAGGGGCAATGGGCAGGGGGAGGGGCAGGGGACAGGGGGAGAGGCAGGGGCAATGGGCAGGGGGACAGGGGGAGGGGCAGGGGGAAGGGGCAGGGGGAGAAGGGGGTGGGGAAGGGGACAGAGGGAGCGGCGCGGGTCCCACCCGCAGCTCAGCGCGGCTGCTACCTTCCAGGCGATCTCGGGGTCTCCGCCAGGAAGCCCCGGCCCGAAGCGCAGAGTGAGCGCCGAGATGCCCCCGACGGGGCGGCCGGGCCGCAGCACGTGTGCCCGGCTCCCGGCGGGCGGCCTCACCTGCACGCCGGTGTAGTGCTCGAAGAAGAAGAGCACCATGCTCTGGTAGAGGCAGTAGAGCCGGTCGTCCACCGCCTGGTAGCAGCGCGCGGGCAGGAGGGCGGACAGCAGCCGCCAGGCGCCCCAGGCCAGCACGTAGGCGGGGGCCGTGCCCAGCAGCACGGCGGCCGGCAGCACGCAGCGCAGCGAGTACATGTGGAGCACCAGCGACAGCAGCATCCTCCCGGCTGCGCGCCGGCCGCCCCGCCGCTCCGCCCGCGCGGCCGCCCCGCCCGCGGCCAATCACCGCGCCGGGCCCCGCGCGCCCCGCGCCGCCACCGCCCCCGAGACGTCCGGCCCGCTCCCGCTCGGGCCTCCGCCCCCAGCCGCATGGGCCGCGCCGCCGCCGCAGGGAGCGCGGGCCGGCGGGCGGGCGGGCGAGTGCGGGGCCGGGCGGCGCCGCTCGCGGCCGCGGGGCAAGGGGACGCCGCGGCCCTCGGGGCTGCTCAGGAGCGCTCACACCCCATGACCCTGGATCCCGTCACCCTGGGCCCTGCCGGGGGGGGCGGGGCGCCGCGCCAACAACCAGCTCCCTGATTGGCCTCCTGTTTCCATAGTCCCCCGGTGGGGGCGGGACTCCTCGGCAACAACACGTCTTCTGATTGGTCACGTGCGACAGACGGTTGAAGCGCCACTGTCGTCCGGACGCGGGAAACCACCGGCTCTGGCTTCTGCGCATGCTCCAAAGCTGGGCCTCGCTGCAGACCGGGTCGGCTTGCTGAGCCGGGTGAAGGTGGGTGCCGGCCGGAAGAGGGGCCCCGCAGCCGCCCGCCTGCCCTCCGGGTCGGATTCTAGGTCCCGGCCGGCTGGAGGGGACGCCGACCTGCAGTTCGCACGGTCTGCGTGTCGCCCGGGGGGATGCGCCCGAAGCCGAGACGCCCCTAATTGCAGTGGGCAGGTCCGCGCTGCACGTGCGACCACCTGCAGACGTGCGGTCCGCAGTTCGGAGGACTCGGGCACGCAGCGGGCGTTTGTCGGGCTTCCCGTGGGGAGGACGGCAGGGTAGGCTCGGGGGAGTCACGTAGGGTGGGTGAGATAAGCGCTGTCACTCCCTGCCCACGGGTCATCCGCCCAAGGCCAGCCCAGCCACGTGGTCACCTCCCTCTTCTCGGCGGCTCCCCGCCACCCTGGCTTCTCTCCTCCGCTCGGCGGACGCGCGGGGCCCCTTCCTTCCACTGCAGCTGCCCAGCCTTTCTACGAGGCTCTTCCCGCACGGGTGGCCCGCACACCTTTGCATGTCCGTCCTGCTTCACTTCCCAAGGGCCTGGCCCTCCCACTTTTTCTGATTTTTTTTTACCAGGAACCTCATTTTCTGTGTAGTACGTACTTAAATGTTCTTTGCGAGTGCACGTGCAGTACACAAGGTGCTGACCTGCTTCTGTGACCGTCCCCAAAACCGGGAAGGCAGGGTTGCCCTTCTATTGATGCGAAACAGATCCTGCGGCTTTCTGGACCCTTCTTCGGCTCTTGGACTACAGGGAGTGTGGTGTCATGTGGAACCCTGCCCAGAGATAATTGCACTTTAAAAGAATGCCAAAGGCTTTCAGGGGGGGGAAAAGTTTTTTTTTTCTTAATGTAAACCCATAGAGTAACTTTATGCAGGAAGGCATTTTAGTGGGAAGTTCTAATCGGGGTAACAAGGGTGGCTCCATTCTTTGATTGACTACGCATGATTTTAACAGGACTGATAGAGGGTGACGTTGGGAAACAAAGTCAGGGGATCGAGACTGCTCAGGGAAAAAGTATTTGCGCAGTTGTGTTGCCAACAGGAAGCGGCGCAGTAGAAAGGTGTTGGTCAGGTTCCCGTCTTCTGCTCCTGTGAGCACCGGGCCTCGTTTTCGAGGAGGATGTCATGGGTGTGGACCATGGGCACAGCCAGAGCTGCTCACGCTCCTCAGGTGACCGAGACTCGACATCCCCACAGTTCGGAAGGGGTGTGAAGAGAGAAAGCAGGTTCAGTGTGCACGTACACGCTATGGATGAAGTCCCTAAGTGCCTGCGAGTGTGTCAGCGTGTTACTTCCCATGGCCGACCCCTTGCGGCTCTTAGCCCCGAGCTGTCAGGTTCTGTGCAGCGTCTTGGCACCTGAGAACTGAGTCTCTCATCTCTTTATGTGCAGACCCAGCCCCCCTTGCTAGGTTGTTCCCTGTGCTCTGCACTGCAGAGGCTCCTCCCTCCTGGTCACCACCCCCTCAAAGACCCACACTCTGCCTCCACTTCCTTACTGGCACCATTTTAACCCCTTTGCGTGCTGACCTCCTCTCCCCACCCACACCCCCAGTGGTTCCTTTGAAGAGCACAGCTAACTTGTCCTGCCCTCACTGGCCCCGGGGGTGACAGAAGACTCCGTCCACTTGTGCTTCCCTGGTGCTGACATTTAGCAAGGGGCTACTTGTGGCCGTTAGGGGAGGGGAGTCCACAGCACAGTGGGTCATACATTATGGAACTCTCATTGACTCTGGGGACAAAGACCGCCTCTCAAGTAGAGTGACATTTGAGATGCAACTTGAGGGTGGGGTGAGCGAGGCTAGAGCCCCAGAGGGAGGCGGAGCGGTCAGGTGAGGACAGCGCACCTGGAGGCCTCAGGGTCCCTGTGGAGCTCTGCAAGGGGCCACGTTTTTCTGAATTTAGATGCCCCCTAACAAAAGCAGGTATTTCCCCACACACACTTTTAAATTAATATCTAAAATTGTTTCATCATAAGCTTAATTACAAAAGAAGTTCTGATGAGTTGTAAATGACATTTTAAAATAAAGTGGTGACAGATCTTTTAAACGGACCCCCTAGATTATAATTACTCATTGATTTAATATCCCTCATCATCCATTAAGATGAGGTACTCAAGATTTTTAACTATTAGAATTTTACATTGATCCTTTGTCTATTTGGAAACATTTTCAATCCACAGAATATCTTTTTTGCTTCAGAGTCTTTTATTGATCAGACTGTTTCAAGTTTTAAGAGTAGATATTTCTTCTGGATTGAGGTATTACTATTGTTAGCAATACAATTTAGTCAATATGTATGGTGAAATCTGATACGTAATTACTGTAAATTAAAGTTTTTCCTGAAATGCCTGTCATACTGGTGCCTTAAATAAAAGAAACTGTCAGATTATGTTTTGGTTTTCTCAGGTCCCACCCGTCCCTAACCCAGTGCAGTTCTGTGTGGTAAGATCTGGGGTGGGCCCAGCCCGGGGGCCATTGCCAATGTAAGGCGGGTCTGGGCTCCAGAAAGTTGCAGATAGCTCAGTTTTAGGAAAGGTAAGCGTCTGAGAACTGGGTCCCTTAAAACTCCTCATGACCACACCATTACTTATTTTCTGGGATCCTGTGGCCCAGTCTGAAGATCACGGCAGGAGAAGTAGGCAGAACGAGGGAAGAAGACGAAGACGACAGGGTTGAGTCCAGAAAGGAAACGGCCAGGCTCGGTGACAGCAGGACCTTACACGACCTTCAGATGACTTTAGACTTTATCCCAGAGGTCCTGGGAAGCTGCTAAAAGGTTTTAAGGAGGGAACTGCCATGATTAAAGTTGATTTTTTTAAACGGGTTTCTAGGCTGGGTGAGGAGTAGATTGGGAGCAGCTGGAGACAGATGTTAGACCCCCAGCTAGAGAGAACCACTGTGCTTAGACTTGGACCACGAGAGGACGGCCCCCCAGCTAGAGAACCACTGTGCTTAGACTTGGACCACGAGTGGACGGCCCCCCAGCTAGAGAGAACCACTGTGCTTAGACGTGGACCACGAGTGGACGGCCCCCCAGCTAGAGAGAACCACTGTGCTTAGACTTGGACCACGAGTGGACGGCCCCCCAGCTAGAGAGAACCACTGTGCTTAGACGTGGACCACGAGTGGACGGCCCCCCAGCTAGAGAACCACTGTGCTTAGACTTGGACCACGAGTGGACGGCCCCCCAGCTAGAGAGAACCACTGTGCTTAGACGTGGACCACGAGTGGACGGCCCCCCAGCTAGAGAGAACCACTGTGCTTAGACTTGGACCGCGAGTGGACGGCCCCCAGCTAGAGAACCACTGTGCTTAGACTTGGACCACGAGTGGACGGCCAAGAAGTGAGCTCCTCAGGGACAGCCCTTTGGGGGCAGTGTTGACTGAACATGGACAAGTAGTCTTTGGATCAGGAAGTCTACTTAAGTGAACCCGAGTAGCCAAATGGTTACCTAGTCTGTGAAGATGCTTCCTGAGGTGCCGTGCACCCTTAGGGAAAAACAAGTAGACCCACAGGTATGTCAGCATTCCACAACACAGGTGAGACAACCAAGTTGCTGGGTGAGACACGCACTGTTATCCCGTATCTGTGAAAAGGAAGTAAATCGATACACTGTATGCAAATGTCTAGAAACTACTGATGACAGTGATTACCTGTGAGGGAGGAAACAAGATGGGAGGAAGGTCAGCTGGACTTGCTGTACTGTTTCAAGGTTTTACAAGGAAATACTGATTTGCCTGACTGGCAGTGGCACGGTGGATAAAGTGTCGATCCAGAACACTGAGATCTCCGCTTTGAAGCCTGAGGTTGCAAACTCGGTGTGGGCTCCTCAGCACAGCGTCGTGGGCTTGAGCTCAAAGGTCGCTGGCTCGAGCAACGGGACAGTGGCTAGCCCAGCCTAGGCCGGTAGGAGAAGCAATCAATGCACAACTAAAGTGAAAGCAACTCTGTTGGTTGAACACACACGCACAGGGCTGGTGTAGCCCACCCCCAAGATGCTGGGTGTCAGAGAAAGGGAGAGGAGAGAAAGGCCCAGAGGACATGGCCTTGTGCTGGGGTGAGGAGTGGGATCCACTTAGGACACTGGCAACTCTAAATGGGTAAAGGAGAAAAAGAAGCAAAGGAGTGACCTTTTGCTAAAGAAGGCTACCAGGTGTGTCCTGGAGAGGAGGCGGGTAAGGTGAGGGACAGGGAGGAGTGGAGAGTTCTCCTGGTCTCAGGCCTGAGATGGTCTCAGGCAGGTCCCATCTGCCATGGGAGCACGGACTGGTTCTCTGGGGCCGGCGCTTGCTCAGCTAGTGGGTTGGGAAGCCCTTCAAGGAAAAGAACACAGATTTACGGAGACAAAATTAAATTGGAACATGGCAATTTATTTAGAGCAAAAAATATATCTCAAAAAAGAAGACTTGAAAGCTGACAAATCCAGAAAAATACCATGTATCTGTAACAGTGTAACTTTCTTATGGTTATGAAAACCACTTAATATTTTCTATACAGACAACAAAAAGCAGTTGTCTTTCCTGTGGTATAAGTGGGAATTCAGCTGTTATCACTGATAGCTAGGCTGTATACAATACTCGACCTCATGCTAAGACTTCAATACATATCCAATCAAAACCTGACTAGGTTTTTCTGAGGGGGGAGGTACGAAGGAGGATTGCCAGGTACAGTGGGACCTCTACAAATGCACGCTAACCCATATGTAGAAAAACAACTCATGTTTTGAAAAGGAGGGATGCTGAGTGTGGCAGGTAGAATGCTACTCCCCCTCCCCCAAAGATGCTCACATAATTTCTGGGACCTGTGACTGTTCATTTACTCAGTAATGGAGAAGTTAGGGCACAAATGGAACTGGGGTTGCCGGTCAGATGACCTTGAGACAATCCTGGGTTATGCAGGCGGGCCCAGTGTAATCACCACGGTCCTTCAAAGTGGAAGAGTGAGGCTGAGGAGGAGCCCAGAGTGACCCAATGTGAGGACTCGACTCTGTGGGCTTTGACGATGGAGGAAGGGGCCAGGAACCCAGGAGAGGGGCAGGCTGCAGACTCAGCACAGGGAGGGGACGGTCTGCCCACTCCCCGCACCCCGGGGCCCCATAAGGAACCAGTCCTGCTGGCACAGTGGCTTCTGTCCAGTGAGACCCATTCTGGACTTCAGCCTCCAGATCTGTCAGCTCAGTTTACTGTGTGGTGAGTCGTCCCAGCCACAGTGGAAAAGAACAGAATGACGGGCTAAGGGGTTATTCCAGCAGGTACCAAACCCTGTGGAGCGGCGGCGGTAGTGTGTCACGGGTGCAGACATCAGCGGCTCGGTGCCGCCAGACGAGGACTCCAGAAACCTATGGACTGTGTGCCTGCATTGTGTGTTGTGAGTGACGGAAGGGGCAGCCAAACTCCAAAGGAAAGGAATGAATTAGTAAAAGAAAATGATGTTAGTGGCATTGTTGTAAAAATTGTTATAAGCAAACATGACAGCCTACACCAGGGGTCCCCAAACTTTTTACACAGGGGGCCAGTTCACTGTCCCTCAGACCGTTGGAGGGCCGGACTATAAAAAAACTATGAACAAATCCCTATACACACTACACATATCTTATTTTAAAGTAAAAAAACAAAATGGGAACGAATACAATATTTAAAATAGAGAACAAGTAAACTTAAATCAACAAACTGACCAGTATTTCAATGGGAACTATGCTCCTCTCACTGACCACCAATGAAAGAGGTGCCCCTTCCGGGTGTGCGGCGGGGGCCGGATAAATGGCCTCAGGGGGCCGCATGCAGCCCGCGGGCCATAGTTTGGGGACCCCTGGCCTACACCAAACTAAAAGCTAGATGGGATTTAAACAAAAATATTAATTAAAAAGCCGAGAACAGACACATACGAGGAAAAGAGGATAAAAGCTTTATAATCTTCAGATAGAGAAGACTTCGTTTGGGATGAGACTGAGACAAAGTGTCGACTGTCAAAGGTTCTGGACCCACTCCCAGCGATGTGGCAGAGAACGCTGTGAACTGTGATCGTGCCACAGATCCCGGGCCGGGGCTGAGGGCCTCTGGGAACGCCTGGACTGCGGGTGCCTGACCTCAGGTGGGGGCTGGACCCGAAGGGCGCTGTCACCTGAGGCCCGGCCGTGACCCTCGGGTGCTGATCGGTGTGAAGGAATGGCAAGCCCCCAACGAACAAGAACGCCTGCTCTTCCTAACGAACGAGCCCAGCACTCTGCCTCTGTTGGGTCAGCTCCCACTCCAGCTCTAGTTGTTTTATTTGTAAAACAAAAACGAGAAGGCATGTGTGTTCTAAAGGATTTGAACAGCAGCCTGTTTGGAACAATGAATGAAATGCAGAGGTGTACCTCGCTGCCGCCCCAAGTCCGACTTTCTCTCCCAGAGGTTAGTCGTCGTGACAAACAGCTTCCTACCTATTGTCCTGTGCTCCTGTCAGTGGATATCACCGGGCTTTTCCTTCAGATCAGCTGTCCACCCTTCCTCAACGCTGCCCACATGCTTTAGGGGACAGGGGACTCCCTCCCCCTACTGGGATGGGCCATGGGTCAGTGGAAGGACTCCCCCCTACTGGGACGGGCCGTGGGTCAGTGGAAGGACTCCCTCCCCCCTACTGGGACGGGCCGTGGGTCAGTGGAAGGACTCCCCCCTACTGGGACGGGCCGTGGGTCAGTGGAAGGACTCCATCCCCCTACTGGGACGGGCCGTGGGTCAGTGGAAGGACTCCCTCCTACTGGGACGGGCCGTGGGTCAGTGGAAGGACTCCCTCCTACTGGGACGGGCCGTGGGTCAGTGGAAGGACTCCCCCCTACTGGGACGGGCCGTGGGTCAGTGGAAGGACTCCCTCCTACTGGGACGGGCCGTGGGTCAGTGGAAGGACTCCCTCCCCCCTACTGGGACGGGCCGTGGGTCAGTGGAAGGACTCCCTCCCCCGTACTGGGACGGGCCGTGGGTCAGTGGAAGGACTCCCTCCCCCCTACTGGGACGGGCCGTGGGTCAGTGGAAGGACTCCCTCCCCCTACTGGGACGGGCCGTGGGTCAGTGGAAGGACTCCCTCCTACTGGGACGGGCCGTGGGTCAGTGGAAGGACTCCCTCCTACTGGGACGGGCCGTGGGTCAGTGGAAGGACTCCCCCCTACTGGGACGGGCCGTGGGTCAGTGGAAGGACTCCCTCCTACTGGGACGGGCCGTGGGTCAGTGGAAGGACTCCCTCCCCCCTACTGGGACGGGCCGTGGGTCAGTGGAAGGACTCCCTCCCCCGTACTGGGACGGGCCGTGGGTCAGTGGAAGGACTCCCTCCCCCCTACTGGGACGGGCCGTGGGTCAGTGGAAGGACTCCCTCCCCCTACTGGGACGGGCCGTGGGTCAGTGGAAGGACTCCCTCCTACTGGGACGGGCCGTGGGTCAGTGGAAGGCCTCCCCCCTACTGGGACGGGCCGTGGGTCAGTGGAAGGACTCCCTCCCCCTACTGGGACGGGCCGTGGGTCAGTGGAAGGCCTCCCCCCTACTGGAACGGGCCGTGGGCCAGTGGAAGGCAGTATTTGTTTTCGAGTGTGGACCTTGACCCCCCGAAGCTCCCCAAGAGGCTCAGTTACTCTGAGGCCAACAACTTTTCATAATGACCCTGAAATGTGATTCGCCCTTTTCACTGGTGAATTCGCGGAGATGATGGTGATGAACCTACCTGCCCCTTAGCAGCCTCAGGCAGCGACACCCAAGTCTTGCTGGCCACGTGGTCTCCATCCCCACGTGCTCACAGCAGGAAACACACCTGGTTCACTTAGGAGTATCCTTGAAAACTGAGAGACAATTTTATTTCATTAAATCTTGACCCTTGAGGACACATCCCTTCAATGTCTGCGGAAGCAGGAGGTAAGCGTGAGACTCACTGATACACTAGCTCTTCAGAGGAAAAAGACCTTTGATTTGTGAGATGAACTTGCTCTTTTTCACGGCTCATCATTTTTATTTGAAAGAAGGACAGATACGCTGTGGATATTCTGGTAGACATCTTATCAAAAAATGAACAAAATGATTCTGTCTCTTTGAGGAAAACAAGCTTTCAAATGAAAATGGGAATTTTGGAAAACTAGATTTGCCCCCATAGGGTTGACACATTCCCAATACCTAAGACTTTTTTGAATTGTGGTGATAGTAATCATTGTGATTTTTCAATACATATGTCAGCATTTAGGAGCTCTGTGTAACTCAGTGACCCAATGTTTTATAAATCACTGGGGTGTCTACAAGCCATTGCGTGAGTGAATGGTTATTTTGAAGTGCCAGATACGCCAATGGATTTTCGGGTAAGTTTTGTTGGTCTGTTTTAAACCCCACGTTGCTAATGACCTCCAGGAAGTGGCCAGTTCCTGAGTTTCAGTGTACTGTTAGAAAGGCTGTTCACATTCCCTGAGGGGGCGCAGATGCCACAGGCTGGGTTTTCTTCAGATGGCAACAGGCGTTCTGCAGAGAATCCTCAGGTAAGCCAGACAGTAAAAAAAAATTTGCCAAAACAAAAGTAAAACAATGGCTACTCTTCTTACTAAATTTTTGTTATTTTTGAAAATACTTTTCATAAAGATATGTTACTATACAATTGACTTATTACTGTTATTTTTAAAGGAATCACTAAATATATGTTTTGAAACTTTACACTCATTTTAAGTTATAATATAGTAAATATCAATGAGTATAACTCACCTAAAAAACAAGCTCCAGGCCCTGGCCGTTGGCTCAGTGGTAGAGCGTCAGCCTGGTGTGCAGGAGTCCTGGGTTCGATTCCCAGCCAGGGCACACAGGAGAAGCGCCCATCTGCTTCTCCACCCCTCCCCCCCCCCTTCCTCTCTGTCTCTCTCTTCCCCTCCCGCAGCCAAGGCTCCATTGGAGCAAAGTTGGCCCAGACGCTGAGGATGGCTCCATGGCCTCTGCCTCAGGCACTCGAATGGCTCCAATTGCAGTGAAGCAGCGCCCCAGATGGGCAGAGCATCGTCCCCTGGTGGGCGTGCCGGGTGGATCCTGGTTGGGCGCAGGCGGGAGTCTGTCTGACTGCCTCCCCGCTTCTCACTTCAGAAAAAAAAAAACAAGCTCCGGAACCCCTGGGCAGGGACAATGGAAGTGGCCCCATCTCTGCTGTCACTAAACTGGGTTTAGGGAGGAGCCCCTGTGGGGCCTCTGAGACTCCAGTGGAGATCACAGGGGGGGGGGGTTTGTAAAAGTTTCCTCTGTGAAAGGAGAGATGTCCTCCCTCCTGTCCTGCGGTGAGTTCATTTGGGTGAAATGTGAACTGCCCAGCCACTTGGCCGTGACACAGAGAGTCGTTTTCAGGAGGAAGCTGACACCCAGCAGGCAGAGCACAGACGCAGAAAAGACTGAGGAAATCCTCCAGCTGTTGAATCAAACCAGCTCTGAAAGCCACCCTCCTGCTCAGCCTTCCAGTTACCCGAGCAAACGGGTCTCTGTCACAAGAGCCAGGTGGGGGCAGGGTCTCTCTTCCCTGCGATCTGCCCCGTGAGTCACCCTGGGAGCCAGGTGGGGGCAGGGTCTCTCTTCCCTGCGATCTGCCCGTGAGTCACACTGGGAGCACGGAGGTTATTCTGAGTCACCCTGGGAGCACAGAGGTTCTTCTGCGGTCCTCACCTGCCGACACCCACCCACTCATTCAATCCCTCATTCCCTCAGTCATCGAGTGCTTGGTAAATGCCAGGTGCTGTTCTAGGATCTGGTCACACAGCCATGACCAAGGCTGGTTAAGGACCCTGCCTTAGTGTCACTTCCATGACAGGAGGGAGAGATGGGTTATAAGTCAAAACACCTCTGTGAGTTATACGGGCAAGCAGCAAATTAAAACAGGGCAATGTGACAGAGCTGTGGGGCTCCTCTAAACCGTCAGGTCAGGAAATGCTACTCTACGGAGGGGACATGTAAGTCAAAGTGGGGATGATGAGAAGAGCTAAGATGACAGCATGTCAGGCCGCAGGAACGGCACGTGCAAAGGCCCTGAGCACCGGCCTTCGCAGCTTCCCCTTGTGGCCCAGAGCCGCCGTGTCGCCTACATCTTGGAAAACGAGCTGTAGGCAGAGAGAGGTGCTGTAAGTCTTCCGGGAAGCGCCTTGAAAAGAAGGGGTGCTCCCATTGTTCCCCCTTTCTCTCTCTGCGAGAATGCAGAACCGACAGCTAAGGGAAGAGTTCAAGTGACGCTGGAAGAGCTATTCTGGGCCATGCGGCGGAGGCGGAAGATGGAACAGCCTGGGACCCTGGAGCTTCCAGAACATTGCTGGGGCCGTGTGCGTGCGTGCCTGTGCGTGCGTGTGCGTGCGTGTGCGTGCGTGCGTGTGCGTGCGTGTGCGTGCGCGTGCGTGCGCGTGCGCGTGCGTGCGCGTGTGTGTGCGTGCGCGTGCGTGTGTGTGCGTGCGCGTGCGTGCACGTGCGTGCGCGTGCGTGCGCCGGAGTTCAGGGTCCCCAGTTAGTGAGTGTGAGAAAACGAAGGGTGATGGAGGGGACGGTCTGCCCCCCGGCCCCTTGACTGGGCTGAGTCCTGGAGGTCAGAGCTCGCTCGGAAGCTGGAAGAACCATTTCAATGAGAGACCTGATGGAACCCTGGGCCACAATCGGAGGTCCTCGGCTGCTGGCAGCTGGTGTCGCAGATTTAGGAGAGGAGCCTTCTCTGCGCCCCCCGCCCTGGAACTCTGGAGCGGCCGGAGCCAGGGGCCCTCACCGAAGTCCTGCTCTCCTGGCGGGAACACGCTCATCCCACCGCGTTATTACTATACAACTATATATAGTTGTCTTTTCTTTAGACACAGTAACTCACCATTGTCCCAGACTGGCTTACCTTTGTAGAAGGGTTCTGAACTGTGGGTCTGATGAAGGTAGAGATAGGGACATGCAAATATCAATATATTAAATCCATTTGGCTTTAAGCTGTATATGTAACACATACACACACATATACACATACAGTATATCAGAAAAAACTGAAATGTCTTTAATGTATAATATATATCATTGAAATTATTTTGTCTTAGGTCAAGTAAGGTACGTTGTGATTTTCAAGAAATGTATTCACGTCATCGAATTTGCCAAATTTGTTAGCAAAACGTTGTTTCTAATATCTGTTTTTTAATCTCTGTAACTGTGCCCAAGTCTTCATGCCTGGTATTGATCATTTTTATTTTCTCTCCTTTTTTCCCCTTCTTCTTCAGGCATGCAAACATCTGTCAATGTTACTAACAGTTCCAGAGAACTAGCTTTTGGCTTCATTGATCTTCGCCTGTCTACTTCCGATCACTGATTCCTGACCTCACTTCCCAACTCTTCCCTTCTCCTTTGTTCGAGTTTAATTTGATGTGACCTTTAGCTTCTTGAGTTGTAAGTTTACATAATTGAATTCAACCATTTCTGTGTCTGATAAATGCATTTCAAAGTCATGGGTTCCCTTCTAAGCACTTTACTAGCCGTTCCCCACAAAATTTGATTTATTGTGTTTGAATCATTCAGTTAAAAGCTTTTTCTATATATAGTTGTATTTTCTATATATAGAATAGAATGATAATAATTTTTTTCTTTCTGACAAAAATTGTATATATTAAGGTGTACAACATGATGTCTTAATGTAGGTATATATTCTGAAATGATGACCACAAATTAATTAACATATACCTTTCCTTATATTGTTATAAATTTTGTGTGTGGAATGAACATTTAAAACCTATTCTCCTAGCAAATTTCAAATATACCATACATCATTATTAGCTATATTCCAGTTATACCACAATTTAAAAAAAAGAGAAAATATAGGTATGGCCACCATGTTGTGCATTAGGTTTCCAAAATGTATTTATGTTATAACTACAAGTGTGTATGTACCCTTGATCTATATTCCCATTTCCCCCATTTGCCAACCTCAAGTAACCACCATTCTAATATTCTAAGATTGACTTTTTTTAAAGAATATATAAGGTCTACCGGAAAGTTCTGTCCGTTTTTATCACAAGTTTCGACATGTAAGCACACGTTTATTTGGCGCATGTGTGCCTCTCTATTTTTATTATTTAATGTATACATACTGACGTAGCAAATTAACTAAAACAAAGTTGATTTACCTTAGTCTTATGTGTGAAGCCATAGTGTACCCATGGCTACTGATAAAGTTCATTTACGCCACTGTAATTTTTACAAATTTCAACAAGGAAGAAATGCTACAGAAGCATGTCTGTCGCATCCACCATATTCCCCGAACTTAGCACCCTCCGACTATCACTTGTTTTTGTCCTTACAAAATTTTTTGAAGGGTAAAAAGTTCAAAAATGAAGAAGATATTAAACAAGCACTGGTTCAATTTTTCGCATCAAAAGATAAAACATTTTTCAAAAATGGGATATACAAATTGCCCTCACCCTGGCAAGAAATCATTAATAATAATGGCAATTATATTATTTAATAAAGTTTATTGATGGTAAGAAAAATTTGTATTTTGTTTTATTCCAAAAATGGACAGAACTTTCCGGTAGACCTTATATATATATAATATCATGAGATATTTGCTTTTTTATGCCTACTTTGTTTTTTCTTTCATTCTATTAATGTGATATATCATGTTTATTGATCTGTGTATGTTGAAACATCCTTGCTTCCAGGAATTAGGCCCACTTAATTGTAATATATAATCATATAACCCTTTTTATTGAGTTCTTGAACTCTGCAATATTTTGTTGAGAATTATTGCATCTATATTCAGTGGGGACATTGGTGTGTAATTCTCTTTTCTTAACGTGTCATTGTCTGGCTTTGGTATTGGTGATGCTAGCCTCACAGAATGAGTTTATAGTGTTCTTTGCTCCTCAGTTTTTTAGGAAGAGTTGAAAAAGCATTGGTATTAAGTCCTCTTCAAATGTTTGTTAGAATTCACCTGCAAAAACTTCTGGGTCCAGGTGTGGGTCTGTTTGGGTTCATCTTACTTGGGACTCTCTAGGATTTCTGGATCTGGATGTCTCTTTCTTTCTCTAGGTTAGGAATGTTTCCAGCCCTTATTTCTTCAAATAAGTTCGCTGCCCTGTTCTTTCTTCTCCTTCTCAGACCCCTATCATGCAAATGTTATTCCACTTGATCTTGTACTATAACATGTCTGTTAGGCTATCTTTATTTATTTATTTATTTATTTATTTATATTCTTTTTCTCTTCGCTGCTCTGCTAGGGTGAGTTCCACCGCCCTGTCTATGAGATCACTGATCCTTTCTTCTGCTTCATCTAGTCTGTTGCTGAACCCCTCTACTGTACATTTTAGGGTACTTATTGTATTGTTTAGCCCTGTGACTTCTTTTTGGTATATCTTTATGTTATCTAGGTCTTAGTTGAAATTCCCATTGTGTTCACACATTCTTAGCAAGTCTGGTAAGCACCTCTATGATGATACCTTGAGCTCTTGTTCAGATAAGTCACTTATTTCTTCCATATCAGGTCATAGGATGGCTATGTGGTGATGCTGGCTCCCACTTCTTGTCACCATTCCTTCCCCTGGCATACTACAGTGGCCTGGGGCTTACGTGTTTAAGTACGTGCTGAGTCAATAATGTTCCTCATGCAGTGTAAATTTAGCTTCATGCGCTTATGTTGATCTTGGCAAATAACATAGAACGTAAAGTAAACATGCTGACTTGTCTGTACTTTCACTTCAGCTTTAAATAGTCCATCCAGTAGCACAAAAATCACATTTAAAGATATATTTTCAAGTTAACTTATTAATTTGCAAACAAAAGTACAGGTTTAAAAGCCTTTCAATTGGTCCCCAAGGTCACTAAGGTGTGAAAGGTTTTTTTTTCAGCTTTGCTATGAGTTAGTCTCTCACAGTTTATTACTTCTGCTACCCACACTCCTCTACCTCCTCACATCCCCCCTCCTCTGGTTTACTTATGTCTGTAATCCAATAACACTTACATTTGCTAGAAATGGTGGTGGTATTGTTATATTCAGTGTTTATGGTCTTGCATGCTTTAGAACAAATATTGGAAGCTATTAAAATTATTTTGCAAAAGTTTTTTCCTAATAAATCACTTCAAAATAGGACTGTTAAGATTCAACCATACCTCATAATAATTTATGTGACCAGGTGGTGGCACAGTGGATAGGGCATCGGCCTGGGACACCGAGAACCCAGGCTAGAAACCTTGAGGTTGCTGGCTTGAATGCGGAGTCACTGGCTTGAGTGCGGGGTCCCTTTCTTGAGCGTGGGATCATAGACATGACCCCAAGGTCACTGACTTGAGCCCGAGGTCACTGGCTTGAGCAAGGGGTTACTCGGTCTGCTGTAGCCCCCCAGACAAGGCACATATGAGAAAGCAATCAATGAATAACTAAGGAGCCACAAGGATGAGTTCTTGCTTCTCATCTCTCTCTCTCTCTCTTCCTGTCTGTCTGTTCCTGTCTGTCTGTTCCTGTCTATCTGTCCCTGTCTGTCCCTCTCTTTCTCACAAAAAGAAAAGAAAATGATTCAACCTCTAGTCTGTACTCTCCTAATAATTTATGTCATGTAAACACATTGTTCTTTTTCTGCTGAAAGACACGCATTTTGGAAATATTCCTTCCCCCCACCGCTCTCATTTCCGTAAATAAAACACTCACATGGAGACAGACCATTGAACGAGCCGCAGCGCCTTGTGGTCACACATCAATCACGCCCCCGCTCTAGCAGAGAGTCCCCGTGATAATTCCCCATTATCTGCCAAGGGTTGTCAACAGCCAGCCTATATAATGTCAGTCCCTCCCTCCTGATGACCCTAGAGATGTGTCACTTGCCTTGACCTCCGACCATTTTATTATCCGGTTTTCCAGGGTTGTTCTGGTGGAAGGGACGGGCCCTGACACCTCGTAGGACGGTTCCATTGTCCCTGGCTGTCAAGCCTTTTCTGATGTATTGTTCCGAGGGGATAATGAGCTTCCTCCCTCCCTGTATTTTCTATACCACACGAGATTGCTGTTTTTCCTATCAACACTTACGGCCTAGATTTTTAAGTGACTGTTTATTTCTCTTTTGGAAATCCATGCCAGTTTCTATTGTTTACTGACTCGTATATTATTCTCAGATTTGTCCTCTGTGCCAAGACCTTTATTTATTATTTAATATTACAACCGCAGAATCTTTCCACTTAAGTCTTCCAGAACCCTGGTGTGCCGGCAGTCTTCACCATCAATCTTGTGTCTTCAGCAAAAGATACATTATTCTTACAACACTGTCTCACGTTTAGACCTGCCACACATATTTTAGGCTAAATTCTCTCTCTTTTTAAATCACTTAAATGTTACTCATTCTTATTTGCCCAATATCATGTACTTTAACAATTATTATTATTGTTATTATTATTATTTTACAGAGACTGAGAGAGAGTCAGAGAGAGGGATAGACAGGGACAGACAGACAGGAACGGAGAGAGATGAGAAGCATCAATCATCAGTTTTTCGTTGTGACACCTTAGTTGTTCATTGATTGCTTTCTCATATGTGCCTTGACCGCGGGCCATCAGCAGACCGAGTAACCCCTTGCTCAAGCCAGCGACTTTGGGTTCAAGCTGGTGAGCTTTGCTCAAACCAGATGAGCCTGTGCTCAAGCTGGCGACCTCGGGGTCTCGAACCTGGGTCCTTCCGCACCCCAGTCCAACGCTCTATCCACTGCGCCACCGCCTGTCAGGCTTTAACAATTATTTTGACCTCGCTGTGTACCACATGGGACCAGGCACCAAGAGCTTTGCTTTGGACAAAAAGGAATGGGTCTTATCCTCAGGGAGCTTGCAGACCAGTAAGGAGACAGGCAAGACTTCCTGTTTTTAGTCACCAAACATTAGTTAGTCAATTCTCTCTCTGACAACAGTGAATATTTCTAAGAGACTGTAACAGTGACTCAGAAGTAAGCAGCAGCAAGCAGCAGGGGAGGGAGAGAAAACCCCCGAAGTGGCCAGCAGGACCGAGTGCCCCGAGCGTCTGAGGTCTCCTGACTCGTACCCGTGGCCGGGCAGCCTGAGTGCAGCCCTACTTGGTGGTCCAGAGAGAGACCCTGCACGACAGACCCTGGTGCTCCAGCCTGAGGACCCAGGAGAGGGGTCCCTGTGAGCCGAGGAGCAAAGAGCGGTGGAAAATCTTCTCCAGCAGGGGAACAGATAAACTGCATGTCCAGGCAATGGACTGTTACTTAGTTATAAAAAGAAATGAGCTGTCAAGACACATAACATCATGGAGGAACCTGAAATGCATCCATCTATCTTTCTTTCTTTCTTTCTTTCTTTCTTTCTTTCTTTCTTTCTTTCTTTCTTTCTTTCTTTCTTTCTTTCTTTCTTTCTTTCTTTCTTTCTTTCTTTCTTTCTTTCTTTCTTTCTTTCTTTCTTTCTTTCTTTCTTTCTTTCTTTCTTTCTTTCTTTCTTTCTTTCTTTCTTTCTTTCTTTCTTTCTTTCTTTCTTTCTTTCTTTCTTTCTTTCTTTCTTTCTTTCTTTCTTTCTTTCTTTCTTTCTTTCTTTCTTCTTTCTTTCTTTCTTTCTTCCTTCCTTCCTTCCTTCCTTCCTTCCTTCCTTCCTTCCTTCCTTCCTTCCTTCCTTCCTTCCTTCCTTCCTTTCTTCCTTTCTTTCCTTTCTTTCTTTTCTTTCTTTTCTTTCTTTTCTTTCTTTTCTTTTCTTCCTTTCTTTCCTTTCTTCCTTTCTTCCTTTCTTCCTTTCTTTCTCTTTCTTTCTTCCTTTCTTTCTTTCTTCTTTCTCTCTCTCTCTCTCTCTCTCTCTTTCTTCTTTCTTTCTTTTTCTTTTTTCTTTCTTTCTGTCTGTCTGTCTTGAGGAAGGGAGATAGAGAGACAGACTCCCGCGTGTGCTCTGACCATGATCCACCCGGCACCCCCCGACTTGGGACAATGTCTGTCCATCGTGAAATGTGGAAAGGAGTGTGGGGGTCACGAGAACTTGCAGAGGAGCTAACGGATGACTCTCGGATATCGGTTGATGGAGTGGAATGAAAGGAAAGCCAGGCAGAAGTCCTATCTAGGGCCAAAGCCTGCAACCGAGCTATTTTTAGCATCTGAGGCAGATGTTCTAGGGAGCCATCCTCAGTGCCTGGGGCCAATGTGCTTGAATCAATTGAGCCGTGGTTGTGGGAGAGGAAGAGAGAGAGAGAAAGGGAGAGAAAGAGAAAGAAGGAGAGAGAGAGAAGGGGGGGGAGGGTGGAGAAACAGATGGTCTCTTCTCCTGTGTGCCCTGATCGGGACTTCCACATACTGGGTCAATGCTCTACCACTGAGTAAACTGTCCAGAGCCTTAAATGCATAGTTCTATGTGACAGGCACCAACCTGAGAAGGCCACATACGATATGATTCCAACTCTGACATTCTGGAAAAGGCGAGACCGTGGGAGACTGTGGTGAGCGGCCACCCCGGGGTTGAGGGGAGGGAGGGAGGGAAGCTCCCGAGGTGGAGCCCCGAGGGTATTTAGGACACAGTGTTATTCTGTATGGTGCAATAATGCCGGATATATGCCATCATTATTTCTCAAAACTCAGTGGGCACGGCGCCAAAAGTGAGCCCTGAGGCACACTAGGAACGGCAGTTAACGGGAACGGGTCAGTCACCGGCGGTGACAACTGGCCAGCACTGATGGCAGGTGGTAAAAATGGGGACAGGCGGTGGGCGAGGGGATCTGGAAACTGCTTTCTGCTCAATATTTCCTGTAGATTTAAAACTGCCCACAGCTGTCTATTAATTTTTACAAATCTATCATTTAAAAAATATTTAATGGTCTCTCATTTCTCCCCCTACTTTTTTTTTTAACCAAAATATAAAGCAGGGACATACGTTGTATTAACATTTCCTGTTCTCATCACTGTTCTTTCTTTGCTTGATTTCCTTGCCATTTGCTTCGACGGGCCTAACTAATTCTCCCTTCTTTCCCGTGAAAACTAACCACCGGCAGAGGGCGCTAGAAGGCAGGCAGCCCCCTCTGCAGAGGGAGCTTAGCCAGGCTGGCCCCAGGCAGGCACCGCGGGAAGGCGCTTAATGCAGGGGTTTTTCAAAGAACTTAAGAGTCTTTGTGTGTGTGCAGCAGGGGGGCTTATGAATATTACTGAAGAAAGAAGACAGTCTGGACACCTGAAATGAACTCACGGCTCCTTTTCTGGATGTTAATGTGTAAGGAAAACCGAAAGAAAGATTTTTTTTTTTTTCTGTAGACACCAGAGTTCCCCATCTAGCTAAATTGTCAAGAAAATTAGAATAAATTTCACTTAAGGTAACCACGGTTGAGTGATGCAGGTTTTGGCTTAATTTTGGTGTGTGTGTGTGTGTGTGTGTGTGTGTGTCTTTTTTTTTAAGAAGAAAACTCCCCAATCCTGAGAGAAAGAATGGAGGTATTAGGAGCTCCTTTCAAGAACACTGGAGTCTGTAAACCATTTCACCCTCAGGTCCCTCGGCAGCTGAGGGACGCTCAGAGCCGTTAGGAGATCTGTTCACCTCCCTCAATAGAATTCTTAGTGATTTCCATGTATTTCCAGAGGTTATCCAAGAAAGGAAGTGGAGAATGTTCTTTTAGAAAGCATGAAGTGGGAAAATGTCTACAACTATTTATAGCAGCACTTAGCTGTGGAAATCCCAGACTTGACCATCTATTTATAGCCATTCTCTGGGTTACAAGGGTGACACCAGAAATCTTGAAAATGCTGCCTGCTTGTATGCAGCGGTTGAAACGAGTAAGCTGTCTTCTCGTGGTTACGATAACCAGATACCTCGAAGAACGATTCTGGAAATGACAGTAAATACATCTTGGTCAACGGGAAAGAACAGTGTCCGAATCTACAGGACCCACGTTTTTCCCTTAATTCAGGGATCCTTCCGTGGTTTTCTCCCGTTTTCCAGGTTACTGCACGTTGGAGTCTGTCCATCGTGTGGGAGGCTCACTCAGGAAAATGTGGGAAGGGGCGTGGGGGCCGCAAAACCTTGCACAGGAGCTAACGGGTGAATCTCCGTCGCTGGCTGGCTGAGAGGAATGATAGAAAGGCCAGTAGAGTGGCCAAAGGGAGCAGACTGCCACTGGCCCTTGGAGGAACAGCGGGCTCTGAGAATGCCACCAGGCCGTAACAGCGAGCTCCCCTGCAGCCTTTACCAGGGGACACGGCTGCGCCCGTGGAGGCCCGGGCTGTGCGCTGCGGCCCCGAGGAGCTGGACTGCGTGCGGTTTCTCTCCAGTGCGTTTATTCTGGAGGAAGGAGACGGGGTGAGCCCTTGTGGGTGGCAGCAGCGTGTTCAGAGCTCCGGACAGCTTGGCCGGGGCCCTGGCCGTGAGCCTGGGGAGAAGGCGCGGCCGTTGTCTTCGGAACAGAATCCGAGAACCGGTTGGGCTTGATGTGGGGTGCAGGGGCTAAGAGTGAACCTCTTCCAGCCAGAGGGAAAGTCCCGCCTCCGTTGGAACGGGACCCTGGGTTGCGAACCCGTGGAGAGGCGATCGAGAAGGGAGCAACAGGGTGGGAAGGGCCACACGACCAGGCTGCTGCCTCCACCTCCCCTGCGCTCGCCCGGCCGCAGACCCCACCTGCCTGGAAGGGGCCGGTCGTCGCCGATGCCAATGTGCGCGCAGAGCCTGTGGAGCCAGCACGCTCCGGGGCGGTCAGCTCAGACCCCCGGCTGCCGCCAGCTCAGACCCCGGCTGCCGCAAGCAAGTGCGCACAGGCCCCGGCCGTGTCCCCGCTCCGGGCAGGTCCTGGATGGCCGCACCCGCGCAGCCGGTCACACCCCGCGCCTCCTCCTCGTGGGCCTGACCGGTCCCGTCTTTTAGGCCGAGGATGACACCCACCCGATACTGTCGTCCCCGCCCACGTGTGAACCATCTCACAGGCTCTTCCATCCCCACAGGGCCCGGGGGCTGAGCGCGGCCACTCGACCCTTCACGGTGGCCTCACGCTCCCTCCGACGCCGGGTCCCTCCCTTTCTTCCTGGTGCGGCCCCACTGGGCTGCTCTTGCGGAGGACTTGACCGGTTTCCATGGAAACCACAGACACCCGTTAGCCCGAGGGAAACGGGGGTGACAAGTTAGGGTCCTGGAGTCCTCACCCTGTTTTGGCCATAACCCTTTCAAGTGACTCTGGGCCATCACTTAACCTCTCTAAGTCTCTGTTTCCGGCGGTCGCAGAGGAAGGACCGGCCAGACCATCTCTGAAGTCCCTCTGGCTCCAAAGGGCCTCGCTCCGGCCGCCTCCACGCCCTCCCGGACTGGACTGAACTCTGCGGATACCTAGACCGTCCTCGCGAAGCCGGCCCCTCCCGCCCTCCCCACTGAGTGCTGGGAGGGGGACCCCCGGCGGAGCAAGCGAGGGCCGCCCTGGAGCTGTGGGCGCTGGGAGGCCCTGGCAGCCCAGGGCTCTGTAGAAATGACACCCCGCGGAGGACCGGCCTGCCCATGGACGTGGGCACGGAGCCCCGGCCCGGAGGTGGCCCCGGGCTCGGGACGCAGGCCCTCAGCAGATGGGCTGTGACCCCGACGAGTGGAATACGCCTCTGCCTCTCTGTGCCTCGTCCACGAGTCTTGGCAGCTGACGTCGCTAGACTTTGCCGGGTCCCTAAGTCCCGTCAGGGCAGGGGACACTCTGTGGGGCTGGTCGTCCGCGGTGCTCCGTAACCAGGGGGCCGCGTCCACACCGCCAGCGGGCAGGGCTTGGAGGTGCAGGCGCAGGGCAGGGTCCGGGGTCCTCAGAGCCGAGGTCCAAGAGATGTTTCCCTTTCCGCCTGGACCCAGCTGCGCTCACTGGTGACGACCTGGGAGCCACAGCCCCCAGCTTCGAGGGGGCTCTGCCAGCCAGAGTCCCTGCGTCACCGCTCCTCGGCCATGACAGAAGCTCTTGGGATTCCTGTTAACCATCCTGGCGCTGTTGTGCCCTCCCCGACTGCGGCGACTCCTGGCCCCCTTAGCGCAGGACCAGGGACGTGCACCTGCCACCTCTCCTTCCGCAGGCTGACTAGTGTCCTTGCGTAGCTTTGATAGTGTGTTCTGATGGGGACAGGGAGGGTGGGCTATCATGTGTTTAAGTCACCTGAACTGAGACCTGGTCCCACCGGCTGGTTCGGCAGCACGGGGCAATCTTGAGTGGGAGCCGTCTCAGAGAGCCTGGAGGCTTTCGTCTTTCCCTGTCTGACTGATTCACTGGGCATAAGACCCGCTAGCCATCCGTGCTGTCGCAGGGCGAGATTTCATTCTTTCTTTATTGCTGCGTATTATTCCATTTTGTATGCCTCATCTTCTTTTTTTTTTTTTTTTTTTTTCCCGGGAGGGGAAGAGAGAGACAGAGAGGAAGGAGAGGGGGAGGGGCGGAGAAGCAGATGGGCGCCTCTCCTGTGTGCCCTGGCTGGGAATTGAACCCGGGACTTCCACACGCCGGCCCTACACTCTACCACTGAGCCAACCGGCCAGGGTGGTGTTTAGTTTTTTGGATTGTTTCTTGGCCGGGGTTGATTTTGGAATATGTTAGGCACATTTTTATTTATTTATTTATTTTTTTTTTGTGACTTGGTGGAGTTTAGGAATATAGAAATTAGGTTTTAATAGTTTTATGAGTTTAGTTTTGCTGAGGTGGGTTCTGGTGTGTAAGTTTTGGATTAAGTTTTTGTTGAGTGTTAAGGATGAGTGTAAAGCCAGCAGCCAGGGCCACCACCACAGCCGCCTGGCTCATGCAGGTTTGCGTTGGATTCGGACAGTTGGTAAAGAAACAATGGAGCCAAAAACTGATGGGCCATTTTCTTTAATTCTAGCTTGCACCCGGCGGGCAAGTAAAAACACACACTGGGCTCCAAAACCCACTCATTCGGTACTCACAAAGCTACTGACTTATCTGAGTTTCCTAGAATCAAAGGTTTCTAGCTCACCAGCCTTATTCTCCTCAGTTCCCCATCTCCTTCCTTATCCCAGATACAAACTCTACACAAACTGGCATCTCACTCAGCACTCCGCCATTTTGGCTGCTTTTCCTGGCCTCCTCCACGTGGCTTCCTTCTGCTCTCCTCTCTGTTCTCTCCTCTAATGATAATCTCAGGAACCAAGAGCCCCATCTTCTTGATCCACTCATCCATCAGTGGACACCTGGCCTGTCTCCATAGTGTCCCACAGTGGTGGCACCGGTCTGCATTCCCACCAAGGGTGCATGAGGGTCCCCTTCCTCCACTCCCTCCCCAGCACTTGTTGTGTGTTGGATTTACTGACGCTAGTAGCCATTCTGACGGGCGTGAGGTGAGATCTCACTGTGGTTCTGATTTCTATTTCCCCGAGGACTAGTGACCTTGAGCATCTTGTCATGTGTCTGCTGGCCGTCTGTGTGTCTTCCTTAGAAAAGTGTCTCTTCACATCCTCTGCCTATTTTTTTCAATTAATTTACTTATTTATTTTTGCTACGGAGTTGTGAGTTCCTTATAGAGTTTGGATGTCAACCATATATATAGGTCGTCGGTGACATCTATTCTCCCGGTCGGCGGCAGGCAGTCTTTTAGTTTTGTGGAGGGTTTTTTTTGGCTGTGCAGAAATAGATAACATATGGTTTGACTTGCACGTGGAATCCGCAGAAAACAAAACAAATACATAAAACAAAACCAGACCCCCAGAAACTGATGGTTGCCGAGGGGTGGGGGGAGGGGGAAGGAGGACGGGTTGAAGTGGGAAGGGGTGCAGGGCAGTTAACAAGGTGGTAGGTTTGCACGGCCACCGACGACTGCTGAAATGAGCGGCCCGGTCACAGTGTCAGAAGCCGTGGAGTCCCTCTGTCGCTCACCCGGCACTGACATAATACTGTGTCACAGCTAAACCTCGACTCAAACACCAACAGTAAGGGAGAAGGAGTGTGTGGGGCGCGTCCCCAAAGCACAGGCCACGCTGGGCAGCCCTGCTCCCTGAGCCGGGCGCCGTCTGGGAGGCTCAGCAGCTGAACGAATGCACGTTTCTGGTCACTCTCATTTGTCCTGAAAGTTTATTCACGACAAAGACACCGGGAGAATGAGTCATTCAAAAGTGCACGTGGGGGGCCCGATGAACTTCCGTGACTGGGGCTCAGGAGTACTTCTAGGGGGGAGAAGGGACCATCATCTCCGCAGCTGACTCGGACTCAGAGCCAGGGTGGAACCCGCCGCATGAGAATCTTGGTGGAAACACAAAGGACCCCCCGTTTGTCTCCTCTCTGTCCGAGGCTCCGCCTGCGCTCGGCCCCCTGACAAACCCCGCTTCACGCTGGGTGGATGCTCACGGTTCTGCCCCGGCGACGGCTTTGGCAGAGCCTTCAAAGGACTCCCAGGGCTCCCTGGGCCGCGGATCAAAGTGAGGCAATGGTACAACCAAAGCCATCGCGAAATGGCCCTGCCGGGTTCATGTGGGGAATCGATCATCCACGGTGCTTAAGTCTTTGTGATGAAACCCTTTCTTTTGTGGGCTCAGAGGAGAGAGTGGCTCTTTTCTCGAGCCAACAAGCCCAGCTACGCGGTCACGGAAGCCCGGCACGGGGCCAGAGTGGACCGCTGAGCTCGCGCAGTGGGACGATTCGCGTGGCACACGGTGGCGTCCTGTCGTCGGGCGCCCGGCTGGCGGCTGCTCTCCCGAGGCCTTTCGGAACCTCACGTGGTCAGCCCCGGAGGGGGGAGAGAGGGAGAAGGCTGACAGCCGCTGGACGAGAGGAGGTCCCTTACCCACCACAGTCCACTCAGACTCAGAGGGTCCCCTTGTTGAGCCTCCGCGGGGGGTCCGTGCCGGCCGGCGTTCTGTGGGGTTCTGCTGGGGCGCACTCGGAGGCTCAGTGGGGAAACTGAGGCCTGGGCTACAAACAGCACGGCACGCATCTTTGTCGGTTGGCCGTGGCGAACGGGTTTTGTGGTCCCTCTGCTGGTTTCCCACACGTTTAATGTGCTGAGTGAGTATTATTCAGTGCTGACCACACACATTCCCTCTTTGAAGCCCCGTCATCCTTCCATCCTCCCTATTTTTTTAAAAAAAATTTATGTTTCAATCGCAGGTAGCACTCAGTATGATGTTATATTAGCTTCAGGTGTACGGCACAGTGGTCAGTCACATAATTTACAAAGTGACCCCCCCCCTTGATATTTCAAGTTACCCCTTGGCACTCTCCAGAGTCACGACAACATTAGTGACGATGTCCCCTGTTCTGTAACTGCCAGTTAGTGCGTCTCAGTCCCTCACCTCTGTACCCCCCACCCCGGCAAGCAGCAGTCTGTTCTCTGTAGCCTTGAGTCGGGTCTTCCCTATTTTTTTTTTTTTTGTGTGTGTGACAGAGACAGAAAGAGACAGAGAGAGGAACAGACAGGAACAGATAGGAGGTGAGAGAGATGAGAAGTATTAATTCTTTGTTGCGACACCTTAGTTGTTCGTGGACTACTTTCTCATAAGTGCCTTGACCGTGGGGCTACAGCAGCCCGAGTAACCCCTTGCTCAAGCCAGCGACCTTGGGCTCAAGCTGGTGAGCCTTGCTCAAACCAGACGAGCCTGCAATCAAGCTGGCGACCTCGGGGTTTTGAACCTGGGTCCTCCGCATCCCAGTCTGACACTCTATCCACTGCGCCACCACCTGGTCAGGCGGTTCCTCCCTGTTTTAAAGAAGTACGCTACCCCCTCCGCCCACGTCGAGTCCTAATCTCAATGGGCAGTCATCAGGTGCCACCAAGCCTGCTTCAGAAAGGCTCAGGGGCCTCTGCCTTTCTCTCTGTCCATCCGTCCGTCTGTCTGCGCTGTCACCCCCTGCCCAGACGCTCAGAACCTTCCAGCATTCTGCAACCGCCTCACAGGCCTCTGGCCTCCCGCCGGCCCCGCCCATGAGCCGTTCTCTGCGCTCCTAGCAACGCCCCCCCCCCCCCGCCCCCATGACACGAACCGGGTCCCACCGGTTTCCTGCTCGAAAAACCTCTGGCGGCCTCCAGGGCTTGCTCAATGAAGACGCGGAGCGTCCGCGTGGAGGGCCCAGCCTTGCCCTGGCCTGTTCCCGTCTCCATTGCTGGCGTCCCAGGCACGCTGCCCGCACCTCGAACCAGACTCTCCGGTCTACACAGAAGGATAATCCCCTTTCCGGTAAGGGCCACACGTCCTGTTCCATCTCTGTGCCCTGCCTTCGTCTGGGACGGCCTCGCCACCACCGTCACTGTGGCCAGAACTCTCACGTACAGACGTCTTTCTGGGCTGAGTCGGGGGCCACCTGTCCCCCCGCCCTGCCGTCCTGGTGTCTGCGCCCCGCAGCCACCGTAACGCCTGTCCTCGCCTCCGGGTGCTACACCAGGTGACAGCCAGTGTTTGTCCTCGTTCGTGGGCTTCTCGGATACGAGGCTGAGAGTCACACTTCGAACCCTCTGTGTCAAGCTGGTACGTTGTGCGGTCTGATCAAACGGGACACGGAGGGGACTTTTATCTGTGGAGCTGGAGCTCAGTGGGACGTCCAGGTCCCTTGGCTTGACCTCGTACTGGGAAGAGCTTACCCCCAACCCAAGGAATTCCGATCAGACACTGAGCAAAACAGCAACAGGCTGGCTTCCAGGGGGAGGTGGCAGGTTCAGCCCCGCCTGGGAGATGTCCCGTGGTTTAATAACCCCGAGGTTCTGGGACGAAGAATTTTCTGGTCAGGACAGTCTGCCTGACTAGGACACACAACATAGAGAAAAACATTTTTGAAACATTTTTTCCAAACTTGAGGATTGAACTCCAAAGAGGGTTTCTGGTTAGCCATAAGCGAACAGGAAATCAGAGAACCGTGACGTTCTTGTCTCTGAAGATCAGGGTGAGTGGGCGACTGATTGGGTCTGAAAGCTGTGTGCCACGTGACCGGCCCCTGAGTGGGCGGCAGCCTTCGAGCGTGAACCTGAATAGGAGCCGACAACCCACCGCCGGCCCTGAAGCCGCCGCTCGGCTTTGCCCTAGTAACGTCATTCAGTTTAGATGGGATAGTAACTCTGTGATTTTAACTTTCCTCAACCACGATTTGGGGGGGGGGGGGTTGGTGGTCTTTACTCACGGCTTTGAGAATCTTATTCATTTATTAGACGCATGCAGAACATTGTACTTCACTCATTTATTGTTGTTTTTTTTTTTATCCCTGGGGGATCACTTACCTTGTTTGGCAGGGGTAGCATGGTATTATTAGTTAATTCTGAATAATCTCAAAATTAGCACTTGGGCTCTGAGAACAGGCACATGGTAACAACTAATTTCATTGAAGTAATTAAATCCTCCGGGCTTTCCCTTTTCCGAAGCTGTTATTAGTCACCACAGCCTAATGCGTACCTGCTGGCCAGCGCCTCCGGTCGGCGTTCCGGAAAGGAGCCGGCCTACCAGCCAGGCAGGGCTGGCCGCCTGTGATCAGTGACTTGCTTTTCTTGTGCCAACCCGCGGCCCCTCCAGCGATTCCTCTGATACGGAGGTTTCCTGGGGGGCCAGGAAGTCAACTGCGGCTGCAATAGGAGCCCCGTGCATTAACTTCTTTGAGGGGGCGTGGGAGGCAGAGCTCTGTGTACCCAGGCAGTCCGTACGGAGGGGCTCCGTGCCCTTGGGGAAGGGGTTTGCCTGGTGTACCCAGGCAGTCCGTAGGGAGGGGCTCCGCGCCCTTGGGGAAGGGGCTTGCCTGGTGTACCCAGGCAGTCCGTAGGGAGGGGCTCCGTGCTTGCCTGGTGTACCCAGGCAGTCCGTACGGAGAGGCTCCGCGCCCTTGGGGAAGGGGCTTGCCTGGTGTACCCAGGCAGTCCGTAGGGAGGGGCTCCACGTCCTTGGGGAAGGGGCTTGCCTGCTGTACCCAGGCAGTCCGTACGGAGAGGCTCCGCGCCCTTGGGGAAGGGGCTTGCCTGGTGTACCCAGGCAGTCCGTAGGGAGAGGCTCCGCATCCTTGGGGAAGGGGCTTGCCTGGTGTACCCAGGCAGTCCGTACGGAGAGGCTCCGCGCCCTTGGGGAAGGGGCTTGCCTGGTGTACCCAGGCAGTCCGTAGGGAGAGGCTCCGCGCCCTTGGGGAAGGGGCTTGCCTGGTGTACCCAGGCAGTCCGTACGGAGAGGCTCCGCGCCCTTGGGGAAGGGGCTTGCCTGGTGTACCCAGGCAGTCCGTACGGAGAGGCTCCGCGCCCTTGGGGAAGGGGCTTGCCTGGTGTACCCAGGCAGTCCGTACGGAGAGGCTCCGCGCCCTTGGGGAAGGGGCTTGCCTGGTGTACCCAGCAGTCCGTAGGGAGAGGCTCCGCGCCCTTGGGGAAGGGGTTTGCCTGGTGTACCCAGGCAGTCCGTAGGGAGAGGCTCCGTGCCCTTGGGGAAGGGGCTTGCCTGGTGTACCCAGGCAGTCCGTAGGGAGAGGCTCCGTGCCCTTGGGGAAGGAGCTTGCCCACGTCCTCGGCCGTCTGCACATGGCTTTGGAAGGAACACGGTCCTGGAATCAGGTGTGTGGACTGTGACCCTCCCTTCTGCCACTGAGGAGTGGGTGACCCTGCCGTACCCCGAGCCCCCGTAGCAGACCCGCCTCCCGTGACATGCCACATCGGCCCCTGACCCCTGGGTCATCGTCCTCTTTCTGCCAGCACTGGACTTTTCAGCCCGGCTGAGAGTTATGTTGCTCGGACCGCTGACGAACACGGGTCACGGAACAGCAGCCCCGGTTTGGGGACAGGAATCTGGGCACGATGGACTGACCAGGGGGCTGACTGGACGAAGGTGCTGGCGGGGGTTTGGACTGGAGTCCTCTCCACTGGGATCGTCCCTGGGAGAATTCCGAAGGGTGGCGGGAAGGCAGGGGCCGGCTGGGCCCAGGCAGGCCACGCTCCCCTCTGCAGAGTGTCCCCAGCTTCCGGACCCCGCCTCCCCTTCCTTCCAGTGGAGGGGAGATGAGGGGAGAGGGGACAAGGCCCCCCCAGCATCCTCCAGCCCTGCCTTGTTTCTGCACGGGGCCGCCCAGGGAGAGACGGGCTTCCCTGTTCCTCTGAGACACGCTGGTGTCCAGTGAGGGCGCTGGACCGGGGACACTGAGAAAAACACAGGTGGTCACACTGTGGCCGTCTTTCATCAGCTGAAGCCAAGAGGTTTTTTTCCTTCTGAGCTGATACAAAGCCTCTCGCCACTGTCTCAGGCGTCCTGGGCATTGGCAAACCAGACGAGAGTTACTACTACACAGGTACACTTTGGTCCCTTGACTGCACAGACAGACAGGCAGGCACAGGTGAGGACACGGGCCCAACCAACACATTCAGACCCTAGGTCCCCCCTAATCCCCGCCTGACTCCACGATTCTGGGACTAACAGACCCCTCACTGCTTTTCTGGGCCGCCCTCGAAGCAGAAAGCCTGTTTCCCTAATCTGGCTTCCACCCCGGGGCACCCAGAAGTCCTGAGCGCTTCCCGAGGAGGCGAGTCAGAGTCGAAAGTCTCAGAGCCCCGGCCCTGAGAGGGATGCCCGGGTCTGAGAGGGACGCCTGGCTCTGAGGGGGATGCCAGGTCTGAGGGGGATGTCAGGCTCTGAGGGGGATGCCAGGTCTGAGAGGGACGCCCGGCTCTGAGAGGGACGCCCGGGTCTGAGAGGGATGCCCGGGTCTGAGGGGGACGCCCGGCTCTGAGGGGGACGCCCGGGTCTGAGAGGGATGCCCGGGTCTGAGAGGGACGCCCGGCTCTGAGGGGGATGTCAGGGTCTGAGAGGGACGCCCGGGTCTGAGAGGGACGCCCGGGTCTGAGAGGGACGCCCGGCTCTGAGAGGGATGTCAGGGTCTGAGAGGGACGCCCGGCTCTGAGAGGGACGCCCGGGTCTGAGAGGGACGCCCGGCTCTGAGAGGGACGCCCGGGTCTGAGAGGGACGCCCGGCTCTGAGAGGGATGCCCGGGTCTGAGAGGGACGCCCGGCTCTGAGGGGGATGCCTGGGCAGAGGCTCTCCTGTCCCTCTGCTTCTACGCGGGACATTGGCTCTGCTGGTGGCCTCCCCGTCAGGGCAGCGCTGCCCCTTGGAGCCTCCTCGCGGGCACAGTTCAGTCCTCACATGAGTCCTCGGGAGGGTGAGAGGGGCGGAGGGAGGCTTGGGTCCCTGCAGCCCGGGGGGAGACGCTGGGATGGCGTCCTGTCCTGCAGGACCCCCTCTCCCTGGCCGACCGTCCCGCATGCACAGCCTGCCCGGTGCCCTGAACGCACCAGGGTCACCCCAGCGGTGGACCCCAGGCCCGCGGCCCCCACTCCCACGGGCGTTGCTCTTGCGTCTCCCCGGCCCACGGACCCCGGAGCCTTCCTGTTCCTCCGGCACCCACGCCTCGGTCCCCTGCAGCTGTGCCGTCCAGGTGCCCCAACGGGAGTGGCCCTGCCCTCTGCGTGCTCGGCTGAGACGGAACCCAGGACTCCGCACCCCGGACAGGAAGGCTGGTGCCACGTCTGGCCGCTCCTGCCCTGCGGGTCCTCGCTGGCTTCGCACGTCGCCCTGTGGGGACTGACAGCCCTCCTTCCTGCCGCGGCCCACGGTAGCTGTCTTTGTCCGCCCCTGGCCGGCTGCCTGGCAGGCCGGGGGGTCCCCTGCCCTCGCCCCTCTCTTTCCCCTGCTCCCTTCAAAGGGCAGGCTGGACTCCAGAGGTAACTGCCCCTTTCTGGGGTGGGGACCACAGCCCTGTCCCTTACCACCATGGACAGTGTCCACCCCCTTTGGATCAGGTCTTACCATTCCCACACCCTCCCTGTGGGTCCAGGGGTCAGTTTAGGACAAAGGCCAAATAGCCTGGGAAAAAAATGGAGGAGACAGAGCTTAAGACGAGGTCAGCTGTCCAGGGCCCTGTGGATTGTGTCTGCATCCGAAGAGGTTTAAGAAAAACTAACAATCAACGGCATTCCTTCCTATTTCTTTCAGATATTTGATCCCTCAGTCAGGCTGCGGATAACGGTTATGTAACGGTCAGATCAAGACACGAGTGCCCGCTAAGACAGTGTTTCTGCAGCATTCCCTACTGGGGCCCCTGAGCCCACCGGGCACGCTGTGTCTGGGGGCTGCTGGTGCTCTGTAACCCGTCTCCCCCAACTTGTTCTTCCTTCTGGAAGGCGTCTGGGGGTGCTGCCCGTCAACGACCCCAGCGCCCAGACGGTCAGGGGGAGTCAGGCTGACGACTGTGTGTTGTGTTTGCCGTCTGGAACAGAAGACATCAGAGCCTCCTGGTGAAACCCACTGGGTCCAAGGGGTTTCAAACAAACTGTCCGCCAGCATTATACCGTGAGGGCTGAAGGACGACGGCGGATACTTTGGTGGGAATGACAGTGGGAAAGCAATACAAAGGGACGAGCGGGGACACAGGGAACGTCCCCGCTGGAGGTCTGCCTGCGAGGCGGACGGGCAGCCCCGGCCTCAGCCGAGGGGGTGCCCTCCTGGCATGATCTCCACTGAACCCCACTCGCAACATCTCCTTTCTCGCGGTTAAAAGATTTAAGCAGTCTCCCTGCAGCATCTCCAGCAGGTGCCGGAGCCAGGTGGCTCCAGCAGTCCCTGTCCCCGTCGCAGAGAAGGTTGTCAGTGACCGTGGGGTCCTCACACCTGCACCGCTGAGGCCACGAGGAGCAGGGGGTACCGAGGGGAGCCGCCTGCTGTGACGGAAGCACCCACCCACCCAAGGAGGGTGCGTTTTCCCTGCAGCAGCTGCCCCTGGAGATTTTAAAGTGGGGGCAGATTTTAAAAATTAGATTGCCAAGTGAATCGAGACTATTTTAGCGACTGGGGGATGCAGCAGATGCTCACAGAAACGACAGCTCCAGTCGGGAAGCGTCAGGAATCGCTCTCTTCACCTCATCTTCCTCCTCGCCTGGCAGGGAGGCGGCCTCAGCTGCTTCCCCTGAACGGGCAGGTTCTACTCTAAGCTCCCATGGAAAACGTCAAGGGGTTGGCTGATTGGCTAATTCTAAACTCTGTCGGCTCAGAGCCGTTTTCAGCTTTAGCTTCTCATCTGCTTTTGTGCCACAAGATTTAAAAGATACATGTAGCCTGACCAGGCGGTGGGGCAGTGGATAGAGCATCGGACTGGGACGCGGAGGACCCAGGTTCGAGACCCCAAGGTCATCAGCTTGAGCATGGGCTCATCTGGCTTGAGCAAAAAGCTTACCAGCTTGGACTCAAGGTCGCTGGCTCGAGCAAGGGGTCACTCAGTCTGCTGTAGCCCCACAGTCAAGGCACATATGAGAGAGCAATCAATGAACAACTCAGGTGTTGCAATGAAAAACTGATGATTGACGCTTCTCATCTCTCTCCATTCTGTCTGTCTTTCCCTATCTGTCCCTCTGTCTGTCTCTCTCTCTGTCTCTGTAAAAAAAAAAAAAATTTCTGCTCTTTCTGTGGTTACATTAGAAACTTTTATACATACTCAATAGTCTAAAGTTAATCACTTGTTTACCAGAAAATTAAAAATAGAACTACCATAGGATACAGTCATTCCCGCCAGGCATTTATGTGAAACAAACAGAACGAACAAATTTGACAAAAACATGTGCGCCTCCATATTCATCACAGCAGTATTATAATAGCCAGTATGTGGAATTCACCAAGGAGGTGCAATGTATTTTGACCAATTTCTTTGGATGGTATTTTCCAGTTTATTAATTCTCTCTTGAGCTGTATTTAAGATGTAGATAACACTTCTATTAAGTATACTTTCTTACCCTTAGACATTTAACTTTTAACTTTTTTTTTGTATCTCTTTTAGGTTGATACACAATTTTTAAGTATCTCTCTATCCCCTTCACTCCTTTACAATTTATCCAATTTATGTCTTTATTTTTTATTAACTCGCAGGTCATTTGATCTGTTCAGTTTCCCACCATGTGGATTTTGGCAGCTGCGTACTCTGTCCTCGGGGGAAGTTCTGCCTGTTCCTGTCCTTTGCAGCTTCTGAAACTTGGCTGCTCAACCCAGTGACCCGATCGCACGCAGATTCAAGGCCTCGTCAGGCCTGTTGGGAGAGTAGGATGCCTGGCCGTCTCTCAACTTTGTGATTTTTTTTTTAGGAGTTGCTGATACTGATACTGCATGTCTATTTCTGTGCATGGGGTCTGCCAGGGGCGATCTTCTATCTTTTGTTTCTCATTTACTCGTCGGAATACTTGAATAAAGACATACATGATCCCTTGAATATCGTTAGTTTGCCCAGCAGCACAGTTTATGGAGGAGAGGAGGGATAAAGGCTTGGCTGGTTCCTTTGGCTGTCCAGTTTTCAGGGTGATAAGTTGGCACTGCTTCATGCCTGTCAATTTTTAAAGTTGCATTAAGGACTCCTGGATGTAAACTTCTCTGAGGGGTTTTAATTCACCGCAATTATTAGGGAAGTTCCAAGTGTCTCCCTTAGCCCAACAGGAGCCTCTTCCAGTTGGTTTCTAGAGGACCCGTTTGACGTTGCCTGTCTTTGATGACTTCCTTGCTATTGGGTGTGACAAGATATCCAGTGTTCTTTCTGCAAATGTGAAATTGGCCATTCCTCCAAGAAGCCTTGATTTCTTTCAGTGAGAAATGGTACTTCAAGACCACAATTTTGTCACAAAGGGAGAGTCAATGGACATAAATAAGGAACATATAAATACATTAAAAGTAAAATACTGTGCCCCATGAGTTCAATTCAAATCAGTCTATAGAGCTTAACCTCTTCTCCACAATGTACCTTCTTTCTTCTGCACCAGAAAACCTGTTCCCAAAGGCACAGGGGATGGTAGAACACCCGACAAAAACTCACGGGTTTTATGTCATTGACTCTCTTAACCCTCACTCATGCGTGTATGATGTATGTATGTGTGTGTGTGTGTATGATACATACACACTTATCTCACCACCAGTACTTTAGTCAGTATTTCTCCAATCGTTTTGGTTGTTGGAAGGTTGATCTCTAGTAATTCCCCCAAGAAAGGCTCGTGGGAATAACAGTTTCTGAGTTCTGTCATGTTGATAACAGTTTGGGCCTTTTATACTCAAGTCAGTTTTGCTGGATATAAAATTCTTATTTTATACATTTTTTCCTTGAGTATTCTAAATATGTGATTGCATTTTCTTTTCATAAAGGATTGTTGTCTAAAAGTTAGATGATGATCTGTTCTTTTCCTTAATAGCCATTTTTTTTAAATGCACAAAGGGCTTTTTTTCTTTTCCTTCCGAGTTTACTGTGTTTACCATTCTGGTTCCATCGTCTCAGGTATGTGATGTACTTTTTCAATATAGAGCTTTAAATCTTTTTCTTTACATAGGAAAGGTTCTTGGACTGTATGTAGTTTTTAGTGTTTTTTACATTTTTAAAAAAGATTTTATATATTCATTTTAGAGAAGACAGAGATAGAGAGATAAGGGGGAGGAGCAGGAAGCATCAACTCCCATATGTGCCTTGACCAGGCAAGCCCAGGGTTTCGAACCCATGACCTCAGCATTCTAGGTCGACTCTTTATCCACTGCGCCAGCACAGGTCAGGCAGTGTTTAGTGTTAATTCAGGATGCATTTTCTTTGATTTGGTTTCTTCTTCAGGAATGCCTATGTCCGATATCCTTTGCCTATCTTTAATATTGGTCACTTTCTCTGACAGCTTTAAAAAATCTTCAGTTTCCTTTTATTTTTAAATTTTTCCTCATTTTCACTTTCTGTATCTCTTAAGGGTCACATGTTGTGTTTGTTACTGCATTCTTTCTAGTTTAGACTTTGCTTCTGAAATGAATTTTTCTTCTAGTTCTTTCCTCAATCCCGTCGCCTTGTGCGTCAGTTTTTCTTATTCTCACTCACGTGCTGCTTCATCGTCTTAGGTATTTTTCCTCGTCACTCACCTTGTTCTGAAAGTTTTGATCTGTTTGTGGTCTTTTGTTCATGTGCTTACTGTCTGAATAGTATTATTCTAGTCATCACACACACGCACACCCACTCACATGTGCACACACTTACACACGTACAAACACGCACACACACGTACACGGCGTGCACTTGTGCACACATGGTTCTGGGTCAGTACGCTCTTCCCAGCTTCAGGGCTGACCGCTTCTCCACTTTTAGTTTCAGCCCCAGTTTGTGGGTTTACCTGTCACTGAAAACGAAATTCTCTGTATCTCATTCTGCATTTTTAGATGTCCACTGCAACGCTCTTTTTGGTTTGACTCCTTTTAGTGCAATAAAGCACTAAAAACGGAAGTCATTTATTTACATTCTCCGGTCACACAAATGTCTAGCTTTCTAAATCTGACAAGGTCTTTGGATATCTGCCATGCCTATAGTGGAGTTACGACACAGTTTTGCCTCTAAACCCCTCCTCTATCTCCCTGAGGAATGTCTTCAGCAACAAGAACCCGGCTTCTTTAGGCCCGAGAGCTCTGACGCTGGAGGCCTGCGACTGCCCGAGCCCAGCGCCCGGACTGGTGGTCCCGGTCCCACCACCTGCACTTCCTGGACAGCCCCCTCCGTCTCCTTTTCCTCTCCGTGGGCAACACTCCAGAGCCCTGCAGTCCTTGCCTGGAAGGGCACAGCAGCGCCCGTGACTCACGGGTGCTCCCGTCTGGTCTGAGCTCCAATGCTGCGGCTCCTCGGATGCCCCCCGCCCCCTCCAGGGCCCCCAAACCCAGCGACATCCCCAGCCCCCACCTCTTCTTCACGTGTCACCCCCTCTGGGAAAGCCTTGGCTTCCCTGAAAGCATAGCTTGGGGTCAGTTTCTCCTGGAAGCGTGTCCCCCACCCTTGTCCCCGACAGAACGAGCCCTCTGTCTCAGACGGGCCTCTCCCCTCCCCGTCGTCGGCAAGCTGGTCACAGGGCCGTAGAATCTGTCTCCCAACCTGACTCCCCCTCAAGGCTGTGGGCTCCAAGGGCAGGTGCTCTGAGTCCCCTCTGGTCCCAGGAGTCAGGTATGGCCGACCCCTGCTGTGGCCCGGCGCTCAGTAGATGTCTCGCGGATCCGGGCCACTGGTGTTTGGTGTGAACAAGTGTCAGACGTGTGCTCGAAGGTGCCCGTCGGCTGGGAAAGCACGTGTGGCTGGGGACAGAGCCAGCGCTGACAGCTGACCAGCAGACGAAGCCACCACGTTCCTGCCTCCTACAGCTGAAGCACAGTGTGCCCTGTGCCCCTGGTGATGGGTGAACCGCACTGGGGTCTGTCCAAGTTCAGGACCACAGGGACGATCTCCCCTACCTCCTTGCCCTTCAGCACAGGAAGCGAGCCCTCAGCCCCTGGAACACGGGTATGCCCCCGTTCCAGGCTACTGTGGGCCCCGAGGATAATACAAGGTGGCCTCGGACCCAGTACGCGGCAGAGGGAGGGGCGTTGTGGGAACGGCTCAGAAACAGCACTTGCCAGAGTTCACAGTAACCCAACTCCCAGCAGCCGAACCGCGCGGGAGGCCCCTCCACAGAGACGAGGTGGGGGTCTTTCGTCACCCCAGACACGAGGGCTGCCTGGAGCGTTCTGCCTTGGACCGCCCCCACCCCCTGCACGTCCCCAGCTCTGTTCCTGGAACCAGACGTGCAGCACTCTGAGTCACGGCCCTCCTCCTGCCCTGGGCCACCGGCGGCTCCGCACACCAGGGACAAAGCCCGTCTCCCGGGTCCCCGACGACGACGAGGCGATTGGGTTTCACGTTGCCGGCCGGGGGCGTCCTCTGGCTGACAGCCGGCTCCCTGCGCCAAGCCCCGGGACTGGCAGCACCACCACTACTGCGCCTCATCGCCGCGTTCCTGTTGACAGACGGACAGATGGACGGGCGGCTGGGTGGGCCCAGGACCGGGTTCCTCCTGACAATTCCTCTCCCTTCGGTTTGGCTGAGATTCCGTCTGCTGGCGTGCAGGAGGGGATACGAGATGAACTTCTTTTTTAGAAAAAACCTTCTCTCTGGAATATTCAAGATGTCAAAAAATCTGTTTCCCACAGATAAGTGGCGAAGCCAAGCAGTATAAAAAATTGAAACCAGATTAATAAAGAGATGGCTGGGCCCGTATCTCAAGAGTTCAAGGTGGACCCTGGACGGCCCGAGGCTCTGGGAAAGACGCTGGCCGGCCTGGGTGCGGACCAAACAAAACAGGGGGCCAGCCTGAGGGTCTTCGGAGGGCTGTCTGCTCTCAGCTCAGCGACTTTAATAATTGTCTCGGTTAACCGCTGAGGTATTTGGGGACAAAAGTAGGTCATTTGTTTTCCTGGCACAGAACACAGACTTTATAGTTTTCAACGAAGGGGAAGATGAGGTGCCGTGGAGGGACAGGGGCCGTGGAACCTTAATTACAAGCGCAGATCGCTTTAAAAGGCACATGTCTGGGCTCCACAGCCCGGCCCATTCAGTGAGATCATGGCTAGGCACACACCGATTGTGAGTAAGAAACTGTATCGCTCCGTCCTCGCCCTCTGGAGGGTTCTCTGTGAGGCCCATTAACTGCACGGGATGCCCGTCAGCAGGTGGTCCCTGCGTCTGGTGGGCACGCCCCCCCCGGACGCACACAGGGCTGCACCTGCCACTGGGCTCCACCCCGCCCGACCTGTGCTCTGAGGCACCCCAGTGTGGACGATCGTGACTCCTGACGGAGGTCATCTGCCTGATTGGAGTTCCGTCCGCCTCCTGAGCCTCCTCTCAGGCCCACCTGGCACCTCCTGTGCAATGCACGGTCAGTCAGCTTCAACCAGCACCCCTCGTCCTTGATGTCTGATCTCCCTCAGGATCTGCTGGGGCTCCTCCCCCACCCTCCCCGGGGGCTGTCTGGTCAGCTGGCTACCTCCAGCAAGCACCCTGCTGGACCGCGCTGGCCAGAAGCCCTTCACGTGACCCTGGGGTCTCCATCCCCGGCCCCACCTGCCCCTTGGCTGTAAGTCCTCCCGCCAGGCTGTTTTCCGAGGTGAGCCCACCTCTGCCTTTTCCGCAGGGATCTCCCCCATGGCGGACCCCCCGAAAGCTGCCTTAACGAGAGTCACGGATATATATTCTTTCTTTAACACTGTCGCCAGTTGAAGAAGCTGCAGTTCTAAAGAGACGAATGACTTGCCCGAGGTCCCGGGCTGGACGCCACGGAGACAGTGACCGGGAAGTCCGTGTTGGGTCTGTTGTGAGGAAGAGTGGCAGAGTGGCAGGAGCAGAGCCCCTGGCCTGGGACTGCGTCACCTTCGTGGCAAGGGGATCTAAAGTTGCTAGTCAGCGGACTTTAAAACAAAGAGAGCACCGGGTCCCCTGGTGGGCCCCGGACATCAGTACGACCACAGGCGCCTGTGCCGGGGACGAGGGGGAGCAGTGTCCCAGGAAAACGAGACGGCTTCCACCATGCTGATGGCTTTGCAGACGGAGGAGGTGCCCACCTGTGAAGAGAGGCAGGCGCCCCGGGAGCTGGAAGAGGCGAGAAAAGGCTTTCTCCCTGGGGCGGGCAGACGAGGCTGCAGCCGGCCGCACCCTGGCACAAAGCCCAGGAAGCCCATTCGGACCCCCAGAAAGGAAAGAGGGCGTTCAGCGGAGCACAGAGAAATAAAGAAGGAAGATGCGAAGCCTGGGGAGGGGTGGAGGGAAGGCAGCACTGAGGAGAGGTGGGGGGGTCTGTCTTCAGTTTGCAAAGAGCTTTCTGACCGGAGGAACCGGACCCCAAAGAGGCTCTGAGTAGGTGTCAGAGATGAGAGTTCAGGCTCCGGCCGTGTAAGTCCCTCGGCCCAGGAGACTTGGACTGACAGTAGGAAAACCAACAGGAAGCAGACGGTCAAAGCTCCACGTGCGAACTGCTACGTGAATAAGGCTTTGATTGTGACTGGTTTTTGAACAGCTGTCAAATTTTTATTTCCAAAAATTTAATAATATTACCGAACACACATTCCAACATGAAAACCAAATGCAAAAATCAATCAGGGTCCAGCTACCCGACTCAGATCATGTCCCCACGTTACCTTCCAATACGTACCTCATTCTGTATGGTTCTGATGAGAGTGTAAATGTGACTTTGTATCTTTTTACTCCACCTTATACAAATTTCCTATATTGTATCGGTCTTCATAATTGTAATGTGCAACAGCTGCTTGAAATTTCATCCTGACTGATGTCTACAGTAACTTAGTAAATAATTCCCGTACTGTTGGGACGTTTCATTGCTCCCAGTTTCTTTGCCACGTAAAGGACGGACGACTGGCATCTTTGCGTGACTGTCACCTGTCTTCTTCCAGAACACTTTCTTCCATCAGTCGCCGGGGCCGAGGGCGCGGAGGTCCTGAGGACTCGTGTTTCTAGTCGTTGTGGAGGGAGGGAAAGGTCCAGTCCAGTCCCACGGTTCTGAGGTTCTGAGGACTCGTGTTCCTCGTTGTTGTGGAGGGAGGGGAAGGTCCAGTCCAGTCCAGTCCCACGGTCCTGAGGTCCTGAGGACTCGTGTTCCTCGTTGTTGTGGAGGGAGGGAAAGGTCCAGTCCAGTCCCACGGTTCTGAGGTTCTGCGGACTCCTGTTTCTCGTTGTTGTGGAGGGAGGGAAAGGTCCAGTCCAGTCCCACGGTCCTGAGGTCCTGAGGACTCGTGTTCCTCGTTGTTGTGGAGGGAGGGGAAGGTCCAGTCCAGTCCAGTCCCACGGTTCTGAGGTTCTGCGGACTCGTGTTTCTCGTTGTTGTGGAGGGAGGGGAAGGTCCAGTCCAGTCCCACGGTCCTGAGGACTCGTGTTTCTCGTCGTTGTGGAGGGAGGGGAAGGTCCAGTCCAGTCTCACGGTTCTGAGGTTCTGCGGGCTCGTGTTCCTCGTTGTTGTGGAGGGAGGGGAAGGTCCAGTCCAGTCCCACAGTTCTGAGGTTCTGCGGACTCGTGTTCCTCGTTGTTGTGGAGGGAGGGAAAGGTCCAGTCCAGTCCCACGGTTCTGAGGTTCTGCAGACTTGTGTTTCTCGTTGTTGTGGAGGGAGGGAAAGGTCCAGTCCAGTCCCACGGTCCTGAGGTTCTGCGGACTCGTGTTTCTCGTTGTTGTGGAGGGAGGGGAAGGTCCAGTCCAGTCCCACGGTTCTGAGGTTCTGCGGACTCGTGTTCCTCGTTGTTGTGGAGGGAGGGGAAGGTCCAGTCCAGTCCCACGGTTCTGAGGGCTCGTGTTTCTCGTTGTTGTGGAGGGAGGGAAGGTCCAGTCCAGTCCCACTGTTCTGAGGTTCTGCGGGCTCGTGTTTCTCGTCGTGGAGGGAGGGAAAAGATCCAGTCCAGTCCCACGGTTCTTCGGGTGGCAACACTTGTTTGTGGCCTAACGTCCGCTCAGTGCTGGGGACTTCAACGTCAGACGGAGAAGGATGTGTCTCCTTCTGCTTTTGGAAGGAATGCTCTGTACATGCCTGTCAAGTCCATGTGGACACGTGTGTCCCTTAGGGCCAGTATTTTCCCACTGGTGTTCTCTCTGGATGATCTGTCCACTCACTGATGGTCACACTGAATCTAGGAACCAACCTGAGCATGGGCCTCTCATCAACACTGTCTTCTCCCATCCAAGTACTAACCAGGCCCGACCCTGCTTAGCTTCCGAGATCAGACGAGATCGGGCGCGTTCAGGGTGGTATGGCCGTAGACAACACTGTCTTCTAAAACATGTATCTTCCCATTTATTTCCATCTCCAATTTCTCTCAGCAATGCTTTATAGGTTTCAGTATACGGGTCTTACACTTCTGTCAAATTTATGCCTACTGAGTTTATTTTTTGATGCCCTTACAAATGGAATTGTATTCTTCCTTTTTCAAGTTGATTATGGACAGTATGCAGAAATACCATTAACTGAGTTTGGTACATTGATTTTGTATGCTGTAATCTTGGTGAAACTTTCTTCTTATTTTTTTCTTCCCTAGTTTTTTTTACATATAGCATCACATGATCTGAGAACAGTGTTACCTCTGTTTCTAATCTGTGTGCTTTTAATTGCTTTTTCTGGCCGTCTTCTCTGGATAGAATTTCAATACAATGTTGAACAGGAATGATAAAACTCACATGCCTTTGAGAACAAGAGAGAAACTCGGACTCTGAGACACTTGACCTACGTGTCCCGCATGAGGGCCTGTGGTGAACATTGAGGAGACACGCGTCCCATGTGTCCCGCATGAGGGCCTGTGGTGAACATTGAGGAGACACGCGTCCCATGTGTCCCGCGTGAGGGCCTGTGTTGAACATTGAGGAGACACGCGTCCCACGTGTTCTGCGTGAGGGCCTGTGGGTCTATGGTGAACATTGAGGAGACACGCGTCCCACGTGTCCCGCGTGAGGGCCTGTGGTGAACATTGAGGAGACACGCGTCCCACGTGTCCCGCGTGAGGGCCTGTGGTGAACATTGAGGAGACACGCGTCCCACGTTCTGCGTGTGGGCCTGTGGTGAACATTGAGGAGACACGCGTCCCACGTGCCCCGCGTGAGGGCCTGTGGTGAACATTGAGGAGACACGTGTCCCACATGAGGGCCTGTGGTGAACATTGAGGAGACACGCGTCCCACGTGTTCTGCATGAGGGCCTGTGGTGAACATTGAGGAGACACGCGTCCCACGTGCCCCGCGTGAGGGCCTGTGGTGAACATTCAGGAGACACGCGTCCCACGTGTCCCGCGTGAGGGCCGGTGGTGAACATTCAGGAGACACGCGTCCCACGTGTCCTGTGTGAGGGCCGGTGGTGAACATTCAGGGCTGACGGGGGAATAAACGAGGTACCTCATGGAAAGGCTTATTACCTCGTCACCCGGCGTAAGTCAGTGTCCACGGGAAATGCAGCTGTCAGAGAATCTGGAGTGACTATGGGCCAGCTGGCCTCCAGAACCAGAACTCAGCCCTGGGGCGAGGGCCGGTGCGGACTCCCTGGTGGGACCGCGCGGCCAGTGTGGTGGGGGACGGGAAGGGCTCTGTGGTCTGTGCCCAGCCTGAGTTGGCACCGTCTTTACCAGCCTCCTCCCGAGGCCCGGGTTCCCGGGGTGGAGTGACACAGGGCTCCCAGGACAGTTGGTGGGGGACGGGCAGGGCTCTGTGGTCTGTGCCCAGCTGGGGTTGGCACCGTCTTTACCAGCCTCCTCCCGAGGCCCGGGTTCCCGGGGTGGAGTGACACAGGGCTCCCAGGACAGTTGGTGGGGGACGGGAAGGGCTCTGTGGTCTGTGCCCAGCCTGAGTTGGCACCGTCTTTACCAGCCTCCTCCCGAGGCCTGGGTGCTGGGGGGCATGGCCAGGCCCGGGTTCCCGGGGTGGAGTGACACAGGGCTCCCAGGACAGTCGGCCCGCGGCCCGGAGCTGCTGGGGCACGGGTGCGGGGAGGGACTACCCCCCGTGTGGTGCGTTGTTTTCAAGCCAGAACACCCTTCACGTCCCCTGCATTGCCACCTTGTTTCTCGGAGGGTTATTCTAGAAGCTGGGCTGCTCACCTGTGGACGGACTTGATGTCTGAGAGTGCAGACAACACGGAGGGGACAGGACCGAGGCCGAGCTTGGTGGCACCAGTGTGTCTCTCCTTTATAGGCGACTGGCCGGCTGGGTACAGTTTGGCTGCAGGGCATTTCCTCTAGGGGACAGAGCACCACGGTGGCCAGTGGAGGCCGGACTTCTCCTCACGGGCTCAGTGGCGCCAGTCACCATGGCACAGCGCTCGTTAACCATTGTGCATAAAAGGTACCTTACTGGCCTTGGCCAGTTGGCTCAGCGGTGGAGCGTCGGCCTGGCGTGGAGTCCCAGGTTTGATTCCCGGCCAGGGCACACAGGAGAAGCACCCATCTGCTTCTCCACCCCTCCCCCTCTCCTTCCTCTCTGTCTCTCTCTTCCCCTCCCGCAGCCAAGGCTCCATTGGAGCAAAGTTGGCCCGGGCGCTGAGGATGGCTCTGTGGCCTCTGCCTTAGGCACTAGAATGGCTCTAGTGGCAACAGAGTGATGCCCCAGATGGGCAGAGCATCGCCCCCTGGTGGGCATGCCGGGTGGATCCCGGTCGAGGGCATGCGGGAGTCTGTCTGACTGCCTTCCCTTTTCCAACTTCAGAAAAATACAAAAAAAAAAAGGTACCTTACTGCCCGATTGGACTGGTGTCCTTCACATCCAGTATACGATGTGTTATAAAGATCTCAGAGTCTAACCAAGACACTCAGGGGAGAGACTGTTCTCTGTAATAAAACAGTTTAAACTGATTTCGATGCTTTATTTAACAAGTGAGTGATAAAGGTCTGTTCCTCTGAATTATGATCGTTACCGATACGCAGACTGTGGGCGGCAGGCATGTCAGGGCTTCTTGGACATGCGTTCTGGCAGCAGGGCAGCGGGGGTGGGGGAGTGGGGGGGTCTCAGACGCAAAGCCCCTCACACGAGCAAACGCATGACACAATAAAATGGCACTGTCCCTGGGGCGGTGCCGTCTTCACATTCTGTCCCTGAGAACGTCCCGTCACTGCAGTGGAGTGTGGGTGGACAGGCGTGTGGTCACTCGAGGCGTGGGCACAGGTGTGGGTGGACAGGCGTGCAGTCACTCAAGGCGTGGGGACAGGCATGGGTGGACAGGCGTGTGGTCACTCGAGGTGTGGGCACAGGCGTGCGTGGACAGGCATGCGGTCACTTGAGTCGTGGGCACAGGCGTGGGGTCACTCGAGGTGTGGGCACAGGCGTGTGTGGACAGGCATGCGGTCACTCGAGTCGTGGGCACAGGCGTGGGGTCACTCGAGGCATGGGCACAGGCATGGGTGGACAGGCGTGCGGTCACTCGAGGCGTGGGCACAGGCGTGGGTGGACAGGTGTGCGGTCACTCGAGGCATGGGCACAGGCATGGGTGGACAGGCGTGCGGTCACTCGAGGCGTGGGCACAGGCATGCGTGGACAGGCGTGCGGTCTCTCAAGGCGTGGGCACAGGCATGCGTGGACAAGCGTGGGGTCACTGGAGGCATGGGCACAGGCATGGCTGGACAGGCATGGGGGTCACTCGAGGCGTGGGCACAGGCGTGGGTGGACAGGCGTGCGGTCACTCGAGGCATGGGCACAGGCGTGGGTGGACAGGCGTGCGGTCACTCGAGGCGTGGGCACAGGCGTGGGTGGAGAGGCGTGCGGTCACTCGAGGCATGGGCACAGGCGTGGGTGGACAGGCGTGCGGTCACTCGAGGCGTGGGCACAGGTGTGGGTGGACAGGCGTGCGGTCACTCGAGGCATGGGCACAGGCGTGGATGGACAGGCGTGGGGTCACTTGAGGCATGGGCACAGGTGTGGGTGGACAGGCGTGTGGTCACTCGAGTCGTGGGGACAGGCGTGCGTGGACAGGCGTGGGTGGACAGGCGTGCGGTCACTCGAGGTGTGGGCACAGGCGTCCATCACTGTGGCAGCAGGTAGTCCTCAGGGGCACAGACCCGGTGCTGAGTGATGGAGTCTAGAGCAGAGAAGAGCAGTGAGGAATTGACAATGGACAGCTGGCTGCACAGTGAAATCACCTTCTCATATACACGTGAAAACCTGTTGTAAAATCTTAAAAGGTCTAGAGCTGCATTTTCCATCTCTCCACATGTCCATGAGGCACATGAAAACAGAATAATATGAAATGAAATAAAATACCCTGGCCGGTTGGCTCAGTGGTAGAGCGCTGGCCTGGTGTGTGAATGACCCAGGTTTGATCCCCGGTCAGGGCACACAGGAGAAGTGTCCATCTGCTTCTCCACCCCTTCCCCCTCCCCCTGCCGCAGCCATGGCTCGATTGGTGTGAGTCGGCCCCAGGCAGTGAGGACGGCTCCATGCCCTCTATCCCAGGTACTAAGCAGAGCTCGGCTGCTGAGCAGCGGAGCAACACCCCAGATGGGCAGAGCATCGCCTCCTAGTGGGCATGCTGGGTGGATCCTGGTTGAGGCGCATGCGGGAATCTGTCTCTGCCTCCCTTCCTCTCACTAAAAAAACAAAATTAATAAAATAAAAAATTCAGTTCCTTAGTCACGCTAGCCACATTTCAAGTGCTCAGCGGGCACCACCCTGTTGGACACGGTGCACTGGCATTGGCACCAGGCAGAGCGGGCACGAGACAGGGCGGAAGTCGGCCTGAACTCCAGCCTCGGTGAGAGCAGACACGCCTTGGCACCAGGCAGAGCGGCCATGAGACAGGGCGGTGGCACCAGGCAGAGCAGCCATGGGACAGGGCGGTGGCACCAGGCAGAGCGGGCATGGGACAGGGCGGAGGTCGGCCTGAACTCCAGCCTCGGTGAGAGCAGACACGCCTTGGCACCAGGCAGAGCATGAACACACGCACACGCACGTCTGGGTCCCGACGGGAGCTCTGCGCTCCAGCCCGGCACCCTGTCCCCCGCTGAGGACCTCACGCGGAGCTCGAAGGGTTGCCCTGCTTTCTAAACACGGGCCTTGGTGCTTCTGTGGAGAAGCGGACCCGTCCCCCGCCTGATACTGTCATTTCATGAAGATCACAAGAAGTCACCTGGTCCAGCCCATCAGCACTGACTGAGTTACAAACTCAGTTAAGCTTTCTGATCGCCCCTCTCCTCCGGAGGGGCGAGCTGACCGTATCTGAGGGCCCTGAAGAAGTCACGATGGCCAGCGGTGAAGACGACGGCTATGATGGCCAGAGGGACAAATAAGGACAATGCGTCTACTCTCCGAACACAGGGGGAAATGGTTCATTCTAGTTGCAGCTCAGGACAGAGTCAGAATTTATCCGACACCTTCTGAACACAGATTCTCTCCCACACAGGAGGGCCGAGCTGCCCGGTGAACCACACAGGGGAGGGGCACTCACATCGGCCACACAGACACTCCAGATTTATGATTATTAGTACAGAACAAGTTTTCAGTATGATGCATTCCACTCAGCTCCACAGCACAGTGAAGGAGGTACTATTAGGACTTACATGTTACTACTAGTCCCTTTATTTGTGATGCATTTTTATATCATATCTCAGTTTGTCACTGGCTGCTTGATTTTTCTATGAACACTGCTGTGTGTAAAACTTTTTATTTGTGTACTTAAATTATATCACTCTTTCCTTTCATTGCATCTGGACTTTGAATCCTATATATCCATCCATCCATCCATCTATCCACCCACCCAGGTTTAGATTCAACCACCACCACCACCACCGCCAGAAGCCTAAACAGAAACTTCAGAACCTCACGACCAAGTCTGGGCTGGCCCCTCACCGATCGACTGGTGTGCCCATGCCGGCACTGCCTGAGGAGGGGACCTCCTGTCCGAGACCAGACTTGTGAGGACCGGCACCGAGGGCCACGTGGGCTGGGGCCGCGGGCGTCGTGACCGACAGAAGAGCATCTGGCCACCAGGACGGCCACATCTGGGGAGCCCCTCACTGTTCCTCGTTCCCAGCTGCAAACAGACACATGAGCAGTGATTTCTATCCAAGTTCATTTGGCATCTGGAGACGGCCACATCTCCAAATTCCAGTGTTACCTCATACGAGTAATCCTCAAACACCCCATAAAATGTGAGCCCAGGACAGATGTCAGAGCAATGCCGGGCCTTGCGGGGGGAGGAGCAGCATGAGCGGCTCCCGTGGAATTTAAATTGGGAAAAAAAAAGTTTTGAGTGTTTTTGACAAGGCTGTTTAGCAGGGCTTGGCACGCACCAGCCACACTTCTGTGTGGTCCCATGGTTGGGACACAGAGCCTACACGCTGCCACGCTAACTTCTACAGTGCGGGGCATGCCACTCGCCTGCACTAAACCTCCAAGCGTGCACAGCCATGCGGCAATGGCACAGTGTGCAGAGGTCAAGGGCATTCAGGGCCCTATCAGCTTCCTTTTAGCTTCTCGACACAGGCCACGACCCTCAGGGCTGGGAGAAACATCCGAGGCCAGGTCGCCAGGTACCCTGTGAGTTAAGGAGTCACCTCTCCTGCTCTGTGGAACGGGGTCAACCAGCCCCAGGAGCACTTGGGGCCCATGTGGCCGACCCACTTCCTCTGCTGCAAATCCTGCAGGGACGTGCCTGAACTCTTAGAACAGAACCGGGCAGCTCCGCACTGTCTGTGGGGCCCAGGGGGGGCAGTCTCTGGGTGCTTCTCCGCTGTCACCTCCTACCACGCTGTCCCTTCTCCCGGTTTCAGCCACTCTGGACGTCCTGTCTCTCCTGGACGCTCACCCTTGACCTTATGGGTTCCTTGGGCCTGACGGTCAGTCCCTTAGTTCTCACGCACCCATCCTTCTGTTCATCCTCTGGTTCTGACCTCAAATACAGCTCCTCAAACAGGAGCCCATCCCGCTGTCTCTCTCGATACAATACCATTTTCTTCGTAGCATTTTTCACCGTCAGGATGTCTAAAGTCATGCCGTCTGTCTTCTTTAGAACACAAGTCCCCAGGGCCCGACGCATCTCCCTTGTCACCCCCCATTCCGGCCGTGCCTAGGACGGGCTGACACGGGATGCATGCTCGGTAAGAGCCCACGTGGTGTGCGTGAAGGAGACAGTTTGGTCCTAACAGTGCTGCGGTTCTCAACATCTGTTTCTGCTCTGATGTTTCGCTGGAGACATCCACAAAGCTGATACTTTCCCAAGGGCACTCCTGAAATTTGGTCATGTCACAGACCAGACAGCTAATGATTTTAGAAATCTTGCTGAATCAGTTATTACTGTTTCTTGTTTCTCAGATTTTTCTATGTAGGTAACTGTATTCTATGACAATCAGATGGCTCCTACCTTCCTTTATAATTCTTATACTTTGTTTCAATTTCTTCTTTTATCCCCTTGACTAGAAACTCTAGAACAATGTTGACAAGTAAGGGCTGTTGTAGCCAAATGTATTTTGTACCTGACTGAAACCTTAAACTGTTTTCACCATTAAATAAAATATACATTGAGCTTTTATAGATAACTCCTCGCAGGGTTCTGAAAGTTCTCTTCTATTTCTAGTTTATAAAGATTTTTAAAAAAGATTTATTTACTTATTTACAGAGACAGAGAGAGTCAGAGAGAGGGATAGATAGGGACAGACAGACAGGAATGGAAAGAGATGAGAAGCATCAATCATCAGTTTTTTGTTGTGACACCTTAGTTATTCATTGATTGCTTTCTCATATGTGCCTTGACCGGGGGCTACAGCAGACCGAGTAACCTCTTGCTCGAGATAGCGACCTTGGGTCCAAGCTGGTGAGCTTTGCTCAAACCAGATGAGCTCATGCTCATGTTGGCGACCTTGGGGTCTCGAACCTGGGTCCTCTGCATCACAGTCGGACGCTCTATCCACTGTGCCACCACCTGGTCAGGCTATAAAGATTTTTTTAAAAGTTGTGAATGGGTATTAGATTTTCCCTAATGTTTCTTAACATCTACTGAGAAAACTAATGAATTAGAAGAAAAAGATTTAATGATACTGATTTGCCCTTAATTCTTAGGTTAAACTCTACTTGGTTACGTGTTTTCTAACATACTGCTAGACTCAATTCAATACTTTTTTATCCATGTTCAGAAATGAGTCTGGGCTATAACTATTGATAAAAAAAAAAGAAAAAGTAGGCCATGGTAACACTAACCTTGTAAAACGAGGTGAACAGCTTCCTTCTTTCTCTTGAATAATTTGTAATGTTAGGTAAAAGTTATTAAAACTAGAGGAAGTGTCTTACAACATTTTGTGTGTGTGCAGTAGTAAGACAGACATGACCATTGTAACCATTTTTAAGTGTACAATTCAGTGGCATTAAACACATTCACAATGCTGCACAATTATCACCAATATTCATTTCCAGAACTTTCTCACAATCCCAAACAGAATCTCTGTACCATTAAACCAATGATTTTTAACCTTTCTCATCTCACGGCACACGTAAATTAATGACTAAAATTCTGCACACACGCACAAAAAAGGTCGGTATGATTCTGATTCCTTCACACCGACCGGACGGCTGTTGTGTTGGCTGTTGTCATTTTTCTATTTGACAGTCTAAGGACAGAGGTCAGTGCCCCTGACTATATAGGTATTGCCTGTTTTAAATATCCAGAGGCACCGGTTGAAAACTGCTGCACTAAACAGTACCTTTCCATCTCCATCCCCTCCTCCCAGACCCTGGTGACCCATCCCAGCTTCTCTCTGTGGATTTGCCTGTTCTAGGTGACCCATCCCAGCTTCTCTCTGTGGATTTGCCTGTTCTAGGTGACCCATCCCAGCTTCTCTCTGTGGATTTGCCTGTTCTAGGTGACCCATCCCAGCTTCTCTCTGTGGATTTGCCTGTTCTAGGTGACCCATCCCAGCTTCTCTCTGTGGATTTGCCTGTTCTAGGTGACCCATCCCAGCTTCTCTCTGTGGATTTGCCTGTTCTAGGTGACCCATCCCAGCTACTCTCTGTGGATTTGCCTGTTCTAGGTGACCCATCCCAGCTTCTCTCTGTGGATGTGCCTGTTCTAGGTGACCCATCCCAGCTTCTCTCTGTGGATTTGCCTGTTCTAGGTGACCCATCCCAGCTACTCTCTGTGGATTTGCCTGTTCTAGGTGACCCATCCCAGCTTCTCTCTGTGGATTTGCCTGTTCTAGGTGACCCATCCCAGCTTCTCTCTGTGGATTTGCCTGTTCTAGGTGACCCATCCCAGCTACTCTCTGTGGATTTGCCTGTTCTAGGTGACCCATCCCAGCTACTCTCTGTGGATTTGCCTGTTCTAGGTGACCCATCCCAGCTTCTCTCTGTGGATTTGCCTGTTCTAGGTGACCCATCCCAGCTTCTCTCTGTGGATTTGCCTGTTCTAGGTGACCCATCACAGCTTCTCTCTGTGGATTTGCCTATTCTAGGTGACCCATCCCAGCTTCTCTCTGTGGATTTGCCTGTTCTAGGTGACCCATCCCAGCTTCTCTCTGTGGATTTGCCTGTTCTAGGTGACCCATCACAGCTTCTCTCTGTGGATTTGCCTATTCTAGGTGACCCATCCCAGCTTCTCTCTGTGGATTTGCCTGTTCTAGGTGACCCATCACAGCTTCTCTCTGTGGATTTGCCTGTTCTAGGTGACCCATCCCAGCTTCTCTCTGTGGATTTGCCTGTTCTAGGTGACCCATCCCAGCTTCTCTCTGTGGATTTGCCTGTTCTAGGTGACCCATCCCAGCTTCTCTCTGTGGATTTGCCTGTTCTAGGTGACCCATCACAGCTTCTCTCTGTGGATTTGCCTATTCTAGGTGACCCATCCCAGCTTCTCTCTGTGGATTTGCCTATTCTAGGTGACCCATCCCAGCTTCTCTCTGTGGATTTGCCTGTTCTAGGTGACCCATCCCAGCTTCTCTCTGTGGATTTGCCTGTTCTAGGTGACCCATCCCAGCTTCTCTCTGTGGATTTGCCTGTTCTAGGTGACCCATCACAGCTTCTCTCTGTGGATTTGCCTGTTCTAGGTGACCCATCACAGCTTCTCTCTGTGGATTTGCCTGTTCTAGGTAGCTCCTCAGTGGACGCAGGCTCATCTCACTTACTGTATGTTGTCCAGGTCCACCCGTGTTGTTTCATGTATCAGAATATACTTCCTTTTGAAGCTGAGTAATGTTTCATTGTACATGGATACACTGCCCTTTGTTTATCATTCTCCACTGACGGACACTTGGTTGCTCACAGCTTCTGGCTGTTGTGAATCCTGCTGTATGAACACGAGTGTACAAACACTTGAGTCCCTGCCCTCAATTCCGCTGGAGGTGTATCTGGAGGTGGACTGCCAGGTCATAGGGTCATTCTCTTTTTTTCATTTTCCAAGGAACGGACCCAGTTTTCCACAGTGGCCGCCCCCGGTTTACATTCCCACCAACAGCTCCGAGGTTCTCATTCCCCCCCTCCCCCCCGCACTTGTTATTTTCTAGGGATTTTTGTTTGTTTGAATGGGTAGTAGCCAGTTAATGAACCTCAGGTGGCTTCTCGCTGTGGTTTCGACTGGCATTTCCCTAGCGATCAGGGATGGTGAACATCTTCTCATGCGCTATTGGCCACTTCGAAGAAACGTCTAGTGAATTCCTCTGCTCATTTTTGAGTCAGGTATTTTTGTTGCCAAGTTGTGGAAGTTCTTCGTATTCTGGGGGATTTTAACCCCTGCTCCTTTGCAACCTTTTTTCTCCCAATCCACAGGTTGCCCTTTCACTTGGCTGGCTGTGTCCTGGATGCCCAGAAGTTTCCATGTCGCTGCAGTCTGATGTATCTCATTGCACTGTGGTCCCCCCACCCTGTTGCTCAGAGTGGCGTGCACCTTGTGTCCCGAGTTACGTGGGTCAGCCCCCTCAGGTGTCCCATGGGCAGACCAGCGCGAATCGGGTCTGCGTCCGCGAGGGTCAGGCTGGAGTGGTCAGCCGTGACGCTCTCGCGCCCGGGCACCTGGCTGTGCTCGCGTGGGTGTCTGCCTGCTGTGACCCTGGGCTTTCCCAGCCCCTGGGGTTCGTCCCGACACCTCCTGTTTGGTGCCCACGGTCTCTGTGGGGAGACGGGAGCCTGGCGCCTCTCGATCACCCTTCTGCGATGTCACCTCGCGCGGGTTTCTTTGGTCAGGTGCGCGGAGGCATACTTTTGATTACAATTCCATTTTTTAAATGCTTGAAATTGTTCAGATCGCCTGTTTCTGAATCTGTCTTGGTAGAAATTATCCCTTTTACCTGTGTCGACAATGATTGGTGAGAAGTTACCCGTCATGCTCTCTGGGACGCTTGCGCACCGCTGTGTCTGCAGGCAGAGCGCGGTCTCCGTCCCCGCAGTTCTCTGCACCCCTTCCCCCTCTCTTCTTCAGTGTCGTTAGGGTCGACTGATTCTTTTCTTTCCCTCTAAAGAAATCTTTTCTTCCCTCTCACAAGTCTCCTTTACTCTTCACTTCAATTCTGTTAAAATTCGATCCTGTCTTTATGATGTTTTCCTTCTACATTCGCTGGGATGACGTGACTGCTCTACGTTCATTCATCTTCAAGCACCAAGGTTTAACAAAAACTGATTACGACAAAATCAAATGGTTTCAGCCCGCTGCTTTTTTCTCTTCATGTGAAGTGGAAAAGCTGCGCGTTCTCTCGCTGAGGGTGGGGGTGGGGCTCGGGTCCCGGTCCCGTGTGGGAGGCCAGCTTTCACCACGCTTGGCGTGAGCGCCGCTGTCAGCGCTGCCCACGGGAGGGTCTGCTTCCCAGAGTGGCCTCAGATGGCAATGTCCACTCGCCGCGGGGCTCCGGTCACACACGCAGGTCCCTCAGCTTCCTCAGAACCGACGGGGGCTGGATAACAGAAGCACATTCCCCCACAGTGCTGGGGGCTGGAAGTCGGAGAGGAGGGGTTGGCAGGGTGGCAGACCTCGCTCCCGCTCGCAGCCGGCCACCTTCTCCGTGTCCTCACATGGTCTCTCCTGGGTGGGCGTCACGGTGTCTCTTCCTCTTGTTGTGAGGACCCCAGTCCTCTCAGATTAGGGCCCACCCTTACGGTATAAGAGAACTGGACGCACCTCTTTAAAGGCCCAATTTCCAAATGCAGTCACACTCCAAGGTGCTGGGGAATGGGGCCTCAACACTGAAATGTGTGTGTGTGAGTGTGTGTGTGTGTACGGGGTGGGGCACAGTTCAGTACACAGCACACGCCCTAACACTTTCAGCTCTGACAGTCAATGTTAACTAACAACGCTCAGACAACCAAGCTATCCTTAGCACCTGGGGCCGATGCTGGAACCAATGTAGCCATGACTACGGGAGGGGAAGAGAGAGAAAAGGGGGAGAGGGAGGGGAACAGAAGCAGATGGTTGCTTCTCCTCTGCGCCTTGACCAGGGATCAAGCCCAGGACCTCCATACGCTGGGCTGATGCTCTGTACATTGAACAAACCAACCAGGGCCCCCAAAATTTAAATTTAAGTATAGTCAATGCACAATTTTATGTTGGTTATCTTAATTTTAGGTGTACAATGGTGTGATTCAACATTTTTATGTCTCACACTGTGATAACTCTACTAATTCTAGTAATCATCTGTCACTGTGCAAGCTCATTATAAGCTTCTCTCCACAGCTGACAGACCAGTGTTCGGAGAACGTGACAAGATGTTCAACATCAGTGATCACCAGGGAGAGGAGATGCCCGCTCACCGCCGAGAAGGGCTGTCAGTAGACGCCAGCACGTCGGCAGGACGCGGAGAGAAGGGGACCCCCGCCCAGTTACCTTCTGGTGCTCTGTCTCTGTGAGGATGGGGTCAGGGTGTTCTGCAGGGCAGCAGTCCCCCCTCCCCCCCTCCCGGTGCCCCCTCCCCCCTCAGCAGGGAGTGCACGGCTCTGTGCCCGCGTCTGGATCTGTGTGGACGGAGGCGGTCTTGCAGAACCCCGACCCGATCTCTCTAACCTCGAGGCTCCTGCCTGGCCTTGCTCCCACAAAACCCCGCCCCTGAGTGTGCGTTTCTCTCCACCCACACGGGTCCACTGTCAGGGGACGCTGATCTGAGGACCCTAAGCTGCAGGCCAAGGCCCCGTGCTATCACGGATCTCTTCCTGAGAACATCGACATGTGGAGACATTCACACCACATGCTTTTAATAAGGTATAAGGAAATCATGCCTGGGCTCAACTTCTCTCTTTTCTGGCAAGGGTGCTGAGACTGTTACACCATGTTCCCACAATAGCATAAACTGTGTTTCTTATCACTTGAACGAAGCCCAGACAATAAGAGGGCGCCTGGGACTGGAAATCTGTCTTGTGAGCAAGGCCAAACCGACCTTCGACCTTCCTGGTAACACCCAGAGGGATAAGAGGGAACAGGCAGGACCACAGCCCACGAGGTCTCAGAGCCGCCGCGGTGAACGCAGGGGCCTGGGCTCGGCGGCTGCGCTCTCTCCCCGCCTCCACCGGTCCCTGCAGGCCCCGGGTCCCTGCTGCCCGGCTGTGAAGTGGGCATTGTATTCCAGAGACTCCGGGGGTGAGCCGGGGCGGGCAGGTTCCTGGGAAATGCTGTCCCACACAGCCTGCGTTTCCAGCGTCAGGTAGAGGTAACACCTCCCTTCCCAGTGCCAGGAACTGCGCTGGCTTTCCTGTTGACTCCCGTGCACATTCATTAGGCGCCCAGAAACGCTTCTGCCTCAGAAACTCCCACTCTCCTCCTGCTGGGATGATTCACCCAGCGTCCTGGCCTCTGGGTCCTGCAGTTTCAGGAACAGGGGCTCTGGGGACCGGGCGGGGAACACAGTCACCACGCCCAGACGGCCGCGCTGCCTGCAGCTGGCACCCATGACACCCGCGGACAGGGGGGACAGCCCGGGGCTCAGGGCTCCCTCCGGAGCCCTACTGGAGATGTCATGAACCCACGTGGCTCTAGGCCAGCGATGAGGGGCATCGGGGAGGGGTGGCTGCCTGGGGGGGCCACACGGTCACCCCAGAGAAGCAGCTGAAGGTTAGAAGGCATTCTTATACCTAGGAGAACCACTTAAGCGGCCAGGGCGGGAGGGGTCCGGGTGTGAGTGCTTCCTCTGCAGACACAGCTGGGGCTCATCGCCCTGTGACCAGGTTCTGTCTGCAGGACAGCGACCCCGTGCATTCCAGGGATACGGGCGAGGGTGCTAGCCCAGCCCGAGTCTCTGCTTTGGAAGGTAATGACAGACCCGGAAGACAATGGCCTGCCCTTCCAAACGCACCTTACCTCGCCGGGAGCCGACATCCCAGTCAGAACTGAGTTTATAAACGTTGCGTGTTACTTTTCAGTCGGTCACACAAAAAACTGATTTTCTTTTAAATTGGTGCCTTCACGCAGTTTTAAAAGTGTTTTACTCCTCACTGTAATTTCACAATATTCTGAGAATAAAAGGTCTCTAGAAGTGTCAGTAACAAAAGCCAATGGGGAAGGAGAAAGGTGTTTAAAAGACAGAACTCGCCTGACCAGGCAGTGGCGCAGTGGATAGAGCATCAGCCTGGGATGCAGAAGACCCAGGTTCGAGACCCCGAGGTGCCAGCTTGAGCGCGGGCTCATCTGGTTTGAGCAAGGCTCACCAGCTTGGACCCGAGGTCGCTGGCTCGAGCAAGGGGTTACTCAGTCTGCTGAAGGCCCACGGTCAAGGCACATATGAGAAAGCAATCAATGAACAACTAAGATGTCGCAACGAAAAACTGATGATTAATGCTTTTCATCTCTCTGTCCCTGTCTGTCCCTCTCTCTGACTCTCTCTCTGTCTCTATTAAAAAAAAAAAAAAAGACAGAACTCTGCTGTGTCACAGGGTTGGCGTGACTGCTCTGCGTGCCAGGGGACATGGTCACCAACGGCCCTGGACAATGCTCCCTGGAGCATTCCACGCTCTCCTGGGTCATGCCCTTTGGTTCCACAGGCGGTCAGCATGGCAGAGGTTACTGCCCCATTCTACAGATGGAGCAAAGGAGGTCCAGGAGGCTTCTCTGCCGGGAGAGGAGAAAGGCCCCACACTGGACCGTGGGTCCCGCAGTCTGTGCGTGTGAGCCGAGACAGAAAAATGAACCTTCAGTTTTCCCACAGTGGGAGCTACTGTCCTGCAGCTCAATTCAGGAAGAGAAGAGTATAAACTAGTAAACAGTTGAAAAATACATGGCTTGTCCCCCAAGCCACCAGGCTGGAGGGGACCCAGCGCAGAGGGGGCAGCAGCCGGAGAGTCAGGGGGCTCATCATATGGGCATTATTTCTCCAGTCTGAGAGCCAAGGAGTCTGGGACACAATACCCGGATGTCGCCAAGGGCACACACAGACGGTGCGGTCAGCGACAAGCCAGAAACAGGACGTGAATTATGGGAGAGGGAAGAGACGGACGTGAGGCCCCCGTCTCCAGCTCTGAGCCTGCAGCATCCCACAGGGCCTTGCACAGACAGAGCCCCGGGCTCAGGCCGGTGGACAGTCACCCCCTGAGCCCCACCAGCAGGAGAGCCGGTCCCAGAGCAGCCCCCGGGAGCACCTGTGGACAGTCACCCCCAGAGCAGCCCCCGGGAGCACCTGTGGACAGTCACCCCCAGAGCAGCCCCCGGGAGCACCTGTGGACAGTCACCCCCAGAGCAGCCCCCGGGAGCACTGTGGACAGTCACCCCCAGAGCAGCCCCCGGGAGCACCTGTGGACAGTCACCCCCAGAGCAGCCCCCGGGAGCACCTGTGGACAGTCACCCCCAGAGCAGCCCCCGGGAGCACCTGTGGACAGTCACCCCCAGAGCAGCCCCCGGGAGCACTGTGGACAGTCACCCCCAGAGCAGCCCCCGGGAGCACCTGTGGACAGTCACCCCCAGAGCAGCCCCCGGGAGCACCTGTGGACAGTCACCCCCAGAGCAGCCCCCGGGAGCACCTGTGGACAGTCACCCCCAGAGCAGCCCCCGGGAGCACCTGTGGACAGTCACCCCCAGAGCAGCCCCCGGGAGCACTGTGGACAGTCACCCCCAGAGCAGCCCCCGGGAGCACTGTGGACAGTCACCCCCAGAGCAGCCCCCGGGAGCACCTGTGGACAGTCACCCCCAGAGCAGCCCCCGGGAGCACCTGTGGACAGTCACCCCCAGAGCAGCCCCCGGGAGCACTGTGGACAGAAACGCAGAGTGACCGTGGCATTCAGAAAAGAAGAAGCAGTGTCCTGACTTGTGGGATTGTACCTAGTATCAAAGGTTGGGGTTTTTTATTTGTTTCCAGGCAAAGATAAATTACTCTGTATCAGAGAGCAAAAAAAATTATTTTTGATTGGCACACTTTTAAACTATACCAAAGGACAACAATCACTCATTTAAAGGATAGTCACGGAACGTCCGTAGTTACATATGAATGTAATTTAGTAAATGTGTATCTTCTTGTCTGTTTAAGAGCCATGTCCAGGAAGCGGTGGGAAAAGCCAGAGTGTGGGGCTGAGAGAGAAGGCAGAGCGAACAGCAGAGGGACGGGAGTGGAGACGAGGAGGAGAGGGAGGAGGAGGGCAGGCGGAGGGAACACCTCTCAGATCTCAGGGACCCCCCCCCAAGGTGTGCAAAGTGGAGCCACTTAGCGCTGTGGGATGAACGGTGGTGCCCCCTCCCTCAGCCGCCCCACACCCACATGTTGATGTCGCCACACCCAGGACCTCAGAACATGACTGAATAAGGGTCTTGAAGAGGCAACTGCATCAGAATGAGGTCACTGAGGTGGGACATAATTCAACACAACCAGTATCTTTTTCTCCTTCTTTCTTCTTTTTCCAAGTGAGAGGAGGGGCGATACAGAGACAGACTTCTGCATGTACCCTGACTGGGATCCACCCGGCAACCCCGTCTGGGGCCGATGCTCTGCCCATCTGGGGCCGTGCTCACAACTGAGCTATTTTTAGCACCTGACATGGAGGCTCCACAGAGCCATCCTCAGTGCCCAGGGCCATGCGCTTGAAATGATGGTTGCTTCTCCTGTGTGCCCTGACCAGGAATCGAACCCGGGATTTCCACATGCCAGGCTGACACTCTATCACGTCAGGGGTGCCCCCGACTTCCTGTGTGTCCCCCACGGGTCCCGGCATGGGGGGCTTCCCCCTGGAGAGCCTGGTACCCACAGGCACAGAACAGGGCTCTCGGGGAAGCCCGGTGGCTGCAGCGGTCAGGGTGCCCCCGACTTCCTGTGTGTCCCCCCTGGAAAGCCCGGTACCCACGGGCACAGAACAGGGCTCTCCGGGAAGCCCGGTGGCTGCAGCAGTCAGGGGTGCCCCCGACTTCCTGTGTGTCCCCCCCCCCCCGGGGGCCCAGCCGTCGCCGAGCAAACGGACACCTACCTAAGATCCACTTCTCCGACAGATAGGTGACGGCCTCCTTCTTCCTCCCGCGGGGGGGCCCGACGCAGATGCTGGCCCTGCGGGCGACCTCCGTGACCCGGCCCCCGCACAGGCAGACCAGCTCCCACAGCTTGTTCCTGGGGGCGTGGCTGGCCGGGGAGATGAACATGGTGGGCTGGCCAGCGAACAGCGTGCCCCGGTACGGCCCTGCAGACAGGTGGCGCTCCCGGCGGCAGAGCTACGGGCAGAGACGGGAGCGTTAGGCTCTGGGCAAGGTCCACACCTGGAACAGGCCCCTGTGACGCTCCCTGTGACACTCCCTGTGACACTCCCTGTGACGCTCACTTCCCTTTACGGGAGGCCCAGACGGGACAGCACGTGGCTCATTCTTGGTGAACTGTGAGTTCTGAGGACCCAGCACAGATGATGACAAGGACAATGACAGTTCGTGAAGCAACCTACGAGCAGAACTCCAGGCACACAATTTACAGGCAGAGAAAGGCTTTAGTCCTTTCAGTGATGAGAACTCGAACCCGCACATGGAGCAGCGCTCAGCTGAGCGGCAGTGAGGAGAGGCAGCCGCGCCCGGAAACTGGTCACAGTGACAGCAGCGCCCTGCCCGGGGAGCAGCGGTCACACCCCGAGGCTTCCGGGCTGCGGGCAGCACACACGGGGCTGCAGGCCCGCGGTACACACGAGGAGAACGGGCAGAGCTCCCCGGCTGTCCCCAGAGCACGGCAGCCAGGGGCAGTGGGGACAGGGAGGGGCCAGCAGGGCAGGGGACACACCGCGGAACCAGGGACAGTGGGACACCCCCTCCCCCCATTATTCTGAGCGCACAGTTCACTCCCGGCAGACCAGTGAAGATGGCTTTTTAGGTGCAAACTCCCGGGGGTCCCCTGCCATCCACGCTGTAACCTTATAGTGGGGGGCTGGGGGGAAGGAGGTCCGGGGTGCTTCACAGAGGAGTGTGACCAGGGCGGGGGCAGCACTCTCGGCAGGAAGGTGGGAGAGGAGCTGGCTGGACAGGGACGGCGACGGGCAATCGTATTCTGACACCTGGGTTTGCTGTCAAGACATCGATCAGGAGTACACACACAACACTCAACAGTCAGAAGAGCCGGAGGGACAGTGTGTCCCAGCACGAAGACTCCAGAGGCAGTAAAAGGGGTGCGAGCCCCGGGCATCTCCCTTGCTCTCGGCAGGAGCAGCGTCAGGCGAACACGAGTCCGCAGTCCTGGGAGCGCAGTGTCCTCGTCAGCGAGCCCCGGGCATCTCCCTCGCTCTCGGCAGGAGCAGCGTCAGGCGAACACGAGTCCGCAGTCCTGGGAGCGCAGGGTCCTTGGTCAGCGAGCCCCGGGCATCTCCCTCGCTCTCAGCAGGAGAAGCGTCAGGCGAACACGAGTCCGCAGTCCTGGGAGCGCAGGGTCCTCGGTCAGCGAGCCCCGGGCATCTCCCTCGCTCTCAGCAGGAGAAGCGTCAGGCGAACACGAGTCCGCAGTCCTGGGAGCGCAGGGTCCTTGGTCAGCGAGCCCTGGGCATCTCCCTCGCTCTCAGCAGGAGAAGCGTCAGGCGAACATGAGTCCGCAGTCCTGGGAGCGCAGGGTCCTTGGTCAGCGAGCCCTGGGCATCTCCCTCGCTCTCAGCAGGAGAAGCGTCAGGCGAACACGAGTCCGCAGTCCTGGAAGCGCAGTGTCCTCGGTCAGCTTTGGTTTTGAAAACCGCTTTATGTTACCGCTTCTCGGCTCGATGGAGAGATGACTGACATGTACTCAGGAGTGGTTTAACAGCACAAGGTTTCACAACGTTTTGGAAGTAAACACTGAGAAAAATTTCAAAGGGTTTCTCCAGAAATGAAGACGAGGGAAGAGGAGGAGGGCGGGCAGGGGACCCGGACGGCCACCTCTCCACAGGGACGGCCACCTCTCCACAGGGACGGCCACCTCTCCACAGGGACGGCCACCTCTCCACGGAGACGGCCACCTCTCCACGGGGACGGCCCCCTCTCCACGGGGACGGCCCCCTCTCCACGGGGACGGCCACCTCTCCACGGGGACGGCCCCCTCTCCACGGGGACGGCCACCTCTCCACGGGGACGGCCACCTCTCCACGGGGACGCTCCCAGTGAACGCAGCGTCTGGCCCCTGTTGTGAAGAAGAGGAGAGGCCTGTCCAGTGTGCCAGCTCTCCAAAGTGCTCTCCTGAGATCCTCGCGGGAGAGAGGGGACGCAAAGCGCTCGGGTGGACAGGGTCCTGGTCCACGTCCCCAACGTCAGCCCGGGAGCCCTTCGCCTGCTCCCCATAAACGGCCCCTCGAGCAGAGGCACCGCGCACGCTCCCCTTACTCCTGCCCGAGGCTATCAGCACGACCAACATCTGAATGCCGCGTGAGCCACACTGGATTTCTTCTAAAGTGGCACTTGCGTTTTAAAGGCTACAGCAGAGATGGGAACAGAATCACCTTGGGAATCCACAAATAACCTTCCCAAAGTCATAAATCTGGGTTTCATGCTTTGTGGTTTTCAACAACTCGAGGCGCAGGGCAGAGCCCTGATGGAGGCCCCCTCCAAGTCGGGCGGTGCTGGGTGGGCCCTGTTGGTTCCCCTTCCCTGGTAGCCCCGCCTGCGTGCTGGCCACACTGTCCTGGGGCTGCTCTGCACCCTCAATCCTTCAAAAAACACGATAAAATTCACATCTGGAAGTCACTTCCGGGTTTTAGAGAACGTTTACCTTGACCCTTTAAAACTACCCAGTAGGTGGCAAGAGACATGTAAACCTGTGAAAACAAGTCCACGGCGGGACTCGGCTGGGTCTGAGCAACGCTTTGGGAATTGGGAAGTGGCAGAGTGTGGTCCGCAGAGCATGGGGAGTTCCCGCCCTGGCTGTGCAGCAGGAGCACCAACAAGCTCTTAAAATCCTGCTGCAAGGGCCCCACCCCATGCCAATTACCACGGGGCTACGGGCAAGAAACCCTGGGCATCAGTCATGTTTACAGCTCCCAGGTGGCCCTGTGGCCACTAAGTCTGAGAACGGATAACAGGATCTCAAACTGGATGCAGACAGCAGCCACCTGGCAGTCTGAAAACACTGGTCCCGGCCAACCCCAGACATTCCGATGGCACTAAAGGGGACGTGAGCTGGGTAGCAGAAAGTTCAAGTCTCCCCCGCGGTGACCCTAATGAGCCAGAACCACCAAACTGGGAGCAAAGAGGCTCGGAACAGCCAGCCCCCGACCCTGGACGGGACCACGTGCGGCTCGGAACAAACAGCACCCGACCCTGGACGGGACCACGTGCGGCTCAGAACAAACAGCACCCGACCCTGGACGGGACCACGTGCGGCTCAGAACAAACAGCACCCGACCCTGGACGGGACCCCGTGCGGCTCAAAACAAACAGCCAGCGCCCGACCCCGGACGGGACCCCGTGCAGCTCGGAACAAACAGCACCCGACCCTGGACGGGACCACGTGCGGCTCAGAACAAACAGCACCCGACCCTGGACGGGACCACGTGCAGCTCAGAACAAACAGCACCCGACCCTGGACGGGACCACGTGCGGCTCAGAACAAACAGCCAGCGCCCGACCCTGGACGGGACCACGTGCGGCTCAGAACAAACAGCACCCGACCCTGGACGGGACCCCGTGCGGCTCAGAACAAACAGCCAGCGCCCGACCCTGGACGGGACCACGTGCGGCTCAGAACAAACAGCACCCGACCCTGGACGGGACCACGTGCGGCTCAGAACAAACAGCCAGCCCCCGACCCTGGACGGGACCCCGTGCGGCTCAGAACAAACAGCCAGCGCCCGACCCTGAACAGGACCACGTGCGGCTCAGAACAAACAGCACCCGACCCTGGACGGGACCCCGTGCGGCTCAGAACAAACAGCCAGCGCCCGACCCTGGACGGGACCACGTGCGGCTCAGAACAAACAGCCAGCACCCGACCCTGGACGGGACCCCGTGCGGCTCAGAACAAACAGCCAGCGCCCGACCCTGAACGGGACCATGTGCGGCTCAGAACAAACAGCACCCGACCCTGGACGGGACCACGTGCGGCTCAGAACAAACAGCCAGCCCCCGACCCTGGACGGGACCACGTGCGGCTCAGAACAAACAGCCAGCACCCGACCCTGGACGGGACCCCGTGCGGCTCAGAACAAACAGCCAGCGTCCGACCCTGGACGGGACCCCGTGCGGCTCAGAACAAACAGCACCCGACCCTGGACGGGACCCCGTGCGGCTCAAAACAAACAGGCAGCACCCAACCCTGGATGGGACCCCGTGCGGCTCAAAACAAACAGGCAGCACCCAACCCTGGACGGGACCACGTGCGGCTCAAAACAAACAGCCAGCACCCGACCCTGGATGGGACCCCGTGCGGCTCAAAACAAACAGGCAGCACCCAACCCTGGACGGGACCACATGCGGCTCAAAACAAACAGGCAGCACCCAACCCTGGACGGGACCACGTGCGGCTCAAAACAAACAGCCAGCGCCCGACCCCGGACGGGACCACGTGCGGCTGGGAACAGCCAGCGCCCGACCCTGGACGGGACCCCGTGCGGCTCGGAACAGCCAGGAGCGTGGAGGATGTCTGGGTGAGTGCTTCAGGAGAGGGAGCCGTCGGCCTTGCATTGACCCGTCAGCCAAAGGAAAAGAAAGTAAGGTCCCTGTCTTTAAAAGCTTGCAAGATGAAGGAGAACAATGCCATCCCAATCCCCAAACGACGCCGCCCCCCACGGAAAGGCGCGTGGTCTCTGGCAGTGGTGGCTCTCCTGTGCACACTCAGTACTCTCTCCGGCTTGTCTCGAAGCTGCTGCCTGCCTGTCCCCACCTCGCTGTCCCCGGGCCCCGCCTCCAGCTGCGGTCTGTCCTGCCACGCAGGCCTGCTTGGGCTCCAGCTCATCTTGCGGCCTGGGGGTGAGCGCTCTGGGCAGCCCTGGCCAGCACTCCGTCCCGGGGGCTGACCTTCCTCATGCAAAGCGCTGCCTGGCTCGGCTTACAGTCTCCCTCAGCTTCTTGCAGGTGGACAGCGGCTCCCCCGATTCTGACCGTCCGCCAATGCTGTTTTGGTCTCCATTTTCTCGGGGGCACCTTTCTCCCGTGCTCTGGCTCCATTCTGCACGCTCAGGGCAGAGCGGCGAGAGGGCCCCGTTCTACTCCGAAAGGCCCTCTCAAATCGGGCACTGACCACGGCACCCTCCACGGGCCAGGTTGTTGTAAATGAAGCTTTTATTCAAAGTCATATGTTGGATTAAGATTTACAGAATGGGCCCTGGCTGGTGAGCTGAGTTCAGTTAGAGTGTTGTCCCAAAATGACAAGGTTGCTGGTTCGATCCCTGGTCAGGGCACATATGAGAAGGAACTGATAAATGCATAACGAAGTGGAACAAATGAACGCTTCCCTTCCCCCTCTCCTCTCTCTCCCTCTCTCTAAAAATCACCTAATAAATAAAAGATGAACCCTGGCCAGATAGCTCAGGTGGTTAGAGCATCGTATCAAAGCACAGAGGTGCTGGTGCAGCCCTGTCAGCACACACACAAGAACGGCCGGATGTTCCTCTCTCTCTCTCTCTCTCTCTCTCTCTCTAAACTTATGAAAAGTTAGGCAACTTGTGTATACATTTTTTTCTATTAAAACAAAAGTTATCAATCTGGACTTTTTAAAAATCAAATGAATATTTCTTGTTTCACAAAAAAATTTTGATTCCTAATTTATTTTATTTCTTTACTTAATTTTATTTTTGAGCGAGAGACAGAGATAGGAAGGGAGAGAGACGAGAAACATTAACTCATGGCTGTATCTCTTCAGTTGTTCACTGGTAGCCTCTCACACGTCCCTTGACCAGGGGGCTCAAGCCAAGCCAGTGACCTTGGGCTCAAGCCAGTGAGTGACCTTGGGGTCATGTTGATGATCCCGCAGGCAAGTTGGCAACCCTGCCACTCTCGCTGGTGAGCCTGTGCTCAAGCCGGGTGAGCCCACACTCAAGCCGGCGACCGCTGGGTTTTGAACCTGGGACTTCAGCATCCCAGGCAGATGCTGTATCCACTGCACCACCACCAGTCAGGCCTAATTTATTTTAATTCTTAAAACTAAAACTCTATTTTTGTATGTCCTTCAAATGAAGGCACAGCCCTGTCCCTTCCCAGAGACAGGACCCAGGGAGCAGATGCCTTCCTCTGTGCCCAGCACACGCGGCCAGCTGCTCCGGCACAGGAGGGTCATCCTAGAGGACGGCAGGGGTCCTCAGTCCTCCCGTGTGCCCAGCACACGCGGCCAGCTGCTCCGGCACAGGAGGGTCATCCTAGAGGACGGCAGGGGTCCTCAGTCCTCCCGTGTGCCCAGCACACGCGGCCAGCTGCTCCGGCACAGGAGGGTCATCCTAGAGGACGGCAGGGGTCCTCAGTCCTCCTCTGTGCCCAGCACACGCGGCCAGCTGCTCCGGCACAGGAGGGTCATCCTAGAGGACGGCAGGGGTCCTCAGTCCTCCTCTGCGCCCAGCACACGCGGCCAGCTGCTCCGGCACAGGAGGGTCATCCTAGAGGACGGCAGGGGTCCTCAGTCCTCCTCTGCGCCCAGCACACGCGGCCAGCTGCTCCGGCACAGGAGGGTCATCCTAGAGGACGGCACGGGTCCTCAGTCCTCCTCTGCGCCCAGCACACGCGGCCAGCTGCTCCGGCACAGGAGGGTCATCCTAGAGGGCGGCAGGGGTCCTCAGTCCTCCTCTGGCCTTAAGCAGACAGCACTGTCCACACCTCAGATTTGTCTGCTGCTCAGTCTCTGGTAAGAAATGCAGCCCCAGGCCCTGGCAGGTTGGCTCAGTGGTAGAGCACTGGCCCAGCGTGTGGAAGTCCGGGGTTTGATTCCCAGTCAGGGCACACAGGAGAAGCGCCCATCTGCTTCTCCACCCTTCCCCCTCTCCCCCTTTTCTCTCTCTCCTCCCTCCTCTCCCTCCCCCTCCTGCAGCCATGGCTCCTTCAGAGCAAGTTGGCACTGGGCGCTGAGGATAGCTCCATGGCCTTCACCTCAGGTGCTAAGAAGAGCTCGGTTGCTAAGCAACAGACCAATGCCCCAGATGGGCAGAGCATCGGCCCCTAGTGGGCTTGCTGGGTGGATCCTGGTTCGGGCGCATGTGGGAGCCTGTCTGCCTCCCCTCCTCTCACTGAATGAAGAAAAGAGGAAAAAGAGATTCAGCAGCAGTGGTCATGTTCCCGTGTCCCCGCCCCCCCGCCTGGGGACCGGTGCTGTGGTTTCTGGGAACTGTCCCGGGGACAGCAGGGGACTCCCTGAGCTTATGTCTCAAAATGAGCACTTCTGGGAAACGGGCTTTTCTCCAACGAGTATGAAGTCCCCAGGGAGGTGGGGCAGGGAGGGCAGAGAGGAAGGGCCACCACAGCCCTCAGGGAGGAAAGCGCCCGCCTAGATGTCATCTGGACAGAGGGGGGGACAGGCCCAAACACGAGTGACAGGTCTCGGCTGCAGGAGCCCGGGAGGAAGAGGGGCTGGACTCCTCGTGGTTTCCAACGCACAGTGGCTGCGGGGGCGGGGGTCACAGTGGCCGAGCCCCTCTCGCCCTCTGCATGTCCTAGAACAGGGGTCGGGAACCTACGGCCCACGACCCAGACGCGGCTCTTCTGATGGCTGCATCTGGCTCACAGACAAATCTTTACTAAAAAAAATAATATATAAAACATTCTCATGTATTACAGTCCACTCATTTCCTACCGCTCATGTTCATGGTTGCGGGTGGCTGGAGCCCATCACGGCTGTCCTCCGACAACACCAAATTTTTATTGGATAATGCGTAAGGTACACGGGTCGTTGTATGGCTCTCACGGAATTACATTTTAAAATATGTGGCGTTCATGGCTCTCTCAGCCATAAAGCTTCCCGACCCCTGCCCCACAGGGAGCTGTTGGGTGGGAAAGAGCGGCTGCTTCTCTGGGAAATGGCAGAAGGCAAGCTTCTGCTGTCCGTGACTTTACCGCCATAGATAATTCGTCCATGTTACAGAAATACGCGGGAGAATTCGCAGTCAGTGGAGCAGCCCTGCCCCTCCCGCTAACGATCGTCCTGGAGGGTCACTGGGGAACTTGCTTCTCATCGTGAGGGTGTGTAGTCCCCACAGAGAACAGACCGCGATGGTCTGGCCTCCGCGTCTCCTTCCTGGGCCCTGACATTGGAGGACAGCCGGGGCCTGTCCCTGGTGCTGCAGCGGCCAGCCGTGGGGACGTGAGGCCGTGGGGACGCGAGACGAGGAGGCCAAGGCCCAGCTCCCAGCATGGCGGCCGGCCAGGCAAGCCGGCGTGCAGACCGAGCCCGACAAACAGCACACTGACCGTCACGGGGACGCTTCCTCAGGGGACGTGCCTCTTACCGCAGCTGCACAGCCCACGCACACCACGAGGACTCTGCGGCACAGGGAAGCGGTGACACGTACGGTCAGTCAGCGGCCGAGTCTCAGAGAAGCGGTGACACGTACGGTCAGTCAGCGGCCGGGTCTCAGAGAAGCGGTGACACGTACGGTCAGTCAGCGGCCGGGTCTCAGAGAAGCGGTGACACGTACGGTCAGTCAGCGGCCGGGTCTCAGAGAAGAGGTGACACGTACGGTCAGTCAGCGGCCGGGTCTCAGAGAAGCAGTGACACGTACGGTCAGTCAGCGGCCGGGTCTCAGAGAAGAGGTGACACGTACGGTCAGTCAGCGGCCGAGTCTCAGAGAAGCGGTGACGGTACGGTCAGTCAGTGGCCGAGTCTCATTCTGGATCCCTCCCGACTGCCGTCCACAGCCCACGGTCCTGCCACCCGTGTGAAACCAGGGTCAGCCTGACGAGTGGACCGTGCCTGCGGATGTCCCGAGGGCGGGCAGGGCTTCTGGGCCCACACGCCCACCCGGTCCTCCTTGCTGACCCTTCACCGCAGTGACATCTTCAGTTGCAGACATCCTGGGTGGGAGGGGGGGACAACTGGCTTAAATTCAAATAAACGCAGAAGTACCTGACAGGATCACGTTCTAGCAACGTGTGCCTGCTTCTTGTTTTTGCGTGGAACTTTAAGAATCTGCTCTACTGAGGGAGAACTGATAAACAAGGAGGTGTACTGTATCCATCGTCCACGGACAAAGTTCGATGATTGTGACAAATCTGTGTGCCTGCACAGAATCACACCCCGTGAGGCTCAAAACCCGTCCAGGACCCTGAGCCCTTTCCTCCTGTACTTCTGCAGTGGCCCCTCCTGCCCTGTGACATCCCTGGGACATCCGGGTGCGGTGTGGCCTGACGCTCCCGGAAGGGCAGTGCGACAGCACACGCCCCGTGAGTTCTGCTCAGCAGGACGCGTTTGAGATGCAGCCACGCGGCCGAGTGTTGGAGCTGTCCCTGTCTCACTGTCTGACCGTGCCACGGTTCTCATCCACTCTGACGTGTGAGCCAGCCCAGGTGTTCAGGACAAGGCTGCTGCACACAGCTCCTAGTATCTGCTCACAGACACTTCCCTGTCTTGTGGGAAGACGCCTGCAAGTGGACCGGCTGGGTCATCTGGAAAGTGCCCGTTCCATTTCAGTATGAAACGGCCAACCAGGTTCTGAGGGACCTACCGTTTCACGCCCCCACCAGCAAAGCATGACTCGTACCTGCTCCCTGGCCTTCCGTCACACACCGCTGGGTTTTGGCCTGACCGTGGAAGGCGACAGGGGTGCGTGGCGCTGTCACCCTGGGGCTGCAGCCTGCCCTCCCAGTGACCAAGAACCTCCTTGCTGGTATCTCTTCCCTGTGCTCCATCATCCATGGAACTTCTTCTGTGTTCTCTCCTTCCGTCTGGCTCCTTTCTAAAGGACGTGGGTCGTAAGAATTCCTTATCTAGCCTGAATACAAGGTCCTTTCCAAGTACAGGGACTACTGTATAAATATTTGCTTAATTCTGGGGCTTGCCTCTTCCTTCCCTTAATGACGTCTTTCTAAGAACTTAAGGTTTCACGTTCAGGAAGTCAAGCTCATCGATATTCCTTTTATAGTCGGTGCTTGTGCCTGGGTTTGTGTCCTAGGAAATCTCTGCCTGCCCCAAGAAATCAGGAAGATTTCTCTCCTTCGTTTTCTGCTAGAGGTTGTCATCACCGGGCTTTCTGGAAAACAGGAAGGTGAGGAAAGCACATGAGGGAACCGCTGGGGGATGAGAGGCCAGGCCACCACGCAGAAGGAAAGGACGAGAAAAGCGAAGGCCACGGCCCTGTGGCAACCGTGCCGAGCACCAGGGCCAGGAAAAGAAGCACCTTCCTCTAAATCCCAAACCTCACAGAAACGGATGGATACTGAGGGAGAACCAGGCAGGAGCCACTCATGACCTATCTCCTAACCTGTCTTTCATTTCTTCTTACTGAAAAGTGGATTCGTTCTAGGGACCTGGGACGAGTACCAGCTGTGGACCAGCGCAGGGCAGCAGACCCGGAGCGGAGCAGTGACCCCACACTCAGCTCTGCATATATTTATGCTCTGCATGCACCTGTTTAGTTATTTACCATCATTTTTCTACTTTACGACCACACGTGCCGGACCCTGTGTAGTTTGCTGTGCCTTTTAAAATGATCAAAGTGGAAGAAAACCCAGAAACACAAACAATATCTTTCAGAGAGTGGCCAGAGGTCAGACCCAGAAGCAGAGTTGAAGAGCCTCAAACCGGCAGCGGGGCCAGCTGGTGACTCAGAGGGAAGGAGATACGATCTGTCTGCAAATACCTGGAGGTGTTTGTCAACAGCAGGGAAGTCGCAGCCACAGCGGCCCTGGGAGGCCGACCAGGAATGTGCCGGGACTCAGGAAGGGCCGTGGACTCGAGGAAGCGGAAGCCCTGCTCTGAGCGGGCGGGGTGGGCGCCTCCGCCCTGCCCCCCCCCCCACACACACTGTTTCAGTTTCTCTCCCATCGCTGGGCCAGGACCTGGCCCAGGGCTCCTGTCCACACAGGTGGCCGCCAGGCCACCTCCTATCAGGACTCGTGGGTTCACTCTGTCTGCCTCCCCTCACTGCCGGACACCCTCACAGAACCCAGGGACCAGCACCACAGACCTCAGTTCGGTCTGAAGGCCTCGACGGTGTGGCCCCGATGACCCCCATCCTTCCCAAGGAGCACCTTCTGGACGCTTCTGTCCAGACCTCCGTGTGCACAGCACTGACAGCTGCGGTACCCCTGCCAATCAGGGTCGGTGTTAACTCGAGGTGTTACTCCGGGTCATCAGCGCAGAGGTCGGGATGGAAAATTGAAGACAAAAAAATGCAGACGCTGCCTTCAAGCTCAAAGTCCACAGAAAAGACAAACAGCTCCTGAGACTAACATACCCATGATCCTTTCTCCACAGCAGTGTGCATACAAGTGGCGATACAAGGGCCGCACCGTGAAACCACAGAAGAGGGGGAAACTGACTTCCCCTGGCAGGTCTGGGGACGGCTTCCCAGCAAAGCCTGTCCGTGGGGTAACTAGGAAAAGGACTAAGTGTGAGGTGCAGTGGGTGGGTCGGCACGGGGACAGTGAGGCCCGGCCGGAGAGAGCCTGGCGTCCACAGCCCGGTTCCAGGCCCGGGGGGTGGGGGGTGGGGGGTGGGGGGTGTGGGGGGGCCCTGCCTGCTGGGAGCAAGTTCTGTGCGTGGCCTCGAAAGCCCTTCCTCCCGAGTTTGAGCCTGACACTGGCGGCCGAGGGACGTTGCTGGGAACTGAGCAGCAGAGTGGATCAGGAGGGAAGCCAAGTTTCCAGAGCTGCCTCTGGGCAGGCAGGGGAGGGCAGGACAGTGGGAGGGGAAGGACACCCGTCTGGAGACAGCGGACATGCCGCAGTCCGCAACGGTGCAGGCTGGGTGAGGCGGGGTGTCCAGTCTGTGCGCCGGGGAGGCCGCCACGGGAGCCCGCATGGGGAGAGCGCACTGGGGGTGAAGGGCAGCTCTCGGCCTCCCGGGCTCCCGTCCACGGTCCTTCTCACCTCTCACCCGCCCATCCCCTCTGTCTCCACGTGGTGCGGTCAGCAATGACGACCCCACGTTCCCTGCTGCTCTGTCCCACGACACTGGCTCACCGAACTGCGCTAAGAGGAACTGAGCCCTCCTTCCCGGCAGGTCTTGTCTGTCTGCAGGGTCAGCTCGCCTGCAGCACAGGTCTCAGCAGGGCCACGGCCTCCGGGTGGGCCCCCCAAGCTGTGCCCTCCTTCCCGGCAGGTCTTGTCTGTCTGCAGGGTCAGCTCGCCTGCAGCACAGGTCTCAGCAGGGCCACGGCCCCCAGGTGGCCCCCCCCCCCCGAGCTGTGCCCCCAGCTACCTTGCGAGCTGTTCACATCCAGACGACGTCCGAGACCATTACCTGTGCTAACCCCCCTCACCGGCTCAAGCCTTTCATCTCCTAGCAAGACTCTTTTGTTCAGTGTTCGTCAATAATAAAGAATTTAAAACCTAACTAAAAGAAACCCTTCAACACAGGACCGCCAAGCTCGCCTCGTCACAGTCACAGCGGCAGTCTGGGCGCCACAAAGCGATGGGCATTGCCAGGCTGGACCTTCCTTGCTGGGACATCCGGCTCGGTCACTGGGCGAGCTCCACGGCTGCTGCTCCCTGGAGCCCGGGAGCAGCAGAGGGCCGGGCACTCCCGAGTTCATGTCCACGTGCGGGGCCATCAACGTGCCCAAGACGGCGGGCTCCTCGGCTTCAGACAGAGGCACTGCCCGGGTTCAAGAATGGGCCGAAGACCGTCACAGGCCCCTCAGCGAGGACACACAGGAGCACATGAAAGGCGCTCCGCTCAGAGGGCATCGGGGAACGCAGCTGACGCAGCAACGAGACACCACTGCGCACCTGCCGGCCGGCCCAGCTCCAGGCCCCACATGCCGTGTGCTGGGCGGCGTGGAGCAGCAGGAGCTCCCACTCACTCTGGGGGCGGGCGCCGCAGTGCAGCCCCCGGGAAAGAGACCAAACACACCCTTCCCCTCCCATCCGATCCAGCGTCATGCGACTTGGCATTTCCCCAGAAGACTGAAGACTGATGTCCACAGAGACCTGCACACGCTGGGCACAACAGCATTCCCCTAACTGCCAGCGACTGGGCATGAACAAACTGCTCCATCCACAAAGTGGAATGTTACTCAGCTAAAAAGACATGAGCTATCATGTCATGGAAAGTCAAGAAGGAACTTGAAATGCATGTGACTGAGGGAAAAAAGCCAATCTGAAAAGGCTACATGCTGTATGATCCCCAATATATGACATCCTGGGAAAGGCAGGACTATGGGGACAGTGACAGAGCAGAGGCTGTCAGGGGCCGGGGGGGAGGGGTGGTGACGGACAGGCAGAGCACAGGGGGTTTTCCAGGCTGGGACGCCGCTCTGTGTGACACTGGACGATGGACACACGTCGTTATACTTTCATCCAAACCCACAGCCTGTGCAGCACAGAGTGACCCCCATGTCAGCTGTGGACTCTGGGTGCCGGTGACATGTCCGTGCAGGTTCACCAGTGGTGACAGAGGTCCTACTGGGTGGGGGTGTGGATCAGGAGGGAGGCTGGGGGGGCAGCGTGGGGGGCTGCATAGGAAATCTCTGTACCTTCCTCTCAGTGTGGCTCAGAACCAGAAACTGTTGTGAAAAACCAGTCTTGAGTGGAAAGAAAGAAGGAGAGGAGGAGCGGATGTGTTCAGCGGGCACGGAACCTGGTTGGCACCTGCCCCTCCTCAAAGCCTCCGGCATCTTCCTCACGTGACTTGGAGTGTTTAGGGCAGTTATAAACCTCCTCATTTAGCAGAGGGGTAGCTGGGGTCTTAGAGCAGGACTGCAAGCCATTCACAGGGACCCTAATTCCCCCCATGCCCTGTCCCTTGGACCCCACCCCTTCTGGGCTCCTTAGCAAGGGCCACCTGATTTTTTAGCACAACAGTGAGTTTTCAGAACACTGAGCTCTTGCTGGGGGAGGCGAGGGGAGAGGAAGCACAGCTTTTGCCTAATTTAAGGCAGCATCCCAGCCTAAATGTTCAGGAAAGGACCGGAAACTCAACCCAGAGATTTCTGTGTTTGTGTCTACACCAGCTCTAGACCGCCAGCTTCTGCCTAGCTTCTGTGCTCAACGCTGACTCTGTTAAGCACTTAGTAGCACACGGTACATAAAGAAATAAACCCACCGTGCTTTTCATGTTTATTAACCTCAAATCCCTCCCCTGGCCTCATGAACTTCTGAAACTGTTCAGGTGAGCGACGGCCTCACTTTGGTGTCTCTCACTCTGCACACAGATAGCCACGATCTGTCTGCACCTGCAGAGACAGACGGGTACGGGGAATTCCTCTCACGGTGACTTATTTAATCCTGAGAGCTGGTATTTTAAAAATGTAGACCATCCCTAACTGAATCTCTGTCATTTCCTACCCCCGTTCACTCTCACTGTGTTGAAACAAAACAAAGAAAAACAAAGCGAAATGAAGATAAAAAGTAAATCCAGGGGAAAACTACCAGGAGGTGGGCTATTTCCAACAACAGATGACTCAGTGAGCACCTGAGAATTTGTTGTCTTGTGTGTGCGGAGGCTCTGCACTTCCCGTTTCAATAAAATACCAAACAAGTTGTGTTTCCTTCACAAATAAGCTATTACATCAAGGGCTGTTCCTATCATCTCAGGTTTTTGTCTCCATTCCAAAGTTTTCTTTGGCAAACGTAGAAACATTCTAATTAAAGAGGGAGAGGAAAGCCAGCATCATTCACCAGGACGAGAGCACGCACAGCGCACAGCGGCCCGCCCGCCTCTCCTCGTCCTCTCCCCGCGGGGGCTGCGCTGTGAATGGTGGGGAGCGGCCGGCGTCACCGAGTCCCGAGCCCGTGCCCAGGCAGTGACCGAGCCGACGCGGGCCTGAGTCACTCCGGAGAAAAATTCCAAAGTTATCAATAATTCCTGTCACAAGTTTAACATTCTCTTAAAAATATCCTTCCGGGCGCAGGAGGAAGGGCATTCCTTTAGGGAACACGTAACGACATCAGGTTTCTTTGTAAGATTCTGAGATTAGTCCAGGCCTTCCTATTTACAGCCGTGCGCGCTGGGCGCTGGACAGAGGGGCAGTCTCATGCCCGGAAGCCCTGTGAGTGTCCACTTCCACTCCAACTCTGAAAAGACGCGTGTTCGCTCCACGCAGCACCCACCCCCGAAGTCGCCTCGTGCTTTTCAGAACACGTGGCTGGAGGACACGTGGTCAGGACCTCTCCCGCGGGCCCGGTGAAGCGGGCTGCAGGGCTGGTCTGTACGAGGCTGCGGGCTCACGGCTCAGCACAGGGTGCTAGCGAGCACCAGCACCCTGGTCTTTCCCCCTAAGAGCGCTGCACTGCGGACGGTCAGCATCTGCACTGCAGCGCTGTGGGACTGAAGTAAGTTCTTGGTTCAGTGATCCCAGGCAGGACGAGCCCCCCGACCCCTTCTCTAAGTGACCCCGGGCAGGACGAGCCCCCCGACCCCTTCTCTAAGTGACCCCGGGCAGGACGAGCCCCCGCCCCTTCTCTAAGTGACCCCGGGCAGGACGAGCCCCCGCCCCTTCTCTAAGTGATCTCAGGCAGGACGAGCCCCCGCCCCTTCTCTAAGTGACCCCGGGCAGGATGAGCCCCCGACCCCTTCTCTAAGTGACCCCGGGCAGGACGAGCCCTTGACCCCTTCTCTAAGTGACCTCAGGCAGGACGAGCCCCCGCCCCTTCTCTAAGTGATCTCAGGCAGGACGAGCCCCCGCCCCTTCTCTAAGTGATCTCAGGCAGGACGAGCCCCCCGCCCCTTCTCTAAGTGATCCCAGGCAGGACGAGCCCCCGCCCCTTCTCTAAGTGATCCCAGGCAGGACGAGCCCCCGCCCCTTCTCTAAGTGACCCCGGGCAGGACGAGCCCCCGCCCCTTCTCTAAGTGATCTCAGGCAGGACGAGCCCCCGCCCCTTCTCTAAGTGACCCCGGGCAGGACGAGCCCCCGACCCCTTCTCTAAGTGATCTCAGGCAGGACGAGCCCCCGCCCCTTCTCTAAGTGACCCCGGGCAGGACGAGCCCCCCGACCCTTCTCTAAGTGACCCCGGGCAGGACGAGCCCCCCGCCCCTTGTCTAAGTGATCCCAGGCAGGACGAGCCCCCCGCCCCTTCTCTAAGGGCTGCAGCCACAGAGCTCAGGTGCATGTGGCCCGGCATCTGCTGAACCAGTGCAGCTCATGGCACATGGCGCACACGCGTGTGCTCCAACAGAGACAGCTGCACGAACACAGCAGCCTGGACAGAGCGCCAGCCCCCTGACACCTGTTAGAGAGCTCCGGGCCCAGGGCCACCTGTCACCCCGATCTCTGATGTTGTTAGAGAGCTCCGGGCCCAGGGCCACCTGTCACCCCGATCTCTGATATCGTTAGAGAGCTCCGGGCCCAGGGCCACCTGTCACCCCGATCTCTGATGTCGTTAGAGAGCACCGGGCCCAGGGCCACCTGTCACCCCTGATCTCTATGTCCCCAGTGCCCAGCGGCCCCCGGCACGTGCACACAGGGTCCATCTTCCACGTCTGTGTACAGATGAACCGGTCCAAGCTCCAGCCTATTCCAGAATGTCTTTGTTCTAGACATCTAATGTCCACCTGAGCCTCAGGAAGACGCCAGGGAAATGGCCATCTTCTGTGTCCCTCGCTAGGACTCTCCCATGGTGACAGTGACCATGGTCATGCCGATTGTCATGGGCCCCGGCCTAATGCTGTGCAGCTGCCACTTCACTCTTACGCAGGTGACCGCGGGCCCCCACCCAGCTGCTTCGGACTTCACGCCAGCGCCCTTCACCACCGGGCACAAGGCCTTCCTGTGCAAAAACTCACATCACAACGATGGGGCACAGGCCTTCTGTAGGGAGGGAGGGATAAAGAGGAGAGAGGGAAGGAGGGAGGGAGGGAGGGAGGGAGGGATAAAGAGAAGGAGAGAGGGAAGGAGGGGTAGAGGGAGGGAGGGAGGGAGGGATAAAGAGAAGGAGAGAGGGAAGGAGGGGTAGAGGGAGGGAGGGAGGGAGGGATAAAGAGAAGGAGAGAGGGAGGGAGGGAGGGAGGGAGGGATAAAGAGAAGGAGAGAGGGAAGGAGGGAGGGAGGGAGGGAGGGATAAAGAGAAGGAGAGAGGGAAGGAGGGAGGGAGGGAGGGAGGGAGGGAAGGTCGGAGGGTTTAAGCAGGGATCTAATGGGAGTTCAACTCTGTCATAGTTGGTAAAATCTGCAACATTTTATCTCTGAAAAGCAAACAAAAGACTGAAACAACATCACCCTGGGAGTTGATGAAATTGAATGGCAGGTGTTACACTGTTTCCTATTTTCTACGAGCTGGAGAGACTCCGTCCAATGGGAGTTCATGAACAGTGACAGTCCAGCCCAGCACCCAGCTCCCCGCCGAGTGCCCCCCACGTTGGTCCCCAGCTTACCCTGGCGTCCTGCTATGAAAACTAAACACACAGCGGTGCTGAAAGGACGTCGCAGTGGACACAATGTTCCCTGACGGCTGCTCACATAAAAGCACTGCCTTCTCCTCCTTTTGTATTTGAACAGGTGCATACGGAGCTCGCCATGGGTCAGAATTAGGCTCCTGATGCCGTTTCTGTGACGTTCAACTCTCAGACTTCAGTGACCACGCCAGAGCAGCAGGTCCCCACGCTCTCCATTCCTCTGAGGGTCCCGGAACCCACGGTTCATCTATACCTCGTGGCCCAGGTGACAAGGCCTCTGTAAGGAAGGCTGCAAAGACGTTTCTAAAGGGCTCTTAAACATGGCTGAGTTTAAGGACATTTGGGTTTCTTAAAAACCAGAGAACAGGAGGTAAAAATACCCGTTAGTCTAATCACTCCTTGCATACCTGGGGTGATTTCAGCGGGGAAATTCCATCACTCATGCATATACTGACTTCCTGGGCCAGCAGTCTGGATCCACTGTTACCAGGGTTACCAACTCAGCCTCTGATCATCTACCAACAGCACATGAGCTCAAGACCTGACCACACAAAAGGCCCAGAGTTCAACAGGACGGAGCCCCCAAAGCCGCAAGCAGTCACCACGAGAGCAGGCACGCGGCCACAGAGAATGAGCAGGGTCAGGCATGGCCCTGAGCGCGGTGGCCCTGGGGTCGGAAGTCCCGAGTCTGCAGCCAGTCTTCTCTGGCCCGGGAGGGGCCGTGGGGACCCCGTGCAGTCTTGGTACCTTCACCAGTGGAGCAGAGGCCATCCTAACGCCTGCCTCCCCGGCTTGCTTCGGGGGCCTAATCGGTTAACGTACGGGAAGGACTGTGGAAGCTCGGTCCTGTGCCTCCAAGTCGACTGCATTAAGATGGACAATTCTTCATCTGTTTGTCTTCAAAAGTCCATCAGCCGCGCGATGGACGAATAGAACAGGCATTAACTAGGGGCTCTCGGACCCCGCCCCCCACTGCTCCCCCCGCGGGCTGGTCACGTGCCTGCGGCAAGCTCCTGCTGTGACCTCTCCACACAGGCTGGCGGCCGAGGGGCCACAGAAGGACAGTCGGTGTCAGAGTCACATTCCGCGCCCCCAGCCCCCGTCACAGAGCCCAGAATCCAGGAGCCACCCAGGCGGCCGAGCGCCCACGTGACCCGCGCTGGAGGCGGCGTCGAGCTCCTCGCCTCACACCCGGGGCGCCTGTGCGTGTCCCCGCATTGTCTGCGGTCACCCCGGCTGACAGCGCGTCGCAGGAAACGGGCAGCCAATGGCTTTCACGTTCTCCGTCCGCGCGGGACACGGCGAGAGGCCACGTGCTCACCAGGGTGCCATCCCCTCCGCTGCCACCCCTGCGCACTCCCCACTCTGCTGTCCCTGTGAGCCTGTCACACGACTGGAAGCCTGACTGCCCTCACGGAAGGCCAGGGGACCCGCCGTGCTGCCGAGGGCGGCTGTCCAGTTTCCCGGCCCTGACTGTGTCCTCCATCGTCACTCCTCCGGGACCTGGTGTTTGGTCCTCGGTCCTCCACACTGGCCTAGTGTAAGAAGCTTTCTAACGCCAGAAGTTGAAACGTGAGGGCAGCCTGTGACATGAGCCAGCACACGACAACCTGTGGGGGCGCTGTGCGCCTTTTCTGTGCACGTCTGCCTCGGAGACATCTGAAAGTAGACGCGGCGACCTCCGGACCGAGGCTTCCCTCGGGAATTATTTTATCCTCCATCAGCACAGACGGCAGAATCGTCCAGGACACACGGCGGCATCACCACCTCTCGCCCAGAGCCAGGTGAGACACAGAAGCTTCACGCCGCACACCCATCTGAACATTCGTGGGTCCTCGAGACCACACACCTAACTTGTTTGGCCGCCACAAATGCTGCAGCAATGTCTGAAAAGCCCACTGAGGACGGCCGGGCGGTCATGGGTGTCCACCGCACACACAGCTCAGTGGCCGCCGTGGGGACGGAAGGAGACAGGACACGTCGTAGGCCCGCAGGCAGGCCTCTGTCCACTCCCTCCCCCATCGCCTCTCTTCCTGGAAACAACAAGCCTGTTGTGCAGGGTTTCATCATTTCCAGGTGCCTGGGCTTCAAATGCCATCCAGCGCGACACACACTGATGTCACAAAGCCTGGAATGTCTGCTGGGAAAACAGCCGATGAACCCACTGGACACTAAGATCCTGTTTTCATGTCGATATCCTCAGTAACAGAATATGAGGAAAGAGAGGAAGCGCAATAAACAAATATTCCTTACTCACTATCTGTCTCCAGTTATGCCCTGAACGATTCCCATAAACTCAGGTATCAGTTGTTTTTCAAAAAGGAAAAAGACAAAATGCCCTGGAAGTCGGAGCTCTCGGACGGGCTGTGTCTGTGTTGCCACGTTTCTCCCTGCTCTGTGGCCCAGGACCCGCCACATGGGGACCACAGGAGGACGGGGTGCGGCCCTGCTCCCCTAAATTCACCATTTGGGTCTTCTGATGACTTTGCACTCTGATTTTCACACAGAAAACATGCAAAAGCCTATTTTCAATGACGACCGCTCATTCTTTACTGTTGGAAGCTCTCCTCTGATCATTTTCTGATGCTCAAGTTTCTTCTGCTGGAAGTGGGATGGCAGCCCGTCGATGGTTCCTGGGCGCAGGGTGACGGGGACCAGGCTGCGTCCTAGGCAAGGCCCCGGGCCCCCGAGGGTGACGGGGACCAGGCTGCGTCCTAGGCAAGGCCCCGGGCCCCCGAGGGTGACGGGGACCAGGCTGCGTCCTGGGCAAGGCCCCGGGCCCCCCGAGGGTGACGGGGACCAGGCTGTGAACTAGGCAAGGCCCCGGGCCCCCGAGGGTGACGGGGACCAGGCTGTGAACCAGGCAAGGCCCCGGGCCCCCGTGGGTGACGGGGACCAGGCTGCGTCCTAGGCAAGGCCCCGGGCCCCCGAGGGTGACGGGGCTGGTGGTGCTAACACCCACGTGGAGGACAGGCGATGGCTGCCAGGCCCCGGGTCCCTGTGTGCCCAACACGCCCCACTCTGCAAACCCACCGGACCTCTCTCCTAGTGCTGGTTCGGCTGGTACCACCCCAACTGGGAAGGGTCTCCACCCCCCCAAGAAGTTGTCAAACGACTCCTTCCCCACGAGGCCACTTTGCCGAGGCACGACGTGCTCAGAAAGCCACTTCTCAAAGCTTTCCTTTTTAAACCCTTTTTCTTCTCTCTTTTAAAGATGAAGTGAGTTTTGAGTTCCTACCCCGGATGCCTCAGACTGAAGGAAGCCAGGACTCTGCTGTGGCCCTGGGGGGGCTTTCCTGGGGGCCCTCACACAGCAGTCAGAGCCGCCCCCCTGCTGCGAGCACACCGTCACAGAGCTCACGCCCCGCATAGGCCCTGTGGGGGCCACTCCTGCCCTGTGCTCTGGGGGCGCTCACTAGATCACGGCCCTTTGATCCCGTCTAGCTTGGGTGCCTGGACAGGGGCCCCACCAGGCCTTGCTCCCCTCCTGGGTACCAAAGCTCCCTCGCGAGAGAGCGCGTGCTCTCACAGAGCGGCACCACCTGCCAGCTCGTCCCCGCAGACCTGAGACACCAGCACGGGCCACCCGGGCCCCAGACAGCGGTTCTCAGGGCGATGCCCGGGATGGGTCACTCAACAGCCACGCATGCCAGAGCCGTGACCACGGCCACAGCGGTCAGCTACGGCCAACTCAGCAGCCCACCAGCCAGCACGCGAGGAACGAACAGGGTCCTGTACCCGGCGTGTGGTCACGATCATACAACTGCCACCAGTGGCCTGAGGTCCCCCAGCTCCCTGCCGAGAGCGGGCGGCAGTGCCGTGTGGGAATCACAGCACAGTAAACTGGGAGTAAGACACATCAGGGGCCGAAACAAACAAGGAACAGAACCCAAACCAGAAGGAGAGCCGGTGACAGCAGAGCCCGGGTGGGGCGCGGGGCGGCAGGAGAGCCGGTGACAGCAGAGCCCGGGTGGAGCGCAGGGCGGCAGGAGAGCCGGTGACAGCAGAGCCCGGGTGGGGCGCGGGGCGGCAGGAGAGCCGGTGACAGCAGAGCCCGGGTGGGGCGCGGGGCGGCAGGAGAGCCGGTGACAGCAGAGCCCGGGTGGGGCGTGGGGTGGCCGCCCCGGAGCCCGTCCAGGAGGAGAGCCGGTGACAGCAGAGCCCGGGTGGGGCGCAGGGTGGCCGCCCCGGAGCCCGTCCAGGAGGAGAGCCGGTGACAGCAGAGCCCGGGTGGGGTGCAGGGCGGCCGCCCCGGAGCCCATCCAGGAGGAGAGCCGGTGACAGCAGAGCCCGGGTGGGGCGCAGGGTGGCAGGAGAGCCGGTGACAGCAGAGCCCGGGTGGGGCGCGGGGCGGCAGGAGAGCCGGTGACAGCAGAGCCCGGGTGGGGCGCGGGGTGGCCGCCCCGGAGCCCGTCCAGGAGGAGAGCCGGTGACAGCAGAGCCCGGGTGGGGCGCGGGGCAGCAGGAGAGCCGGTGACAGCAGAGCCCGGGTGGGGTGCAGGGTGGCCGCCCCGGAGCCCGTCCAGGAGGAGAGCCGGTGACAGCAGAGCCCGGGTGGGGTGCAGGGCGGCCGCCCCGGAGCCCATCCAGGAGGAGAGCCGGTGACAGCAGAGCCCGGGTGGGGCGCGGGGCGGCAGGAGAGCCGGTGACAGCAGAGCCCGGGTGGGGCGCGGGGCGGCCGCCCAGGAGCCCGTCCAGGAGGAGAGCCGGTGACAGCAGAGCCCGGGTGGGGCGCAGGGTGGCCGCCCCAGAGCCCGTCCAGCAGGCTCTGCACCCGCCAGACTCCCCCCGGTCGTCCTCTCCTCTGATGTTTGAACAAGAAGGCAGCGTGGTACTGAGGTCTGTTCTGTGCAGTTCAGAGCACCGGCAGAGACCTTACCCCGCTCCCACCAAATCGGCACCCGTCCCAGCAACAAATGTAAGTGGCGGTGACCAACACAGACCCCCAAAACAGGTGTTCGGCTCTGGGTGTGGGGACAGGTCAGCCGTGGTCCCAGGGCCCCTGAGAAAGTCGCGCTTTGGGAGCCGACTGTCAGGGTTGAGGGCATTGCCACCAGACGGGCGTCGTCACAGAGGTTTTGAGTCAGGACGTGGCGGGAGCTCAGTGTGAGAAAGGAGGGGGGCGGCAGAGGCTGAAGCCAGTTAGCGGACTCAGAAGAGCCCTGACCCGTCTGGCTGTCCTGGACAGGACGACCAGGTGACCTGAATGAAAGTCGTGCACAGGCACACCGTGGACACGCACAGCCCTAGACTGGCCGCCCGGCTGGCCTTCCCGGCGTTCTCTCTGACCCTCGGTCCACAGGGCAGTGCCCGCGGCTTTCTACACAGTCCACACTGTGCTTCCTCTTTGCCTTTCCGCTGGTCCCTGGACCACAGACCCCTCTGCACATGACGGGCAGGTGGGCACCCGCGTGCACGGTGGGCTCGCCCCGCCGGAAGGGTGGCCTCCAGCACACACACGAGGAGCAGTGACCAGCGCTTGAGCCGGCGGCCCCAATGAGACGGGGCGGCCCTGCTCTGCACCCTGCAGCTGGGTGGGGGGCAAGGTACTGTGTCGGCCGCCATGGGGGGGGGGCTGGGGATGCTGCCTGACCCATTTCAGGAACAGGTGCTCCGTCTGCTTCGAGAGGCTGCTGGTCAGAGCTACGTGTGAGACCGCGGGAGAGCCCAGATGAGCGACAGAGACGGCACGTGCAATGTCTCTCCCCTGGACCACACACAGAGACGGCACGTGCGATGTCTCTCCCCCTGGACCACACACAGAGACGGCACGTGCGATGTCTCTCCCCTGGACGAGCGGCAGAGACGGCACGTGCAATCTCTCCCCTGGACCACACACAGAGACGGCACGTGCGATGTCTCTCCCCTGGACCACACACAGAGACGGCACGTGCGATGTCTCTCCCCTGGACCACACACAGAGACGGCACGTGCGATGTCTCTCCCCTGGACCACACACAGAGATGGCACGTGCGATGTCTCTCCCCTGGACCACACACAGAGATGGCACGTGCGATGTCTCTCCCCTGGACCACACACAGAGATGGCACGTGCGATGTCTCTCCCCTGGACCACACACAGAGACGGCACGTGCGATGTCTCTCCCCTGGACCACACACAGAGACGGCACGTGCGATGTCTCTCCCCTGGACCACACACAGAGACGGCACGTGCGATGTCTCTCCCCTGGACCACACACAGAGACGGCACGTGCGATGTCTCTCCCCTGGACCACACACAGAGATGGCACGTGCGATGTCTCTCCCCTGGACCACACACAGAGATGGCACGTGCGATGTCTCTCCCCTGGACCACACACAGAGATGGCACGTGCGATGTCTCTCCCCTGGACCACACACAGAGACGGCACGTGCGATGTCTCTCCCCTGGACCACACACAGAGACGGCACGTGCAATGTCTCTCCCCTGGACCACACACAGGGAATATTCGAGTGTCCGGGGAATCTGGCCTCAATGAGGGAGGGGTGTGTGCCTCGTGTCACCAGTGAGGCCCGGTGACAGAAAGACCCTCACTGTCTCCTCTGATTCTCTGCTGTGCTGAAAGGCACACCTGGTGGGAGGGCAGGGAGCGCTTCCCGGAGCCTCCTGAGGATGGACCTCGTCCCTGGGAATGAGGGAGGTGGCACCCGGCCGGCCGAGGCTCAACAGCTGCAGCTGTGCCAGGCCACACTGCCAGCTGTGGTGACATCCCTGGAGCGCTGGCCCAGACCGGCTCCCTTCAACAGGAAACTCTGGGGACAATGGTAGGACGCGCCCCCTCCCACAGGTCACCCGCCCCGCGGGCCAGCCTGGCCCCAGGCTCCCTACCCCACACCTTCCCCTGCGCCCGGCAGGGACAAGAGCTTTCTTTCTCTGTTGACAAGTCATTTATTTGCCACAGGAAAGCTCAGAACAGAGACACCCGTGTGTTAGACTGAGAAACTGAGGAAAACACAAGGTGACCCCCAGTACTCCAAGTGGACGGCGAGCAAGTCCTTTGTCCTGCGCCCAGGGCTCCGAGGACGGGCCCGATGCCGGAAGCAGGTGGGTGGAGGAGGGCTATCGGCCGGCCTGTGTGGCCCTGTCACCACCCTGGCCGTGAGACTCAGCAGGAAGCTTCCTGTGTGTCATGTGGGTTGTTACACTCTCGGGTACGTCTGAGCTGGTCTCCACTCTGCTGTCTGTTCATCAGATGCAGCCGGACCTCGTTCTGTTGTGCTCGCAGACACTGCGTTATTCACTACTGTACCTGTGGGGTGCCCCGGGCCGTGCCCGCATAGGACAGCACACCACCCACTGTCTGTGCTCCGACAGTTCCGACCTCCAGCTCCTTCCCGGCTCTCCCCCTCTCCTCGGGACCCCGACTCCCTGAGACCCCACAGGGTTGAGGCTGGGCCGGGGAAGAGCCTGCTATGGCCTCTCAGTGTTCTGGTGACGGGAGGAGTCACTTTAGATCCAACGCTAGAAATGACTCAGTGCAGCGCAGAAGGCCCGGGCGAGCTGAGGCAGGGGACAGCGAGGCCCCTGCACCAGGACCAGCTGCGGCGCAGAGGAAGTCCCCGAGGAGAGTCAGGGAGCTGCCCCAGTGACACACAGGGAGCGGGCAGCCTCCGCGAAGCCTGCGCCCCGAGACACCGCGCGTGGTCCCGACACCCTGCCCATCTCGGGCCGGCGTCGGGGTGGTGCCGGCGTCACCCCTGCTTCCCGAGACGCGCCCTGAAAACTGCCTGCCTCTGCCACCGGGCAGCGTTCCAGGGGCCTCCTCGCCCCGAACCCTCCTCTGGGGCGGCAGAGGTCCTGGAATCGTCAGACAACACCCCTGGTTCCCGATGTCCAGGGCATACCCCCCGCAGGCGGAGTTCTGCCTGCTGACTGACGCACATTTGATTTTGTTCTGTTCTCTCCATACTGCTGGCATCCTGGGAGTAACGAAATAGTCTACCCTGAAGAAGGGTGTGGGGGACCAGTTACACAGCGAGATTCAGACGGTTTCCGGTGCTAGCCAACCTCCAGCTTTCATGGTGGGCGGTAGCGGAGCAACCAAAGTATAAATAAAAAGATAGATTTAACTATAGTAAGTTGTTTTATAAAGATTCATTCTGCCGAACTTAGCAAAAATCCAACATAAAGTATTTATTGTTATATGCTTTAACTTGCTGTAACTCTGCTTTAAAATTTTATAAAGTAAAGTTACTTCCCTACTTTATAAATCACCATGACTGTGGAACCGGTGGGCAGTTAGAAAACTTTACTACAAAAGTGGGCGGTAGGTATAAAAAGGTTGACTACTCCTGGTTTATAAAGCCAATTATCAAGAAGTACTCTTCCCTTTGAATCATGAGAACATTTAAGATGTCTCAGAAACCAGTCAAACAAACCCAGGGGTCTGGAGAGGCTGGACACGAGCGCCGATGCTCTGAGTCCAGGCGCGTCCCGGCCCGGCGCAGACCCGGGCGGGAAGGTTCCTGAGCGTCAGGCTCCACGCCGTCTCGTTGGCTCACTGTCTTTTGCCAACGAAAATGCTGTTTAGCGCTGGGATTGGATGGCGAAGCCATAGGTTCTGGCCGAGAGATTTCCTAAAAATACCAGTTTGGGAAAGAATGTCCGCCCGACGGCCCCTCCCGGGGCCTGCACAGTGGTGTGGCCGTTTACCCCCAGACGCCCGGGCTGTGGGTCTCACCAGGACAGCGGGTTGGGAGGCCAGGCGGGCGGAGTCCTGAGAGGCGGGCGGAAGGTGAGACCCCTCGGCCCCCCGTGAGGGGCCAGGGAGGAGCTCCCCACACGCAGGGGGATCCGAATGCCGACTCTAAAACACGGCGATATTCTGCTATCTCGGGGGCGAACACACGCAAAGGGGACCCTGCTCTCCGCAACGCCGACCGCGGGACGCTTACAGTGACCGTGGGGCGGGTGGAACACGCACACACTCGGAATGACGGGGCTCAGGGCCCCTGGAGCGACTGTGGGGGAAAGACACACTCGGAATGATGGGGCTCAGGGCCCCTGGAGCGACTGTGGGGGAAAGACACACTCGGAATGACGGGGCTCAGGGCCCCTGGAGCGACTGTGGGGGAAAGACACACTCGCAGTGATGGGGTTCAGGGCCCCTGGAGCGACTGTGGGGGAAAGACACACTCGGAGTGATGGGGTTCAGGGCCCCTGGAGCGACTGTGGGGGAAAGACACACTCGGAGTGATAGTGATGGGGTTCAGGGCCCCTGGAGCGACTGTGGAGGAAAGACACACTCGCAGTGATGGGGTTCAGGGCCCCTGGAGCGACTGTGGGGGAAAGACACACTCGGAATGACGGGGCTCAGGGCCCCTGGAGCGACTGTGGGGGAAAGACACACTCGGAATGATGGGGCTCAGGGCCCCTGGAGCGACTGTGGGGGAAAGACACACTCGGAATGACGGGGCTCAGGGCCCCTGGAGCGACTGTGGGGGAAAGACACACTCGGAATGATGGGGCTCAGGGCCCCTGGAGCGACTGTGGGGGAAAGACACACTCGGAATGACGGGGCTCAGGGCCCCTGGAGCGACTGTGGGGGACACACTCGGAATGACGGGGCTCAGGGCCCCTGGAGCGACTGTGGGGGAAAGGATGAGAAGCCTCTTGAGCTCTTTCTAAATGGCCGCCTCAGTGAGAATGCCCTAAACTGCACTTGTTTACGGCCAGCACGCTGTCCCTTCTGTCTGTCCAGCTGAAGAACAACATGAAAGGACACTGACCGCCCGTGGGATTGTGACACGACAGCGCTGTGTTTCGTCACTAACTAAGCACTAACACAACACTGCACCCTGGGCACCCTAACAGTCACCCTGCCCTGAGAGAGTGCGGGGCGTCACGGGAAGATGTCCCCACACACGAGCCCTCTGGCTTACGCGGCTGTCCAAAAGAAGTCCTAAAAGAGGTTTCTAACTGGGGCAGCGGATAAGAGTCACCAGGCTCAGAAAGTTATCTGGAAGGAAAAGGCTAAGTCCTCGCGTGTTTACTCAGCACTCAGAGGAGCTCTGCGTACTCGGAATCGGCAGACGTGTTGATCGGGCACCTGCTCTGGATCGAGCGCGGGGCACCGGGCCCCCCACTTCTCTGCGGAGCCGCTGCCCGGCACACCCGGCGGCTTCATGCAGACGCCACGGACTCTGCTGCAGACGATGCGTGCAGCACAGACGGCCCAGTGAACAAAACTCCAGCAGCAGCAGTGCCCCAGCTTAGAGACCAGCCCCCAAAGAAGACGGCACAGGGGCCTGAGGGAGGGCGTCCAAACACCGAGAAAAGGCTGAGCCCGCCCAAGGCCACACGCAGCACCTTCACAAAGTTTTGTCCCACCTTTCCTGCCACCCGAAACCACGAAGGCTGATGCCACTGTCCGCAGCCTTTGTCTCAGTCTGAGCCGGGCTGCTGAGGTGATCGCACAGCATCACTTTAAGATGAGCAGCAGCAGCAGCAGCAGAGATGCTGGAAGGAGGCGTGGCCCCTGGCCTGATAGTCACAGCTGGTGGCAGTGAGGAGCCTCCACAGGGAACCTCACAGCAGCACTGTTAGAGTGAGGGCCTTGAGTGACATGAACACACACACACACACACTTTCTTCCTGCAGAGATGCAGGAGGGCTTCCTGAAGTAAGTGGCATTTGAGCTCACCTTCAAGGAGGACAGCCTTACACAAGGACGGCAGCAACTAAAAAGGCTCGGGACCTCTAAGAAGTGGCTTTGCTGTTGCAAATGAAGCTCGCCATGGTTATCAGTCACTGAAATACCGGAGCTCCCTGTCCCCCGCCTTCTGGATTATAAAGCACGGACACCAGTCATATTAGATGAGGGCCAACCCTCTTCCAGGATGACCTCATTTTAACGAATAACATTTCCAATGAGCCCATTTCCAAATAAAGCCGGGTTGTGAGGAGCTGGGAGGTCAGACATCAGGATATCAGTTTTTAGGAATGCAATCCAACCATAACATAAAGGCCCTCAAGGAAGAGACACATTGATAAAAAGTTACCTCGCTACTAATTACATCTCGCAGATGTTATTTACAATCATGTGCGCGGTGCTGAGCAGAGGGGGCTTCTTTATTTCCTGTCACCTGCCAGCTCTCTTAGGGAGACGCCTTAGAGACGGGGACGGGCCAGAACCCACAGAACCCGCCATCAGCAGAACTCTGGTCCGGCATCAAGGGCTCGCATTGACTCCAGAACCCACAGACCCTGCCATCAGCTGAGCAGAGGGGGCTTCTTTATTTCCTGTCACTTGCCAGCTCTCTTAGGGAGACACCTTAGAGACGGGGACGGGCCAGAACCCACAGACAGAGCCCGCCATCAGCAGAACTCTGGTGCAGCATCAAGGGCTCGCATTGACTTGATCGAGGACAACATAGGTTGTTCAGACTCTCGCAATGGCCCTGGCTGGCTGGCTCAGTGGTAGAGCATCAGCCCAATGTGTGGATGTCCCGGGTTTGATTCCTGGTCAAGGCACACAGGAGAAGTGACCATCTATTTCACGCCTCCCTTCTCTCTTTTCCTCTCTCTCTCTCTCTCCCCTCTCCAGCAGCCATGGCTTGAATGGTTTGAGCAAGTTGGCCCCAGGTGCTGAGGATGGCTCCACGGCCTTGCCTCAGGTGCTAAAATAGCTCGGTTGCCAAGCAACAGAGCAGCAGCCTCAGAAGGGCAGAGCACTGGCCCTAGATGGAGGTTGCCGGGTGGATCCCAGTCAGGGCACATGCAGGAGTCTATCTCTCTGCCCCCCTGACTCTCACGTAAAAAAACAAATAAAAGAAAGACTCATGCAGTCTCACCCTGTCCCCCCTCATTATTTTCATACACGGTTGAGCACCGGCTGAGGTATCTTAACAACGGCCGAAACATTGTCAGCAAGCCGCGGGAAGCAGGAGGGGCCAGAAAGACCTCCCTGCAGGAAGGTTCCGAACGCCTGCTTGCACCCACACTTCAGGCGCCGGCTTCAGTGCTGGGACGCTGCACTGCTCCGGTTCAGGCCCGGGTCCTCTGTGGTGGCAGCAGAGGGCCCACAGTCAGGGGAGCACTTCACAGAGCAGCAGAAGGCCCACAGTCAGGGGAGCACTTCACAGAGCAGATGAGGGCCCACAGTCAGGGGAGCACTTCACAGAGCGGCCGAGGGCCCACAGTCAGGGGAGCACTTCACAGAGCAGATGAGGGCCCACAGTCAGGGGAGCACTTCACAAAGCAGATGAGGGCCCACAGTCAGGGGAGCACTTCACAGAGCAGAAGGTCCACAGTCAGGGGAGCACTTCACAGAGCAGATGAGGGCCCACAGTCAGGGGAGCACTTCACAGAGCGGCCGAGGGCCCACAGTCAGGGGAGCACTTCACAGAGCAGATGAGGACCCACAGTCAGGGGAGCACTTCACAGAGCAGATGAGGACCCACAGTCAGGGGAGCACTTCACAGAGCAGCAGAGGGCCCACAGTCAGGGGAGCACTTCACAGAGCAGATGAGGGCCCACAGTCAGGGGAGCACTTCACAGAGCAGATGAGGGCCCACAGTCAGGGGAGCACTTCACAGAGCAGCAGAGGGCCCACAGTCAGGGGAGCACTTCACAGAGCAGATGAGGGCCCACAGTCAGGGGAGCACTTCACAGAGCAGATGAGGGCCCACAGTCAGGGGAGCACTTCACAGAGCAGCAGAGGGCCCACAGTCAGGGGAGCACTTCACAGAGCAGATGAGGGCCCACAGTCAGGGGAGCACTTCACAGAGCAGACGAGGGCCCACAGTCAGGAGAGCACTTCACAGAGCGGCCGAGGGCCCACAGTCAGGGGAGCACTTCACAGAGCAGATGAGGACCCACAGTCAGGGGAGCACTTCACAGAGCAGAAGGACCCACAGTCAGGGGAGCACTTCACAGAGCAGATGAGGGCCCACAGTCAGGGGAGCACTTCACAGAGCAGATGAGGGCCCACAGTCAGGGGAGCACTTCACAGAGCGGCCGAGGGCCCACAGTCAGGGGAGCAATTCACAGAGCAGATGAGGGCCCACAGTCAGGGGAGCACTTCACAGAGCGGCCGAGGGCCCACAGTCAGGGGAGCACTTCACAGAGCAGATGAGGACCCACAGTCAGGGGAGCACTTCACAGAGCAGCAGAGGGCCCACAGTCAGGGGAGCACTTCACAGAGCAGATGAGGGCCCACAGTCAGGGGAGCACTTCACAGAGCGGCCGAGGGCCCACAGTCAGGGGAGCACTTCACAGAGCAGATGAGGGCCCACAGTCAGGGGAGCACTTCACAGAGCGGCCGAGGGCCCACAGTCAGGGGAGCACTTCACAGAGCAGATGAGGGCCCACAGTCAGGGGAGCACTTCACAGAGCAGATGAGGGCCCACAGTCAGGGGAGCACTTCACAGAGCAGATGAGGGCCCACAGTCAGGGGAGCACTTCACAGAGCAGATGAGGGCCCACAGTCAGGGGAGCACTTCACAGAGCAGATGAGGACCCACAGTCAGGGGAGCACTTCACAGAGCAGCAGAGGGCCCACAGTCAGGGGAGCACTTCACAGAGCAGATGAGGGCCCACAGTCAGGGGAGCACTTCACAAAGCAGATGAGGGCCCACAGTCAGGGGAGCACTTCACAAAGCAGATGAGGGCCCACAGTCAGGGGAGCACTTCACAGAGCAGAAGGTCCACAGTCAGGGGAGCACTTCACAGAGCAGCAGAGGGCCCACAGTCAGGGGAGCACTTCACAGAGCAGCCGAGGGCCCACAGTCAGGGGAGCACTTCACAGAGCAGCCGAGGGCCCACAGTCAGGGGAGCACTTCACAGCGCAGATGAGGGCCCACAGTCAGGGGAGCACTTCACAGAGCAGAAGGACCCACAGTCAGGGGAGCACTTCACAGAGCAGATGAGGGCCCACAGTCAGGGGAGCACTTCACAGAGCGGCCGAGGGCCCACAGTCAGGGGAGCAATTCACAGAGCAGATGAGGGCCCACAGTCAGGGGAGCACTTCACAGAGCGGCCGAGGGCCCACAGTCAGGGGAGCACTTCACAGAGCAGACGAGGGCCCACAGTCAGGGGAGCACTTCACAGAGCGGCCGAGGGCCCACAGTCAGGGGAGCACTTCACAGAGCAGATGAGGGCCCACAGTCAGGGGAGCAATTCACAGAGCAGATGAGGGCCCACAGTCAGGGGAGCACTTCACAGAGCAGATGAGGACCCACAGTCAGGGGAGCACTTCACAGAGCAGATGAGGACCCACAGTCAGGGGAGCACTTCACAGAGCAGATGAGGACCCACAGTCAGGGGAGCACTTCACAGAGCAGATGAGGGCCCACAGTCAGGGGAGCACTTCACAGAGCGGCCGAGGGCCCACAGTCAGGGGAGCACTTCACAGAGCAGATGAGGACCCACAGTCAGGGGAGCACTTCACAGAGCAGAAGGACCCACAGTCAGGGGAGCACTTCACAGAGCAGATGAGGACCCACAGTCAGGGGAGCACTTCACAGAGCAGATGAGGGCCCACAGTCAGGGGAGCACTTCACAGAGCGGCCGAGGGCCCACAGTCAGGGGAGCAATTCACAGAGCAGATGAGGGCCCACAGTCAGGGGAGCACTTCACAGAGCAGACGAGGGCCAAAGTCAGGGGAGCACTTCACAGAGCAGAGGACCCACAGTCAGGGGAGCACTTCACAGAGCAGATGAGGGCCCACCATCAGGGGAGCACTTCACAGAGCAGATGAGGGCCCACAGTCAGGGGAGCACTTCACAGAGCAGATGAGGGCCCACCATCAGGGGAGCACTTCACAGAGCAGATGAGGGCCCACCATCAGGGGAGCACTTCACAGAGCAGATGAGGGCCCAAAGTCAGGGGAGCACTTCACAGAGCAGAGGACCCACAGTCAGGGGAGCACTTCACAGAGCAGATGAGGGCCCACAGTCAGGGGAGCACTTCACAGAGCAGCCGAGGGCCCACAGTCAGGGGAGCACTTCACAGAGCAGCAGAGGGCCCACAGTCAGGGGAGCACTTCACAGAGCAGCCGAGGGCCCACAGTCAGGGGAGCACTTCACAGAGCGGCCGAGGGCCCACAGACAGGGGAGCACTTCACAGAGCAGATGAGGGCCCACAGTCAGGGGAGCACTTCACAGAGTGGCCGAGTGTCCACAGTCAGGGGAGCACTTCACAGAGTGGCCGAGTGTCCACAGTCAGGGGAGCACTTCACAGAGCAGCTGAGCCTGCCTCACGTGACGTTCTCGCCAGGCTGACGGCTGCTCCTTCTTTCCGCTGACTTCTGTTAACGGCAGGCACGGTGTTTTCTGACCGGCTCACCTGTCCTTGTCTGTTGCTCCCCTTCCTCGGGAAATTAGCTGTAAGAGTTTTTTCAGACCTGTGAGAGAGATGGGTTCTTTCAGAAAGGACTCGCATCAGCCATGAGACTGGGGGTGGGGAGGTGCTAACGACACCAGCAGGGACCCCTTCTGATACATTAGTCCCTGTGCCTTGAGGTGTTTTCCGACTCCCAGTTTTCACTGTACAGCGGAAAGGGGGAGCTGTGCTGGCAGTCCTCGGGACGGGAGGGGTCGGCCCCCATGCCAGGCACGTTGTCTCCACCCTGTGGGGTGGCCTGCACGGTCTCAGACCTGACTCCCCTCTCTGCCCACTCGGGCTGGAAAGCACGGGCTCGGGTCAGCAGATCTGTGCAGTGCTGGTGGGCGAGGCGGGTTAACATGCCCGAGTCACCTGATTCCGGCTTCCACCTACGGTTGGACCTGGTATTTTCTCATTATCCTGTCGTTTCATAGGTGCTTTCAGAATGACTTTCACAATTATTTTACCCAGCATTCTTAGTTGTTTTAAGTGGAAGAGTCAACCCCAACACCAAGCCAATCCTGTGACCGAGATTCCCACAGCCCATCAATCTCGGAGTCCCAAGGATGGTCCCTCTAGCCGGGGGCTGAATGCTTCTCCAGGCCAGCCCGGAAGACCTGATGACCCACCGCCTCTCCTCACCGCCTCTCCTCAGGTCCCCTCCGACCTCCCTTCCTGCAGTCTCTCCTCTGCAAGGCCCTCCAGGGCCCCGTGAACCAGGTCTCCTCCCGCGGAGCACACAGGAGGCTGCACCGCACTCCCGGCGAAGTCTGTGCCCCGGCTGGGACCACGGGAGCCGCACACTCACTCCCGGTGAAGTCTGTGCCCCGGCTGGGACCACGGGAGCCACATACTCGCTCCCGGTGAAGTCTGTGTCCCAGCAGGTCCACGGGAGCCACTCGCTCACTCTCGGTGAAGTCTGTGCCCCGGCCGGGACCACGGGAGCCGCACACTCGCTCCCGGTGAAGTCTGTGTCCCAGCAGGTCCACGGGAGCCACACACTCGCTCCCGGTGAAGTCTGTGCCCCGGCTGGGTCCACGGGAGCCACTCGCTCACTCCCGGTGAAGTCTGTGTCCCAGCAGGTCCACGGGAGCCGCACACTCGCTCCCGGTGAAGTCTGTGTCCCAGCAGGTCCACGGGAGCCACACACTCACTCCCGGTGAAGTCTGTGTCCCAGCAGGTCCACGGGAGCCACTCGCTCACTCCCGGTGAAGTCTGTGCCCCGGCCGGGTCCACGGGAGCCACTCGCTCACTCTCGGTGAAGTCTGTGCCCCGGCCGGGACCACGGGAGCCGCACACTCGCTCCCGGTGAAGTCTGTGTCCCAGCAGGTCCACGGGAGCCACACACTCGCTCCCGGTGAAGTCTGTGCCCCGGCTGGGTCCACGGGAGCCACTCGCTCACTCCCGGTGAAGTCTGTGTCCCAGCAGGTCCACGGGAGCCGCACACTCGCTCCCGGTGAAGTCTGTGTCCCAGCAGGTCCACGGGAGCCACTCGCTCACTCCCGGTGAAGTCTGTGTCCCGGCAGGTCCACGGGAGCCACTCGCTCACTCCCGGTGAAGTCTGTGTCCCGGCTGGGTCCACGGGAGCCACTCGCTCACTCCCGGTGAAGTCTGTGCCCCGGCCGGGTCCACGGGAGCCGCACACTCGCTCCCGGTGAAGTCTGTGCCCCGGCCGGGTCCACGGGAGCCACTCGCTCACTCTCGGTGAAGTCTGTGTCCCAGCAGGTCCACGGGAGCCACTCGCTCACTCCCGGTGAAGTCTGTGTCCCGGCAGGTCCACGGGAGCCACTCGCTCACTCCCGGTGAAGTCTGTGTCCCGGCTGGGTCCACGGGAGCCACTCGCTCACTCCCGGTGAAGTCTGTGTCCCGGCTGGGTCCACGGGAGCCACTCGCTCACTCCCGGTGAAGTCTGTGTCCCGGCTGGGTCCACGGGAGCCACTCGCTCACTCCCGGTGAAGTCTGTGCCCCGGCCGGGTCCACGGGAGCCGCACACTCGCTCCCGGTGAAGTCTGTGCCCCGGCTGGGTCCACGGGAGCCACACACTCGCTCCCGGTGAAGTCTGTGCCCCGGTCGGGACCACGGGAGCCGCACACTCGCTCCCGGTGAAGTCTGTGCCCCGGCCGGGACCACGGGAGCCGCACACTCGCTCCCGGTGAAGTCTGTGCCCCGGCCGGGTCCACGGAGTGGTGCTGGGTGGATCTCAGCACACCGCCTTCCCTGTTCACTCCCTTCCGCTCCACAGCCTCGTGTTTGGCGCACAAGCCTCCTCTCTGCAGGAGTAAACTTCCTTCGCTCTGGAAGGCTATCTGACGGGAGGGACTAATAGACTCTTTTTTGTTTCTTAAGAGAGAGGAGATAGAAAGTGGGGGGCGGTGGGAAGCATCCACTTGTACTATTTACTTCTCGTATGTGCCCTGACCAGGCAAGCCCACGGTTTCTAACCAGCAACCTCAGCGTTCCGGGTCGACACTTTACCCACTGCGCCACCTCAGGCCAAGCCAGATGGTTCTTGTTAAGTAAGGGGACACTCGGATGGGAGACGTCACTGAAAGTGCCCCTGGCGGTTCAGTCAGGCGTCCGTGCACGGCGTCCGGGCTCGGTGTGACCCAGGTCAGCAGGGAGGTCTCTCAGCACTGTCCCTGGACCATGGAGTGACCACTTCAGACTGTACGTAGCTGGGCTATGAACAGGATCGGGTCTCCAACTCACCCCTCTCGGGGATGGATGGCACAGACCTCTACTTCTCTACTGTTGCCTCACTCACTGGGCTGGTGGCTTGGTCACCAGAGGGGACAGGCTAGTTGCTGGCTGTGTGCTGGGGGGGGCTTAGCAGTTCTTACTGCGTCTGTGTGCACAGATGTATGCGTGAGTGGGCGTTAACCTCTGCATCTGACGTGGAGTTCCTCTGCATTAAAAAGATGATGGTCTTTTGACCTGTGTCTTAAACTGCATCTCATGTCCCTTACTTAGTGACTTGACTCGAGACCTGTTGAGTTTCGCCCATTATGTGTCATAGGACCAGCAGAGGGAGCAGGCGAGCGCTGACGGTGGATTTGACATTTGCAAGCTCCTATAGGTAACACCTTTAGCAGTTCTTTTTTTTGTTTGTTTAAATTTTTATTGTAGTCAAGCAAAACTTTTGACCAATAGGTTAAAAAGCTCCCTGAAACATGCATTAGGATTTTGGGGAGAAGAATATTACTTTCTGTAACTACTCTGTTATTGTGAGGGGTTTCAAACACCACTGCTACATAAATGTCCTCTCTTTGCAGGCTTTGCAAGCTTACTGCCTTTCACCTTTCTTTTGTATCAATCTTTCTTTGACTTTAGACCCTTTCCTTGAGTGACATACTTTGGGGAAGATCAGTTTATTATTAATGGAGTGAGTACCAAAGAAACAGAAAAAGATAGGGGTTAAGAAAAAAAAGGGGTGGTAGAGTGTCAGCCCAGCGTGCAGATGTCCTGGGTTCAATTCCCGGTCAGGGCACAGAGAAGCACCCATCTGCTCCCCCTCTCCCCCACTCCCATCCCTTAGGCAGCCATGGCTCGACGGGAGCAAGCTGGCCCTGGCCATGGCCTCTGCCTCAGGCACTAAGAAGAACTTGGTTGCTGAGCAATGGAGCACTGACCCTCAATGTGCAGAGCATCGCCCCCTATTGGGCTTGCTGAGTGGATCCCGGCTGGGGTCCATGTAGGAGTCTTTTGCTCAGCCTCCCCTCCTCTCACTGAATAAAAAAATGTGTAAAAAAAAAAAAAAAAAAAAAAAAAAGAGAGAGAGAAGAAAAGGGGAGTGTATCCATATTAGATTATCAGGAGAGACTTAAATCTTTGGTGGACAGCCCCCTAGGGCCCATGAAGGCACAAGGCAGGCATGGAGTGTTTTTTATACACTGGAATGCAAGCATCATTTCCTTTTATGCAAAACTGTTTACCATACTTCTAGAATCATTCTTCAAAAACTATATATAATTCTTCAAAAACACTTTTCATAACAGGAACTCCATAATCAAGCCTAATTTCCCATAGGAAGATTTTTTATATCAAGTCGGATGGACGGGAATACCCAAAGGGTGCCTTGTGCTTGGACTGTTTTACTTCTTTGACTTAAGTGATTTTATTTATGTTAACCTACAACCAAGAGAGATAATCTATCTTCATGTAAATAGCACACACGACATTTTTATCTCTCGTTTTAAAACGTTTCTCTATAATTAAGATAAAATTTTATAAAGTTACATTAAACAAAGGTTAATGTTGAGGGCATGAAGCCACTTTTTTCTTTCCTTTCCTTTCCTTTCCTTTTTTTTTTTTTTTTTTTTAAGTGAGAGGAAGGCAGCTAGAGAGACAGACTGCTGCATGCAATCCGACCGGGATCCACCCAGCATCCCCCGTCTGGAGCCAATGCTCGAATCAACCAAGCAGTTCTCAGCACCTGGGGCTGGTGCTTGAACCAATTGAGCCACTGGCTGTGAGAGAGGAAGAGAAAGAGAGAAGGGGGAGAGGGAGGAAGGGAGAAGCAGATGGTTGATTCTCCTATGTGCCCTGAATGGGGATCGAACCTGCAAGCCAGACTGACACTCTAGCCACTGAACCAACTGGCCAGGGCCTAAGCCACTTAAAAAAAATTCATTCTGAGAGAAATCAAGTTTTTAGTAGAATGGCTAAGACAAGAGACTAGCCACATTTATTTTTCTACAAGCAACAGAATTTGAAATCTCTACAATCTTATTGAAATGAATTTAGGTACATTTCATATGCAATTATAACTCATAAACCCACCTCAGAATTTCTAATGTTGTTCGTCAAAGGAAAGGTTTTATTGATTTTAGACAGGTCATTGGTGACAGAATCATCACAGACACCAACCCAGTAAAAGAAAATGTTTAGCGTTACATTCTACAGGGAGAAAACAGGACACAGAATTACGGGCAAAAATACTATCAGGCTAATGCACTCATCATTGTTTTAGAATTTCACCCACTGGCTTTTTAAAGTTATGATTTGTACCTTGACCTTTTGGGCATTTTTTTTTTATGAGATGATAAACTATTATTCCATAAAAATATCAGAGAATGAAAATATTTAAAAATCAAACAGCACTTGGGAGAACTTTTTATAACAGCAGAATTATATAAACCAAAATATTCCTTAAAACCCATGGCATTCATGAGTAAATCTTTAAAAAAAAAAAATAGTTACTTGGATCCATCCCAAGTCTCTAGTAAATAAGGAGCTCTTCTTCCCCAATCTTTACGGTCACACATTACACACAGAGTGGTTGTAAAACACACATGTTCTCTAGCAGATGCTGTGCTGGTTTCTGGCAGGAAAAACTGTAAAAAATTCAAGAATCTTTTAAACTTCCTTTTAAAAAAAACTCTGTCCTCTTCAAATGTCTTTTAGCCATAATTACACAAACAAACATTCAGGTGTGTGAGAATGAACGAGAATTTCTGGTACCTGTTTAATTGAGCGAGCTTACATGATGAGTGACAGCCACCCACGACGTCCCACGGGCGGTGAAGACTCTCCCATCAGCACCGACCCTGTGCTGTCACATAGAAGCCACAGGTAACTGTCACAAGGGCGGCCGGACGCGCCCCTGATGTCCGCACGCCTCTCTGCCCCGCAGATGAGGGCGCACCTGCTTCCCAGGAAAGGGACCTGCCTGGGACACACCTGCTGGGGGGCCTTCTCTCCCTCCTCGGCAGGTAGATCCTTCATCCAACAAGACAGACGTCCCTCACCTTCCGCAGAGGTGAGCCCATGCAGCCTGCCAGCCGCCGCCCGCTCGGTGGGCACACTCAGTGGGTTCTCCAAATATAGGTTATTTCAGATGCAACTAGGGCAGGAAACTGTGCTAAACTAGGCATCCGACTTCATTTCAGGAAGTTTAAATTCTTTAAAAAAATTTAATTATTTGTATTTATTTACTCATTTTAGAGAAGAAAGAGAGAGAGAGAGAGAGAAGGGGAGAGGAGCAGGAAGCATCAACTCCCATGTGCCTCGACCAGGCAAGCCCAGGGTTTCGAACCGGTAACCTCAGAGTTCCAGGTCGGCGCTTTATCCACTGCGCCACCACAGGTCAGGCAGGAACTTTAAATTCTAAAGGGAACACCATATTCTTCCAGCCACCTCCAACGGGCGACACTAAAGAGGCAAAGACAGGAGGATAAAACTGTTAACGCCAGAAAACCTGAGAACACAGCTCAGACGCGCCGTGACGCCGTGGAGACGGCCGACAGCAGGCTGCACTCTCCTCGGTTAGGAAGACGGCCTGCCCTCACGTCTGCGCCGACGTGCGCGCCTCCGAGACGTGCGCGCCTCCGAGACGTGCGCGCCTCCGAGACGTGCGCGCCTCCGAGACGTGCGCGCCTCCGAGACGTCTCTGCCTCGCCCATGCCCCGGGGCCAGGAGACCGAAGCAGACGTGTGCAGGGACCCCGCTGACCCACGGCCACAGAGGACCTTGATCCGTCAAGCGCGACTCCGTCACGTCACGTCACGTCACGTCACGTCACGGGGGACGTATGTCTGCGCACAGAGGTGACAGCCAATGAGAAACGGCAAATCATCCTCTCCCAAAAAAGCCCGAGCTCGGCCATGTTAAAACCCTGGCAGGGCAGGAACCGCCGCCTGACACTCATCAGCACGAAGGTCCAGGCCGGGCCGGAGCTGCGTCTGCCACCTCCTCGCTGCGTCGCTCCCCCCCCACACCGGAGGGAGGTTCGCCTTCTTGGGTCGTGTGCGCACGTGAGTGTGGATATATACTTAGGCTTCCTTCTTTCTTTATCTGCTCTTTACGGTAACTTCTAAGGGGCTTTTCCTTTGGTACTTTTCTCAAATCCCACGGCTGGGAATTGTCCCGCGCAGCCTGCCAGCCAGAGTCAGCGGCCTGGCGAGAGGCGGGCCCAAGTTGTTGCAGAATGGCTCCGGAGTCCGTCTGGGGTCTTCGAGTTCAGGTCCGCGGATCTCGGGGTGCGGCAGGAACGGAGATCGGTGGCTGTCATGAAGGCGTCTCTGGCGGGAGCCTGCCTTTGGGTAGCTGACTTTTTTTTTTTTTTTTTGCCAGCTGTGGTTTCTTCTTTAGCTCTTATTCACCAATGCACACAATTTGCATTAAAAACAACTTTTTCTCTTAACAACTTCATGTCCAGTGAACTCTCTAGTGGCTTTCCCTGCACTCTGGACATCAGTTTGGACGTCAACATGTTGGCTGATGTTGTTCAGCTGATTCTGAAAAGGCCGGGGTGGGGGAGGTGGCCGAGATGTCCCCGAGGGTCCTGAGTGTGCCCGGCTGTCGGCAGAGGCCCCAGCCTTGCTTCTCAGGTGTGTCAGCGCCGACAGCTCCTCCTCCTGGCACGGCACTTCCCCAAATCAAGGCACCGCTGTCCCGTGCACCTGCCCCCGGCACCGCGGACACCCACAGGCAGCGGGGACCTGAGGGGCACAGAGGAGTGCCGGGTGCCGGGACCACGCAGGCACGAGGCTGAGCCCGGAGCCTCCGGAAAGACCCCGTACAGACACCCCTGTGAGCAGGTCCGAGAGCGTCCGTGCACCCTCCCGTCGGGGGAGGGCTTCTCCAACCACATGTCTGCCATGCACACTTTCTGGGAGTGTGACAGTCTGGAAACCAGTCCCCTCCCTCCTCGGGCCAGGCCATGCGCCCCCTGATCTGTTCCACAATGTCACTACCCAATGAAACACCAAATATTAAAGTGGCTTGCTGGAATGACAGCTGAGGCCCTGCGGCCAAATCAGAACCTCTTTCTGGCCACCCCAGGCTTTGCGCTGGTTCAGACTTGGCGTCTTTTGGTTGCTGGCTCTGAGACCCCATCCAGACGGGTCTCCGGAAGGAGGTGGTCGGTCAGACTCCTGACCCAGACAAGAGAGGACCTACATCCACACGGGCCCACATTCCTGGAGGATCAGGGAGGCCACAGCCAGCTGGAGGGGCTGCGTCCCCTGGCCCGGTGGCAGCTGTCCCAGGGCCAGCGCCTCTTCCTGAACTGCAGAAGGCGGGTCTAGAACAGGGCACGGGGCTGACGCCTGTCCTGTTGGTCGCTGCTGGCCACTGGCACAGCCCCAGCCTGCGGCCCCCTCGGGGGGGGGGGGGCTGCCTTCCTCGGTGACCATCGTCAGCGGGCAGCCCTGCCCGGGGCTGGCGCTGCGTGAGAGGAACTGTCCCCAGGGCGTCTCCTCACATCGCACTCCAGACCCAGCCTCCATGGGGGGCTCTGTCTTGGGGCAGGTGCTCAGTCACAGGTGCCTTTCCCTGCCTGGTCCTCCCTACCCCGCCTCGTCCACCTTCGCCGTTCCAGCCGCACCGTGGCCGGAGGCAGGGGAGAGGGTCGTGCACGCTGGCTGGGCACCCGGGGTGGCCTTGCAACCACACCACGCCCCGCAGCTCCCAGGGGGTCTAGCTCAGCGGCCACCGCACTGCAGCCCAAGTCTGTTTTGAACGGCCAGCGAGCCAGGAGTGGTTTTTATATTTCTAAATGGTTGGGAAAAAAGTCAGAAAAGACTATTTCATGGCATGTGAAAATTAGAAGAAATTCCAATGTCTGTGTCCACATGGCTGGCAAAGCAGAAGACATTTACTATCTGACCCTTCGCAGTAGAACGTGCCGGCCCCCGGCCTAACTAGGGCCCCCCCAGCTCTCTGCTGGTCACTGCCACTTCGGAGCCCACGAAGGGCTGCTCAGGGCACGCTGTGACCCGGAGGGACAGGTAGGGCAGCAGCCACGCCACCTGCCTGAGGGCCAGGGCCCTGGAGACGGCCCCGTGCTCTACTGTGCGCCCACACTGCCCAGGCCACAGGCCACAGCCCACCAGGACGGGCCCTCCCTCACCGGCCCCCCCTGCCCCAGGGTGCCGCGAAGCCTCTGGCTCAGAACTGGTGGAGGAGCCCAGGGGACACCCTCTGTCTGAGGCGCCCTGTTTGCCCGGGGACAGAGAAATGACAGAATACCACAACTGCTTTGCCCGGGGACAGAGAAATGACAATACCACAACCGCGGTATCAGAGAAGCCTTGAAATAGCCTTTTCAAGTGGAAAATAAATTTAGGACAAATTCCGCCCTACACCTGGGCTTCACATCCAGAGAACACCACGGTCACAGTACTCCGCGGTGGAGAACCAGAACCGGGTTCCGTTTACCAGAAAGAGCCGACGGAGAGAGGAGACCCATCTTACGAGTAGGGAAACTGAGGCCCGGAGCAGCTCAGCACTGGTGTCAGATCTCCCCGATCCGGGGCTCTGCCCGCGTCTCTGCAGCCAGGACGGGCGGCCCTTCTCCACTCTGCCTTCCGCAGACCGGGCACGGACCCAGCACGCGCGGACTCAGACACCCTCTCTGCTCTGTGCCCCCCCGGAGCGCGGTCCCTGTCTCCCCGTGTGGCAGACCAGACTCTCTCGGGAAGAGACACGTCCCCTTCACTCAGATGTGCAGTGACGACACCTGCCAGGGGACGGGTCTGATCAGGGCACGGTGCCAAGTGCCCGTGGGAGCCTGAGACACCTGAGAAAAGCGTCTCCGAGCTCTACTGCTGGGAGAGCCACGGACACGGCCACTGTCCCGACCGCTCCACAGCTGAAGGGACTTTCCCAGTTAGAATATTTCAGTCTGAGCTGGGTGCAGAGGAAGGAGGTTTTCCCCAGCGAGGTTCGTGGATCTCGGGGTGTGGACCCGGCTCCAGAGGTTACCTGGGAGCCAGCCCGCGAAGAGAAGGGGCGCTCGTAAACGTCTAGTGACGTCTCTTGAGAGCCCATCCCAGGAGAACTGAATTCACTGTACACCAGGAACTAAAATCGTAACTGTGTGTTCACCTGTGTCGACGTAATAAGTCGGAACCTGTGGACAATTTTTACGGGTTTGTTTGAGCCAAGCCGGCGACAACCGCTTAGCCGCGGTTTCCCGGCGGACCGCGCAGTGCTCAGGAGAACGGCAGTTTTGCAGCCGACTTCAGGCATCCGAACCAGTGGCAGGAGGGGCAGGGGGTCCCAGGAAACCCATGGTGGTCGATTAGGGCGGGCGGGGGGGGGCAAAGCGGGGAGATCTCCGGGACTTTCACACTGGTGGGGGGCAGGTGCTAATTAACATTACAGGGGAACAATGACACCCCGCGTCTCCGCCTAGCTGGTGGTGTGCCCTGAGGGGTCTGGAAAAGGAGATCACGCTGACGTTTCACAGGTGTGTCACCCTAGATGCGGAGGGACACAGGCTCAGCTACAGTCCAGACTGACCTTCGGGCGGCACTCCGCCACAACCTGCTTCTCTCATCAGGCACCTGTGTGTTCCCACCACCCTCTGCGGGCACTGCAGGTCTGTGTGCCTGGGGTGTGCGGGCCGGCACTACGCCACCACCTGCTTCTCTCGTCAGGCACCTGTGTGTTCCCACCACCCTCTGCGGGCACTGCAGGTCTCTGTGCCTGGGGTGTGCGGGCCGGCACTACGCCACAACCTGCTTCTCTCGTCAGGCACCTGTGTGTTCCCACCACCCTCTGCGGGCACTGCAGGTCTGTGTCTGGGTGTGCGGGCCGGCACTACGCCACAACCTGCTTCTCTTGTCAGGCACCTGTGTGTTCCCACCACCCTCTGCGGGCGCTGCAGGTCTCTGTGCCTGGGTGTGCGGGCCGGCACTACACCACCACCTGCTTCTCTCCTTAGGCACCTGTGTGTTCCCACCACCCTCTGCGGGCACTGCAGGTCTGTGTCTGGGTGTGCGGGCCGGCACTACGCCACAACCTGCTTCTCTTGTCAGGCACCTGTGTGTTCCCACCACCCTCTGCGGGCGCTGCAGGTCTCTGTGCCTGGGTGTGCGGGCCGGCACTACACCACCACCTGCTTCTCTCCTTAGGCACCTGTGTGTTCCCACCACCCTCTGCGGGCACTGCAGGTCTGTGTGCCTGGGGTGTGCGGGCCGGCACTACGCCACAACCTGCTTCTCTCCTTAGGCACCTGTGTGTTCCCACCACCCTCTGCGGGCGCTGCGGGTCTCTGTGCCTGGGGTGTGCGGGCCGGCACTACGCCTCAGCCTGCTTCTCTCGTCAGGCACCTGTGTGTTCCCACCACCCTCTGCGGGCACTGCAGGTCTGTGTCTGGGTGTGCGGGCTGGCCCTGCCTTGCCGGGCTTAGCACGTGGCCTGTCCGTCCTCCGCACCTGGAAGCTGACCTTGCGTGACACAGACTGACAGCGGTGTTCACAGGTGGATGGGGTCAGCCAGGGCACCACCAGATCTGCACCGTGCAGGGTGCGCAGCCTGTGCTGTGTGCGGAGGGGCGAACAGGTGGTGTTTGTCCCGCCTGCAGTCCGGCTGGGGAGGGAGCAGACTGTGGGTGTCTGAAGAAGTGCTGAGCTCTGGTCATCAAGGAAGTCACCTGGGGGACTGACAGAGCCACAGAGCAGAGCAGCAAAGCCTGGGGGCGGGGGCGGAGGAATACCATTAGGGACTGACAATACATCACAGACCAGGACACCAGAGCTTCCTTACAGGGGAAGTGGTCCGCCTGGCTCAGTCTGAGTGGCAGGGATTTTACTGATCCTGGAAACTATGCCAGCAAACGATGGGATGTGAGCACACCCTGATCTAACAGAGGAGTGCATGTGTTTCCCTCGCCATATCCTCTGATTAAGTCCTGATTACACCACCCCGTTCACTGGAGCTTAAGGGACCCCTCCTCCGCCCAGGTGTTTTAGGGTTATTCTGCATACTGAAGTGGTATGGTGCTGAAAAGATCAGATGTTGGAGCTCAGAAGCAGACCTTCCGAATGTGATTTAACAAATCACGATCTGCCTACGAAACTGGTTGCAAACGAACACCCGGTGCTCTGAGCTGACAGTTCAGAAATCCCGGAGCCGTCTGACCCCGCCCCCCCTCCCCCGCTCAGCCAGCCTTTACAAGGGGAGTGAGGCTTCTTCCTCTCTGCTGCCATCACAAAAATAAACCGAAGTCCTCACATACTTGCAGTCTGCCTCTTCCTAAAGGGAAAAACAGGAGCACCCTCCTGTGCTCTCCAGTTACTACCTCAGGGGTCCTGCCAGCTGCCAGCCCTGCAGCCCCGGTTGGGCGGGGCTCTCTGGAGGAGACACTCCCGGAGGGCGGTGCCCCTGGGATGCCTGGGGGTCCCGGGAGCCGTGGTGGCTCCCAGGGGGTCTGTGCAGCTCGCAGCCCCGGCTGCAGGCAGGCGGGCTGCGGGCTGGGGATTTTCCTGTTGCCTGCCTGCTGACCCCCTACAGGAAGATAAGGGACAAGCCAGGAGGGCGGAGCAGCCCGCTACACATGTCTGGCCGCTCTTATCAACTTATCATATAAGGGAAGGAGAGTGATTGATGCGGATCCTGACAGGGCAGAGTCTGGGGCAGAGAAACAAAGCAGCATCCACAGGGGTCTCCAGACGCACGCAGCCCTCCCGCGCGAGTGGCAGCGGCTGCGGCAGGGGCCACGGGCAGCCGGGACACCGAGCGAGCGTGCTGCTCGGAGAACAGGGGCTGGGCTCCCACGGATGGACCCTAGGCCGTGTGGCTGAGCGCTGCCGCAGCGAGGACAGACCGCTCTGGACGGGGCTCCCATGCGGCCAGCAGCTTGCTGAGCGGCTGCTTCATCGCCCACAGGAAAGAGGAAGAATGTGGCAGCTTGTTCTCTTGGCTCTGAGCTGGGACCTGGCCGTGGCCGCAGCCTATAGCAACTTTCGGCGGAGCATGGACAGCGTCGGCCGGAGGCAGTACCAAGTCCAGCACGGCTCCTGCAGCTACACGTTCCTGCTGCCGGAGACGGACAACTGCCGCGCGCCCCCCGGCCCCTTCGTGCCCAACGCGGTGCAGAGGGACGCGCCGCTGGACTACGACGACTCGGTGCAGCGGCTGCAGGTGCTGGAGAGCATCATGGAGAACAACACCCAGTGGCTGATGAAGGTAGGGGCTCCCTCTGCAGAGCCGGTCCGTGGTAACGCGGGGGAGAGCAGGGGGAGCCGGTGGTCCGTGGTAACGCGGGGGAGAGCAGGGGGAGCCGGTGGCCGGTACCCCGATGAACTGTGAGAAAGTTCTCCTGCCCTGTGCCGGGGTGCGGACGCCGTGGCAGGACGGGGAGGACAGCCCGAAGGGACAGAGAGGGAACTGGACAGCCAGGTGTCTCTGCGAACAGGGAGGAGCCCTGGCCGGGGGCTCTGGTCAAGTCGTTTGGGCTCAAGGGCCGTCTGGGGCTGGCCGAGGGTGTGTGGGGGAGCCAAGGGCAGCCGCTGCCCGGGGCAGGAAAACCGTGACAATCCCGTTAATTACTGATACCTAGCGGATGGAGGAAAGTGCTTCACCAATTTCCTGAATTTATTTACTAAAATAGACTGCGGCTCTCGGTAAATGGGAGGAAATTGAACGAGGCAGACCTGACTGACGTTTCTCAGAAGCCTGGCTTTACCCCGTAGGGGCCATCACTCATTAGGGAGCAAGGTTTCTGCGTGTCTGGGGGCTGGGGGGGGGGTGAGCGCCGTAGCCCCTGCAGTGCCCGCGCTGGCTCTGAAGGGGACCCGCGCGGGATGGGGCGCAGGGTCAGATCCGCTGCCCGAATGCTGTGAGGAGGGGGTTGTGTTTCCCTGTAAAGCTGGGAGCCGCTGACACAGATGCCACCCCCCCACACACACACTTCATTTTCTGTGGACTGCGTGTGTTCCGGGGAGGCTCAGACAAGCCCTGGCAACGGGACTGGCGGTGGGGTGCCGGAGTACTTCCCACGCAGGGCTCGCGGGGGAGGGACGCGCCTATCACAGCCACACAGGAACTCGCACAGGCTGGCTCTCTGCATTCAAAACTTTGCCCCAGAAAAAGTGCAATTAGGCGCCGTCTTTCATTCCGCCGTGAACTCTGTTAGGATACCTTGCCTTAATCTCAGAACAGATCTGGGCGCCTAATCTGTGTTTCTCATTAACTCCCGCCTTCGCCTGCTTGGGAGAGGAAAGGGCTCAGCTGTGAGGGAGCCCTCAGCCGGAATGAATGGGGCTCTGAGCACCGCACTCCCTGGCCGCTGGTGGGAGCGGGCGCCTCCATCCAGGGACGGGGAGCACAGACCCCTCAGAGGCCGGCCCTGGCCTTGGCCTCGTCCCTGTCCCAGTCACTAGGGACATCCTCCCGAGCGCTCGCCTGCTGGGTAATTTTCCAGTCAGCCCCTCTCTTTTCCCGAGAGGGTCCCCGTGGCTCGGCTATTTTTAAATCTTGTAAAGAACGCACAGAGCTTACGAAGAACGCAGGGACACAGGTTCAGATGTTCGGAAGGCAGACCCACGTCTCTGCCGACTGTGTCTCCTTACCGACTGCTCCGGTGCTGGCCGGTAGCCTCCCTACTGCCGCCTGGGGGGGGGGCACAGGAAACACCCGCCGACTGGTAAACATTCTAATCTGCCCAGCTGGTAAGTCATCCCTCCAGATAAACAGCCCAGAAACATAAAAGAATGTTTTGCCAAATGCAAGACCGCTAAGTTGTATTTGCTTAGTGAAGCCCTTCACCAGGTCTACCTGAAATTCCAACAGCCGGCTCGTGTTCCTCTCAGATAAACCACCCGGTTCTCCGGGACCTTTGAGACACTGTTTGAGGAAGGGAAAGGACATGAGCCGACCCAAGTCTTCCTTTCCCAGGTTCAGTTAGTAAATGTTTGAGCAGCGGCACGGCGGTATTTCTAAATTCCTTCTTTAGCTACCTAGCTAAATATCACTGGGACTGACTTAATGTTTACCTTTCCCGGGCTCAGCACCTGCTCCCCGGGCCTGCGTGCTGGACAGGCACCTGACAGTCACTGGACTCTCACTGGGCTGTCGGGCTTCTGGTTCGGGAAAGAGAGAAGAGCAAACACGGTCCCACTTAAGGTGACCTGGTGTCGCCTCTCTGCCTGCTTTCTCCTGTGTTTTGTCACCTGTGATGATAGTACACACAGCTGGGGAGGTAATATATAACGGGACGGCAGACAAGCCACCCGATCAGAGGACCCGCGACACTACCCCCCACCCGCAGACCAGCTCCCAGCGAGGAAGCACAGCTCTGTGCTTGTCATTGTTTGCCATGTTTCCTTTGCTTCAGGGTTGTTTACATATCTATACACATATATATACATGTAATATGTGTGTGTGTGTGTATATATATATATAGTGTGTGTGTGTGTATATATATGTGTATATATATATATATATGTATATAGTGTGGGTGTGTGTCTGTATTTCCTTTCTCTCCCTGAGCAACACTGAAAACGAGAGAGAGACAGAAAGAGACCTTTAAGCTTTCAAGAAAACTTGAAAACGCATCAAGAAGGAAAAGTTAAGACCAAGCTTCTGGTTAATTTCAGGGCAGATGAAAAGCATTCATGGTGGGAGTGGTTAGCCGGCTGGGGAGCTCTGGAGGAGAGAAGCTGTTTTGTGCCTCATCAAAAGATGCCACCCTGCCCCTTTAATCTGCCGCCGACCAGCAGGGGTGAGGGGGAGGTGTCAGACTTCTGAATGAGCAAGGAGTATGAATGGGACAATGCGGGGAGGCTCAGTTTCTGCTCAGGGCTAGACAGGATGGGGAGCATCGCGAGAGCGGGCTGGCGCACCGGCACGCCACGGTGCCTGCCCAAAGCGTTCCCCTGCGAAGCCTGCCACTGTTCTGAACCTCTGCCCCAGATTCTAAACACACTTTATAAAAACTGACAAATCACTTAGCAAAATGGGTTGCGTCTTTGCTAGGAAACCGAATGTAACGCCCCCCCCCCCATAAGAGGAAACAGGGAACGGAAATAAACAACTATTTCACACTGATGAATACCTTAAATTTATAAACAACTGCAAAGTCTATTGTGCTTTAAAACAGAATGTTTTGAAAAATACCGCTCATGCCTATGAAACGGAGGTAAACATTTCCTCTGTCATCTTACCGGTGGTTGTTTTTTTCCCCCTTAAACGACGGACGCTCAGGCTGGAAATTTGCAACCCTGAGTTTAGAACCTTCACTTTCTTTACAAGTAAGACCCGAGAACTCGGAATAATAAGCTAGGGGACCTGCTCCTCGCTGGTCGATGTCTGCTGAGCGATGCATGCAGCTTTGCTCCCCAAACAAAACTGCCGTCAGTGGGAGAAACTGAGGACGAGAGGGTCCCGTGAACTCAGATCACCAGCCCCTCAGCATCTGCCCGATATTATGTCAAGGCGTGAGTGTGTGTGCGTGTGCGTGCGTGTGTGTGTGTGTGTGTATGTGAGGGCGTGTGTGTCCCGTGTGGCTGCAGCACCCCCAGGCAGTGCCTCATTCATTAACAGAAAGAAAAACATTCCCCGCACAGCCACCACCCACGGTCCACCCACGGGGCTGGAGCAGAGCGCCCACCCCTAAACTACATCTGCCACAGCCCCAGACACGGGGCGAGGGCTCAGTGCTGGAAGCACACTGCATTCAGGAGCCGACGGACCCCCTGATTTAATAAGACGGGCGGAGAATGGCTACTCCTCCTACTCGGTGTGAGGAGCTGGTTCAAGTCTCACTAGGGCAGGGAAGCACAATATATACTGCTCATGAAAATCAGGGGATATTTCAAAGAGAGTATGAAGCTACAAAATATCCCCTAGTTTCTGTGAGCAGTGTATTTGAGTTTGGAAAATGCAGGTATTATAGGACGTTTACTATAAATATGCAAGACTCAGAGTACAATACGTAAAATATAAGATGTTCCCTCAGCCTGACCAGGTGGTGGCACGGTGGATAGAGCGTTGGACTGGGATGTGGAGGACCCAGGTTCGAGATTCCGAGGTTGCCAGCTTGGACCCAAGGTCACTGGCTTGAGCAAGGGGTCACTGGCTCTGCTGTAGCCCCACAAAGCACGTATGAGAAAGCAATCAATGAACAACTAAGGAGCTGCAACGAAGAATTGATGCTTCTCATCTTCCTCCCTTCCTGTCTGTCTCTCTGTCTCTCTCTCTCTCTCACACACACACACAGAGGTCCCCTCGCCGTTACATTGAGCACATACATGCAGCATCCGCTGCCTGTGGTCACACAGCCTTTGCTCGTCACGTGGGGCCGTGCCTCACTGGACGGGGAGGTGGTTTTCTGACTGCAGAGTCAGGACTCGGGCGGATTTGCACACACGGCTCCCTCACATCTCACTTCCTGTTTGGAAACCGGGCAGCCGTGCGGGCTCCACACTGAAATGGGAAAACTGGTTGCTTTCCACCAATATGGTTCTTTACAGTTTACAGACAGGTTGTAACTCAAAAGTGAATGACGAGCCAGTCACTTCACATGGGACGCTGGACAGGACGGTGACCTCACTCCCTGCAGTGGTGGGACGCGCAGGCTGGACGGTGACCTCACTCCCTGCAGTGGTGGGACGCTGGACAGGACGGTGACCTCACTCCCTGCGGTGGTGGGACGCTGGACAGGACGGTGACCTCACTCCCTGCGGTGGTGGGACGCTGGACAGGACGGTGACCTCACTCCCTGCAGGGGTGGGACGCTGGACAGGACGGTGACCTCACTCCCTGCAGGGGTGGGACGCTGGACAGGACGGTGACCTCACTCCCTGCAGGGGTGGGACGCGCAGGCTGGACGGTGACCTCACTCCCTGCAGGGGTGGGACGCGCAGGCTGGACGGTGACCTCACTCCCTGCAGGGGTGGGACGCGCAGGCTGGACGGTGACCCCACTCCCTGCAGTGGTGGGACGCTGGACAGGACGGTGACCTCACTCCCTGCAGGGGTGGGACGCGCAGGCTGGCCCACACAGCTCACCTCGGGCCGTAGATCAACGGCCACTCTGTGTATCTGTGACTGAAAATGACCGTCTGGTTGGCCCCTCCCACCACGCGCTGATTTCCCAACTAAACAGAAAGATGACCTAGGTAATAATACACAGGCAACGTAAAATTCAGAAATCAAACCATTAAAACAGTAGGAAATGGGAAGTCAAGTCTCCTCCCTCCCAATCTACACTCCCCTTCTTCCAGATGAACATGGAGAGATTTACAGCAGCTCTTTACGGTGACCAACTTAATATCCACATACGGTCACATTACGTCACTGTCAGAATCCTTTTTTGGCTCACAAATGACATGGAGAGAGGTTGGAGGGAAGAGATTTCAATTAGGGAGAAAGCAAAATTCTGAAGATGGAGAAAAATGGATTAAAGATGTGTGTGTGGGGGAGAGAGGGAGACGGAGGGGGAGAGAGGGAGAGGGGGAGAGAGAAAAAGGGAGAGGGAGGGAGAAAGAAAGGGAGAGGAGAGAGAGAGGGAGGGGGAGGGAGAGAGAGGAAGAGAGGAGAGAGGCAGATGAGATGTAATCTCACGGTAAGAAAAGGGCAGCCGGCATGATGGCTGACAGGAAGGAGGGCTACTACTGCGCCCTCTCCTGGCCCCACGATGCCAGCAGGGCTGAGGGCTCTGGGGGTTTCCCTCGTGGCGGTGCAGGGGCATCGGCAGAGGTCACAGACATGCGGGCCGTCTCCATGTCAGGCACCCACAGTCTGCAGTGTCTATATTACTGAATGACAGTGACCACTCAGCAAACTATCCTCCCTCATAACTAGACAGTTTCCTCTACCTCTTACGCATGTCTACACTTCTCTGATAACATATAACTGTTATTAAGTATAAAATACGAAGTGAGCCGTGTGTGTACATGCACACATATAAATACATTCTCTCCTCCCAGCGTCCTCCCCGACTCGGAGGACACCTATGGTAAGGCTCTCCTCCTGGGTCACCCTGGAAGTCTGACGTGGACAGGGCCACTTGCCCCACCAGCCCCTGCTGACCCCTGGGTGTCCGACGTGGACAGGGCCACGTGCCCCGCCAGCCCCCCGCTGACCCCTGGGTGTCTGACGTGGACAGAGCCACGTGCCCCGCCAGCCCCCCGCTGACCCCTGGGTGTCCGACGTGGACAGGGCCACGTGCCCCGCCAGCCCCCCGCTGACCCCTGGGTGTCTGACGTGGACAGAGCCACGTGCCCCGCCAGCCCCCCGCTGACCCCTGGGTGTCCGACGTGGACAGGGCCACGTGCCCCGCCAGCCCCCCGCTGACCCCTGGGTGTCCGACGTGGACAGAGCCACGTGCCCCGCCAGCCCCGCTGACCCCTGGGTATCAGCAGCAGCAGTCAGTGCACCAAGCGACTCCACAGCACTGTCCACACCTCACCTCACTTGTCCTCCAAGTGTCATGTCCCTAGAATGCGGGCAGAGACTCCCTCGCACCTGGTCTCCGCCGGGAGACCTGGGCTGGGACAGCCCCACGCGCTCCACGGCCAGGGGACCCGTGGGGACTGCTGGAGAGGAAAGCAAACACGGAGCAGCACGCACCGCCCGCCCCGACTGGGCAGGGTTGTGCACGGGGCTGGTAGGCTGCGGAACACTGTTGAGAGGTGGATGAATATGAATGCGCTGTTGTTTCCTGATTCCCGCACGTCACTGAGTGAAGACCTGCCGACCCTGCGCCCCACCCTCTGGGGGCTGCGTCAGGACAGGAGTCGTTAGGTTCATTTCTCTGCTCAACAAATACTGACCGCAGGCCGCGCGTGTCCAGGCAGGGCTGGGGCGACGTCCGGGAGGTGAGAAAGTGCCCGAGGGCCTGGCCCTGGTGGGACAGGCCACCTTTTACCACCACAGTCTTGTCAGCGCACATGTGGCAGGGGGTGGCAAGCGCTCCACACAGTGACTGAGCGAGGGGACAGGAGCCAGGCATGGGGGACGGGGACCGCTGGGGCTGCCCACCACGCTGACCTTCTCCCAACCGCTGCTCCCCGCCCACCAGGGCCATCGGGGGCCCCATGGGACACGGCACAGAGTCACCCTCATGCTGCTCCAATCACTCTGAAACCCCGCCCTCACACTTACTGCCTCCACGTATGTGCCCCCGTGCGGATGACAAGGTCACAGTGTGCTGCGGAGACTCACACGTACACCTGCACCCATCCGATAACTAACATTTCAATTCAAGGTAGAGACGGCAGTGAGCCTGACGGGGAGTGCCTTGGTGACACCCCAGGCTGTGACCGCAGAAGCAGTTCCCACCCCTGCGAGTCCGGGGTGTCCAGGGCCCCCGCCAGGGCATAGCTCAGCGCTGGGACTCCGCCTGGCCGGCCGCTGCGGGCAGCCTCCCTAGAGGGCGCACAGGTAAAAGGTGCGACCTCGCTGGGAGTGGCCGGACGCGGCCACAGCGGCTGAGGAAGAACACGCCGTTGGGAGTGTCTTCTGTGCGAGAATAATTACGCAGAATTCCACTCGGTAGCTCAGAAATGTCACAAACGAGGTGTAGGGTGACCGAAAGAGAGGACAGACAGTGCCTTTGCTAACAGCCCTGTTCTGGAAGCTGACGGAGGGGCATCCTGAACCTCACGGACCCACAGGAGGCCCAGGAGGCAGGCGTGACCTGCCCTGCCCGCCAGGTGACTCTAGAAGTGACCGGAGGGCATCACCCGTCTAGCCTTTTGCAGACCGGCATCACTGGAATCCCTCAGCATCGGCCGGCATTACCGGGCACCACAGGACAGACAGAGAGCCCTGCTAATGGCTGTCATCACAAACTCAAAAAAAAAAAAAAAAGTCTGGGTAACGTTTTACCATAAAAGTTTCCACATTTATTGGGATTAAAATGACTTTTTCTTGTACTTGTATGGTTTGAAAGTAAAGGCATGAACTCCCCACCAGCTGAACGGTGAGTCAGATGTGCTGGCTGCCTGCTTTCAATTAATATTTTAATTAGATATTTCCCCATGAAATCACCTTCCTTTCTTATCCTCAGCTTGGCCTGAGCCAGCGAAGGATGTGAAACCCATTAACAGTCCCCGGAGAAGGGGCCCAATCCTGCCCCATCATCACTCCCCGAGCAGCTGACACCATTGTCTCCACCAGCCCACAGGCACCTCATTAGAGCCGTGCAGGCCCGCCCCAGGGTGCCCGCCGGTAATGACGGCTCAGGCCTGGGCCCAGGACTTCCCTGGGAACCCTCACCTACAGCACTTTACAGTACAGAGTAGTCCCGCCCGGTGTTTAACGTTTCAGGAGCCAACAATAAGCCAACTAAGCATGTACAGGAAGATTACAACCTGCCGCTTTAATATGTACTTTCAGGTGGTTTTGTGTGTGGGTGTGTGAGTGTGTGTGTGGTGTGTATGGACAATGGTGATTTTTATTTTTTAAGGAAGAGCTATTAAGATACAGAGATCTTGGAAAACACATTTATTTTATCGCGGCCACACAGTTCCCTCGAGAATGCATTGGCCGCACGTGAGAATGTCCATCACGTCTGAGAAGGAGGCAGCATTCAAACTGTATTTCCCAGTGCCCCCCTTCCTCCTGCTCACGTGTGAAGGGACTTCCTGGTGTGAGGGGGGCTCCAGCAGGGTGACTTACTGTGGTGCTTAGCCTGGTGACCACACGGGGACCTCCACCCCTGTCCCTAAGGACTCGGGGTTCCGGGACACACCCGCACCTCCATTTCCACTGCTCCAGCAGACAGGAGCGAGGGGGTGGGGTGGGGGGGGGAGCCTGACCCGTGGGTGCGCCCGTCTGTCACTAACACTGAGCACTGGGCTGCACACACGCCTCTCTGGGCTCTCAGACACTCCGGCCCCCCGAGCACATCGTGGTGGCTTGGTTCAACAGGCAAGGGGAAGAGATGTGTCATGCAATTATGTGACCGGGAGGACCACAGCGAGGAGGCCACCGTCTTCGGGACAACCCGCTGAATCATGTGGAACTCGACCGGGACGTGCGGTCCCACCCTGTGCTCGGAGATGCAGTGAGAGGGGACCGGAGCTGCCGCCCCCTTGGTCTGGTCCCAGAGGCTCGGAGGCCCCGACACCACCCTCCTGAAGGAGGGAGGGAGGGAGGGCTGGACACAGAGACCATCCCAGGGGCTCGTTTCTGGCCGAGCCGGCCGGCCGGCCGCAGGAGCGCAGCCAGGGGAGCGTAGAGGGTGCGGGTGCCGGACGTGGGGCAAGGGCACAGGGACCAGAGAGAAGAGGCAGCTCGCCACCGGCGACCAGAGTCCGAGCACGCTCACCACACACGGGGCCGGTGCTGCCACCAGTGGACAGCAGGCCTTTGCAGTCGTCTTCCTGGGGTCTAGCCTGCCTCATGAACTAGCTGGCCAGGCAGCTGGCCTGGTCAGCTGCTGCCATCTGAAGCTACAGAATGAAAGTGGGGTTTTTCGTTACTTCATTTGTTCCTCGTTATATGTAATAAATGACTTTTCCCCTCCAAAAAGAGACGATTTTTCTTTTCAGAGCAGTTTTAGACTCCGAGCACAGCTGAGTAACAGGAGCAGAGGTTCCCGTACAGGACCTCCCCCCAAAACGTGCGCAGCTCCGCCCCGCCATCACCAACGCCCCTTCCAGACGGGACGTCGGTTACAACCAATGAACTGGCATGGACACGTCACCGTCACCCAGAGCCCACAGTTCGCAGCGGGTCACTGCTGGCCGTGTGCCTGCCGTGCCGGACGAATGCACGGTGACGTGTGTCCACCGCTGCCTGGCCACCTCCGGTGCTCCCCCACTCGGCCTTCCCCCAACCCTCCACCACTGGTCGTCTTGTCTGCGCAGTTCTGTCTCTTCCAGAACGCCACGTGTGGGAATCGCACTGCCGGGGGCTTTCACACTGCCTTCTCTCACTGAAGTGGCTTTCTTTCTTCTAGCGCGATTAGCCTTCCCTTCGTGTAGTGACCCCTTGCCCTATTCAACTAAGGAGCTAAAGCCCCAGTGCGGACCTTCTGGACCTTATTACCTGCAGGTGGCACCTGCAGGGGGTTATTCTGTGTTTCAAGCAAGATGACAAGTGCAGAAGTGCCCTGGACACTGCAAGATGTCACACGGGGGCTGTGAGTTTCATAACAACACCAGAAGCACACCGACCCAGGTCTGTACTGCATGGCACGGTGACGATGACGACTCCGCTCACTCTGACCGGGACCGAATAACCTGATTTTATGCCTCTGAGCACCCCAAAGCACCTCTCTAAGACAACGACCTTCTTGGCACAGAAGAGGTGGTTGGCAAGCAGGCATGTCAAACGTCTTTACTCCATCCCCTGGCTGAGGGCCTCTCTGCAGGACACCCTGCTCCACCCCTGCCCTGGGCCTCCTCAGCCTCCCTGCCTCAGCCTCCCTGCCTCCCTACGCTCCGTCCGTCCTGCTCACAGCTCCTCCGGCGAGCCCACTGAAACGGTCAGACTTTGTCGTTAAGGACAAATCTGGTCACTTCAGCTTTCAGGAGGTTATGAGCAACGCTCCTCTTTGTCTGTTCTGTTTCTGTCGGAGCAGGAACTAAATGCAAGTTACAGGGCAGCCGCAACACCACCTCCTGCGCAGGCTTCCAGGGTTCAGCAGTCAACCCACACATCCTGTTAGAAAAGATTCAAAACTCCAAAGAGGTCTTGTTTCCTCTGGGCTCTGGACAGCATTTTCTCTGCCATTAAGTTGGTGGAATCAACAGATCAATTCTTGGGTATAGGCTAGACAGTCACAGACATTCGTCTGAAACTGAAGTGTTCCTTTGGGTTTTATTAACTACTATCAGTCCTTGGAACCCTGAAAAATTATGACATGCAAATGTAGCCGACAACTTCCCTAAGCAAAATTTATTGGGAAATTCTGGTGCAAAAATGCTGCTAGAGAAAATATAGTTTGCTGAATCACAGAACGTAACCAACTTCCAACCACAAGCTGATCACCTATGCTTAACACTTAAGTGTAAGTATATGAAACCTGAAATTCCTAATTCCTTTTAGCTACCGAGAAATAGTCTTAAATTTCCTTTAAAACAAAAAAGAGCTTACCTGGTTTTAACTTATTAAATAGTATTAATTACAGGAATTCCTGATCAGAATCAGTTTTGACTCAACTCAAACAGTAAGATGCTCTTAACATCATTGATGGTTGGGATAATTAGATTACAAGTTAAAGAATCAAGATTCATCCGAAGAACCATCTCAAATAATTGGTCCTTTTGTGATGTGCAGTTAATTGTCCAAACTTACAAATATGGTTCCCTTCTGGGTTATAACAAGCACAGTCAACCCACAGATGTGCTTTTCCCTCTAATTGGGACATCTGACAGGCAGAATTTATTTACAGAAGGGGCCTGCCTCGCGTCCTGAGGGCCTCGCAGCTGCAAGCGCAGAATTCACGGAGAAGCACGCTGCCCACCCTCCCCCACACCACCACCGTTCACACAGAGTGCCCCCCACACCACCACCGTTCACACAGAGTGTCCCCCCACACCACCACCACCGTTCACACAGAGTGCCCCCCCACACCACCACCGTTCACACAGAGTGCCCCCCACACCACCACCGTTCACACAGAGTGCCCCCCACACCACCACCGTTCACACAGAGTGCCCCCCCACACCACCACCGTTCACACAGAGTGCCCCCCACACCACCACCACCGTTCACACAGAGTGTCCCCCCACACCACCACCACCGTTCACACAGAGTGCCCCCCCACACCACCACCACCGTTCACACAGAGTGCCCCCCACACCACCACCGTTCACACAGAGTGCCCCCCACACCACCACCGTTCACACAGAGTGCCCCCCACACCACCACCACCGTTCACACAGAGTGCCCCCCACACCACCACCACCGTTCACACAGAGTGCCCCCCACACCACCACCACCGTTCACACAGAGTGCCCCCACACCACCACCACCGTTCACACAGAGTGCCCCCCACACCACCACCGTTCACACAGAGTGCCCCCCCACACCACCACCGTTCACAGAGTGCCCCCCCACACCACCACCACCGTTCACACAGAGTGCCCCCCCCACACCACCACCACTGTTCACACAGAGTGCCCCCCACACCACCACCACCGTTCACACAGAGTGCCCCCCCACACCACCACCACCGTTCACACAGAGTGCCCCCCCACACCACCACCGTTCACAGAGTGCCCCCCCACACCACCACCACCGTTCACACAGAGTGCCCCCCCACACCACCACCGTTCACACAGAGTGCCCCCCACACCACCACCACCGTTCACACAGAGTGCGCCCCACACCACCACCGTTCACACAGAGTGCCCCCCCCACACCACCACCACCGTTCACACAGAGTGCCCCCACACCACCACCACCGTTCACACAGAGTGCCCCCCACACCACCACCGTTCACATAGAGTGCCCCCCCACACCACCACCACCACCGTTCACACAGAGTGCCCCCCACACCACCACCGTTCACAGAGTGCCCCCCACACCACCACCACCGTTCACACAGAGTGCCCCCCCACACCACCACCACCGTTCACACAGAGTGCCCCCCACACCACCACCACCGTTCACACAGAGTGCCCCCCACACCACCACCACCGTTCACACAGAGTGCCCCCCACACCACCACCACCACCGTTCACACAGAGTGCCCCCCCACACCACCACCGTTCACAGAGTGCCCCCCTACACCACCACCACCGTTCACACAGAGTGCCCCCCCACACCACCACCACCACCGTTCACACAGAGTGCCCCCCACACCACCACCGTTCACACAGAGTGCCCCCCACACCACCACCGTTCACACAGAGTGCCCCCCCACACCACCACCACCGTTCACACAGAGTGCCCCCCCACACCACCACCGTTCACACAGAGTGCCCCCCCACACCACCACCACCGTTCACACAGAGTGCCCCCCCACACCACCACCACCACCGTTCACACAGAGCGGCCCCCCACACCACCACCACCACCGTTCACACAGAGCGGCCCCCCACACCACCACCGTTCACACAGAGTGCCCCCCCACACCACCACCACCGTTCACACAGAGTGCCCCCCACACCACCACCGTTCACACAGAGTGCCCCCCACACCACCACCGTTCACACAGAGTGCCCCCCACACCACCACCGTTCACACAGAGTGCCCCCCCACACCACCACCACCGTTCACACAGAGTGCCCCCCACACCACCACCGTTCACACAGAGTGCCCCCCACACCACCACCGTTCACACAGAGTGCCCCCCCACACCACCACCGTTCACACAGAGTGCCCCCCACACCACCACCGTTCACACAGAGTGCCCCCCACACCACCACCACCGTTCACACAGAGTGCCCCCCCACACCACCACCACCGTTCACACAGAGTGCGCCCCACACCACCACCACCGTTCACACAGAGTGCCCCCCACACCACCACCACCACCGTTCACACAGAGTGCCCCCCACACCACCACCTTTCACACAGAGTGCCCCCCACACCACCACCGTTCACACAGAGTGCCCCCCACACCACCACCGTTCACACAGAGTGCCCCCCACACCACCACCACTGTTCACAGAGTGCCCCCCCACACCACCACCTTTCACACAGAGTGCCCCCCACACCACCACCACCTTTCACACAGAGTGCCCCCCCCACACCACCACCACCGTTCACACAGAGTGCCCCCACACCACCACCGTTCACACAGAGTGCCCCCCACACCACCACCACCGTTCACACAGAGTGCCCCCACACCACCACCGTTCACACAGAGTGCCCCCCCCACCACCACCGTTCACACAGAGTGCCCCCCCCACCGTTCACACAGAGTGCCCCCCCACACCACCACCGTTCACACAGAGTGCCCCCCCCCACCACCACCGCTCCTCCCTCTTCTCTCTCTCTCTCTAAAAATCAATAAATAAAATATTTTAAAAAAAAAGTACAGGGTTCTTGCAAAAAAAGAAAAAGATGCTGTTCCTGTAAAAGCTGTCACTAGAGGTGAAAACTGAGAACTCTCTCCCCCTTGGCGCTCTGTAGTTGTGACTGAAAGACAGTGGTGACGAAGCTCCCGTCATCGAGACAGCAGCTGGCACTGTCCAGTGCACAGTGTGGTGGCATCGGCTCAGTGACGCGCACGGCGGCCCACGTAACACAGACACTCTCCTTCCTCTACGGAGAGGCTCAAGCTCAGAGTGGTGCCCTATAGTGCCCAGCAGGCAGAACTACGCACAATTTATTTCAGAGCTTTGTACAATAACAAGTTTTCCAAAGACTTAGATAAAAAGCCACCCATTTTTTTGTGTGCATCTGGAGAGCTAACACTCACTGTGTCTCCCCAATACCTGCCCTTCTGACACCAGGCACGGCAGTGAGGCCCTGAACCGGCCCACCCTGGAGAGCAAGAACCCTACGGGACACACGGGAAAGTGTGGGACAGCCCAGGCCAGTGGTGTTGCAGCTCCCGGTGTGCCCTGGGGGGGTGCTGACCATGAACGTGTGGGACAGCCCAGGCCAGTGGTGTTACAGCTCCCGGTGTGCCCTGGGGGGGTGCTGACCATGAACGTGTGGGACAGCCCAGGCCAGTGGTGTTGCAGCTCCCGGTGTGCCCTGGGGGGAGTGCTGACCATGAACATGTGGGTCAGCCCAGGCCAGTGGTGTTGCAGCTCCCGGTGTGCCCTGGGGGGGTGCTGACCATGAACATGTGGGTCAGCCCAGGCCAGTGGTGTTGCAGCTCCCGGTGTGCCCTGGGGGGAGTGCTGACCATGAACGTGTGGGACAGCCCAGGCCAGTGGTGTTGCAGCTCCCGGTGTGCCCTGGGGGGAGTGCTGACCATGTTAAGTGACCTGCTTGGTTCCAGACCCTACTGCAGCGGTCTGAACCAGGGATGTGTGATTTCAAAGCCCTGCCCTGAAGGGCAGTGTTCCACCTCTTCCCCAGCCTCACTGTCCCTCTCGGGACTGGACTCTAGACGCACCGAGAACGTAAAACCCAGATGACTTAAACCTCCACACGACTGCCAAGCTGCATGGGCATAAACGGTAGCTGCCGTCCCTGGCAGGACAGACACATGTGCGTCCTAACAATCTGGGGGTGGCCCCAGAGGCTGAGGGGCACGGGCACAGCTCTGGCCGTGTCGTCACACCTCTGTGGAATCCAGGAGCGAGCAAGAGAGACGCAGTCGTTTTCGGTGACTTTCCTAGCCTTCCACGGCCTTCCTGGAAGGCATGTACCAGCGGACAAATGGTTAGGAATTCAGGCACAACTGAGAGAGACCACCACATACCGCCTAGAAAACGCTGGCTGAGATGCAGGGCAGGCGTCAGGGACACAACCCTCGCGGGCGTGGCTTCCTTGGGCCAAGGACTCCAGGAGGGGTCAAGATTCCAACGGCACCAATCGCTCCTAATTTGAACCCAAAGAGTTGCCAAACCTGCAGTGTAGGTCCTTCCCTGGAGGGAGTCAACAAAGACCCTGAGCCACAAAGCTGAAGCTGGCATTCAGACCACGTCAATTCGAAACCAGATTTCTACAGTGGAGGAAGGCTCTCAAGACTTCACCACCACCGACGAAATTAAACTGGCTTGTCGGAGTCAAGATCCAGTCACAGCAGTAACCACAGTGATTGCTGGGTACAAAACGGGGGTGAGATGACTCATTTTAATTGAAATAAACAAAATCTAACAATAGAAAAGCCTCTGCTACTGCTCCCTTCTTCCTGTGTGCGCCCTCTCCCCCACCTCCACTTCCAGCACCCCTACCCCCACTTCCTGCGTGCGCCCTCAACCCCCACTTCCTGCGTGCGCCCTCACCCCCCCACTTCCTGCGTGCGCCCTCAACCCCCACTTCCTGCGTGCGCCCTCAACCCCCCACTTCCAGTGTGCGCCCTCACCCCCCCACTTCCTGCGTGCGCCCTCACCCCCCCACTTCCTGCGTGCGCCCTCACCCCCCCACTTCCTGCGTGCGCCCTCACCCCCCACTTCCTGCGTGCGCCCTCACCCCCCACTTCCTGCGTGCGCCCTCAACCCCCTACTTCCAGCGTGTGCCCTCAACTCCCTACTTCCTGCGTGCGCCCTCACCCCACTTCCTGCGTGTGCTTCCTGTGTGCACCCTCACCCCCACCCCCACTTCCTGTGTGCGCCCTCTCCCCCACCCCCACTTCCTGTGTGCGCCCTCTCCCCCACCCCCACTTCCAGCACCCCCACCCCCACTTCCTGTGTGCGCCCTCACCCCCACCCCCACTTCCTGTGTGCGCCCTCACCCTCCACCCCTACTTCCTGTGTGCGCCCTCTCCCCCACCTCCACTTCCAGCACCCCCACCCCCACTTCCTGTGTGCGCCCTCACCCCCACCCCCACTTCCTGTGTGCGCCCTCACCCTCCACCCCTGCTTCTAGTGTGCGCCCTCTCCCCCACCCACCCCTACTTCCTGTGTGCGCCCTCTCCCCCACCCCCACTTCCAGCGTGGGCCTGACCCTCTCCTGTTCACTTGCACATGGGCTTGTTGCTCCCACTACGAGTCAGTTAGGATGTGAGTGTAAGTGACCTGTGTGAATGAGTGTCGCTGTGGTCTGAGAGAGGTGGTGGGTGCTGCACTGTGTAAGCACTCAATATATACAAATATTTGACTCTCTAAAGATGATGTAAAGTGAGACAACCAGGCTACAGTGTCCCAAAGTGATGCTCACCCTGATAGAAAAGGATCTCTTGAAATGATTTTTCCCCTTCTAGTTATGAGTAAAAATTCAAGCATACAGAAGGAAAAGTCAATTCTGAATGACACGCTTTTTATAACTCGTGGCAGCGGAGTGACAGGAGAGAGGAATTTTCCACTAGCTTCCCCTGCAACAGACACGCATGCAAGGCAGTAGGGTGAGGGAGAGGCGCAGACCTCCAGAACTGAAACTAATTCTGGGAAAATGACTCAAGCGCCTTGTACTTGTACCACAAGCATTTGGAGAATCACACTGAAAACGTACTTCCCAAATTGCTTTGGTGTTCAAGTAAATTTGGTTTTTCTGTGAGCTATGAAACTAGCTCAACTTCGAACAAGTGGGGTGGCAAGAATGCCAGCTATAAATCACCCACAGAAATGAACTGCTCTTGTAAAAACTGTCACACATTCTGTACCTCCCCCACGCCACCTCAAGCACACCAGCCGGAGGGCTCCAGGGCATCCCACACGACACGTGAACGCCGCTAAGAACCTTCTCCGGAGGCATGTTAGCCTACAAGGAGACGCAGGCCTGATCAGGGGCTTGTAAGAAACTGGTTGTTTTCCTAGGGGTTTCAGGAGCTGGGAAAACATTCAAGTTTATGTCTTAATGAAGATCTTACAAAATACACTAGTTCTTTTTGATTTACTGGTTTTCCAATCAACTTATTAAGTCATAGAGATGGCCATTAAAGAAAGAGTCTGCATTGGGGGAGAGGAAGGGAGAGAGTGGGTGGATTTTACGCCCTGTAAATGCGTGGTTCTGTTTGAGATGCTGGACAGCGTTCCTCGCTCAGGGCACCTTCAGGCTCTTAGTGGTGTTTGTTCATGGTACCCTTAAGGCCAGTGGTTCTCAAAGTGTGCGCCAGGGCACACTGGTGCATCCTAGAAGATTTCCAGGTGCGCCCTATGGCATTCCAGAGAATTATGTGCCTGTTGGGGACCAAAAAACCAACAGGGTTTTTGGACTTTAGATTTTTGGGGGACAGAGCTGTGGGGAATTGGTTGTAAGCTGACAGTCTGCCCAACCCCCCACCTCACTTGCCTGATTAAGCTGTGGTGCTGGATTGTTTACACTACCCCCCATGTTCCCCAGAAAGACTGGAGGCAAGTTTCTTCTATTCTTTGTTTGGTGTAAAGTTAAGATGATATGTATGGTGGGGATTTTGGATTGATGATTAAACATAAGGAAGTGTCTCTTAAAGCCTTTTGGATTTCCATAAAAGAAGAATATGTGCCAATATCTAAAAAAAGTTTTGAACATTTTACTACAATTTTCTTTTTTTTTCTTTTTTTAAAATTTTTATTTATTTATTTATTCATTTTAGAGAGGAGAGAGAGAGGGAGAGAGAGAGAGAGAAGGGGGGAGGAGCTGGAAGCATCAACTCCCATATGTGCCTTGACCAGGCAAGCCCAGGGTTTCGAACCGGTGACCTCAGCATTCCAGGTTGACGCTTTATCCACTGTGCCACCACAGGTCAGGCTTACTACAATTTTCAACATCCTATTTATGTGAATTAGGATTTTCTACTCTCAACACTATTAAGAGTAAAAAGAGAGGAATTCTTCAATGTATTGACGAGGAAATGAGAGTTTGCCTTTCAAATATATACCCAAACATTGAAGAAATTGCTATGACATATCAGGATCATGTTTCTCATAAACACAAGAATGAAAAAACTTAACACATTCATGGTGGGACCTGCTGAATTTACTAAATCTTACTAAGAATATATATATAAAAAGGTAAATTTTTTGTCATTTTTTAATTTTTTAACCCCTATTTTTTACGAATTCTAAAAAGCATAACAAAAAATGTAACATAAAAATGTTTTTTTAATGTCAGAATAAATTTAATTTTGTCGTATTTATTTCATTTAATTACCATAAAAGTACGTTTGGGCTTTGTATTTTTTCTTTAATATTTGACTTAATTATGATATTTCTCAGAAATTTGTATATAGTGCGCCTACAATTATTTGTAGAATTTTAAATGCACCCCGACTTCAAAAAGTTTGAGAACCACTGTGTAACAGAAATACCGAATAGTTACATTTATTAAGTAGTTAGGTCCAAATAACTGAGGTATACTGTTCACAAAAATTAGGGGGTATTCTATCGCTTCGTATTCATTTTGAAATATCCCTTAATTGTTGTGAGTAGTGTATTTATTTCCTGACAAGTTAGTAGCCAGTTAAACACACAAATGCACATAAATTGAAAGAAAAAATACGATACTTTCCTTTCCTCTTAAACAGCCCCATCACTTAGGCGTGGAACATCTCCGGAGTGGGACACTGCACTAGGTGGGGACGTGTCACGGTCCAGACCGATTCCCATACAGGACTTGCTTTTTATGACGGTTATGACGGCAGCCACCAAACACCCGGCTTTGCCCGGCGGCACGACCCAGCCATGCTGAAACTGGGCATCGTGGCACTACTAACTCTTCCCAGAGCCGACAGATGCTGCGCACTGCTGGGTGTCCCGTGAACAGTGAAACTGCCTCCCAGGTCTCCTCTGAGTTTCCTGTAGGGACCCATGTGGCCACTGCAGACAGTCTGGGAACTGCTGGTAATTTGCTTCAGGTAATTGTCACACTGACAGAGCACAGTAGGCAGTTATACAGTGGGCTACTAGCAACAAACCTGAGGTTAAACAGAGATGACCTGAGGGCCAGTCCAGAGCGAGCTAGGAGTCACCCCCAGGTGGGGGGTGAGTGCCTGACTGTTGTAACGGTGACTCCATAACAGCTCCAGAAATCACAGCTGTAGCTTCTCCCCCCTTCAGCCCAACACAAATAAAGCCACTTTATTCAGATTTTTATAATACGGCTCTAGAGTAGGAAACACTTGAATTGGAGTAACTCAACATATGATTAAATTCAAAAGACTAATTCATTTATTTCCCTTTTCCCAGAGTGATTTTGTGTCTGTTCCAATGCGCAGTGGGCAGCACAGCTATCCAGAGGATAAATCATTCTCTTCCTACACTTGAAGCCACTGAACTCCAACAAAATGCAAGCCATGACTCAGACATTTATTTATTTATTATTTATTTTTAGACTAATGGGAACGGCATGAATTCTTTCTTGGTCTTCCAAGAGCAAATGCCTTTTATGCTTGATCCGGAAAGAGCCGGGTTTCGGAATGTTCAATTACTAATTCACCTAACCGAACCCTTTAACCCTCTCTGGGCAGCTGCCGTGGTTTAACCTGCAGCTCTCTGAAGACACTCGCTCTCACATCACTTGTCCCGAGTCCATTTCTTCTGGCCAGCAGAGGAACGCAGCGGAGGGACGCAGAACCAGTCAGGGCCACCAGGGTCGTCAAGTCTGATGAATGTATAAGGCAGGGGTCCCCAAACTTTTTACACAGGGGGCCAGTTCACTGTCCTTCAGACCATTGGAGGGCCGGATTATAAAAAAAACTATGAACAAATCCCTATGCACACTGCACATATCTTATTTTAAAGTAAAAACAAAAACAAAACGGGAACAAATACAATATTTAAAATAAAGAACAAGTAAATTTAAATCAACAAACTGACCAGTATTTAAATGGGAACTATGCTCCTCTCACTGACCAGCAATGAAAGAGGTGCCCCTTCCAGAAGTGCGGTGGGGGCCGGATAAATGGCCTCGGGGCCGCATGTGGCCCGTGGGCCGTAGTTTGGGGACCCCTGGTATAAGGCATGGCTTCGCCAGTATGAGTCGCCTCTCGTAACTAGTCCAGAGACCAGGACAGACAACATCTCCAGCACCCCTGAGGGCTCCCTCACGAGCCTCAGGAGTGACCAACCGCGCCCACTCTCCCTTAAACAGCCCCACCCAGAACCATCACCTGCCTGTCACCCTTGGTAAGCCTGGTCTACTCTTGAACTTGATGTAAATGGGATTATACAGTGAGCACTCGTCTGTGTGGCTCTGGGGCCGCCCGTGCAGCCTGTGACAGCATTTCATTTTAACAGCAAGGAGTCAAGTTATTTTTAAAGAACTGAGTTGTGGTGCATTGACACACGCAATCAGTCCCCAAGGACCAGCGTTACAGATCAAAGTGCCACCCTACTGTGAGAAAGAAACTAGTGAACAGTGCACGCCAAAGGGTGCTGGTGAGGACTTCTCAACTTGGTGTCAGGTAACTGGGCACCACACAGGTTCAAGTCCTCTCGACGTGGGCAGTCCCACAGCTTCCTATGCAGCCAGGTAGGAAGTGTGTAAGGAAGGTCCTTCCACGGCGAGGGGCACCCCGGTGCCACATCTGTCTGTATTTAAACAAATTCTTTCTTAGAGTGAAAAATGTTAGGCAAAATTACTTTAAACCTATAGAAACAAAATAATGTGTGTTCAACTCCACTTGGAGCAATGACACCTTCACTGTCTGGGCAGATCTTCTCGTGGATTCTTACGCCACGTCTGCAGAGCAGTGAATGACACACCCCTGAGGCAGAAGACAGATAAGGTCCCTCCAGAAATGAGTCCAAAACGACATCGTCCCTAGAACGGGTATTTCACAGAGAGGAGTCTGATCCTGGGAAGATACTCTCTCCTGCCAGGTCAGGAGGCCCGGGAGACATCATTAGAAGCCCCCTGACTTGTCCACGTCGCAGGGAGGCCCTCGGGCTGTGGAGCCTGTGCTGCAGCTACCCACACCACGGGACACAGGGCTGTCAGAGCCCCCGCCCCGCCCCGCCCCGCCAGCCCAACTGCGAGCCAGACAGAAGAGGCGCGAAGGCTGTGGAGCCCGCTGCAGCTACCCACACCACGGGACGCACGGCTGTCAGAGCCCCCGCTGCAGCTACCCACACCAGGGGACACAGGGCTGTCAGAGTCCCCGCCCCGCCCCGCCCGCCCAACTGTGAGCCAGACAGAAGAGGCGCGAAGGCTGTGGAGCCCGCTGCAGCTACCCACACCACGGGACGCACGGCTGTCAGAGCCCCCGCCCCGCCCTGCCCCGCCCCGCCCCGCCCGACTGCGAGCCAGACAGAAGAGGCGCGTGCGGCTTCCTGTGCCTTCCAGGACCAACGGCAGCCCCAGCTGGACCACTCACCGGTCACCAGTGGGCAGGAAGCACGGTGACAGGTACTTCTTACATTTGCTAGCAAACTTCAGATCAAGAAATGAAGATAAAAAAGTTATAATTAGTACACAAAACAAAAGTCGCTCTAATCTGTCTCGCCACGCCGCTCGGGCACTGAGCACTGTGACGCCTTCGATGTCTTGTTCCCGATTAGGAAACAAATCCTACCACTGACCAGGCTGAAGACAAACTAACATGCTTAAAAGTGCACCAAACTTTAGAAATTAATGCCCAACACATCATTATTAATAATTTGTATTTTTAATGAGAGTTAAAAAAAAGAATTGATCAGTTTTAGATCAGGTTGCTTCTGAAAGTCACAGGCAAGTACGCAGTTTCTTAAGAGTATCAGTCAGTGCACGGGCCACTGAATTATGTAAATAAAAACAGAAATAGAAAAAGTTTATAACTTTAAACACTCATGAGAATGAGGACCGGACCAGAGGCCCCGTGAGAGCTGGCCTGAGTAGAAGAAGCCAGTTTGCCTCCGGAACGGCGGCCCAGGAATCGCGCCCTTCAGGGGGAGTCGCGCCCTTCAGGGGGCGTCGCGCCCTTCAGGAGGCTGCAGCCAGAGCTTTATGAACAGGACAATGTAAAGCAAGGACACACACTTGCCGGGGTGAACCGGCAACATCAGCAGCAACCATTGTTTGTGTCTGGGCGGTCAGACTCAGCACTGAGGTGAGGACTGGGAAAGGTCACGTGTCTGTGGGGTGCACAGACACGACCGGAGTCATCCACTGGAATCCGCGGTGACCAGAGCATTGTGGGGCCGAGAGGGCGCACAGCTCAGCGGAGGGCTGTCAGGGCACCGAGGAAACACACTAGGAGCACGTCTTACGGGGCTGGTGCCCTGCACACGGGCATAGGCAGAAGACGTCAACTAAGATCCGTGCCGGGCACGCGCAGAGCTCCCCACGGCCCACAGTCCCCGCTGGAACGGGCACGCGCAGAGCTCCCCCACGGCCCACAGTCCCCGCTGGAACGGGCACGTGCAGAGCTCCCCCAAGGCCCACAGTCCCCGCTGGAACGGGCACGCGCAGAGCTCCCCACGGCCCACAGTCCCCGCTGGAACGGGCACGCTCAGAGCTCCCCACGGCCCACAGTCCCCGCTGGAATGGGCACGCACAGAGCTCCCCACGGCCCACAGTCCCCGCTGGAACTCTCTCCACCTTTTTGGTTTGTGGGCAGGAGGAGGAGGAAGCAGCAGGAGGTCTGTATTCTGAGAATTCTCAAACATTCCCAAGCCTGCCTGCCTCCCTCCCTCCCTTCCTCCCTCCCACACTCCTTCTCTTTTAAAGAAAGAACCAACTAGGCTTCCTGCCTTCCTTATAAAGAACTGAGTTTGTCTTGAAAGTATCTTAAGACAAAGATCATTGGAATCCCTTTCCTATCAACCAAGTATAGTAATTATGAGTGTCAATTTATTTCACACTGAGAAGGGGAGGAGAAGCCTGCTCCAATGGGGCAGGTGTTACTGCGGCTCCGGAATCTGCCTGGGCTCTCGGCTCTCTCCCGGGATCCGCCCGGGCTCTCCGCTCTCTCCTGGGATCCGCCCAGGCTCTCCGCTCTCTCCCGGGATCCGCCCAGGCTATTGGCCCTCCCCGGGGATCCGCCCGGGCTCTCGGCCCTCCCCCGGGGATCCGCCTGGGCTCTCGGCCCTCCCCCGGGATCCGCCCAGGCTCTCCGCTCTCCCCCGGGATCTGCCCAGGCTCTCGGCCCTCCCCCGGGATCCGCCCGGGTTCTCCGCTCTCTCCCGGGATCCGCCCAGGCTCTCCGCTCTCTCCCGGGATCCGCCCGGGCTCTCGGCCCTCCCCCGGGGATCCGCCCGGGCTCTCGGCCCTCCCCCGGGATCCGCCCGGGTTCTCCGCTCTCTCCCGGGATCCGCCCGGGCTATCGGCCCTCCCCTGGGATCTGCCTGGGCTCTCGGCCCTCCGGGGGCAGGAATCTGAGGCTGCGAGGCCCACGTGGGCTGGACAGCTGCACACTGAGGCCATGGGGCGGGAGCTCCCTGCAACCTTTGCCGGGGACTTCTCCGTGGTCTGCTTCTCAGGTCCTCAGCCGAGGAGATTCTCAGGGGGAACAGAGGTAGAAGGACATGCAGCTGTTCTCCCTTTCATAAAATAGAATGTCTATTTCACATTCAGCGGGATGTAACTGAAGCCTGGGAACGAGGTGGATGACCGGGCTGCAGTGCGCTGGGCACTCCTTGTTAATGGAACTCAAGCCTGTGTCCTCTGAGAGTAGGTGCACTAGAGGGGGAAAGTGCAGAAGCACTGCACTGTGTGTTTCTGTGGCGGACAGACCCGGACACGTGTGTCTGCGGAGACACGCGTGTTTATAAAGAGACATGTCTTTATGGACGGAGATAACTGTCCTTATAGATACAAACCCGTCTCTCCACTCTCAGCCCCTGTGGGATGAAAGGCCTTCAGAAGCTGGAGGTTGGGGGCTGTAGAGAGGAGTGACATTGTGAACGCTCTCGTGTTAGGAGCATGGGTCACCAGGCAAGCCCACCACAGAGGAAGAGGGCCTGCCACTCCCCTGTGGCCACCACACTGGGCACACAGGACTCGCCTAGGAACGTGGGCGACCAGGCCAGTGTTAGCGGTGCGACTGTTCCCCTTCTCTGGGGCAGCGCTCAGCTCTGTGAGATTGCCTGTGCCTCCGCTCTGGCCCTGCTCCCTGGGCCTCTGTCATGTGAGAGAGCCAAGAGCCTGGGCGGATCCCGGGAGAAGGCCGATAGCCCGGGCGGATCCCAGGGGAGGGCTGAGAGCCCGGGCGGATCTCAGAGGAGGGCTGAGAGCCCGGGCAGATCCCGGGGGAGGGCAGAGAGCCCGGGCGGATCCCGGGAGAGGGCCGATAGCCCGGGCGGATCCCGGGGGAGGGCAGAGAGCCCGGGCGGATCCCGGGAGAGGGCCGATAGCCCGGGCGGATCCCGGGGGAGGGCTGAGAGCCCGGGCGGATCCCAGGGGAGGGCTGACATTCTGAGGGTGACTGTCTCTGCAGTCTGTTAGAGACGGTCACCCTCAGAATGGCCGATTCCAAGACAGCTGCAAGGCCCTGCACGGGCAGGTGCCCCACGCCACCAGGTCACTGCTGTGCCCTTCACCCAAAGATCCATGCCACCCAGGGTCTGGGGCCACTCTGCGTCACCCTCATTGTCTGTCCCAGTGGTCCCCGGGCCTGTGGGAGGCGAGAGAGAGAGGCGGAGACAACCATCTGCCCTGTCTCAGGACACCCCTTGGGACGGTTCTGAATCCTGCCGGCTCCACCTGGTCTTCCCCCCAGTACACGGGGACAGTCCCCGCAGCTCTGACAGCAACGCCGTGGGGCAGCTGCGGGCCCTGCTTGCTGTCCAGCCACGCGCCCGACTCCCAGCGCCCCTCCCTTCAGGGTTCCCGCGAGCAGACCAGAGAGGAGGGCGTGGTGGGCGGGTGGATGCCCGTGGGGCGGCCCCTGCCCAGGTGGACGGCTCTGGGACACTTCCCCAGCTCCTCAGACATCTGCGGGCTTCCTTGCGGGTCACAGGTCACCGCGGCGGCTTCCCCTGCCCTGCTGCCCTCGCCTGTGCTCCTGGGCTATTCCCTGGGACCACGTCCTAAATAAACTTCCTGCGTGTGGCCTTTGTCTCTGGTCTGAGGGAACCCGAGCGAGAGCAGTTTGAGCAGCAGTGAGATAAAAATGTATGTGTGGCAGTCTGCCGTTCTAAACTGCCGCTACTGATCCTGCCGTAGGGAAATGATTCCGTGACCTATATTTGTGGCATTTTATTTGCTCTGGGACTTACAAGTGTCTGGCAGGTGCTGTGAGCCAGTGCTGTTTGCAGTGATACGGCCAGAGACTAAGGTCAATATACTATATGGTCCGCAGGAGCTCTCTAGAGGCCTCATACGCGTCATCCATGGTCCTCCGCCTTATGAAACGCCCAAATGTGGATGTAGTTACTATAGCAACTCCTTTACGATTGCATATCTTTTAATTTTTTATTTATTTTAATGAGGGGGAAGAGAGAGAGAGAGAGAGAGAGAGAGAAGAGGGGAGGAGCAGTATCAACTCCCATATGTGTCTAGACCAGGCAAGCCCAGGGTTTCGAACTGGCAACCTCAGCATTTCAGCTCGACACTTTATCCACTGTGCCACCACATACATTTCACATATATTTTACATGGCTGTACTGATGGAAAAATAGCCATTTAATCAATGACTAGAAGTGACTATAACATTTGAAGAGGAAAAAGTACATTTTTCCTTAGATTTTGGAACTATGGCCCGGGAAACAGAGAAAGAGGCAAAGCCACGTGGGTGTCAGTGATAAGAGCCCCAATTGAACACAGCAAGGAGAATGGAGTCACTCTCAGAAAGAGGAGAGACACATGGCTTGCTGGAGCACAGATACACTAGGACACTCAGATTGTTGAACGCTGCGTCTGTCACAGGAGGAGGGGCAGACGAGCACCTCGGGCCTGGCCCCCGTAGGCACCTGCCACTCTGTCCCTTATCATGTCCTGAGTTTACAGTCCCCAACCAGTGACCTTTTCATCCCTTTATACCAGTGACCACAGGAAAGGGATTCGATTCTAGAGACAGCGTCAGGTAGAGAGTCACTTGGATGTTACTCATAGAACACAGTGAGGAAACAGGTCAGAGCAAAGTCGCTGCAGTCAGTCCTGAAGGGCCATGCAGGTGGGGACCACGCTGTCGTGGGGCTGGATGGGGCGTGCGGGGAGTCACCTGGCAGGGCCAAGCTTCCCTGCGTCCCGAGCATGTCCTCAGAGCCCTAGGCTGGACGTGGAAAAAGGGGCCAGAAGTGGAGTCACAGCAAGGCAGGGGGCTTTGGTGTGGACTTCTCCTGGCTCTCTGAACTCCAGTGTGCCAGCAACACAGAGGGAACCCTGGTCATGGCCCCAGCACTGGCTGCACAGCCCCTGCCCGCCCCACCCGCACCCCTGCCAGTGCTGGGGAGGAAGAGCCCTCCCCACCTCAGCCCCTGCCCGCCCCGCCCGCACCCCTGCGAGTGCTCGGGGGGGAAGAGCCCTCCCCACCTGCAGCCCCTGCCCGCCCCGCCCGCACCCCTGCGAGTGCTCGGGGGGGGGGGAAGAGCCCTCCCCACCTGCAGCCCCTGCCCGCCCCGCCTGCACCCCTGCGAGTGCTCGGGGGGGGGGGAAGAGCCCTCCCCACCTGCAGCCCCTGCCCGCCCCGCCCGCACCCCTGCGAGTGCTCGGGAGGAAGACCTCTGAGGCAGGCAGTCCCGCCCCTCCTCTCCCCTCAGCATCCGCACTCACTACCGCTGCATGCCCTCTGTTTGGGCAGTGACTTCTCTACAGAGATGAAAATAAGAAAACAACAACCTCATAGGAGGCGAGGAAAGCCCAGTTTTGCCACTTTTCTGTCCAAAAACCTCGTGACAGGGAACCAAGAACATTAGGTCAAAAGCCTTTCAAGCGGAATATTCCTGGGTTTAATCATCTCGCATTCAACAAGTTGTAACAGCAAACATTTTACTTGTTATCGGAATGTCTGTGGACTGGCTACAGAATCCCAGTGTTTTAAACAAAGAATACACACCCGTAGTAGTATTAGGAGATTTAAACAGAGTAACAAAATGATTTTGTATCCCACCGTGACCCCGCTGTGCAGGGATCGCAGCAGGATGGGAGAGGACTCGGGGAGGAGACACTGACGGAGGTGTGAATAGGGATCACAGCAGGATGGGAGAGGACTCGGGGAGGACACACTGATGGAGGTGTGAATAGGGATCGCAGCAGGATGGGAGAGGACTCGGGGAGGACACACTGATGGAGGTGTGAATAGGGATCGCAGCAGGATGGGAGAGGACTCGGGGAGGACACACTGATGGAGGTGTGAATAGGGATCGCAGCAGGATGGGAGAGGACTCGGGGAGGACACACTGATGGAGGTGTGAATAGGGATCGCAGCAGGATGGGAGAGGACTCGGGGAGGACACACTGATGGAGGTGTGAATAGGGATCGCAGCAGGATGGGAGAGGACTCGGGGAGGACACACTGACGGAGGTGTGAATAGGGATCGCAGCAGGATGGGAGAGGACTCGGGGAGGACACACTGATGGAGGTGTGAATAGGGATCGCAGCAGGATGGGAGAGGACTCGGGGAGGAGACACTGATGGAGGTGTGAATAGGGATCGCAGCAGGATGGGAGAGGACTCGGGGAGGAGACACTGATGGAGGTGTGAATAGGGATCGCAGCAGGATGGGAGAGGACTCGGGGAGGACACACTGATGGAGGTGTGAATAGGGATCGCAGCAGGATGGGAGAGGACTCGGGGAGGACACACTGACGGAGGTGTGAATAGGGATCGCAGCAGGATGGGAGAGGACTCGGGGAGGACACACTGACGGAGGTGTGAATAGGGATCGCAGCAGGATGGGAGAGGACTCGGGGAGGACACACTGATGGAGGTGTGAATAGGGATCGCAGCAGGATGGGAGAGGACTCGGGGAGGACACACTGATGGAGGTGTGAATAGGGATCGCAGCAGGATGGGAGAGGACTCGGGGAGGACACACTGACGGAGGTGTGAATAGGGATAGCAGCAGGATGGGAGAGGACTCGGGGAGGACACACTGATGGAGGTGTGAATAGGGATCGCAGCAGGATGGGAGAGGACTCGGGGAGGACACACTGATGGAGGTGTGAATAGGGATCGCAGCAGGATGGGAGAGGACTCGGGGAGGACACACTGATGGAGGTGTGAATAGGGATCGCAGCAGGATGGGAGAGGACTCGGGGAGGAGACACTGATGGAGGTGTGAATAGGGATCGCAGCAGGATGGGAGAGGACTCGGGGAGGAGACACTGACGGAGGTGTGAATAGGGATCGCAGCAGGATGGGAGAGGACTCGGGGAGGACACACTGATGGAGGTGTGAATAGGGATCGCAGCAGGATGGGAGAGGACTCGGGGAGGACACACTGATGGAGGTGTGAATAGGGATCGCAGCAGGATGGGAGAGGACTCGGGGAGGAGACAATGACGGAGGTGTGAATAGGGATCGCAGCAGGATGGGAGAGGACTCGGGGAGGACACACTGACAGAGGTGTGAAGCAGCCTTAGCCTCAGGTGCAGCCGGGAGGCCTGGGGCTCACAGAACTGAGGCCATGCGGTTACAGCAGGGGTCCCCAAACTACAGCCTGCCGGCCACATGCAGCCCCCTGAGGCCATTTATTTGGCCCCCACTGCACTTCTGGAAGGGGCACCTGTTTCATTGGTGGTCAGTGAGAGGAGCATAGTTCCCATTGAAATACTGGTCAGTTTGTTGATTTAAATTTACTTGTTCTTTATTTTAAATATTGTATTTGTTCCCGTTTTGTTTTTTTACTTAAAAATAAGATATATGCAGTGTGCATAGGGATTTGTTCATAGTTTTTTTTTTTTTGTTTGTTTGTTTGTTTTTCATTTTTCTGAAGCTGGAAACAGGGAGAGACAGTCAGACAGACTCCCGCATGCGCCCGACCGGGATCCACCCGGCACGCCCACCATGGGGCTACGCTCTGCCCACCAGGGGGCGATGCTCTGCCCCTCCGGGGTGTCGCCATGTTGCGACCAGAGCCACTCTAGCGCCTGAGGCAGAGGCCACAGAGCCATCCCCAGCGCCCGGGCCATCTTTGTTCCAATGGAGCCTTAGCTGCGGGAGGGGAAGAGAGAGACAGAGAGGAAAGCGTGGCGGAGGGGTGGAGAAGCAAATGGGTGCTTCTTCTGTGTGCCCTGGCCGGGAATTGAACCCGGGTCCTCCGCACGCTAGGCCGACGCTCTACCGCTGAGCCAACCGGCCAGGGCCATAGTTTTTGTTATACTCCAGCCCTCCAACGGTTTGAGGGACAGAGAACTGGCCCCCTATGTAAAAAGTTTGGGGACCCCTAGGTTACAGGGTACAGACTGGGGGGGTGCTGCCAAGCCTGGGAATCTGCCTTCTGTCCTGCAGGCTCTGGTGCAAGGCAGGCATCTGGGCTGCTGCGCGGCCAAGCACGGAGCCCTCAAGCCCCAGGGCGAGTGGTGGGAAAGTGGTCTGGATGGTCTAGAAAGGAGGGGGGGCCAACGTCCTAGGAAGACGGGATCAAGTCAGGAGGGATGACTAAGGGGAAAAACATCCTTTTGGGGGGGAGGTGTGCACGTGGAAGAGAGAACAGTTATAATATCTTGTTTCTAAACGAAAATGCTGGAGGGTACAATGTTTCCAAAGAAACCTCAAGCTATTTGTTAATTTGTAGGAAAATGAGGTCCTTTAGGTACCGAAAGCCATTGAAGTGAAGGCAGCAGGACACGGAGCTTTATTTAAGTGGAAACAACCTCTCATCCAGCATCTATAGAGTTGGTAAGGGACCAACATCCCAATCTGGATGTTGGGAACGGTTTTGTAAACTATCTATGTTTTCCTTTCCCTGGCCAATTTCAAGATTGCTTTCCTCTTGGTAGAAAAAAAAAATAATGATGATAATCTTGGTGAGAAGGAAGATAGCAGGGAAACATTTTCACGTGTAATCAATCTGCCATCGTCTCACGCATGGACTTATTTTTCTGTCAAATCTGATCATTCTAAAGGTTGAAGGAGTAATGAAAAATGTCAGGATGGATTTTACATTTTAAAAAATATATGTCTATGTTGTGTTAAGATATTTTATTCTGGTTGCAGAAGCTTTGATGTGTTGCCAACTTTTAAAGACTATTGGAGGTACAATTCTATTTCTTTAAAATTAATTTTAATGGGGTGTCTATTTTTTTTAGCAAATTAAAATGAGCAACAAGCTGTCATTTCAGCCACAGCCTTAAAGGCTGATTATTACATTGGGAGCATTCGTCTGAACTGCAGGGAAGGAGAAACAGCTCGGGGACCTCCCTCAGCACAGTCATCAGGAAGAGGACAGAAGGATGCCCACAGTCCTTCCAGACTTGTCCCGGGGACCCGTTCTGAGGCACTGGGTCCCCCAAGTCAGCATCTCTGCCTAATCGCCCTCAGACGCGAAGGCAAGGTCCAACATTCCTGCGAGACACCAGGGTGCGGGGCCGCCCCGCGAGATGGGAAAGAGCCTTGCCCTTCCCTGGGGAGGCTCAAGTATCTTGGAGCTGTTTTGATAAGAGCAGCCGAGTGCAGAAGGCGAGGGTGGGAAACACTGGCCGTCCGGAGCCGAGAGGGACCGTGCCAGTGGGAGGGGCCCGGCGCGCCTCCTCCTTCTGGCATTGAGGCCTCCTGATACTAAACGGGATTTCATCGGGCAGACTTCTCTATTTCTGGGTTTTAGTCATAGACAATAAAAACCAGATACTAAACAGGAAGACGTCTGAGGGTCGTAAACTACATGGCAGAGAACGGAGTGGTCCAGGCCAAGGGATAGGGGGATGACAAGGTACGCGTTCCATGTGGGTCGGAAAGGCGCTGGTTCAGGGTCTGCTCCCAGTCAAGTTCCCGACAGACGGACAGACAGATGGGCGTGACGGAGGGAGGCCACGCCCCAAGGGCGCGCTTCCACTGCAGATGTCCTGTCCGCCCTCCGTAAGGGCCCGTGGGGGTCTTCCTCTCTAAGGGCGGCTGGCGGCGGAGGGGAGGCCGACTTGCTCATGGAGAAGGTCCAAGGAGACAGACCAGCACTAGTCACCCCAACACCAGGCGTTCCCGTAGTAAAAATAACCATCTCCCGTTCCTTAGCTGCGTGGTAGGTGGTCTGTTTTTCAAGGCACTGCAATCCTTGGACATTGGAAGGCGCGCGCATGCCAATTTGGGGGCATGCCACTCTGGGCTGTTGAAAGGCAGGAGAAGTGTGGAAAGGCCTGTGGCTGAAGTGCCAGTCTGCTTACAGGCCAGACCTCCCAGCGCCCACCCAACCCTTCGTGACACCAGGCACCTGGGGTCCTAGCCGCTGAGACGTGGAAGCAACCAACCAACCTGGGCTAGTTACTGCGGCTGTTACCGCTGTCGCAGCTTCTGAGAGAAAACACACTCTTCTTTGTTGTGAAAGTGTTCTCAACTCCTGTCACCCACTTCTCTCAAAACCCTGACTTTATTGCTTCAAGTGTGAGAACACAAACCTTTCTGAGAATCAACACAAAATGTCTAATATTTGACATTTCTGTTTCTGTTCCATTTTCTCCCAAAGGCTTCGGCTGGTTAGCAACTAGGTCAGCATCACATTGAGTTTCAAGTCATTTTTTGTATGTATCGTACGTAGAGACTACACACATAGGTACTAGGTAGATGATGTCCATACACACACATCACATGGATACACACATCTGTACCTTGCTTCACTGCAAGATGAAACACACACATGATACATATACTCTGTCATCCTGAAAAGCTGTGACTTAAAAAGCATTTTGAGTTTTGTTATTTTCAAGCTTAGGAAAAGTTATGGTGATAGAGGTAAAAAAATTATTTTTATAAATTAGGTCTTTTAATGTTCCTAAGTCTAATTTGAACTTTGAAGATGACTTCAAAATGTCAGATTATATAAACAACCCTCTCATGTCTCTTGTAAACACATTTGACCCAGTAGTTCTAGAAATGGGGCTGGGGGAAGATTACAGAATGAATTCATTTCCCCTCTAGTTATAGGCTTTAGAATGACAAAACAGAGAATAATTTTTATTTAGCTCTTAAGTACTGAAATCAGTAAGATTAGGACTTTGGACTTTTATTTGTACTAGTTTGTAAATTATTACTTTGGAGTATAGATTTAAAAGAAAATCCAGTCTAAGCATATCTTTAATAGCTCCAAACTTCCCAGAACAAGTCTTTCTAAATATTATTTTTTGCTGGGTGTTAAGAGTAAGATCACTTCTTGGGATGACTTTATATAGCTTTAGCTTTAACCTCAAAAATTCCATTATTCCCATGGTGATGAGAGAGAGTGACAGAGTTGGGGGGGGGGGGAGAAATGACAAACTTCTATATATGTTTTTTTTTAATTGGGTATTTAAACCATGGAAGTTACAACTTGAAGAAGGCAGGGGAGAAAGGAAGGAAGGAAGGAAGACTGAGTTAAGAAAACTCAGCCACTCAGGAGCCCTAGCTGGGGGGCGCTCCAGGGGTGAAGGGTTAACAGGGCACCGCCCTTTGGACTATTTGAACTCTCCCTGAGATGTCTGTTGGGACTGCCACGTAAGAGCACCTGATTTTTCTATACTGGGCTAACCAATTTTGAGCCACATGGAGAAGAAAAGGCCTCAACAACAAGGTACTATGGATGGTCAGAGCTCTCGCCATCGTCGGTGTGTGCCCTGGGACCTGCCTACCAGCCAAGGGAGAGCCAGGAGTGACCACGGAGCAGTGCGGTCACAGGCTGCGGTGAGACGGCAGCCCAGGGGACGGGGACAGGGTTGGGACAGAGTCAGTGGCCAGGGAGCCACGGGAGCAGGAAGCGTGCGGCTCCCATGTGGACCCCGAGACCCTGTAACACCATGTGAGACACCGTTTAGAAATTGCACCCACAGAGACGCCCTCGATCTCTGAGGGAGAAGCCCAGCCTCCCACCCTTCCGCCCGCTCACAGGCCGGGCAGAGAGCCACAAGGTGGGCCCACCGAGCAGAAGTCACGTCTGCTGACCGGCTCTGCGTGTGGTTCCTCTGCAGTGTTAGACATTACGGGCATTCTGTGATCCATTTAAAACCATTCCGTTTAGCCTGACCAGGTGGTGGCACAGTGGACAGAGCATCAGACTGGGACACGGAGGACCCAGGTTCGAAACCCCGAAGTCGCCAGCTTGAGCGCGGTCTCATCAGGTTTGAGCAAGGCTCACCAGCTTGAGCCCTAGGTCATTGGCTCAAACAAGGGGTTACGCGGTCTGCTCTAGCCTCCCGGTCAAGGCACATATGAGAAATCAATCAACGAACAACTAAGGAGCTACAGTGAAGAATTGCTGTTTCTCATCTCCCTTCCTGTCTGTCCCTCTCTCTGCCAAAATAAATAAATAAATAAATAAATAAATAAATAAATCCATTCCATTTAATAAAAAAATAAAGAAATAAAAAATAGGGTTTCTGGCCTCATGAGCTCACAGCTTGGACCAGAGACTGGAACCCTGGTTCCCATAACCAGATCACAACAGCAACAACAACAGACGGAAGGAAATAAAAGTCTAAGTGTCCCAAGTTGTGCATGCACAGTGACTTTAGAAACACAGCTCAACTATCTGGAAGCAGCCCAAGTGCCCGTCAGTGGACGAGTGGATAAGAAAGCTGGACACATTCACACCACAGAATACGACTCGGCCATGAAGAGAATGACCTCTGGCCCATCTGCAGCAGCATGGATGGGCCAGAGGATATGCTCAGAGAGATAAGTCAGGCAAAGATGAATACTATATGATTTCACTTATATGTAGAATCTAAAGAACAAAATAAACTAGCAAATGAAACAAACAGACTCACAGAGACAGAGAAAGACGGATGTTTGCCAGAGGAGAGAGGTTGGCGTGCTGGGTGAAAAACAGTGAAGTGGTTAAGAAGTACAGATTGGTAGTGAAAAGAAAAGTCACGGGGATGTCGCGTCCAGCACCGGGAACAGTCAGTAACACTGTAAAAACCACCTATGGTGTCAGGTGAAGGCTAGCCTTATCGGGGGATCAATTTGTAAATTATACAACTTATCTCAACACTAGGCTATACACTTGAAATTAACTAGAAATAACATTGAATGTCAACTGTAACTGAAGAGGAACAGCTTAATTAATCCTTAAAACAGTCCTCTGATCAGTCAGAAACACTGTTTCATACGTGAGGACCCTGGGGTACACACCCTAGAGATAAGCAAGTTCCCTCGAGTCAAGAGCTGTGAAGTGGGGAGCCGTTCCGTAGAGTCAAAAGCTGTGAAGTGGGGAGCCGTTCCGTAGAGTCAAAAGCTGTGAAGTGGGGAGCCGTTCCCTAGAGTCAAAAGCTGTGAAGTGGGGAGCCGTTCCCCACAGCCTAAAGCCCGGCTGGTCTTCCCTGCACCCCACTGTCCAGCACCTGAGGGCCAAGGCGACACTCGTCCGCCCCCACAGGAGGGGAACGGGCTGTGTGCTCCGTGCTCATGCGCACCTGGAAGTGAGCCAGCGTGCGTGTGGGCCAGTGACCAGACCGAGAAGGACCAGTGTCGCCCGGCATGTGAAGTGAGGGCCGCACGGCCCACGCAGGGTGGAGGCGAGGGCCGACCCCGTCGGTCACGGGCGAGACCCAGGGCCAGCCTTGCCCCACACTCCCCAAGGAGGACCAGTGTCGCCCGGCATATGAAGTGAGGGCCGCACGGCCCACGCAGGGTGGAGGCGAGGGCCGACCCCGTCGGTCACGGGCGAGACCCAGGGCCAGCCTTGCCCCACACTCCCCAAGGAGGACCAGTGTCGCCCGGCATGTGAAGTGAGGGCCGCAGGCCCAGGCAGGGTGGAGGCAAGGGCCAACCCCGTCGGTCACGGGCGAGACCCAGGGCCAGCCTTGCCCCACACTCCCCAAGGAGTCTTCCAGGGTCTGCATTTTGAGAAACAGGTCGAGAATGTGGGACAGACAGTGACGCTGCCTAGAACTAGACTGTTGTTTCCTACAGTCCAGGGACAGAGCTGCCACCGGGCAGAGTGGACAGACGGGCAGAATCTCAGTCCCTCCTGGACGCCCTGCTGTCTGTCCGCCTCTAGCTGTGGCCACAGCCCCCACCCCCCACCCCGGCACCACGGTGTGGACTCCCTGTCTGTCGTCTGTGCGTGAGGCTGCAGACAAAGCTGCCAGTCACTGGGTTAACTGATATCACGCTGCATTTTACAGCTAGTGATATTTCCTTTTTTAAACCAGCAAAATTTGAAAACCAGAGCAAGTTCCAGGTCATCCGCTAGATTTCTTTAGAGGTGTGGAAGGTGTGTAGGGACGGGGCTCCCGACTGTGACTGACGCTGCCCTGCCGCCCGCGCCCCCTTCCAGCTGGAGACCTACATCCAGGACAGCATGCGGAAGGAGATGGCGGAGGTGCAGCAGAGCGCGGTGCAGAACCAGACCGCCGCCATGATCGAGATCGGCACCAGCCTGCTGAGCCAGACGGCGGAGCAGACACGCAAGCTCACCGACGTGGAGGCCCAGGTACGTGAGGGCAGAACACACCGGAGGGAGGGTGCCACCACCAGACCCACAGCGCGCTCTTACAGAGAACAATGGGGGGGGGTTAGGCGGAGCAGACAACAGGATGAATTAGCAAGAGTGTAAGGACTCGCCTGACCTGTGGTGGCGCAGTGGGTGAAGCGTCGACCTGGAATGCTCAGGTCGCTGGTTCGAAACCCCAGGCTTCCCTGGTCAGGGCACACATGACAAGCAATCAGTGAACAACTGGGTGAAGCAACTATGAGTTGATAATTCTCACACTCCCTACCTCTCTCCTCTCTGCAAAATCAATCAATAAAATCTAATAAAATGTCCTGCTGCTCATAAAAAAAAAAAGAATCGGCCTGACCAGGCGGTGCCGCAGTGGATAGAGCATAGGACTGGGACGCAGAGGACCCAGGTTCAAAATCCTGAGGTCGCCAGCTTGAGCATGGGCTCATCGGCTTTGAGCGCACGGTCGCTGGCTTGAGCGTGGGATCATAGACATGACCCAAGGTCGCTGGCTCGAGCAAGGGGTCACTCGCTCTGCTGGAGCCCCCCAGTCAAGGCACATATGAGAAAGCAATCAATAAACAACTAAGGTGCCGTAATGAAGAAGTGATGCTTCTCATCTCTCTCCCTTCCTGTCTGTCTGTCCCTATCTGTCCCTCTCTCTGACTCTCTCTCTTCCCCCCTCCAAAAAAAAAAAAAAAGGAATTTAAGAACTTGTGGCTAGACAGAAATTTGAAACCAGCAAATCCATTTTCATTTTTCGTGCTGAGGCTGAACCGCATTTATTCTTGAGGACATTCATACACCTTCATACACGACGACCAGACAGGCGCTCCTCTGCCCCACGGTGCTTTCCGGACCCCGGTGCGTTTCTGAATCCGTAGCTCTCGGACACACTGGGAAATGGAGGGCACTGGGCGGAGGCTCCGGACACTGTCCTCCGTGCTAACTCTTAGGAGAAAAACCTCAGCCTCAAGGAACTGGGAGAGTTTGTGGTGTAAGTTCACACGCCTCGTGGCACGAGTGCACACCCTCGTGTGCGACCTGACAGGGGGCAGCACGCAGCCCAGAGAGCACCGATCTCGGCCCCCACAGCCTGGCCTCGGGCGGTCCCGGCCCCACTGCGGGCCGTGAAGGCCCTGCTCTTCTGGACGTGGTGGGTTGTGACTCTAAACGAGGGCTGGGACGGACTGGTGAGTTCCCTTTTAGCTTTAAGAGTCTACGGGCTAATGGCTAACAGCGGTAGGAAAGAAGACCCTGAAATATGAAGCAAAACATTAGAACAAAATTCATGGCGTCACACTACACGACACACCACAGACGATCCAAGAACAGTCCAGGTGAGAACTGTGCTGCTGGGAGAGCTGAGGGAGATGTCCCCTGGTGAACCAGCTTCCTGGGTCCTGCCCGGCTTCCTTACAGGCTCGTGGGCGACACTTTCCCACTCGGGGCTGTAAGTCACGCCCTAGGAATAGCAGCGGTTCTGACTGTAGGCAAGTCCCAAAGCACCGGACTCCACGTGCTACTACAGCTAAAAGGACCAAGGAATGCGGGACCTGGGCCTGGAGGTGAGGACAACTACCTCCCAACTGTGATACAGTGACACCTCGCTGGTACAGGCGTCTCCGTGCCTGCCTCAGAACTGCTGGACCAGGTCAACAGCAGGGAGCTGGGCAGCAGCATAAAAACTCATTATCTGAGGATAAAATACAAACACATTTGCTCACCAGATCTTTCCACACTCTCAGAATAATTTAGGAAAACGATAAATATCTTACATGATGAAGAATGAAAATACATAAAAAACTTTAAAGTGAATGTATCCATACACCCATAGTCGACTGATCACTACAGTAGGTCGGCCACAACTATGCGCCCTGCCGACTTGGGCAGCAGGAGGTGAGGCTCAGTCACAGACCCTCGGACGGCCGCTTCATGTTTTCGGGTGGCAGAGCAGAAAGGTAAGGCGCGGGGGCTGGGAGGTACAAGCGACACACCGCCTGACACGGGAAAAGAGGAACACTGGGAGATGGCCGGAAAGAAGAGAGCCTGCAACATCCAACCGGACACTTCGGAATGGCCGGCCCGAGCAAGGACAGCCGGGCGCCGGCCAGGCAGCCAGTCTACGCACAGGATCTGCTGAGCCGTCCCCGTGTCAACAGGTTTGAGTCCCAACACGGACATTCCTGCATGTAGCAAGATGCTTCTTGCGTGTCCGAGACTGCAAAGCTCGGCACCAAGGGGTGGAGGCCTCAGGTCTCCGAGAGGAGAGAACGCCACCCGATCGCAATGACCTGGACGTCCCCTGCGGCTGGGGCCTTCGGAGTGACGGGAAGCCCTGCAGTTGGTCCCGGGTCAGCCAGGACACACACGCCACTGTCCACAACTCTCCACCCGCACACGCCTTCTTTAGCCACTAGGAATTTAGTAAACACCTGCGTCTCCAGTGCCTTTAGCAGTAACCAACAGAGAGCGCGTGGGCCCAGAGGTGAAGACCAAACCTCCATCCCAGGTGTTAATATTAAAACCCAGCCCTTCTGTTGGCCGATGCTTTTATTCCTTAAGTCACAGAGGCGTGTTCGTGGGATGAACTCCTTCCGTGATGACTCAGGACCGGACAGTCCCTACCTGCACAGCGGGGCCAGACCCGGGCCTTTGTGAATGACACGGACCCCGAGCAGACACTGTTCCTGTCCGGGAGCCTTGTTCCTGGGCAACAATTCTGCCTGACACTTCTACGTGACATCGTATCCTGAAGAGCCATGACACAGAGGATGTGAGTAATGGACTCTTCCTGCTCAGAGGCAGCCAAACGTGAAGGAATCCGTCCTCAACGCTGTCGGGACACAATGGGGACAGACAATGGGGACAGCGAGGCTGCGCGTGGCACATGTCACAGAGGTCCTCAAGCAAAGCCGGGCCCCCACATCCCTGACAGGTTGTTGCTTCCTCACTGGCTGACACGACGTTTAGAATAGTGACTAGGAGACGCGAGGTCACAAATGAGCTGCGTTTGCAGGGGACAGGAGCACATGACTTCTAACCATGTCGTCCGCTGACAAGTATGAGAATGGCCTTCTGTTTTGGGCAGAGGCCGAACCTTTCTTCGATTACTGACAATTTCTGGCATATTAAATATGACCATTTTATACCCACCCCTACTTGTCTCGCTGCGTGATACGACAAAGCATGGCAGAACAAGAAAAACAGCATTATATTATTCAACACAAACACCATTGTCCCAAAGCTATTAAACCCTTTCCAAAATAAAGACCGGGTTAAAATAACTTTTAAACATAACTCTGATGTAATCCAGGAAGGCAAGACTTTTCTGACAAGGAAAACATGCCCACAGTAAGATATCTGAGTGAACACACACAATCCTTGAGTTAGGTTTTCCTATAATTTAGATAACTTGGTTAGAAGGAAGCTCTCTCTCCTTTTGAAAACGGTAACTAGGAATTTTATTCTGTCCCCCTCAGGTGTTAAATCAGACAACGAGACTCGAACTGCAGCTCCTGGAACACTCCCTCTCTACAAACAAACTGGAGAAGCAGATTTTAGATCAGACCAGCGAAATAAACAAACTGCAAGATAAGAACAGGTAATGAAAAGTGCACTAAACTTATAACCCAGAATTGCACCCTTTATGGATATGAAAGACTATTACACGTGACTGTTCATTATAAGCCTGGCTTTCCAAAATGCTGTTATCTCTTCACTAAAAATCCTTTAAGGGTCGAAAACTTGGTGAGGGGCCTGCCAGGGGCGGGTGGAGGGAAATGCTGGAACGGTGCGCCCCCCACTCAGTCCTCGGGTCCCTTCCTCATTCGCGCCCCTGAAGGGTCCTCTTACCGTCACCCTCCAAACGCTGCCTCCCTATAATGGAAAAGCTGCAGCCAGGGTTGCAAAGAGGGGCGTTGGCTGAGGCGTTTTACTATGACCTTTACCCCGTTTCTCTGCCCCTGGGAAAGGAGGTTTTTTTCTTTCTTTTTTTTTAACAATCCAGCAGGAAAACGATACTTGTAAACCAAGCATGCTCCATAATGCAATATTTACTCCTAAAATGTATGGTAAAGTAAAAGCAAACGTTAAGGTTAAATATGATGATATTAGTATTTAATTATAGAAAAAATATCCCAAGAAAATCGAGTGTGATTGGCGGGACCGTTCTCGTAAGTTCCTTCCAGCCGGGACCGGATGGCTGGCATGCTCTTCTCTCGTTTCTAATAAACAAGGAGAGCAGACAAGACACTCTTTCTACTTCACGATGAAATTATCTCAAATATTTCTTTGTTCTTTACAAAAATAATGATAAACTGTCTCATGATCATTCTTCTCTGTTCATCAATCTAAGCTGAAATGATTCCTTCTGTCCTTTGAGTACCGAGTTTAACTCATTAACTCAGGATTGGGAAAAGCAAGTCAGTTTTTAATCCAAATATGTTTCTTTCTGGTTTCCCGTTTTCTCTTCTGCAACTTTGTCAGTAATGGTTCGAGGCCAATGACTGAGCAACATCAGTCTCTGCTGTCACTGTGCTACAGGGGTCCTCTGTCACGGTGCTCTTTCTGGGTGTTGCAGCCGGCCGGTGGGCGCGGGATGTCCCCTCTATCACTGGCCAGTAAAGCCTATGAGAATGCGCCCTCGGACATGTCCAGTTTGTCAGACACACCCTGGTATTGGACATTGCTCCCTCTTTGTATTTTAATTTATTATGCCACACTGCTAAGCTTCTCGGTTACGTAATCCAAACAGGGTCTCTGTCAAGAGTTGCCAAATCCTACTGCCTTTTGCCTAGAGGAGGGGTGGGTCTGGTTCCCGAGTTCAGACAGCGCTCGCTCGACACTTGCACTTCCGACCAGCGACCTTGGTTACACAGAATCAGCACCTTTCCCTCCGTTTTCGGATCCCCCGATTCTGTGGCGTTTCTTTGTGTGAAGGTTTTGTGACGTGTGAACTGGGGCTCCCGACCACACGGAGGCTGCCTGACGTTTCTGATCGAGTCCTGCTTCGTTGATCCTTCACTTTTTTTTTTTCACGTAAATGCTGCTACGTTTTCCCCAGTTTAACCTGTAGTGACCAAGAATGTACTTTTCCAATCATTCTGAATAATCCAGTTTGGTGTGAGATAATATTTAAATACCACGCTTTCTCCATAAAACCACCTGTCAAACCTGTGTAGCAAACTAAAATTCTCCACAGTCTGTTCTGCAAATACCTGACCGATGGCGTAAGAGCCGCTTCTGAATGACGTGCTCTGGTCTCAGTGCTGCAGAGGACAGTGCTGGTGGCCGACTTACAAAACCACATGGGACAGAGCCGTACCTGCAGGACCGACTGTTTTAGTAGCTGCAAGAATACACCTTTTTTCATCATAAATATAAAATAAAATGACAACAGTGAGTTGGTTTTTTTAAATCCACCAACAACTGTAAATAAAAAAAAAAAATTGTGCTGGCGACTTCAGGCCTTTCAGTGAGTGTGGCACACCTGTCTTCAGGTGCCTTGGTTTCTGACTAAACTAAGATTTCATCTGCAAAAACACCATTGCAGAACGCGCGACTTTGACGAGGACAGCCCACAGTCTAAACTGTCTTCAATAGCCCCCCAAAGGGCAGCCACTTCATGGAACACGTTCAAGTGAAGGTCAAGTACTGAGCGAGGGTCACCGTTTTCTGAAAATTGTCACCACAACTTCCACGTTCGCCAGCTGACGCTGCAAATTGCCATGAGTTTTATCACTTTATCATTCTTTTTTTCTTCTAAAAATAATTAATTTAGGGGCTACTTGTGCCAGTTCAGTTAAACTGTGATTACCGATAGAGTGATTATTCTAGAAAGTGCTGCCCGTGACACTATCCCTTCCAAAGACAGCCAATAAAAACTCAGAAACGGGGACCAGCCAGCGCTTCTGCGGAAGCGGGGTGTGTCCCTCCCTCCGCCTCTCCACTGACGGTGAACTATGCTCACTGACGGTACGCTGCGCCTCAGTCCAGCTTTATTCTTTATTTTTTTATTTATTTGTATGTTTTTTGAAGCTAAAAACAGGGAGAGACAGTCAGACAGACTCTCGCATGCGCCCGACCGGGATCCACCCGGCACGCCCACCAGGGGGCGATGCTCTGCCCACCAGGGGGCGATGCTCTGCCCCTCCAGGGCGTCGCTCTGCTGCGACCAGAGCCACTCTAGCGCCTGGGGCAGAGGCCAAGGAGCCAACCCCAGTGCCCGGGCCATCTTTGCTCCAATGGAGCCTCGCTGCGGGAGGGGAAGAGAGAGATAGAGAGGAAGGCGCCGCGGAGGGGTGGAGAAGCAAATGGGCGCTTCTCCTGTGTGCCCTGGCCGGGAATCGAACCCGGGTCCTCTGCACGCCAGGCCGACGCTCTACCACTGAGCCAACCGGCCAGGGCTCAGTCCAGCTTTATGGCGATGATCAAATCAATCATCTCTATCAGGAAATGAAGTAAGATGCTGATGAGCAACACGGCCAGCAAAGCAGTCTTCCTCACAGCGCCCCCCTTTCTCCCAGCGGCTCCCTCTCCTCACCAGGGTGCCTGTGTGACGTACAGAGTTCCCACTATGACGTCACCCTCTGTTCCCGCTGTCTTATCCCACTGACACTCAACCCTCGAACACCACAGGGCTCAGTGGCCCGAACCCTGCAGTCAGAAATGCACATGCAACTCCTGACTTCTCTCCAAACTAACCCACCCTCTGTACCCATGGGGGAGTCAGTTCCGGGACATCTGAGGACACTGCAGTCCCCTATCTAAAACAGCATGCAGCTACACATACAGTCAGCTGTCAGACTTTCAACTGCAGACAGAAAATGGTACAGATATTTACTGAAAAAAAAACAACAACATGCAAAACATGTAAGTGCATATAAGTGAACCCACAGTTCAAACCTGAGTTGTTCAAGGGTCAGCCGTGTTTAATTTCCTTTCATCAGACAATGCTGATTGCGACTCACTAAACTGATGCCACAGACCAGTAATGGGTCCCCGTCTGCATTTTGCAAAATGTTGCCCAGGAACATGATCTCTGAGCGCCTCCTCAGAGCCTTAAATTAAGCCATGGTCCGTCCCTCTGTGTTCCCCACGGCCCCCCTCCCAGAGCCCATCTGGTCCGGGAGCGCCTGAGCCCGGGACGAACTCTTATGTTTAAGAGGAAACCTTTTAGATCAGGATGTGACTGCCCTCTGCAGCTACGCTGGGATAGTTTTGGGAAAAAAACAGTTTTTTGAACAAATATAAATCCCTGAGTGTTCACATGCTCATTCCCACTCTGGGCCCTGGGACCCTGACATCTTTCATGCTGCCTCACAGACCGTTAAAGACACCTAGAGGGGACACCGTTCCGAAGGCGGCACCTACGAGTGACTTGAACAGGCGCGGTATAACTCATGTTGACCGTCCAGGTCCAGACGCGTGAGAGCGCTTCCAAAGCGCACTGCCCGAACACGAAGGTGCCAGAGTGGACTCTAGATAGAAGAGCAGTGCTTTAGGCATTTATTTGCAGGGCACCCTTCTTCTGCTAATGTTACGCCACGTTAGTTTTTTTAAATGAATGAAAATAACTGACAAATTGAAAAATTAAGGTAGCTGATGTTGAGAAATGTAGTAGAAGATGCCACCTGTAAATGGATATGGTCAAAGTGACGGCAGCTGGATGCCAAGGGCTGCGTCCACCTCCTGGTTACTCACTGACGTGGGACACAGAGAGCTCACTCAGTGTCCCGACCTACAACGCCCACGGGGTGGGATAAGGTTCAGAGGTGCATCTGAGTTTCCAACGAGTATTGAGACCGACTGTTCATGCTTACAATGAAGACCTGTCACGGGCCGTCAGTCTCGTGGCTGAGCAATGTCACTCACAGGGGTAGAGACTGAGAAAACTTTACCCCCCCTTCCCCGCAACGAAAGGTGTAACACGAGGCGGTGGGTCTTGGCTGGTTCTCAGAACACCCCTCACTGACAACGATGTTCCCCCCCCACAGTTTCCTGGAGAAGAAAGTCCTCGACATGGAAGACAAGCACGTGGTCCAGCTGCAGACCATGCGGGAGGAGAAGGACCAGCTACAGGTGCTGGTCTCCAAGCAGCACTCCATCATCGAGGGGCTCGAGAGGCAGCTGGCCACGGCGACGGTGAACAACTCGGCCCTGCAGAAGCAGCAGCACGACCTGATGGAGACAGTGCACAGCCTGCTGACCATGATCTCCACGGCAGGACGTGAGCCGGCTCGGGTCGGGTCGGGCCGGGTGGGGGAAATGCTCAGAACTCTAAAAGAGAAAGTCCTCTTTCAAAAAAAGGCACTATTTCTCTTACGTATTTGATAGGAAAGCTTAATAGTGTCTCACTGTAGAACCAATTAAAAAGGGGAAAGTGGAAGGAAGGGGGATATTATTTACACAAATTACTAGGAAGCAAAAACACTCCAAACATACTTTGTTTTTTTAAAGCATGAGAGAGAGACAGACAGGAAGGGAGAGAGACGAGAAGCATCAACTCATAGTTGTGGCACCTGAGTTGTTCATTGATTGCTTTCTCATCTGTGCCTTGACTGGGGGCTCCAGGTGAGCCAGTGACCCCTTGCTCAAGCCAGTGACCTTTGGGCTTCAAGCCAGCAACCATGGAATCATGTCTATGATCCCATGCTCAAGCCAGCAACCCTGCGCTCAAGCTGGTGAGCCTGTGCTCAAGCTGGCGACCTCAGGGTTTCGAACCTGAGTCCTCAGCATCTAGGTTGACACTCTATGCACCGCACCACCACCTGGTCCGGCCCCAAACACATTTTTGGTCCACGGGCACCAAAGAGCCTCATTTGAGTGAATTCCGCTGTTAACTGGACACGAGGCTAGGCAGGTCAATGTCTGAGTGGGAAAGCAATGCTGGACCGACAGGATTTTGTGAAGATGCACTTGCAGTGATGAACCGTGCTGGTTCCCTTCTCTACCACGCCCGTGGGTCTGTTCCTCCCTCTCAAGTGCCCTTTTCTCTCTCCCCTCCCGACTTGGGAGGCAGAAGGGCAGCATCCTGTCGTTAATGAGATGCGACATACAATCATGGGCAGTTTTAAATTTTTTCTTTTTTTTTTTTTTTTAAATTTTCTGAAGCTGGAAACGGGGAGGCAGTCAGACAGACTCCCGCATGCGCCTGGCCGGGATCCACCTGGCACGCCTACCAGGGGGCGATGCTCTGCCACTCCGGGGCGTCGCTCTGTTGCGACCAGAGCCACTCCAGCGCCTGGGGCAGAGGCCAAGAAGCCATCCCCAGCGCCCAGGCCATCTTTTTGCTCCAATGGAGCCTTGGCTGCGGGAGGGGAAGAGAGAGACAGAGAGGAAGGGGGGGGGGTGGAGAAGCAGATGGCGCTTCTCCTGTGTGCCCTGGCCGGGAATCGAACCTGGGACCTCCGCACGCCAGGCCGATGCTCTACCACTGAGCCAACCGGCCAGGGCCAAATTTTTTCTTAAACAAAGTGGGTGTAGTTCTTACCATGGTTTATCTCACAATGTTCTTTCAACTTGTACTATTAGATACAGATACGCTGTATCTATGAGTCATGTTCAGACATCTGCCATTCCACAAGAAATACGTTCTCACACTATTCTTGGGTCACGCAGTTATCCCAATTTCAATAGAAACACTTAAACAAGGAGACAGACACACAGAAGTATCAGCACCAGCTGGACGCTAAGTGGCAGGCTTCGTACGGGGCGGCCAGTATGCCACACGTGCCCTCCAACCAGGTTCAAACTCTCATAATTTAGGAAAAGTATCTATTTTTTTTTCCACTTTCATAGAAAAGACACAGACAATCAAGTCATCTGACATTGTCTGGTGGGACCCAGATAGTGTGAGGTGTTAGCTTCGATGAGCCCAAGCAGAGAGGGTCACCGGGTTTGGACCCTGACAGGAGACGTGGGTGGAGAAAGGGCGGAGGTGGCTTCCCCCTGTCCGTCCACCCGAGATGCCCACGCCAGCCGGCCCAGAGCCCACGCGTGTGCAGGTCTCTCCCGTGAAGTACAGGTACACACCAGCAAGAAGACATGCACACATTTTTTTTTCAATGTGGCAAAAAAAGATTGGGAAGCCCACAGGTTGAAATCTGAAAGGATTTCACAGTACTAGAATTTTCAGACTTCGACAAAGAATTTCAGAGATATAGCTAAATCAACGTTAGGTTGCCCTGTTACACAAACTGGATGGGACAGTTGCTAAAAATCCAGAGAACACTAAATGTCTTAACCACGTTGTCTGAGGAGCTGCGCAGAGATGTGGCCTCCGACAGGAGGGTCCTGGAGACCAGGGGCGGGCAGGGCCGCCACCACACGGCTCTCCCTGGGGTCCGCCACGGTCTCCTTCACTCTCCCTGGGGTCCGTCACTCTCCCTGGGGTCCGCCACGGTCTCCTTCACTCTCCCTGGGGTCAGCACGGTCTCCTTCACTCTCCCTGGGGTCCGCCACGGTCTCCTTCACTCTCCCTGGGGTCCGCCACGGTCTCCTTCACTCTCCCTGGGGTCCGCCACGGTCTCCTCACTCTCCCTGGGGTCCGCCACGGTCTCCTCACTCTCCCTGGGGTCCGCCACGGTCTCCTCACTCTCCCTGGGGTCCGCCACGGTCTCCTCCACTCTCCCTGGGGTCCGCCACGGTCTCCTCCACTCTCCCTGGGGTCCGCCACGGTCTCCTCATTCTCCCTGGGGTCCGCCACGGTCTCCTCATTCTCCCTGGGGTCCGCCACCGTCTCCTCCACTCTCCCTGGGGTCCGCCACGGTCTCCTTCACTCTCCCTGGGGTCAGCCACGGTCTCCTTCACTCTCCCTGGGGTCCGCCACGGTCTTCTTCATTCTCCCGCAGTAACTTGATCTGATCCACTCAAGAGGGGAAGCTTTGAAAAGTACTGATTTATTGCAGCTGACTGTGAGGTGCTGCATTACATGCAGCTGATGATACAACAGGAAGGAAGTGATTACTGGGAATAGTCACTGGGCAGTCGTAATGCGGAACAGGCTGGAAGGGAAACTTTTTCTGGAAAGGGTGAAAAACCACTTTTTTACTCACTACAAGAATTCAAACGTCATAGAACTTCCCAAATGAGCGTATCTCAAATCCTCACCTTTCACCTTCCCGTGAACTCTGAACGCTTTTTGTTTTCAAAGCAGCGAAGACCGGCCCAGTGGCTAAGGGGGAAGAAGCCGTCTTCCGGGACTGCGCGGAAGCATTCCGGTCGGGACTGACCACCAGCGGCGTCTACACGCTGACCTTCCCCAACTCCACCGAGGAGATCAAGGTAAGGCGTCCGCTGCCGGGCCGCACGCCCGGCTGTGAGCAGGTCGCACGGCTCGGGTCCTGGCCAGGCTCTGCGCACGAACGCCGACCACGTGGGCGCCAGGTCCGTGCTGTCACACCGGACCCTCTCGCACTCCCCTGGCCGTGCGCCAGGTCGTGCACACTGGACCCTCTCGCACTCCCCTGGCCGTGCGCCAGGTCGTGCACACTGTGGGTTGTCTTCCTTCAGGGTGAGGCTCTTTCGGTAACTTTAAAGGAAGTATCTTCTGATACTGAGAGTCTGAATAACCACAGTTGGTCTTTCAATTGTTACTTCAAGAGGCAGGGGTGTCCCATCCCCCAAAAGGGCGCATTGGGCTGGCCCACACCTCACACACTCCAGGAGCTGTCCTTAGGGACAGCCACGGTCCTCTGGCCTGCAGAGGTGACCTAGACACACCCCCTTCCGGCACACAGAAGGAAAGACGCATGCCCGGCCACCGGGTTAACGGAGTTGTACCTTTGACTATTTGTCAGACTACCTGAGGTCAAGCTGGCTCCCCCAGTGGCAAGTGTTCACGCCGGGGCACTAGCAGGATCACACACTCGTGGTGCAAACACCAACACAGTGTGAAAGGCCAAGAAGGTCTTACTGTTACTATGGGAACAGTGTCAACCTTGTGCGCTTGCTGCCAGGGTCTCGGGACCCCGAGGAGCCCGCAGGCCCGACCCTGAGGACGGCTGGGTCACCCCTTTGCTCACCCTGGCTGCTGTGACGTGAAGACTAGCACACACCGTCAAAGAGCAGCGCACTCCCTCTGCCAGGACGCGGTGCTCACTGCGGGGTATGTGCCCCACCCCATGACTGTGCCGCCAATCGGGGACGCCCGAGCACAGCTCCATCAGGGACTTCTGGCCATCTGGCCGCCATCTGGGCTGCGCAGTGAACAGGCGCCTGCAGCTGCTCTGGGAGGCACTGCTACCGAGGAGACAAAACAGTCACCCCCAGGGAAGCTTCAATGCAGCTTTCCTCAGAGGTGCTAAACGCTGGAGGAATACTGCGAGAACCAGTGACGTGAAGGTCGGACGGCTGTATGCAGTCGTGTCTATGGACACGTTTGTGTCTGACGGTAAAAGCAGCCACACAGTGAATATAAACCTACAGAAAAGGCACCCGATACTGAGACTGCATCAACAAGGAAACTTGGGGGACCCCTGGAAGGCTGCTCTCTGATTCAGCATTAGCTTCGCCATAGCAATAAAGAAAAAGTCTTAAAGGTATAAGCAGTAAGGGTTTAAAGACATAGCATTTGCAACAGTAATATATACCTTGATTATGAATTTGAAAGACAAATACTGTGTCCTTGAAGGTGACACTTTCCAAAGGAAGCTAATTCGTTCCTGCCGCTTTAAGTCAACCTTGAAAATCAGCTGCTGTTCCTACTGTCCTAAAAGTAGTGCTTTTGGGGGAGGAAAAAAACAACAGACCAAAGAGTGTGTTGAGACGACAACGTGATGAACAGGCTCTGTGCTAAGCCTGTCAGTCCCTTGTGAAATCTGGTTTTCATGACGATTCCTGGGACGCAACTGTCTGTCACCAGATGTGGGGCTCTTCCTGGCACAGAGCGGTGACCAGAGGAGGGGACAGAGGACACGAGGGGAATGTAACTGCTACGGATACAAACCCAGGAGGACAAATGCCGCCCGGTGGCTGCCTTAATGCTGTCCCGGCTCCGTGCCAGGTTCCCACCTGGTGTGCCAGCGACCCAGCAGCGAGGGCCTCGTCCGCAGGGAGAGGAAACATGGCCGACCCTGGAGGGCGCGAGTCTCCTGTCATGGCTGCGACCTGAGGACTCATATTCCCTCTAAACATCTGCAGTAAAGATAACGTCCGATCATGGCGGGGAACCATAATCTTTCAAACCTCGATGTCCTCTTCTCTAAGTAAACGGTCCAGATTAAGCTACCTACACTCCCTTCCAGGCTTACGACCCCACAGTTCACAGTCTGATCGAGGGAGAGGAAGTCGCACTGATTTGGTTGAATTCTGGCTCTGCCCACTGGTGCCTCTGAGCAGCAAGTCAGTTCAGCAGTGTGAGCCCCCGTCTTAGAGTGGACTTGTTCAGCTGTGTGAGCCCCCAGTCTTAGAGTGGACTTGTTCAGCTGTGTGAGCCCCCCACCCAGTCTTAGAGTGGACTTGTTCAGCTGTGTGAGCCCCCCACCCAGTCTTAGAGTGGACTTGTTCAGCTGTGTGAGCCCCCCAGTCTTAGAGTGGACTTGTTCAGCTGTGTGAGCCCCCAGTCTTAGAGTGGACTTGTTCAGCTGTGTGAGCCCCCCACCCAGTCTTAGAGTGGACTTGTTAAGCTGTGTGAGCCCCCCACCCAGTCTTAGAGTGGACTTGTTCAGCTGTGTGAGCCCCCCACCCAGTCTTAGAGTGGACTTGTTCAGCTGTGTGAGCCCCCCAGTCTTAGAGTGGACTTGTTCAGCTGTGTGAGCCCCCCAGTCTTAGAGTGGACTTGTCCAGCTGTGTGAGCCCCCAGTCTTAGAGTGGACTTGTTCAGCTGTGTGAGCCCCCGTCTTAGAGTGGACTTGTTAAGCTGTGTGAGCCCCCCACCCAGTCTTAGAGTGGACTTGTTCAGCTGTGTGAGCCCCCAGTCTTAGAGTGGACTTGTTCAGCTGTGTGAGCCCCCCACCCAGTCTTAGAGTGGACTTGTTCAGCTGTGTGAGCCCCCCAGTCTTAGAGTGGACTTGTTCAGCTGTGTGAGCCCCCAGTCTTAGAGTGGACTTGTTCAGCTGTGTGAGCCCCCCACCCAGTCTTAGAGTGGACTTGTTCAGCTGTGTGAGCCCCCCAGTCTTAGAGTGGACTTGTTCAGCTGTGTGAGCCCCCGTCTTAGAGTGGACTTGTTCAGCTGTGTGAGCCCCCCAGTCTTAGAGTGGACTTGAGGTCTCAGTGGAGGTGCAGCCCCGGGACAGGCCTGGGTGTCACCATCCATCTAACACACGGGAGTGGTTACCACGGTGACTGCCATGAACACTAGGAGAATGTCTCTGCAAGGCAGGCCACCCCAGTTTGCCCTGTCTGATCTAATTCAAGAAATGAACGTTCAGTAGGTTTTTGGGAGATCTTTTCCAAAGGGGCCTAAACATTTCAACTTTCTTTGGCATTTTTGGGAAGCACTTGTAGATGTCTTCTGGAGACACAAGAGTTTCCTTCCCCAATTTCATGGATACCTGTCTCACAGCCCGAGTAACCACGATGCTTTGGTTTTCATAAGCTAGCTTGCTCTCTCCCTCCCTCCCTCCTTTCCTTTTTTCATCTGGACAAAGTCCTGTTAAGAAAATGTTCAAACAGTGGAATTGGCGAACAGTATAGATCCAAACACTCACACCCCCCTCTGATTTCCAAAACAAAACGTGCTGGTTCCCGGACCTTAAGTATCAGTAACTTCGTGATGACGACTTTGACACCCAAGGATCACATGTTCCTGGAATGAGGAGAGGCTCCCTAGGAGCCACGTCAGTTCTGTCCACCCACCGGGATCCCACGTGGGACTAAGAGGAGTTAGCATCTCCGCACACACACAGCTTCTCAACAAAATGTGGCTGACTTAGCAAGCCTACTACATGGGTTTTTAAAGACGCCGACGGATGTGAGCAGGACTGGCCGTTTTGTAGACCACGGGCAGAGGAGAAGAGGAATCTCTCTGAGCCGACTGGAACTGCTATGAGGGACTTCTGGCCTATGAACAGAGGATCAGGTTTCTCTGTTTCTGGCAGCAGAGTGCAGTAAAAAAATATATCACAGAACTAGGAATTAAAGACAGCTGATTCAAATCCTGTATTCCACTCAATCGCTGAGTGACGGATTGCATTATTCTAACTGGACTAAACCTTCTCTACTCTCCGAAACGCAGAACCACAGACGCTGTGGGTGAGAGAGAAGGCACAGCGCCCTTGCACAGAGCTTGGCAGACTGCTAGCCAGCGGTGACAAGGGCCATAACAATAACACCAATATCCACACAGCGGGATCAGGCTTTCCTGAAGCAGGTCAATTTCATACGTCTCATTAATTTAAAACGGGACAAGCATTTTATTCTCTGGGTTCTCACAGTCGCCTTCCCTCCTGGGAGCAACCAGGCAACAGGGAAGCCCTAAAGGTGCAAGAGCAGGTCCAGGAGCCTCCCTGAGTCTCTGTCAGCCCCGCTCACAGGAGCAGGAGCCTCCCTGGGTCTCTATCAGCCCTGCCCACGGGAGCAACTGCCTCCCTGGGTCTCTATCAGCCCCGCCCACAGGAGCAAGTGCCTCCCTGGGTCTCTGTAAGCCCTGCCCACGGGAGCAGGTGCCTTCCTGGGTCTCTATCAGCCCCGCCTACGGGAGCAAGTGCCTCTCTGGGTCTCTATCAGCCCCGCCCACGGGAGCAAGTGCCTCCCTGGGTCTCTGTAAGCCCTGCCCACGGGAGCAGGTGCCTTCCTGGGTCTCTGTAACTCTGTAAGCCCCGCCCACGGGAGCAAGTGCCTCCCTGGGTCTCTGTAAGCCCCGCCCATGGGTGCAGGAGCCTCCCTGGGTCTCTATCATCCCCGCCCCCGGGAGTAGGTGTCTCCCTGGGTCTCTGTCAGCCCCGCCCACGGGAGCAGGTGCCTCCCTGGGTCTCTGTAAGCCCCACTCACGGGAGCAGGTGCCTCCCTGGGTCTCTGTAAGCCCCGCCTACCAGAGCAGGTGTCTTCCTGGGTCTCTATCAGCCCTGCCCACGGGAGTAGGTGCCTCCCTGGGTCTCTGTAAGCCCCGCCCACCAGAGCAGGTGTCTCCCTGGGTCTCTGTCAGCCCCGCCCACGGGAGCAGGTGCCTCCCTGGGTCTCTGTTAGCCCCGCCCACAGGAGCAGGTGTCTCCCTGGGTCTCTATCAGCCCCGCCCACGGGAGCAGGAGCCTCCCTGGGTCTCTATCAGCCCCGCCCACGGGAGTAGGTGCCTCCCTGGGTCTCTATCAGCCCCGCCCACGGGAGCAGGAGCCTCCCTGGGTCTCTGTCAGCCCCGCCCACAGGAGTAGGTGCCTCCCTGGGTCTGTCAGCCCCGCCCACAGGAGCAGGGGCCTCCCTGGGTCTCTTATTAGCAACCCCTCACTAGGACTTTAACTCCAGGTGCTTCACGTTTAAACTTACTCGGCCAAAATGTTCACCATCGTTACTAAAAAAACCATGGTTAACAATAAAGGAAACTATTTCTAACCTTCACACTTACCAGCCGGTATGCTGTTGGGAAACATCTTCCCTTCCTGGACAACTTCTTCACTCTACTATAATCTCATTACTTAACAACACTATGTAATCTCATTTTCAGGGTTGTTTTTTTTTATTTCGATGTAAACCTCCCATTGAGCAGAAACTGAGCGTGCATGCTCTCAGCCCAAGAAAGAATCCCGTGCCCCAACAAAGTTTAAACCCTCCATGCCTGCCGGGTGCAGGGAGAGAGGGCAGGGAAGAGGGACGCCCCGGGCAGCGAGCAAAGTGCGGACACCCCAGGTGCAGTGGGCGGGGCAGCGTGGCCAGGCCATGCTCGAGTCCCACTGGGCATGTGGTCCCTCAGGCCCCTTGTATGGAAGGAAGGGCGGAGAAGCCGGACCTGCACCCCTCCCGGGGGAAGCCTGGTGGCCCATGACATACAGTAGAACAGGAGCCCTGGAAACCCTACACAGCAAGGGGGCCCTGTTTGCGTCACTCCTGCAGAGCTGACAGGGTCGGCAGCCTTCACCGCGGTTTCCAGGGGTGTGCACACAAGTGGGTGCCGCTTGAAAGGGTGGAGTTGGGAGGTTTGGGGCCAGGCTGCCAAGGGGTCTCATTCACAGTGACCCTCTGAGGAACAGCAATCTGAGTCAGCCAGTGGGTGGGTCTGTAGGCTAACAGATGACAGGAGAGTCATCTTTTCACCACTGTTGTGTTATATTACTGTTTATTTTTCCTCATCATTTTAAATTCACTGAAAACCATCTTTTTCTTGGAAGACCACAAAGGTTTACCCCCCAAAAACCCTATCACCACAAGTCTCTCTACAGGTACATTCCTCTTGCTTCCCTCACACTTGGCCCCAAGGCCCCAGGGCCGTGCAGGCCGTGACCACGCCCTTCTCGTTGACAGGCTTACTGCGACATGGAGACAGCCGGCGGGGGGTGGACCGTCATTCAGCGCCGGGAAGATGGCAGTGTTGACTTTCAGAGGACTTGGAAGGAATATAAAGGGGTATGAATATCCATTAAACCATCTGAAAATAATTTTCTCTCTACAAAGTAACTTTCAAGATCTGAAGAACCTTCAGTACAAAACCCAAAACTAACCAATGACTTACAACAATTTTTTTTTTTAACCAAAGGGTTCTTTTGACATGGTGTCAGCTGCCCAGTGAAAGGCCGGTCTGTCCGTGTCACGCCAGCCATGTGTAAACACAGGCGCTGTGAGCACCGGGTTCCTGGGAAGGGCCAGCTTGGCCTTTTAGGGGAGCCAGCCGTTTTGGGGTGCCTGACACGTCCGTGCACTTCGCTGTCTGTGCTCATGTTCGCTGGTGGGTCCCCAGATCGTTCTAATTATTCCAACACTGATTTCCTTCTAGCGACAGCTGAGTTTCTTCTTTTTTTAAGTGAGACTAGGAGAGATAGTGAGATAGACTCCCGCACGCACCCTGACCGGGAGCCACCCAGCATGCCCTGTCTGGGGCCCAGGCTCGGCTTCGTTTCTTAGAACGACCTTTTACACGTTCACGGTCTTGTCTGGAAGACCCTCCCCCTCCCCCATTTCCACAGGTCAGGCAGGAGCCCCTGCGGAGGGCCGGGCCCCCGCTCCACGCTGGGTGAGGGACCGCTGATGAACACGCCAGGGGACTGAACTTTACGGCTCGGCTTACAGGGCTTCGGGAACCCCGCGGGCGAGCACTGGCTGGGGAACGAGTTTGTGTCACAAGTGACCAACCACAAGCACTACACGCTCAGGATCCGGCTGACGGACTGGGAGGGCAGCGAGGCGCACGCCCTGTACGAGCACTTCTACCTGTCCGGCGAGGAGCTCAACTACAGGTGAGGGCGCCTTCCACCCCGGGGACGCCCCAGCGCGTGAGAAGGCTGCCAGCCCGCCCCCCAGAGCCTCCGTGCCGCAGCCGCGGCTCCCGCGCAGGGGCGCGACCGGGCGGGGGGCGCGCGGCAGGGCGCGGGCACGCGGCAGGGCGGGGGCGCGCGACGGGGCGCGGGCGCGGGGCAGGGCGGGGGCGCGCGACGGGGGGGGGGCGCGTGACAGGGCGGGGGCGCGTGACAGGGCGCGGGGGGGGGCGCGACAGGGCGGGCGCGCGGGCCGCTCGGCAGCTCCAGGAAGGCTCCGGGGAGACCGACACTTCAGTGCGTGTTAGACACCGTGGCTGGGCACCGTCTCACCTCCAAGCTAAATATTTTTTCAACTGGCAACAGTTAGGAATCAACGACCAGAGGAATTAAAAAAAAGAAAGAAATACAAAAAATTAAGGATTAGGCTGTTTATACAAGCAGATTATACAAAATGGGTCATTACCCTCGTAGGCTCACATTATAAAAATATTTTAATGTGGGGTGGTTCTTCACAGATATTTCCTTGAGAAACGTAAATCGACTTTTGTGTACGCACACATTTGTCTGAGGCGCAGTCTAACTGACCTGGCAGGGTAAGACAGATGTTATGCTGAAGGAAATTATTATCCTAATAAAGCATGCCGATGTGATAAGAGAACTATTATGTGACTGACACTTAGAATAACCGCAAATGTTTCAGAATGTCAACCGTGCACAGCGGCTGGGCCGCTTTCTATAAAGAAATGTCCCCCAAAGTTTGGAAAACTGAAAAATACACCAATAGAATAGGATTCTTTTTTTCTAAAACTAAAAACTATTTGTGTCTTTAATTTTAAAAACGGGTCACGTCTCGCAAACATTCTGGCAACTCCATAAACACCGAGATTTAGGCCTGACCTGTGGTGGCACAGTGGATAAAGCGTCAACCTGGAAACGCTGAGGTTGCCGGTTCAAAACCCTGGGCTTGCCTGGTCAAGGCACATATGGGAGTTGATGCTTCCTGCTCCTCCCCCCTTCTTTCTCTCTCTCTCTTTCTCTCTCTCTCTCTCTCTCCCCCCTCTCTATAATGAATAAAATCTTAAAAACAAAAAAACACCGAGATTTAATTATTAAATGTCGGCATTATCTCGGTCTTCATTGCTTTGAAAGGGGCTGACAGCAGATTAAACAAAGTTCAAAAATGTAAGCGGTCTTAATAACCAAATTCAAAGGAAAGCAACTCTAAACCAATGAGGCACGCGTTGTTAGTCCAACGGAGGCCAATGAGGAGACAGCCCCTCCCTGACTCCGTTCGATGTTAGGGAAACCGAGTCCCACGAGCGAAGGTGTCAGGAGAGGACAGGAGGTGACGGGGGGCAGCAGGGGCACTCACCCCGGGGCTCCCCATGCTGAACAAGAGGGGCTGGGAGGGGTCCGCGGTGTCAGGAGTCCCAGCCACGGGCATGGCCTCTGTGCACCTTCGCTCAGGTGTGCGGGCGGGGCGGGGCCAGGCCCCCTGACACACGAGGGTAACAGTGAGATGCAGAATCTCAGCCAGTGCTTACGGGGAAGTGTCCTGAGCTACCACCTTACAGAGCAACGTGCCGTCCGAGTCACTCACAGGGAAGTTACTGTGTGGGACTCCATCGTACATGCTCCCCACCCCCTTCCACGACCACTTCCCCTGCGAAGGTGTCCGCCACAGGGCACCACGACGGAGCAGTGACCCTGGCTGCACCCGAACAGGGTGTGACTGCAGGAGTCCCTGCCTGGAACCACTGCCATCTTCTGTGTAAAATCAGGAGAAGCGCGGGCCGGTCAGGTGGGCATGGCACTGAACGCACACCCCGTGCCAGTGCCCGGCAGACCCTGGCGGGAGTCCGTCCCTGGGGACCCCCTCCTCCCTTCCCACTGCTCCGTCATGCAGTCGGGGAGACTGTACTCCTCCCAAGGTCACAGCCGGTGTGAGCAGGTGGTACAGGATGCATGTCACTCGGGGGCTGAAAAGGCAACTCTCCTTCCGACTGTGCAGGTTGTGTCCTGTCCAGTCCCCAGGATGGGCAGGCTCGATGCTCCCACAGGCCACGGACCAGCCCAGTGGCGTGGCCTTCTGCCCAGCCACACAGACCACGGGGAGCCCTGCTCTCAGATGTCCTGGGCCAAGCTGCCTGCCTCCTCTGAGCAGGCGCACACCCTCCTCCCTGCCCCTCACCAGCGCATGGGCACTGGTGCGAACCAGACTCCCGCCATCTTCAGAGAGTGTGGCTGGCACCGAGTGACGCACTTAAGAGGCCTCACTCCCCTCTCAGTGTCTGGCAGGGGCAGGTGTCCAACAAACGGTAGGCACAAGGCAAAGCCGCCACGAGGACTTATTTTTGACTCAGTTCTGCAGATCTCTACTCCAAATTCAGTGACCATTCAGGCAGCGGGCAGCCCCCGCCCCACCCCACCTAGGAGGACGGTGCTTGAAGCTGCCAGTCACCGCGAGACTCCCGTTCTATCTGCGCGGTGCCTGCAGGCCTGGAGAGAGGGTCCCCCCTTCCTGTTTATCTCACAGCAGCAGGAACATCGAGTGTGTGGTCCCAGAGCCCCCGCTGATGCTTGTGCAAGTTGTGTGTGTTGAAGGCTTTGTGCAAACATTCCTCTTTGCCTAAGGATTTGATGATAAGCTGGTTCCTGTTTATACCAGTGCGAAAATGCTTTGTCCCGAGTGCACCTTCAGCACACCAACCAGCCTGGGATGCCTTTCGGCAGAAAGGAATTCTTCATAAGAATGTTTCCGCTACGGTCAATCAACAGCCCAAGCCAACTAACGCTCTTTTCTCCCCCCTCCGCCTGCGTGCAGGATTCACCTGAAAGGACTCTCGGGGACGGCCGGCAAAATCAGCAGCATAAGCCAGCCGGGAAGCGACTTCAGCACCAAGGACGCAGACAAGGACAAGTGCATCTGCAAGTGCGCTCAGATGCTCACCGGAGGTGGGGCGGTCGCTCTTCCTATTTGTGTTGGCACGGGGGCGCTTCAGGGAGCAGGGGCTGGCCCTGTGGACTTCCACCTGGGGCGGGTGGCCGGGTGCACATTCCACAGATGGACATGCTGGCCGGCTGGAGCGGGATCTGCTCTTCCCTCTGTCAGCCTGCCGGGCTCTGAGCAGGCTGTGCGGCTGAGCGAGGCTGTCTGTGGTCCGCCCTCGCCCGTGCAGGACACACCGGCCCTGGTCCGGAGGGGCGTGGGACATGCAGCAAGCTGAGGCTGAGCCCCCTGGGGACCGGGCGCCAGAGGGTGGCTTGACTTGACTCTGCCTCAGGGAAGAGGTTAAATACTCAAAAGTGGCCACCAAGAGCATGAGAGATCCCTTATCATAGAAACGTTTCCAAATGACAGTTTACGGTTCAAATAAGGAATTTTCAGTTACCTTTCTGAAAGGATTTCATTAATATATAGAAAACAGTTATAAACACAAAGATACTAATGAACTATTCTGCTTTCTTCGTACACAGCTTAAAACGAAGTGCCCAGTTTAAGTGAAGGGCCGTGTTTTCTGATTCTCCATTTTCCCCTTTCATATCAGACCGCTTTTAAAAGCACAGTGGAAATCACGCCTCCGGGCGGCGACTGTTGTCAGTCACTTAAAAGGGCCAGGTTCGCATTTGAAACACCTAAGATTTCAACACTGGGAACCAACGGCTAAACAACATCTCCCTCCGATTTCTAACAGTTTAAAACAGAGTAACTGGTGCCAGTCACTAGTCACCAAGAGGAGAAAGCAGTCTGACCAACGCCGTCAGATTAATTCTTAAAACTACGGCGAGACTGAACACAGCACCAGAGCCTGCGGGCCGAGGACACAGGAGGCAGGAGGGTTAACTAGAGGGACACTCCCCAGCTCCACTGTCCTCGCGGGCCCAGGACAGCCGAGCTCCTGTCCACTACACAGGGAAGGAGCTCGTCCACTGGGAGCTGCCGACAGGCACGAGGAAGGGCTTATAAAAGTAATCTGGGCCCTGGCCATTGGCTCAGCGGTGGAGCGTCGGCCTGGCGTGCAGGAGTCCAGGGTTCGATTCCCGGCCAGGGCACACAGCAGAAGTGCCCATCTGCTTCTCCACCCCTTCCCCTCTCCTTCCTCTCTGTCTCTCTCTTCTCCTCCCACAGCCAAGGCTCCATTGGAGCAAAGTTGGCCCGGGCGCTGAGGATGGCTCCATGGCCTCTGCCTCAGGCGCTAGAGTGGCTCTGGTTGCAGCAGAGCGACGCCCCAAAGGGGCAGAACATCGCCCCCTGGTGGGCGTGCCGGGTGGATCCCGGTCGGGCGCATGCGGGAGTCTGTCTGCCTGCCTCCCGCTCACGGCTGTGGCTGCAGCTCCGGGTGAGGAGGATCGTCCAGACACCCGCCATCACGGAACAGGGGCTTAGCCAACGCCAGGGTGGACAGTCCTCCCTCCCGTCAGTCAGCCAGCACATACCTGCACCTACTTAAAATGCATGGAATGTGACGTGCGGGTCGGCCCGGGCTTCCAGCTCCCAGTGGGACAGTCAGGGTCACCCACTTCCTCATTCCTCTGTCTTCCTGTCACAGGCTGGTGGTTCGACGCGTGTGGCCCCTCCAACCTGAACGGCATGTACTACCCACAGAGGCAGAACATGAACAGGTTCAACGGCATCAAGTGGTACTACTGGAAGGGCTCGGGCTACTCGCTCAAGGCCACAGCCATGATGATCCGGCCCGCGGACTTCTGAGGGCTGGCACGCACCTGCCGGCGGCCGACTGGACGGCTGCAGGGGCTCCACCCCAAAGCCTAGAAGACACAGCTGCTCTCCCCGCTGCCACCACAGACAGACAGACAGACACCAGCCCCTGGCAGGACATCCAGGCAAGACGAACCCAAGCTGGCACATAAGACTGATGAGTCACAGGCTCTGTCTGCTGTCACAGCCACGACCGTCGTGTGCGGGCAGGCGCATCAGTAAATAACTGGAAAACAGGACCCTTAGGCTGCAGAGCAGAGATAATCTCGGGGCTGCATTCTTCCCAGCACTGTTTATAGATTGTGTAAATATCCATATGTCCTCAGTTCAGCATCGCTGTCTTAATTAAAAGGAAGAAGACATCCCCTGCACCACGCAAGTATAGTCTGTATTCAGGGCTCCCCTGAGCCGTGGTGATGAGCAGTTTAATACTGGGAGAAGGGGAACCAGTTAATGCATCCTTGCTCCTCCTGCCAGGTGCTTTAGCTTTTCGTTTTGAAAACAGCATACTTACATACGTGTTGCCAGCTTCAGTTTTAAGTTAATGTTCAACTATAGATTTCAAGTTTATACGGTGAAAACTTCCAGAATCTTCCAGGATATATTCTTTTACTTTATGTAAAGATTGTGCTATTTTTTTTTTTTTTTGGCTGCCTGTTAAATATGAAGGCATTTTTAGTAATTAAATATAACTTATTAGGTGTGATGACTACATTTAACTTTTATGATGATATTTACAAATTCTGTAATTGGATTCCAAAACAAGAGATTGTGCCTCATGACTCAGAAGGGAAATTCTGATTTTCAATGATAAAAGAAAATTATACATTTGATTTCATGGCAAAGAGACTTGTTTTTTCCTTGCGACTCTAACACAGAGGGGTTCTATCTCTTCCAGTACGATGCGTGCGGGGATGGAGGCTCCCACTGGCTCGTGGTGGAGAAGACCCTTCCACTTAAAGCACGCAGGAAGCGATACCTCTTGAGCTAGGATCGCCCCTGAAGTTATTTAAAGAAAAAAATAATTTGCATTAGTAAGCTATTTTAAAATTTATCAAACCAGAATACATTTTAAAAAAGTGTTTTGAAGTGCAAAACCGAATCTGATGTTTATAGTCTATTCATTCACCTGTGTACAGTGCATTTGGGGAGCACGGATGTTAGGCTCATGACTACCTGAAGGTCCTGCAGGTTTAATTAACCCTGCAGTCTGCACAGCACCGGGAACACCAGGGCGTTTGTGGAAGGCTCCGGCACCTGGAAGCAACGTCCCAGACACTGCTGTCCAGTTGGTGGCCAGGCGGGTTCCCGTCTGCCTGACACCGCCCGATGCGCCCAGTGTCCCTGACTCCGTCTCTGCTCTCTGCTCAGCTGGCCCCCCCAGCCCCCTGCCCCCCCGCGCTTCCCTGGAACACCCACACTGCCACACGTCTGAGTCCGTCCACGGACTCCGGACTGCTCAGGACTCTCCCCGCACCACCGTGGTGGCCTCTCCCAACAAGCACGTAAACTGAGTCAAGAACCGCCTCCTCGGACCGCATCTTAGGCTCTTTACATGCTGTAGAGGTGTCAGCTTTGTGTTGAGTTAGGAAACAACATCTGGCGAGAACATAGCACCGGTACGTTTCTATGCGATCTCCTTGACCCCGTGGCAGAGATGGCCGGAGGAAGCGGCACAGAGAAATCGGCACCAACACCGTGCGCACACAGGCAGGGCAAGTGGGCTTCAAAGGGCCACCGCACTGTGTTGCTCAGGGTCACACACACTCTCGTATGACAGGGAACGGGGGACTTTGTGTTTTTACTCTATGCTTCAGTTCCTTACGTGGTATTTCAAATAGTTTTGCTGAGAGGAATTTTTGCTCTCCTTAAAAAAACATTTATAGAGTTGACAGGAAATCAAAGCAGTAATCTTAAAAATGAAAACAAAACAACCCAACAACCTTGAAAACCACAGTGATTCAGGGCTGAGGTCAACTTCTTGTCATGTAACAATCAATGCCGTACACTCAGCAGCCAGAAGCACAGGAAGGCGGGCCGCAGATCAAACCACCATTTATCTTTCAAATGAACAAACCATCACAAACCAGTCAACATTTCTGAAAATGAAAGCTAGCTTCCAAACAGCCCTGCTTCCAAGTAAACCTGGAGTTATCTAGATTGTGCCTCAATCTTCAACGAAATAAGAACATGGAAAATTTCCATGAACATCTGAAATACTTAAAATTCAGTCAAGTTAAAGCTGAGTTTCCGAAAAACATTAAAAAGTCAAGTCCACATCATAATGCTGGCAGGCTACAATTTTTATACCCATCACTTCTATCTCTGTTAACAGTAACAGCATTATCCTTTAAAGCTGTAAGCAAGATACAATACTACCACCTTCCCAGGAATCCAGTCTTTTTCATTTTGATTTTTCCCAGCTCTGAGGACGTCGGTAATTAAAATCATTTTTCAGAACGCCTCCCTTACAAATTTTTGCAGACTGTGCTCACATTCTCGCATTTGCTCTCATAAAGAAAAGAGATAAAAAGTGTTAAGTTCTGTGAATAGACCTTTTTAGCTGTGAGCAATCCTCTTTGTTCTTGATTTAATAAACACTAGGATCGACAGCTACGCCAATGACAATGTCTTGATAATACTGGATTGTGTCTCCCACCGCAAAGCGTCTGACTTACAGGAGCCGCAGGGAAGCAGTCGAAGAGTTCAAACGGTTCCTCCGAAACCCAGTGACCCAGCTCCAAAGACCACAGTACCTGCAACAAGACAGAAAGCAGGGCATTTTAAATGGGTTTAAAAAAACCATGTGCAAGGTTCTTAATGGACAATAAGCCACTCAGAAGATGCAGCAAACACAAATCAAATAAAGTAACCAACGGTAAGTGCACACCCCACTGGTACCAAGCAGACACGTCTTGAGCACCATGGTGTTCTCAGAATCTTCCGGCTGCATAAATGTTATATTAATAAATGCTTGCTTAAGAAAAAGTCTCACGATGACTAGAAATCAGGATTGTTACCCTAGTGAGGCAAAATTACTAAACACTACCCTGATTCTAAACATCTGAAATATATATTTTTTAATTCCAAGTTTCCAATTTAAGGAGTCATTACGGACAATGCTCAGTAAATATTCCACAAGCTTATTAATTAAAAAAAGCCCCACACACAAGTGAAGACAGATGTACGCCTAAATTCAAAAAGCAACCCTCTGTTGTGTAACATTCTTTCTAACATTAGCTACTGTTTTCAGGAGACATTCTCCATAACACATGTGCAAGTCCTTTCCAGTCTTTTGAAGAGTAAAATATCTCATAAACAAGCTTTCTCCTGTTCCTCCTCATCATCATTTGATCCCACACATTTTTTTCTTTGTTTAGTGAGAAAGAGGGATAAGAAGAGACAGAGGTGAGAATCATCAACTCATAGTTGCAGCACCTTAGCTGTTCACTGATTGCTTTTCATACATGCCTTGACCGAGGGACTCCAGACCAGCTGGTGACCCCACACGCAACCTGGTGACATCGGGGTTTCGAACCTGGGACCTCAGGTTCATCAAAGCAATCACATAACTCAAGGTTACTTCTTTATCTGTCATTTTGCTTCTTACATTCCGTGGACCCAGTCTTCCTGTCTCGAGTTGCTCCATAAAGCTGAGGTGCTTCTGACTGAAGGACTGGACAGTAGGCCCAGTCTGCCTTTTCGGGGGCGTTTAAGGTTCAGAACCATCTATGGGTAACCAGTCTGAAACAGTTCCCGTTTTATGTATTAAAGCTAGTGCTCCTCCCGCACGAGACGGCAAACCCTTGTCTCGAAGGAAGAGGGAGTGTGAAGCTAGTGCTTCTCCCGCACCAGACGGCAAACCCTTGTCTCTAAGGAAGAGGGAGTGTGAAGCTAGTGCTTCTCCCGCACCAGACGGCAAACCCTTGTCTCTAAGGAAGAGGGAGTGTGAAGCTAGTGCTTCTCCCGCACCAGACGGCAAACCCTTGTCTCTAAGGAAGAGGGAGTGTGAAGCTAGTGCTTCTCCCACACGAGACGGCAAACCCTTGTCTCTAAGGAAGAGGGAGTGTGAAGCTAGTGCTTCTCCCGCACGAGACGGCAAACCCTTGTCTCTAAGGAAGAGGGAGTGTGAAGCTAGTGCTTCTCCCGCACGAGACGGCAAACCCTTGTCTCTAAGGAAGAGGGAGTGTGAAGCTAGTGCTTCTCCCGCACGAGACGGCAAACCCTTGTCTCTAAGGAAGAGGGAGTGTGAAGCTAGTGCTTCTCCCGCACGAGACGGCAAACCCTTGTCTCTAAGGAAGAGGGAGTGTGAAGCTAGTGCTTCTCCCGCACGAGACGGCAAACCCTTGTCTCTAAGGAAGAGGGAGTGTGAAGCTAGTGCTTCTCCCGCACGAGACGGCAAACCCTTGTCTCTAAGGAAGAGGGAGTGTGAAGCTAGTGCTTCTCCCGCACGAGACGGCAAACCCTTGTCTCGAAGGAAGAGGGAGTGTGAAGCTAGTGCTTCTCCCACACCAGACGGCAAACCCTTGTCTCTAAGGAAGAGGAAGTGTGAAGCTAGTGCTTCTCCCACTCGAGACGGCAAACCCTTGTCTCTAAGGAAGAGGGAGTGTGAAGCTAGTGCTTCTCCCACACCAGACGGCAAACCCTTGTCTCTAAGGAAGAGGGAGTGTGAAGCTAGTGCTTCTCCCACTCGAGACGGCAAACCCTTGTCTCTAAGGAAGAGGGAGTGTGAAGCTAGTGCTTCTCCCGCACGAGACGGCAAACCCTTGTCTCTAAGGAAGAGGGAGTGTGAAGCTAGTGCTTCTCCCACTCGAGACGGCAAACCCTTGTCTCTAAGGAAGAGGGAGTGTGAAGCTAGTGCTTCTCCCACACCAGACGGCAAACCCTTGTCTCTAAGGAAGAGGGAGTGTGAAGCTAGTGCTTCTCCCGCACCAGACGGCAAACCCTTGTCTCTAAGGAAGAGGGAGTGTGAAGCTAGTGCTTCTCCCGCACCAGACGGCAAACCCTTGTCTCTAAGGAAGAGGGAGTGTGAAGCTAGTGCTTCTCCCACACGAGACGGCAAACCCTTGTCTCGAAGGAAGAGGGAGTGTGAAGCTAGTGCTTCTCCCGCACCAGACGGCAAACCCTTGTCTCTAAGGAAGAGGGAGTGTGAAGCTAGTGCTTCTCCCGCACGAGACGGCAAACCCTTGTCTCTAAGGAAGAGGGAGTGTGAAGCTAGTGCTTCTCCCGCACCAGACGGCAAACCCTTGTCTCTAAGGAAGAGGGAGTGTGAAGCTAGTGCTTCTCCCACACCAGACGGCAAACCCTTGTCTCTAAGGAAGAGGGAGTGTATGGGTGAAGGCAAGTAAAGAGCAGGACGGAGAATCCCGACGGGGCTTCTCAGCACGGGCTGGGTCCTACACACACGTCTCTTTATCCCTCATCACCTCCTTCCCTCCGCTCCCTCTCCACCCACCCGCCACCGCGAGCAAGACCCCACGCGAGGTCCTGGAGGCAAACCCAAACCGAGGTGCTCACACTCCCGGGAGGCGTGGAGGCGACCATAAACCGGGGCTCTCCAGGACCGAGTTGCGGGGTCCCACGGGAGAAGCCAGCTGAGGCACCAGGCGAGGGGAGGGGTCCACGGATGAGCTGACACTGGAAGCTGAGTCTTCAAGGACGAGCAAGAGCTGCCCTGGCAGAGAGAGTGAGAGTGGAGGGGGTACTCCGGCACACAGCGAGAACGCCACCAGCCACGACGGGGGTAAAGTGGGCTCCTTTTCCAGGCTGCAGTAGGGGGTGCTTCGGAAGCAGCAGGAGGAAAGCGGGGTTGGCTGGACCCCTTTGGTAAGGTAACAGACGCCTGTGTGCGCTCAGGGGCATTAGCACCGGGCCGAGGACATGCTGGGCGGGCGGTTCAGAGCACAGGCCAGAAGACAGGGCAGAGAGCTGCTCGCGCGGGCAATGGGCCCACGATGATATAATGGGAACGGAGGAGGAGGGAAAACGTCCATTAGAGTAACAAGCTGCGTTCTCAGGGACCTTGTTCAGTGTTCAGTTAGATCTGTGTGTACACAGGCATTGTGTCAGCCATCTCTTCTGGTTGTCCCTCGATTTTTACTGCCTAACCAACACTGCAAAAACAAGAGAAGCCTGCTCAGCGGCAGAAGGTGCTAGAAATCTGGTGTCTCTACACTCAAGTCATTTTTCAACCTGGCTCTTTCTGGGTGGTTGAAAGCACTTAAATAACAGTGTTTACCTTAACTGTATCAGTCAATGTACGTTACCATGTACAGAGAGACACTAGCTTTGGGTGGTTCCCTGCAGATTCCTATGATTAGCCCAGGAAATAAAGTTTCAGACATGAGGCAATGTGACAAAACAGGAGAGTTGGAAACACACTGTCCCAGCGAGAGCACAGGGAACCACTTTTAAATGTGTGCGTGGCATCTGAGTTCAGATGTAACTCACATTAAAATGCCAACAGAATTTACACAACCTCTCGGAGAAAATTTATGTTCTCTGGGTCTGTCCCTCTCTAAATGTCATGAAAATAAAACCAGAAGGCATCGACAGTAGCATTTTGATAAGCAAGTTAATAAATTTCATTTATCTAGCTACCCTGGGAAAGATTACACACAGAGAGAAAAAAACCACAAATTTTTCTGTCAGAAAATTAAATCAGAAACATATTATGGAAAAAAGTAAAATTTTTCTTTTAGTATCTTCACTAGCCAAACGTATCTTTACTTAAGTTTTCAAAATGGGGAAAATATACTCTGCATCATAACATTAAAGGCTGTAAGTGACCTTAAAAAAAAAAAGTAAACCCAACATATTTCCCACGGTACAGGCAATAGAAAAAAATAATTAAGAACCTAAATAAAGTGCCTGGCCTGGGGTGGCTCAGTGGATAAAGCGTCGACCTGGAAGGCTGAGGTCGCCGGTTCGGAACCCTGGGTTTGCTCGGCCAAAGCACGTAAGAGAATCAATAGGCCTGACCTGTGGTGGCGCAGTGGATAAAGCGTCGACCTGGAAATGCTGAGGTCGCCGGTTCAAAACCCTGGGCTTGCCTGGTCAAGGCACATGTGGGAGTTGATGCTTCCTGCTCCTCCCCACCTTCTCTCTCTGTCTCTCTCTCCTCCCTCTCTCTCTCCTTTCTAAAATGAATAAATAAAATTAAAAAAAAAAAAAAAGAACGACTGTCTGTCAGCCGATGAAATTAAAAAAAAAAAAAAAAAGAGAATCAATGAACAACTAAAGTGAAGCAACTACAGGTTGAGTACTTCCCTCTCCCCCCTTTTCCTCTCTCTGTAAAATCAACAGATAAAACCTGAAAAGAAAACGAGAGAGAAGCAGCTGACTAAAGCAAGGGGCTGAAGGAATGCAGAGATCCAATTCCACCTTTACAGCCCTGAGAGTGAGGGCCGAGGTCCTGCCACGTCCACTCCAGGGGAACCTACTTCAGACGCTGCAAAACAGCGGCTCACAAACCGTGAACCTTGATGAACTCAAGTAGGAGCCTTCCTCTTGTCTTGTCATCAGCCTGACAGCAACTGCTGGGACGACTTCCCAGGATGTAGGCCCGCTATGCGGCCCAGTCCAGACCCTCCCAGCATGCACGGTCTTCCTGTTCGACGTACATGGGGTCTCTCCACTTCCACAGGGCGGCGGGCGGTGACGCCAGCCCCAGCCAGAGAGAAAACGGGGCCGCTGTCAAACCAAGTCCAGCAGAGCACCCTCCCAGTGAGGTGGACGATGGGTCAGCACAGAACAGCACCACGTCCCAACACTCAACTAAAATGACAGGATTAAAAGGCACGGGAAAGAGGCCACAGTAGGTGACATATGATGACATTTTGGAGGTTGCAGAGATGTAACTGACTTAGAAGGACAAAGAAAAAGCTCGAATGTGCCTGGAGAAGGAAATCAGTAAAACATGTCATCACCCCCTCAGGTTCCCAGAAAGACAGGGAAATGGTGGCACAGATACATCCGAAAGTGGGTGTCGAGCAGGGTAAAAAGGGGGGCTCTCCTACCTCCAGCCCCCTCTCCTGTGGAGCAAGACAGAAGCAAAACCGGACAGGCGTCTCTGGGGCACCGGTGAGACATGCAGAGAACCTCCCTCCAGGACCGCCTCACGCGGGGCACCAGCCAGACCCGGGGGCACGACACGGGCGTTCTCCTCCAAGGACAGTGACCAGCTCAGGAAGACGTAGAAATACGAACGACTGGACCTCCCCCCTCAGACACCCCGTCCACGCCACCCATGCTGTCCATATGCTGCTCGGGCCACTGGCTTCTCGGCGCCTCCTTAGCACGCGCCACTTCAGACCATGAGAGGATCCCCCCCTCAGACACCCCGTCCACGCCACGCTGTCCATATGCCGCTCGGGCCACCAGCTTCTCAGCACCAGCCAGACCCGGGGGCATGACACGGGCGTTCTCCTCCAAGGACAGTGACCAGCTCAGGAAGACGTAGAAATACAAACGACTGGACCTCTCCCCTCAGACACCCCGTCCACGCCACCCACGCTGTCCATATGCCGCTCAGGCCACCGGCTTCTCAGCGCCTCCTTAGCACGCGCCACTTCAGACCATGAGCGGAGCCCCCGGAATGAAAACAGAGGCCAAAGCGAGCCACAGGGACTTCCTGGGACCCTGCGGGCGACCGTCTCAGGACCAAGACTGCCCCACAGACCTACAAAGAACCCGTCTTGAGGGGTGAGACAAAGGGGTTCATAGGGGTGCTGCCAAGAAAAACCAACGGGACTGAGGGGTCATCTGAATGTGCAGACAGACTTCAGAGAATTATAAAGCTCTTCAAAATTGTTGTAGTGAATTTATGACAGGTACGTAGAAAGCTAAGCAATCAAAATAACTGCCTCAGGAAAAACAGACAGAAATCACCAGGGAGAAACCAGACTCATCGTGTTACATGGCTCAGCGCCTTCCGATTCATAATCAGCCATACGTGCACACATATGTGTGACTGTTCATATGCGTACACAAAACCTTAGACAGACATTCTAACAATACTGGGCAGATTGGACAGGGGAGGGGTAGGTACTAGGAAAAGCAGCAGTGTCATATTTTAATGTTCCATAGAAGTCTACATATGATGTCTAAAAGTGAAAAAACAGAAAATGGCAGGAAAGCCTTTTGTTTAGAAACACGTGGGTAAATATGGAAACGCTGTTTTAAGAGTGGGAATCGGGCTAGGAAACAACAGGCAGGCAGTGCCATTTTTTTTTTTATTATAAGCCTCATAAATTATACTTGATTTTAAAAACATTTCATTTTGGAAAACGTTTAGACTTACAAAAGAGCTGCCCAGACAGTCCAGGGAGTTCTCATTACCCGTCACCTAGATCCCTGTTCTGTGGGTCCCCACCTTGCTGCCGTTTCGAAAGAGCTTGGCCCACGGCAGCACTCTGCTGAGACCCACAGAAAGGTCCGCTGCACTCGGGACTGCAGCTGGGTCGCATGTAAGATCAAAATGGGGAGAACAGACGGCTTAAAAATATCGTTTCCCAATTCATAAACACAGTACCTCTCCCCTGCATCTTGGTCTTGGTGGATTTCTTTCAGAAGAGTTCCGCAGTTCTCAGCAAACTGGCCCTACAAATATCTTGTAAGATTTAAACTTACATATTTCCATTTCTGGGGGAGGTGATTTTTAAGAAGTTAAAATTCCAGGCCCTGGCCAGTTGGCTCAGTGGTAGAGCGTCGGCCTGGTGTGCAGGAGTCCCGGGTTCGATTCCCGGCCAGGGCACACAGGAGAAGCACCCATCTGCTTCTCCACCCCTCCCCCTCTCTTTCCTCTCTGTCTCTCTCTTCCCCTCCCACAGCCAAGGCTCCACTGGAGCAAAGTTTGCCCGGGCGCTGAGGATGGCTCTATGGCCTCTGCCTCAGGCGCTAGAGTGGCTCTGATTGCGGCAGAGCGACGCCCCAGATGGGCAGAGCATCGCCCCCTGGTGGGCAGAGCGTAGCCCCCTGGTGGGCGTGCCGGGTGGATCCCGGTTGGGCGCATGCGGGAGTCTGTCTGACTGCCTCCCCGTTTCCAGCTTCAGAAAAATACAAAAAAAGAAAAAAGTTAAAATTCCAGTTGTCCATCGCTAGTACACAGAACAACAACTGAATTCTGTCTGCTGACCCTGAACCACCAGTGGTGGGGGCTCTTACGTAGCCTGCTGACGTGTTCTAGGCAGACCACCATGTTTCCTGTGGATGGAAAGTTTTATTTCTTCCTTTCTCTGTCTGCAGGCGTATACATTTTTTTCTTGCCTTATTGCACAGGCTAGGACTTCCAATGCAGTGCAGAGGAATAGCAAGGGCATTCAAGTTGCATGAAAACACGTTGAGAGGTAGATTCATTTGGCTTATAAAAACGGGATAGCTTAAACCCACATTGTTCTCATGTACAAATTAATGTTTCTATGGAAAGCACAGGTTTCTTCTGCTTAGTTTTGTTTAGTTTTAAGTTATAAAGTACAGATTGTTAGGTAGCTCTGGTGCTGGCTAGTGGTCATGGTGCTTTCATAGCTGCCTCAACTTCCTATTCTCCAAAGAATTAGAAAATTCTGAGTGATTAAAAGCACTAGATATAGCTCAACCTCAGTAAATGTCACTTTCGAAAATGAAACAAATTACTTTTTTTCCCAACATTCATCTTAAATTTTTTTTCTTTTTTTTTTTTATACAGAGGCAGAGATAGACAGGGACAGACAGACAGGAATGGAGAGATGATAAGCATCAATCATTAGTTTTTCGTTGCGCATTGCGACTTCTTAGTTATTCATTGATTGCTTTCTCATATGTGCCTTGATCGCGGGCCTTCAGCAGACCGAGTAACCCCTTGCTGGAGCCAGTGACCTTGGGTCCAAGCTGGTGAGCTTTTTGCTCAAGCCAGATGAGCCCACGCTCAAACTGGTGACCTCGGGTCTCGAACCTGGGTCCTTCTGCATCCCAGTCCGACGTTCTATCCACTGCGCCACCACATGGTCAGGCCATCTTAAATTTCTTAATATTTTCTTAATTTCCTAAGAAATTTTTCATCTGTTTAAAAGTTTTTCTTCCTTTCTTTTTTTTTTTTTTTTTTTACAGAGACAGACAGTCAGAGAGAGGGATACATAGAGACAGACAGACAGGAATGGAGAGAGATGAGAAGCATCAATCATCAGTTTTTTGTTGTGACACCTTAGTTGTTCATTGATTGCTTTCTCATATGTGCCTTGACCGTGGGCCTTCAGCAGACCGAATAAACCCTTGCTTGAACCAGCAAACTTGGGTCCAAGCTGGTGAGCTTTGCTCAAACCAGATGAGCCCGTGCTCATACTGGCAACCTCAGGGTCTCGAACCTGAGTCTTCCGCATCCCAGTCCGACGCTCTATCCACTGCGCCACCGCCTGGTCAGGCGAGAAGAGGGGAGGAGCAGGAAGCATCAACTCCCATATGTGCCTTGACCAGGCTAGAACAGTTTCAAACCTGCAAACTCAGTGTTCCGGGTCAACGCTTTATCCACTGCGCCACCACAGGTCAGGCATAAAATAGTTTATTCACAAATAAGCAAACATTCCTTTAGCAAGGCACTCCTTAAGTTTTGACTTCTCAAAAACGTTTTAAAGGGAGGGAAAACAATACAAAATTATTTCTATATATGAGTGAGGATAAAAAGTTGGGAGGAAAGGAAAAGCAACCTGCAGGAGAGATTGTAGGTTGCACTTGGAAAACACTGAATCACTCCACGTAAGAACGATTCCCTCCTGGTATGAGAACTGCAATTGTCATATGAAGCTGATGTAACTCATTCAAGAGCATGACTAGTTTATTCCAAGTTACTAAATAGCTGAATCAATCTTCATTTTTGGACAGACCTCCAGAGCACACCGTCGGCCATATGCAGGTGTTAAATGCAACGGCAGTTGTGGTGCTGAAAATATTGTACTTGTGAGAACACAGCAGTAAAAGAAGGGGGGAACACCAACAATATTCTCTGCGTACAAAAGAATGTATACTGTACAAAACACACCAGCTGATTAATTAAAATCAAATGTGACAGAACCTCGTGCCAGACTTGGGAATTCGTTCATTTCAAACAATCCAGAAGTCTGCTCTATTTTCTCCATGAGTCACTGGCCGGTGGCCGGGGCGGACTGCGTCCACTCAGCCCCGCCATGCCTCCCCCGCCAGCTGTGCAGGGAGAGACGTCCAGTCAGCACTGGCTGGATACATGTCATTTCTACAGAAGAATAACAAAAATATTACTTTGTTTCTGCTATTTTAAGCTAACAGCAAAATTATATAAATCACATTTTAAATATTTTTCTCATCAGAATTTATAGATGCTTTGTCTCAGTGATGAAGGTAATTGATGTTCTCAAAGAAGACAACCTTAGGGGAATTCGCTGCTATTACACTGGTTTATTTGTAGAAGTAGAGTATTAGTTTCTCCCACTGCTAGAGAGTACAGGGTATATAAAGAACTCGGAATCCGGGCAACTGGGTTAAACCAATCTCTTATCTCTCTACAGCTCTGTAGCAAGAGGCAAGTTAGCTAACCTTGCTGTCTCATGAAAACATTATACATCATTATAAATTACAAAAGTATCCATGTGGTTACTGTAATAGTTGTGGCAATGAAGTTAATCTAGGCTAAGCCTCAGGAGAAATATATTGGGGCTACCAATAGTATACTTTTTAAAAACAAATCACAGGGTGTTTATGTCCTCAAAAATCTGGAGCCAGAAATCAGAGGTCTAAGTCTTCTGAAAAGACCAACTTAGACTGGCCAAGTTTCAAGGCAATATTATTTGTTCCAAAATAAGCCATTCCTCTGTATTTCCAACACATCTCAGAGAATCAAGAAATACTTTCTGTAATTCCATAAGGTTATTTAAAAAAAAAAAAAACCTACACAGCAGACGTCACGCCTGCCTCAGAGACCATTTTCATATATAATTTCGTAAATTGAGGTGAAATTCACACAATCTACAGTTTATACATTTTAAAGTGTACGGTTCAGTTCAGTGGCTTTTAGTACTTTCACAATGCTGTGCAACCACCCCTGCTTTCTAGTTCTAGAAATGTGTATCACCCTAGGAACACACCCTGTACCCACGAAGTAACCACACTCACCCTCCCCTCCCCTCCCCTCCCCTCCACCTGGTAACTTCCAATAGCTTTCTATCTCAGTGGGTTCACCTGTTATGGATGCGTCCCATGAAAGGATCATACAATATGTGATCTCTGTGTCTTCCACCACTGAGCAGTGTTTTCAAAGTTCATTCAGGTTATGATTTGAATCGAGTTGAGTGATAGGTGTCCAACAATGCTTGTTTAATAAGAATGGTAACAAATATTCACTGAGTGCCTACGGAGCAGTTTATTTGGATAAGGAAACAGGCTGAGAGCGTCCAATGGCCTTACTTGTCACACAACCAGTAGGGGGCAAGGTTAGCATTAACATTCACTCTCATCGTCTTTCAGAAACACGTGAGGTGGTGTGCAGTCCCGGAATGAATCTATCCACATTTAAGGTATCAGTCCGAGGTTAAGATTAGTCTAGGCTGTCCCTGGAAGGAGATGCCAGGAAGAATGCAGACCAGGAATAGAGGAAAACCTGAATTCAAAGTTGAAATCCCGCATTTTCAAGTGCCGTGACTGTGCGCAAGGTACCAGAACTCCAGGAGAGCTCCAGGTTTGAAAAGGCCCAGGTCCCTGTTTCTCCACGGAGAACTGCACTGTGGAGCAGAGAGGGCCATGCACGTCTCCCGACAAGACAGCTCCGACCCGGGGACCTCCTGTGGGACACACGTGCCCCGGGTGGGGCGCAGTCCCCGCCCCCACGCCCACGCCCTCTGTGTCTCCGGCCCCTTTCCCTACAGTGCAGTCCGGACCCCCACGCCCACGCCCACGCCCTCTGTGTCTCTGGCCCCTTTCCCTACAGTGCAGTCCCAGCCCCCACGCCCACGCCCTCTGTGTCTCCGGCCCCTTTCCCTACAGTGCAGTCCCGGCCCCCACGCCCACGCCCTCTGTGTCTCCGGCCCCTTTCCCTACAGTGCAGTCCCGGCCCCCACGCCCACGCGCATGCCCACGCCCTCTGTGTCTCCGGCCCCTTTCCCTACAGTGCAGTCCCGGCCCCCACGCCCACGCGCACGCCCACGCCCTCTGTGTCTCCGGCCCCTTTCCCTACAGTGCAGGCCTGACCAGCAGCCGGCACATCACCTGGGAGCTGGGGGCGGTGAAGACCCTGCCGGGCTCCCAGACACACAGAACCAGACCCTCAGGGGACTCTTATGACCTTAAGGCTTAAATGGTGCCACGCCAGCTGCCTCAAAAAAAAAAAAAAAAAAAAAAAAAAAGTGGCACAAAACCAAAACCTTAATGTGACCTATTTAACCGAGACACAGAAGATAAGCAGGAAAGTCCTAAAAATAAGTCGTTAGGGACTCTTTCCCCTTCTCCAGAGATATGAGCGGACAGAGACTAAACATCAGGCAGGCAGAGGAAGAGGAGGCTGCGTGGGGAGATAGCCTGCTCTGCCCACAGCAGTGTTTAGCAGGATTGTACACAGGCGCTCCAGCGAGATTTATGCCGCTTGGACTGCACCCAATCTTTTCCGGCCTGCAGAAAGGAAAACGGATTATTCTGGGATTTGAGAGCCTAACGGCTCTCTGGGAGCCACTTCTTCCATATCGCTGAGCAGAGCCCGGGGTGACCCAGCATTTCGCCAGTGAGTGCACTTAAAAGTGAAGTCCAAACATCTTTATAAATAACACAGGCTCGTATTTTTCTTATCAAAACGAAAACAATGAAATAAATATAACACATTCCAATGTAACTAAAATAAACAGCAGAAACATCCCTTTGCTCTATGAAAACAAAGCAATTATTACCATCACAGACAATAATCCAAATATTATGGCAACTAGGAGCAATCACTGTTTTTTTCTTGTTCTTCTTTCATGAATGTGAGTGATACTGATTTTTATTTTCTTAAATGAGCATCAAGTATTCTGATTTTCATGAATTTTAAATTTTATTTATTTTTTACAGAGACAGAGATTGAGTCAGAGGGAGGGAGAGACAGGGACAGACAGACAGGAACGAAGAGAGATGAGAAGCATCTATCATTAGTTTTTCATTGCGCGTTGCAACACCTTAGTTGTTCATTGATTGCTTTCTCATATGTGCCTTGACCGTGGGCCTTCAGCAGACCGAGTAACCCCTTGCTGGAGCCAGCGACCTTGGGTTCAAGCTGGTGGGCTTTTTTGCTCAAACCAGATGAGCTGCGCTCAAGCTGGCAACCTCGGGGTCTCAAACCTGGGTCCTCCGTATCCCAGTCCGACGCTCCATCCACTGCGCCACCACCTGGTCAGGCTGTCATGAATTTTAATAGGAAACACGATACAAGAATATCTTTGTAGTTTATAGGGATGTACAATGTTTTTATATGACATTTTCAGCTCTGAAAATATAAGAAGGACAAGAAGAAATTCTGAGATTTAAAAAAATGTATACTTATTTGTGGATTTAGTCACTCATCTCATTTACTCATTCAAGAAGTAAGCGCTACCTGACCGGGCAGTGGTGCAGTGGATAGAGCGTCAGACTGGGATGTGGAAGACCCAGGTTCAAAACCTCAAGGTCGCTGGCTTGAGCACAGGCTCATCTGGTTTGAGCAAAAGCTCACCAGCTTGGACCCAAGGTCACAGGCTTGAGCAAGGGGTCACTTACTCTGCTGAAGGCCCACGGTCAAGGCACATATGAGAAAGCAATCAATGAACAACTAAGGTGCCTCAACAAAAACCTGATGATTGATGCTTCTCATCTCTCTTCCTTCCTGCCTGCCTGTCCCTGTCTGTCCCCCCCCTCTCTTACACACACACACACACACACACACACACACACACACAGAGCGCTGAGCTCCGTGTCCCACCCTGAGGGCCAGCCACAAGAGTAAAGGCAGCTCAACCTCGGCCCCCAGTGAGCTTGAAATCACTCAGTGACCTGCACCTGCCACAGAGGTGCTGCTTTACCGTCTGCCGCAGCCTCCGCTTGGCCCTCATCCGTGTGCCGTGTGAGAGTATGGCTGTCTCAAAACACTGCTTACCACTTGAACTGAAATAAATGTCCTACTTCAGTAAAGTATAAAGTCTAGACACAAAACATTACAAATACGTAGTCTGGTGGTGGTGCGGAGGACAGAACATTGACCTGGGATGCTGAGGCCCCTGGTTCAAAACTCCAACATTGCCAGCTTGCCAGCTTGAGTCCAGGTATGTCAGTGTGAAGGTGGGCTTGCCAGCTTGAGCCCGAGTATGTCAGTGTGAAGGTGGGCTTGCCAGCTTGAGTCCAGGTATGTCAGTGTGAAGTTGGGCTTGCCAGCTTGAGTCCGAGTATGTCAGTGTGAAGGTGGGCTTGCCAGCTTCAGTACGGGGTCGCTGGCTTGAGCAAGGGGTCAGTGGCTTGACTGGAACCCCTGGTCAAGGCACATATGAGAAGCAATCAATGAACAACTAAGGTGACGCAGCTATGAGTTGCTGATTATCTCCCTCCCTCCTGTCTGTTCCTGTCTGTCCCTTCCAGTCTGTCTGTCCCTCTCCCTCTAAAATCAATGTTTAAAAAAGCCTCACCAGTGGTAGCTCAGTGGGTAGAGCGTCAACCTGGGATGCTGAGGTCACCAGGGTTGAAACTCTGAGGTCACCGGCTTGCACGTAGGGTCACCAGCTAGTGTGAGGGATGATTAACAAGATCACAAAGTTGATGGCTTGAGTCCAAAGGTTATTGGCTTGAAGCTCAAAGGTCAATGGCTTGAAGCCCAAGGTTGCTGGCTTGAGCAAGGGGTCACTAGCTCTGCTGTAGCCCCCCTCTGCCCCCTGGTTAAGGCACAAATGAGAAACCAATCAATGAACAACTAAGGAGCTGCAACGAAGAACTGATGCTTCTTATTTCTCTCCTCACCTTTCTCAAAAGCAACCAATCAGTAAATAAATAAAATTCATTTTAAAAAGAAGAAAAAACCTATTGTCACAAAGTATTTGTGTGCTTTTCTTTGTTGTTTTGTTATCCAACAAGCCCCAAAGCAGACAGAAGTACATAGAACGAAGTTTGGTACAGATGTTTCTGTCCGCACTGAAGGACACCCTCATGGTGTGTGAGGCTGCCAGGAGGGGGCAGGAAGGTCATGCGAAGGACACAAGCAGCTCCTTCTGCCCGCTTCACAAAGGCCGACAAAGATCATAGGAGCGTGTGCGGGTATCCCGGCTACCGCCCACAGCCTGGGGACCCTCTGAGATCTGGGAGAGGAGCCTTCTTTCAAAAGAACACAGCCAATTCAAAAAAACTAACATCAATTTATTATGCACCTAAGGCAAGCTGGTATTTCAGCTGATAAAATTATTTCTAGCTACATTACTTCTCATTCTCTGGTAAAGAAAAGACTAAAGGACACTGAATCAAGAAGACATAACAATTCTTAATATATATGCACCAAACCAAGGAGCACCAAAATATATAAGACAGCTACTTATTGATCTTAAAACAAAAACTGACAAAAACACAATCATACTTGGAGACCTCAATACACCGCTGACGGCTCTAGATCGGTCATCCAAACAGAGAATCAACAAAGACATAGTGGCCTTAAACAAAACACTAGAGCACCTGGATATGATAGACATCTACAGGACATTTCATCCCAAAGTGACTGAGTATACATTTTTCTCCAGTGTACATGGATCATTCTCAAGAATTGACCATATGTTGGGCCACAAAAACAACATCAGCAAATTCAGAAAAATTGAAGTTGTACCAAGCATATTTTCTGATCATAAAGCCTTGAAACTAGAATTCAACTGCAAAAAAGAGGAAAAAAATCCCACAAAAATGTGGAAACTAAACAACATACTTTTAAAAAATGAATGGGTCAAAGAAGAAATAAGTGCAGAGATCAAAAGATATATACAGACTAATGAAAATGACAATACGACATATCAGAATCTATGGGATGCAGCAAAAGCAGTAATAAGAGGGAAGTTCATATCACTTCAGGCATATATGAACAAACAAGAGAGAGCCCAAGTGAACCACTTAACTTCCCACCTTAAGGAACTAGAAAAAGAAGAACAAAGACAACCCAAAACCAGCCGAAGAAAGGAGATAATAAAAATCAGAGCAGAAATAAATGAATTAGAGAACAGAAAAACTATAGAAAAAATTAATAGAACAAGGAGCTGGTTCTTTGAAAAGATCAACAAAATTGACAAACCCTTGGCAAGACTTACCAAGGAAAAAAGAGAAAGAACTCATATAAACAAAATCCAAAATGAAAGAGGAGAAATCACCACGGACACCGTAGATATACAAAGAATTATTGTAGAATACTATGAAAAACTTTATGCCACTAAATTCAACAACCTAGAAGAAATGGATAAATTCCTAGAACAATACAACCTTCCTAGACTGAGTCAAGAAGAAGCAGAAAGCCTAAACAGACCTATCAGTAAAGAAGAAATAGAAAAAACCATTAAAAACCTCCCCAAAAATAAAAGTCCAGGCCCTGACGGCTATACAAGCGAATTTTATCAAACATTCAAAGAAGACTTGGTTCCTATTCTACTCAAAGTCTTCCAAAAAATTGAAGAAGCAATACTTCCAAACACATTTTATGAGGCCAACATAACCCTCATACCAAAACCAGGCAAGGATGGCACACAAAAAAGAAAAGACTAAAACGTTTTCTGCAGAGACCCTTCCAGGGCCATAAGTTTAGGAGAAATGCATTGTGTGGGTCACATATAAAAAGTATCAGGGGTCCTGAACGGTTGGCTCAGCGGTAGAACGTCGGCCCAGCGTGTGGAAGTCCTGGGTTCGATTCCCGGCCAGGGCACACAGGAGAGGCGCCCATCTGCTTCTCCACCCCTCCCCCTCTCCTTCCTCTTTGTCTCTCTCTTCCCCTCCCACAGCCAAGGCTCCATTGGAGCAAAGTTGGCCCTGGTGCTAAGGATGCTCCAAGGTGACCACCTCAGGTGCTAGAATGGCTCCAGTTGCAGCGGACAATGCCCCCTGGTGGGCAGAGCATTGCCCCCTGGTGGGCATGCTGGGTTGATCCTGGTCGAGCACATGCGAGAGTCTGTCTGCCTTCCCCTCCAGTTCAGAAAAAATACAAAAAAATGTATTGTGGTAACACTGGCTCACAAAACCACACGAAAATGCTTTCTCAAGTAGAAGTACTTTGTCAAGGGCTGATCTGTAACTGAGTGGAAGGACCTCCGGAACCAAGCCAAAGCAGGTCCAGTGACCCCGCTGGACACCTTGGCCAGGTGGCGGCTCCCGCCCCTGGCACGAGGCTGCAGCCCGTGTCTGCTGCCGAGGACTGAAGACAGCAGCTCACAGTCCCTGGGGGACAGCTGTGGGGACCAAGCACCTTCTGTCTATCAATTATTCTCAGAATGCCTTCAGAAGTTAATCGCCAACTTCAAGTTAAAAAAGAGAAACGTTTTTTAAAGATGCTTCCTTCGGCACAGTCTTGGGAGGGCTGTGGGACGGCCCAGGATAACGGAGAGGTCAAGGCTGCATGGTGTCAGGACGGTGGCTGGCGCCCCTCACAGGGCAGGGTGGCACAGGCGACGTGGGCTGTGTGCTTCGTGCCCGTTGGGCAGCTGGTCCCACCGTCACACCAGTGAAAGCAGGTCACGGCTTCCTGGGTTCACTGTGAGAGAGCCGTATCTGAGTACATTATTCACTTCTAGAAAATGGACCCATCATGAAATCCTTTTCTGATTTACAAGATGGGTGTAGGGACTTTTTGTTTTATTAAGTTAACCGCCCTGAAATTTGGCGGTAGGGCTGACCTAGCTCCAAAACCCTAGCCACGCCCTGACAGCTGGTGCAAAGCCCTGCGTGGAGCTGCACCCGAGTGCTTACAATCCCCTTTTCTAACGGGACCACGGGCTGACCCCCCCCCACCTGTGCTCCACCTCCCAGGGCGAATGGGGCCCTCTGCAAGGGGAGGGAGGGAGGGAGGAGACGAGACACAGGCATGGCAGGGAGGACATGGGGGACCCCAACAAGCAGCAGAAAGTGCTCAGCACTATTCCAGAGCACGACAGAACAGAAGGCTCTGGTCTAAAGGGACCCTGTGGTCCGCTGGGTCTCCGCTTCCCGCTGCGCCACTTCCTGTCTCCCGTCGACAGGAAGCAGAGTGACCCCGACACTGTTCTCCACTTCTCTGTACCGGCCGGACCGCTCGGCTGCGACGTGGAAGAACACCCGTTACTCCCTCTGCTCAACACAGCGGAGCTAACGGTGGCTTCGGAACTGCCGTAACATGTACAAACTGTGAACATGCGTTTCCAAGAAATAAATTAGTAAATCAATAAAGATTCAAACTGAATGTTGTCATAAAATCACCATAATTTTTTTAGATAAGACTTGTGGGCCACATACAACGATCTAATTTTGAAGAACTGCTAAAGCTCTAAAGAAACGCCAGAGAGTATCACGCAAACCCTGAAATAAAAACATTCCCAATCATGTTTTCCTTGGAGGCAAGTTGAGACCGCTAGCCAAGAGGAATATTTTAAGAACCCCCCAAACAGCACTGGGGACAAGGAGGAAGGCAGAGGACCGCAGAGCCTTCCTTTCACACAGTGACAGGGGACCCGAAAGCACACGTCTTGACCTGAAAAGGAGCCGCCACCTGCGGCGTGCACAGCTACAGTTGCAAAGGGCTGGTGGGTGCTACATTGTTTGAGCTTCGCATGTTCTGTGCAGTGGCTTCATAAACACCAGCGGCGACTACTCTCCCTCAAAAAAGAGTCGATGGTGTTTGTTCGATTGAATTTCTCTAGAAACTAAGGGCGGCCATGAAGGAAGAAGACTGTCCCACGTAAGACAGACCAAGGGCAGGGAGAGGGCTCTCAGCTCATGTCTGAGCTTTTACCCCTAAGGGTCCAGGTCGGCAGTGACCCAGCCCAGTCAGGGAAGAGTCCCCAGCTTGAGGGACGTGACAGCCGCAGTGACACAAGTGCAGATGAGGCCTTGTACTTGAGCCCTGGTGTCTGGTCCCTTCGTGTCCCCCAAGCTGGCTCTTCTCACGGCCCTTAGGCACCCCTGGAAGGCAGGGCCTGAAGCTGGTCTCACAGAAAACTCAAATCCCAACATCACTGCTTTTCCAGCTGAGGAGGACGTGCAGGAGCCACACTCCGGCCGTGTGCAGAAGGGTCCGTGGCCTCAGGGAAGGGGACCGTCAGGTGACTGAGGCAGCGCCAGGTCAGGAGAGCACACTCAGGCCCAGCCCCGCCCCTGCTCCTCCTCCTAACAGGGGCCCGGGCGTGCCAGCCTCCCCGAAGGTGAGCAGTCAGGGACGCTCCGCAGGACCACAGTGGCCGGCCTGGTCCAGAGCAAGCAAATGTACCTCTTCTGAACTTTCCAGGTAATGCACTCCTATGTGTGTACAGCTGAGGTGACAGCAGACAGTACCCGATGTTTTAACCCTTCGGGGGGATGTTAGTACGCTGTGCTTTCTCTTGTGAGGCTAGCAGCTGTAAGTTCTGACTTTCCCAGTTACTGTTGAGCACTGTGCACGTTTGACGGACGTTCGGCTCTCACACAAGCCCGTGATGGACACGCAGGGAAGGTCCCTGGCCCATTTCACAGAGGAGGGACGCTGGCTTGGTGAGATGGAGCCACTTACCTCAGCCTGCCGGCTAGACAGTCCCCAGCACCCAGGCAGTTCTAGAGTCCACTCTCGTCTTACGTGGGGGTGGGGAGGCTAACTGTCCGTCTCTGAGACCTCTGCATCTAGGACAAGCCATCATGCCTGGCATTTAACTATCCTGTACTGAATCTTTCTTTCTGATTGTTTCCTATCACCCTGCCGTTAGAACACCAGAGGCTTGCACCTGTGTTATGGTTCTGTGCATCTTCCATTGCAGCAGAATCTTCACGTCGATGCACCACAGACTGGGACACTGTTGATGACGATGCCAGCATGGGTAAGCCCACGGGGACCTCTGAGCAGAGCGCACTGCGTGTGCCAGGTGGACAGAGGTGTTCTCAGGACGATCACTTAAACAGTAACTGCCTCGTCACACCCTTCTTCATCCCTGAAGAGTGACGTGTTGACTTCTGTCCTCACGTAGAGTAGAAGTAGAAGGCAGTGACAAGTGACACAGATGGAACACTGAAGCCTGTCAGAGATCGCAGCATGTAGAAGAACCCTGGCTTCACCACTAGCTCAGTCAAGGAAAAGCAATACTAGGTTTTGAGGCCACTGTTGTACCTCTACCTAATGTCACTGGTTCCGGGAGGGCATCATGCAGAGTGCAGTAACTCAGACGGAGAAAGACAAGTACAGTATGAGGTCGCCTACATGTAGACTCTAAGGAACAAAACAAACAAGCTCACGAAACCGAAACAGACTGGGAGACAGAGATCAGACTGAGGGTCACCGGGGGAGGGGGCTGGGGGCTGGGTGAAAAGGTGAGGGGTTAAGAAGTACCAATGGGAGGGACAGAACAGTCATGGGGTCATGGGGATGTCCATGCACAGGGAACAGTCAATAACACTGTGATAGCCACGTATCGGCCCAGGTGCAGTCTGGGAATCTCAGGGGATCCCTCTGTAAAGTATGTAACCAGTACGCTGGGCACCTAAAAACTAATATAAAATGACATTAAAAGTAAATTGTAATTGGGGGAAAAAAGCCGCTAAAAAACGAAGTAAGATAAACCAGTATACTGGTATAAAACGCGCTACCCCACAGCGGTGACCTGAGTCCCTCAGGCAGCCACGCCAGCACTGACCTGGGGACAGCCGGCCTTCACCGCCCGGCGCTGACCCAGTCCTGGGCTCTCCTGCAGGCCCACAGAGCCGGGCCCCGTGGCTCGGGACCGGCTCCGGCCACCTGCAGGAACCCTCCGCAGCCTCGGACGGCTGCAGACCCGCGGCAGTCGACTTGATTCTTTCTATAAGCGTTTCTTCTTCCACTTCCTCCTGCATGACCTGTCGCTCAACCGTCCTTCCCGCTTACAACGCGCAAGGCCAGTCCTGAAGACGGCGCGCCTGAGCCCAGGTGTCACCATGGGCTCCTTCTGCCGGCTCTGAGGCAGGACCAGCCCAGCCCCTCCCGGCCCCTGGTGGTGGCGGGACACCCTTCTCCACGGCTGTCCTCCTTCTGCGTCTTTCTAAGCTTGGAGAGTTCATCCTTACAGGCGTCAGACTGAGTACCAGTCACCTACCCGGGACGCACTGGACTGTGGCGGGTGTCCTCGCCGCTTCCTACGACTGACCAGCCTCTCTGGCCACCCCCCTGAGGAACACACTTGTCTCCAGGCTTGGGTGATTCCTGGCACGGCTGCTCCACACGGTCACGTGCAGATCTGGGGTGAGCACACGCGCTCATTTTCCTAAGGCTGTTATTACCTACGAGCGGGGCTGCCAGGGGAGCCGGGCAGAACCTACTTCACTTCCCAGGGAACTTCCACAGCGTTTGCGAGCAGCCGCACCCTCCTGCACTCCCGGCAGCAGGCCGTGGTCATCCGGGAACTAGGCACCGCGTCGAGGGCTGTCACCCGACTTGATCACACAGCCGCTCCTCCAGCGGCGTGGGGACCTCCCTGTGCTTTACACCTGCACTTCGCCGATGACGAGTGGTGTGGAGCACCTTTCCGGGGCTGAGTGCCCTCAGGACATCTTAGTGCTCAAAACTATTTTTGGGTCAGTTTTTGTTTGAGTTGTTTTCTTACTTTTAAGTCTTGAGAGCTCTTTATATTTCTGGGTGTAGGTCCCCGGTCACATGAGATTTGTAAGTATTTTCTCCTCTTCTCTATAACATCCTCACAGAGTAAAAACTGTCCATTTTGATGAACGTAGGTGTTAATATTTTCTTACACGTCCTGCTTTTGGTGTTGTAGCTAAGGACCCTGTCTAAGCCATCATGAAGATTTTCCTCCTGTACTTCCGAGTTTTTTATTTCACATGTTAGCACAGCATTCAGGAGAAGTGACTTCTGTAAAGTGTGAGGTACAGGTTCATTTTTCGGCACACGGATGTCCCGTTGCTTCTTTGCCGTCCATTGAAAACACTGTCCTCTCTCCTCTGAACGCCTCCACACCTTGTCAGAACCACGGCCCCGTCCCTGTGGGTCTCCTTGGGGACGCTCCGCCTGTCCCATCGCGTCTGTCCTTTCTCAGCATCATGTGGCCCTGATCAAGGACACCTTGAAATCAGGCAGTGCTGGTCCTGCAACTTTGTCGTTCTCTTTCAGAACAGTTCCAGACACACAAGGTACTTTTGCTCAGTGTGTGCAAGCTCGAGTCAGCATGTCCACGTCCCCAAATGAGTCTCCTGAGACTCCGACTGGGGCCGTGTGTAATCCACAGGTCACCGCGACCCCGCGATGTTTAATCCACAGATCACCGCAACCCCGCGGTGTTTAACCCACAGATCCCGAGACCCCACGGTGTGTAATCCACAGGTCACCACGACCCCGCGGTGTGTAATCCACAGGTCACCGCATCCCCGCGGTGTGTAATCCACAGGTCACCGCGACCCCGCGGTGTGTAATCCACAGGTCACCGCGACCCCGCGGTGTGTAATCCACAGGTCACCGCGACCCCGCGGTGTGTAATCCACAGGTCACCGCGACCCCGCGGTGTGTAATCCACAGATCACCGCGTCCCCGAGGTGTTTAACCGACAGGTCACAGCGTCCCCGAGGTGTTTAACCCACAGGTCACAGCGTCCCCGAGGTGTGTAATCCACAGATCACCGCGACCCTGCGGCGTCTTCCAGTTTATAAGCAGAGTGTCTCATTTAGTTCTGTGCTTTTTAAAACCAGCGTTTTGTAGTTTTCAGCATACAGATTCTGCACATTAGGTTAGATTTACACTTAAACATTCCAGTGTTGACCTTACATTGCTGAATGCTGACAATCTGAAGTCACTTATCAGTCCTACAAGTTTTGTAGATTTCTTGCAACTATCTACAAAATCATGCTGATTCTCAACATAGTTGGACTTCTCCCGCTCTAACCGAAACGTCTTTGATCTCCTTGTCTTCCTGCCCTTTTACTTCATTCATCTGTCCCTAACCAAGAGACCCAGGTCCCCCCAGTCCCCAGGTAGCGCTAACACCTGGAGGTTAATCCCACGCAGGAGCCAAGCTTGCACCTGGCCAGCAGAGAGCGCTGGCGTGCCCTGAGCGTGGAGGGACCGGCTGGAGGGACCGGTGCAGCAGAGGGCATGACCCCTGCAGCCAGCTTAAGTCCAGCTGGGTACAGAAACAAGCACTGAAGGAATCTCCACAAAGGACAAAGGATGTTTCTTCCTCTGGACCCACAGGAAGGAAGGGCTGGCTGATGGAGACCCTTGGTGAATTGCAGGTAAAGAAAACGGGGCCTTCACCCATGGAAACTGGACTTGTACCTGATATTTCAGGCCAGTGAACGTGGGTCAGCACTAACATATAAGGTAACATGACCCTCGATAACCACCAATGGAAATAGAACATTCTGGGGCAATTTCAACCTTTTCCACTTCGTGACGTTAAACACTAATATCTTCAACTTCTTGGACCAGAGAGCTGCAGGGTTAAATCATGACACAGGAGCCACACCACAGCCATCTTAAAATTCCATCTGTACTGTGTTTGCATGTTATAATTCTACTGGTTTACATAAAAACAATTAATACAAAGCATTCTTAGGGGGAGGGAGAGGGGGAGGGGAAGGAAGCCAGATACTTAGCAGAGGCAAAATAGTCCCACGCGGAGCAGAGGACACGACTCACTAAACTGCAGTGCCTCGGAGTGACCAGAGGTTGAGCAGCAAAGTAAAAATAGAAACAATAACAAACAATTTTTATGAATAACAAAAACAGTAATTAAAAAAAAAACTACCTTTAAGTCACAGAAATGAGGGCAAGTCATGTTACAGATAGAAATGCGTAAGATAAAACATATCCAAATGGGATTAGACGTCCCTGTTTCATCCTAAGGAGAGCCATCTGTAAAAACAATCACTGCCGCATTCCTTCGGCTTTTTAAACCCTCACGGCCACAGGTCACACTGTTTCCTGGTCAAGTGCAGAAGGAAGTGCACGTGACTGTGAGAACACGCGTTTCCCTCCCAAGTCTGCTGGGATCTGACTTCCCCCTGTGGCGGCAGGGGGTCCTCACCTCCCAGCGCCCACCAGAGGGGCGCAGCACTGGCGGAAGGTGATGAGCCAGGAGGGGTCCTCACCGCCCACAGGCAGGTGCACAAAGCGAACCGGGCCACGCCCCCCGCCCCGCCCCGCCCCGCCCCGCCCCGCGCGCTCACCCAGTCGAAGGACAGGATCCAGCAGCCGCGCGCCAGGCCCAGCAGCACGTTGAGGGTGCGCAGCGCCTGCCCGACCAGCACGTGCGTGGTGCTCTCGCACACTTCGCGGGCTAACGAGAAGCCCCTCAACTTGGCCACCACCTGGAGGATGATGTTCTGCTTCCTAGCAAATAGGAAAGGAAAAAAAGAAATCAACAGAAGAAATGTTTCCTGCCTGTGGACACGGAGGTGCTTGCATGAAATTAAAAGCGCACACACACACACACACACACACACACAGCTGGAAAGCAGAAATTCTGCACTGATTTCAGGTATTGAGTTCATGTCTTAATTTCTTTCCCATCCATCACTTGAAATCTGGGGAAGCAGAAAGAACGTCAGGCCTCGACTCCAACCGTCTATTTTAATGGCTGAGAACTCAGAGGCCAGGCCCCATCCAGGGGAGGGCAGCGGCCAGCACCAGAACCTGACCCAACAGCAGCCCAGTGCCCTCCCTGCCACAGCAATCATGTACTTTTCAGGCCTACTGGACCCACTCTGTGCATGGCCAGGACCAAGCGTCTCACCTGCATGTTTTCTTAGGAAAATACACCGTTTATCAAGTCAAACACGTGGTTTTTCTCGGAGACGGGAGGGAAGACCCTTGTCACTCAATCGTCACATCCAGGCCTCGGGCAAACCTGCCGAGGCTCCTTACTTCACTGACCTCATCGCTGTGCCCTCTGCTCGGTCAGGTTTTTTTTTTTTTTAATTCTTCCCATCTAACTTCCTTCCCAACTAACTGTCCATTGTTCCTCTCTTCCTTCCTGTGCTTTCAGTGCTCGGACACCACTCTTCCCTCTCTCCCGTGAGTCCTGGAAATCCCCAGTGAAATACAAAGGATGTGTATGGCTTCCTAAGCTGCTCTGGGAGGTGCACAGCAGTTAAGAAATAACCTCTTCCTTCTCCAAGAATGACATTACAGGGGAACTGGGCTGTGGTCCACGCTCAGACGGCCTCTCACACCCTCCATATGACGGCCCTGGTCGTGCTGAGCCCAAGACAGGGTTCTCTACCTGTAGAAAGGGGCGCACTGGGTCACGGCGGTAGGTTCTTAGCACTCTCTAGAGTAGAGAAGATGAGTAAGTGGGTAGGGACCCAGGTCCCATCACCACTTCAACCAGAGATCCGTGTTTACTGGGTTGTGGAAAATATAAAATTTGGTGTGTGTATGTTGGGGCAGGGATGGGGGGAGGCAGAAAGCAGCGAAAACCTCTAAAGCTCTCCAGAGTCCTTTATTGCCACGTGCCCATGACCTCCCTGGTTCCGAGGCTGGCCGTGCTGATGAACAGCGTGTTTTTGAGACACGGCTAATCTACACAGCATCAGACATGCTGTGTACTGGCTAACAGGATTACAACTCCACTGGTTTACAAGACAGAAAAACAGGTAAGCAAGATGGTCTGAGAAGTGACGTTGTTTGGGCATGAGAATGAAACAAGCTGGCCGGGACGTCCCCCTCTCAGCCACTGCTGGTGACAGCGGTCAGCAGCTGGGGTAGCGATAAGACCGCACAGAGAGGCGACTAGCCAGGGGCATTAGGACTAGAAACATGGACAGTCTGGGGACTCCTCGGGAGTCCTGGGCTGGACAGGCAACACTGTGTGGGCCTCAGCGCTCTGACATGTGGTGGCACCACACCGTGCTGCTCTCAGGAGAAGGGATGTCTGCTCCCACCACCGCTGGGCACTCCTCCGCGTGCCAGACACGGGTCCTGGAGGGACACCCTTCGGAGCAGCCGGCCTGCAGGCCACCAGCAATGCTGCTGTTCCCTAGCAACGAGGGGCTCCCACCCTTCGCCTGGCAGCGGGGGTCAGTGCGTGGCTGGGCAACACCGTCTCCTCCCGGGACCTGCTCCTAGAACAGTTCACCTGCGCTGCACGCTGGACAGTTCCTCTCATCTCTCCAGGCCTGAAGAACCGGGTCACTCTCTGGCCACTGTCTGCGAGTATGCATGTAACAGGATCCGTTGTCCTGGACCCTGTTGGCTTGCGACATGTGCGCAGCGAACCCATGTTAAATAAATGGCTGGCAAAGCCAAACTCAGTCTCTTGAGTCCAAAACAAGAAACAAAACAGAATGCCTAGGTCTTACACGGAACTTCAGACATGAAATCTATCTGGGGTGTAAAAATATAAAGAGAGTATCAGGCCTAAATGAGAAGTCTGATTTTCAAACTGACAGAAAATAACTCGATGTTCCTGTCTCTGTATTTGGGGCAAAATATAGACTTTAAAAAAATGTTACCCCCATATTCAACATTCATCTCTGTATTGCACTATTGGGAACATTCGCTGTACAGGGTTCCCAAAGACAAGGACAGACTGGGGGTACGCGCCTCCCCTGAGGGGCGGGGCCTGAGCGCCCATCCGTTCTGACCCCACCCAGACAGGACAAGGACCTGCTATGGGAAATACGGTAAGTGCGGCCCTCTGTGCGGCCTAGTTTTCACTGAAGTGTCCTGACTTTGTGATGAATTCTCTCAAAACCTTAACCCCAGGACTGGTAGAAAGAAACACGCTTCCCCCTGTAAACCGGAAATCAGACATCTGTTACGGAGAACGTGGTGCTGTATCTTGGTTGAAAGGGCCAAGCCGCGCTGACTGCTAAGGAAGGTGATCTAGGAGCATGCTGGCGAGCCACAGGCTCTTCCACAAAACGTGGAGACGCTGTCCTCATACAGCTCAGAAAGCTCCCCACCCAAGAGGCTAAGAGCCCCGAGGAACATGTTTCAGACGGCGACGCTCCATCAGTGAACATTCATGGGGCGGGGGCGGGCACGCAGAGCCAGGGACGCGGCCAATACCAGGTCCTACAGACCTCGAGTGCCGGCTGGACACCCTTCCAGTCTTCAGAGCTCAACTGCTTACAGTCCTTCAACCACCTTTTAAATCTCAGCGAACTTCTAACCCAGATATCAACTACACCGAGTGACACGGGACAGATCTACCGACTGCTGAAAACCACAGCACCGCGGTCCCTGCAACAAAGACTCAGACCCCCCACAGAGCAGAAAGTTATCAAAACGAGTACTTACTCGGACGGCATGCTTGTCATGACCAATGTTCTTGTTGGCTAGAGATTTCAAAAGAGAAGGGACAAAATTAAAAAAACAAAACAAAAACAGTCAAAAATATAAAAAAATGTTTTCCCCACAGAAATAAACTTTAATACATTTTTTTGAAAAGTGACATCACTTAAAAGTAAACATTTAATCATATATCAGAGGAAAAAAAACTTCATATTCCTGGAAACAGCCCGGGAGATAGAAACTGAGATATTATCCTCAAACCAATCCAAAGTAAACCAGGATGTGAGGTGGGGGAGAAAAACAAAATCCCCCCAGTCCATCCCGTCAGTTAGCGGGCAGACCCGTGGCATGCCCGCCACCTGTGCGTGGACTTCCGGGGTGGGGCGGGGGGGGGGGGCAGAAAAAACTTGTGCGCGGGCCCAGAGCCCCTGAGCACCACGTTCCTGCTTCAGACAAACACACATGAGCACGCGTGTGCTTCTGCTGTGTGGATGCATCAAAGCCCTGAGCCCCAGGCACATGGAAGCACAGATGCAGGACCATGCATGTGCTGGCACCTGCTGGTAGCTGCACTGTGAAGCCTTTATTTCATTTTTTTCAGTTACAGTTTACAGTACTTTCAATGTGACCGTGCACTGGACTCAGGTATACACAGTACTGGTTAGCTACTCACAGACTTTACAGAATGTCCCCCCACCCCCGATAATTCCTGTGCTGACCTGGCACCACACGAGGCTCTTACAGTATCATCGACTATATTCCCTATGCTTGTTTTTTTTAAGTTAAAACTTTAAAATACTCCTTTTACTTACACAATATATGCATGCCTAAAATAACCAAAAAATTAAAGGCTCTGGAAATATATCATTAGATATCTAAATTCCCTGGTAATTCTACCAGCCAGAAAATTATGACTGTTGAGTAATTTGGTATACATTCTGTCAAATGTTCTATGTTCTAATTAAAACAAAAACAAAAACGAACTCGTTACTCATATACTTTGAGACTCGCAGGATACACGTCAATGGCAACCAGCTGGGCGGCACGACCACCAGCTGACCAGGGCTCCTTCCTCGTGTCTGGGCTGGTCCTGCTGCACACGCACGCGGACACATCTCCTCGAACACATCCGGGGAAGCCAGAGGGAGCAGGAGGAAGTGATGTGAACCAGAAAGACAAGGAAGAACTCAGAGAAGCTGCAGAGGACGCTGCCGACTCTTCATTACCCCTCAGAGGGCTCGCTGGGTAACAGGTGCGGCGCAGCGCCTGGGTCGGGCCTGGACACGGGCCTAGAAAGATTCTGTCCGAACCCTAACTCCCTTCTTCAATAGCACCCTTGACTGAAAGCTACACAGGCCCAGGGACGTGGCCAGCTCCCAAGCACACCCAGGAGGAGCCCCTTGCACGCGTGCGCCTTCTGCCATGGGGCCAGCCGCCAGCACGCAGTGGCGCAGTGGGGCTCCGCCTGTGGGGAGAGCCCAGCTCCGGGGCGGGGGCGGAAGCGGACCGGAAGGAAAGGCCTCACTTAGACAAGGCCAGGCTCCCGTGCTCGGCTTCACCCTTGGACCGCTGTCCTTCAGCGGCACCCGCGCCTGGGCACTCCTTCCACGGGCTCCCGGCGTGGATCCACGGGCCACGGGCCTTCGCCGACTCTGCTTTCCCCTGTGAGTTTCCCTCTAGCTGGCTTTCACTGCGTGTCACTAGTGGACGAGCAAAGCAGACCTCGTAGACACTGTGGGTTCTGCTCCAGACACGGCAAGAGCAGCAGTGAGTGCTGCCCAGGGAACAGGACAGCTCTCCGCAGCCGGACGGGAGCGTTATGCAGTTTGCAACAACCCTCGGCTGCTGCTCTTCAGCACAGGACGGGAGTTCCAGAAAGCTGAGGTTTAATCAAGAACTGCACACTCTATAACATATGTAAATGTCTAACCCAGGGGTCCCCAAACTCCGGCCCCCTGAGGCCATTTATCCGGCCCCTGCCGCACTTCTGGAAGGGCATCTCTTTCATTGGTGGTCATGAGAGGGGCATAGTTCCCACTGAAATACTGGTCAGTTTGTTGACTTAAATGTACTTGTTCTTTATTTTAAATATTGTATTTGTTCCTGTTTTGTTTTTTTTACTTTAAAATGTGTGCACTGTGCATAGGGATTTGTTCACAGTTTTTTTTATAGTCCGGCCCTCCAATGGTCTGAGGGACAGTGAACTGGCCCCCTGTGTAAAAAGTTTGGGGACCCCTGGGCTAACCAAAATGCCGAGCACCTGAAACCAATGTAACGCTGTATGCCAACTGTAACTAAAAAATTAAAAAAAGATATACTGTATAAAAGTTTGGTAAATGTGAAAAAAAGCATCCAGATTTTTAAAAAAAGCTGCATTTTTCGAACAAGGGCAGCCAACTTGATAAAGACTTTTAGAGAAAGGCTGAGACAGATCTCTCGGCAACGTGTGAGCTGAGAGAGAAGAGACTTCCTAGCTCCAACGGGAAGGGAGAAACGTATCGTGTGTGTGTGTGTGTGTGTGTGTGTGTGTGTGTGTGTGTGTGTGACAGAGACAGAGACGGAGAGAGGGACAGATAGGGACAAACAAGAAGGGAGAGAGATGAGAAGCATCAATTCTTCGTTGCAGCACCTTAGTTCATTGATTGCTTTTTCATATGTGCCTTGATCGGGGGGCTACAGCAGACCAAGTGACTCCTTGCTCAAGCCAGCAACTTCAGGGTTTCAAACCTGGGTCCTCTGAATCCCAGTCCACTGTGCCACCGCCTGGTCAGGCCAGAAACGTCCTTCACTAATGTTTGTTATGGGTTTAATTACATTCATCAGACAGAAGATCTCAGAAGCAGAACCCTTTGTCTTACTACCGGTAGTGTATGAATCCCCCACCGTCACTGCTCACAGCTTCTCACATGGTTAAGCATCTCAAGGTCTCTGCTATAGGGAGTGCCCAGGACAGAAGGCGGAAGAAGAGCCCTTCTGTTCCCACCATTGCTCACTGCGGGCTCCGCCCCTCAAAGGAAAAGCAGGTGCCCAAAGACAGCCAGAGGCACCAAAGGCAACCTGAGCCAACGGGCAAGGCGCTCCCGGGAAATAACCCACTGACCAGCGAAAACAGTCCACTGGGAGGAAACACGGCCTTGAATTTTAGCAAAAGCATGTTTCTGGAAGTTCTAAAGTAGTCAGAGGAAAGGGGAGGCGGAGGAGAGAGAGAGAGGGACCAGGAATATTTGGAAGACTGCCTAGTTAACATTGTTCTAGGAAGATCAAAGGTAGGTCAAATTAAACACATGCACTTGTTTTATCAGTGATAACAGAGAACCGATTTAAAAATAAAACATTCTTTGACATGTTTTGGGTTTGGGTAACCATGCCGTTGGTAAACAGTGAACCTGCTTTTCCGTAAAAGAAACCGAACTAAGGAGACAACCCACACGTTCGCAAGGTTGCTGATTTGTGTCCACTGCTCAGCTAAGCCCACCTGGTGCGCGGCACGGCCAGAGCCATGTGTGGATGGGCTCTGAGCACACAGAAAATAACCGAGAGAAAATCAAACTTGGCATACGGGGTGGCCTGGAGAACAGCTCCAAGTCACCTCCCGAGGAGACCCTGTTATCTACACGTCATTTAAAGTGTCTTCAGAAAAACTCAACCTATCGACCCAAGAGACTCTATAAAATAAGCTCACTATATGTATCCTTCATATGGTATCCCCCTTTTTGAATTTGATCAATTCTGTGCTCAAAAGCTAGTTCAGGCCCTGGCCGGTTGGCTCAGTGGTAGAGCGTTGGCCTGGCGTGCAGAAGTCCCAGGTTCGATTCCCAGCCAGGGCACACAGGAGAAGCGTCCATCTGCTTCTCCACCCCCTTCCCCTCTCCTTCCTCTCTGTCTCTCTCTTCCCCTCCTGCAGCGAGGCTCCATTGGAGCAAAGATGGCCCGGGCGCTGGGGATGGCTCCTTGGCCTCTGCCCCAGGCACTGGAGTGGCTCTGGTCGCAACAGAGCGACGCCCCGGAGGGGCAGAGCATCGCCCCCTGGTGGGCACAGCGTCGCCCCTGGTGGGCACAGCATCGCCCCCTGGTGGGCAGAGCTTTGCCCCTGGTGGGCGTGCCGGGTGGATCTGGTGGGGCGCATGTGGGAGTCTGTCTGACTGTCTCTCCTCGTTTCCAGCTTCAGAAAAATTAAAAAAAAAAAAAAAAAAAAACTGGTTCACTGCAGAAAACTGGGGAAAACATTTAACTTTCTCATATATTATCCTTTTTGTAACTTAATTGTCCTTCCTTTATAGCAGGGGTCCCCAAACTTTTTACACAGGGGGCCAGTTCACTGTCCCTCAGACTGTTGGGAGGGCCGGACTATAAAAAAAACTATGAACAAATCCCTGTGCACAATGCACATATCTTATTTTAAAGTAAAAAAACAAAACGGGAACAAATACAATATTTAAAATAAAGAACAAGTAAATTTAAATCAACAAACTGACCCGTATTTCAATGGGAACTATGCTCCTCTCACTGAACACCAATGAAAGAGGTGCCCCTTCCGGAAGTGCGGCGGGGCCGGATAAATGGCCTCAGGGGGTCGCATGCGGCCCGCAGGCCGTAGTTTGGGGACCCCTGCTTTATAGCTTTCCCGTTTTCGTTAAGAGAATTACAGGACTCAATATACAGGTTGCTTTTCCTGAGATATATAACTTTCTTAATTTTCTCAATACAATAAAGTAAGACATAAGCATCAGTTTTGAATACTCATACATAGGATAAAGATTAATTTTTATAATAAAAAAAGCTAAGCGAAGAGAAAATGTGCATCCAAGTTGTTCATCGTTAATACCCAAGCTGTTCTTTAAACATGCACAGGGGTCACCTCACAGAGGATGCTTTCCGTAGCAGACCTAGGGTGATACACACACCTTCTCCTGGCTCGGAATGCACGGGGCCTGGAAGCAATGTGCTGTACTAGCAGCCAGCATTCTGCTATGGACTGAATGTCTGTGTCCCCGAATTCATATACGAAACCTAACAGCAATATGATGGTATTCAGAGGTAGGGCCTGTGAGAGATCATTAGGGTCATGAGGGTGGAGCTCTGCTAAATGAGATTTGTGCCCGTAAAAGAGACCAGAGCGCCCCCTTCCCCCTTCCCCTAGGTAAGGACTCAGCGAGAAGCTGCTGTCTATGAGCCACAAAGCAAACCTGCTGGTAGCAGCCTCCTCCAGGATGGGCTGAAGTCAATGTGCTTTCTGTAAACCCAGGTCTGTGTTCTTCTTCCACAGCAGCCGAATAGACTGAGACGAACTCTGATGCCAGACCTTGTTTTTATTTCATTCACTCATTTATTCATTCATTAATGTGTGTGCACTCTTGGGAAGTTGTAGGTATCACCATTCAAGTCTCTCTTTTGTTTTGTGTTTGTTTGTTTTTGAGAGAGAGAGCAACAGGGACAGAGAGGAAGGGAGAGAGATGAGAAGTATCAACTCATAGTTGCAGCACCTTAGTTGTTCATTGATTGCTTCTTGTACGTGCCTTGACCAGGGGGCTCCAGCCAAGCCAGTGACCTCTTGCTCAAGCCAGCGACCTTGGGCTCCAGATGACAAGCCTACACTCAAGCTGGTGACCTTGGGGTTTTGAATCAGGGACCTCAGCATTCCAGGTCGAAGCTCTACCCACAGGGCTACCTTGTCCAGCCCAGAGTTTGTTTTAACACAGTCCATTCTCCACTCCACAAAACAGTCTCAAGGAGCAATGGGCCAGGGAAGGCAAGTCACCGTGAGCCCGGAGCACCCTCTAGGGAAGAGGGCGTGCTCACAGACAGGGCTGTATCGGAAGACAGCGTGGAGGGGCGCCCACTGGCTGAGTCTGGGACCATGGCAGCCTCTTCCTCCCCAAACAGACGACAGTGATGGACTCTAACCTCAAACAGGAGCTGGGAGGGCACAGGGCAGGGGGCCGAGGGGGGCTGCTCAGTACGGAGGGGCCAGAGCGGAGGGGTGGCCTCATGGTCTACAGTCTAGTGCTTGAACAAGGCCTGTAGTAACGGCTCGCTGCTTCTGAGCTGCGGTCTCATCTGTCACTGGTCTTCCCAACCCCCCCCCCCCAATAAGCTGTTTTTAAGCTACTGAGGAATCCTGAATGAACACCCAGGCATTTGCATTCCTGCATATTATCTGGGAAGGCTCACTCTGCACACAAGCACAGGCAGCTGGGCGGGCAGCAGGAGAGGCAAGGCCGGAGGAGACAGCACTGCTGGCCCAGGGAGACCACCCACGGCCAGAGTCCAGCCCGCTGGACAACACGGGCAGCTGGGCATGTCTCTATGCACACGTCCATCACCGCCCAGGGACACAGACGGAACGGCCTGTCCTGGTGTCTCCCGGGGAAGTGGACACAAGCTGTAAGGTTTGCACCCACTCGTGGTCCCTGGCCCACCCTCAGCTGTGCAGCCCCCGGTCCCACCGGCCAGAGCAGAGCCCGCGGAGCAGGACAGCATCGCTTCCCCGGCTGTCCGAGCGCGAGGGCACGCCCCCCGGAAACCCCTCCGCACGCCCCCCGGAAACCCCTCCGCACGCTCCCCGGAAACCCCTCCGCACGCTCCCCGGAAACCCCTCCGCACGCTCCCCGGAAACCCCTCCGCACGCTCCCCGGAAACCCCTCCGCACGCTCCCCGGAAACCCCTCCGCACTTCCCTCCGCGTCTCACCGGGTGGAGCGAGTCACACCCCAGACTAATGACCGAGGAGAGGAGAAGGACACGAGGAGCTTGGACAGAGGGTCTGAGGACAGTGGGTGGGGCGGGGACAGGGGCAGGGGGACGGGGGTCACAGGAGACCAGGTGTTTCTACCCGGAGGCCCAGGACTGCAGACGTTGACTCATCTACGTGTAGTTCCCTTACTCCGTATGAATCGGTGTGGTTGGTTAGCAACATCAAGATTCAGGCTTGTGACTTCAGCTAGCTATTACTTTGTTCGAGTTCCTGCATGCCTGAAACATTCATCTGATATTTCTGTAGCGTATACAGTTCCTACCTTCCCCGAAGGGTCTAGTGAGGGCCCAGACCCCGGGGACCGGCACTGGGACAGCTCACAGCTGGGTGCCCGCCTCTCCCGGGGGCTGCATGTCCCAGCAGAGCACGGCAGCCTTCAGGTCCCCTCTCTGTGCCCCAGGACGTGCCCGGTGGGGAGCCCGCCCGACCCCCCAGCGCAGCGCACACCTGGCTCATGCTGTGGCACACACGTGTACGTATGGTGTGCAAGCGCAGGCGCTCCGCCCTGCACGGAGCCGACTCACGGAGGAAGAGCACAGCTATCTACACCCTTTCCCCATGTTTTCTATGTAAATGTTTCCCACACATCCCCGGAGAAAAACAACCGCTAGCGAGCTGAAACTATTGTCTCTGAGAGGGACTGCATTCTCAGGTGGCTTCACAGCATTCCATCTGCTGGGGACTCAACACCTGTCACAACGAGCACATCCCCCACTCGGCCAACTCGGGACACCACACAGTGATCACCAGAGCAGTCACAGATCAGACACCTGTCTCAGAACCCAGGGCCCTTCAACCTCTGTGAGCTCACCTAGCGATCACGTGTGCTCACGGGCCCTGCACGGGACGCAAGCCTGCAGCACGGGAATTAGGACACTTACAAAGGTGTCACCCTCCAGGAAGGGTGGCGAGTCCCCTGTGTGTGTCACAACAACAAACCGTGCTGAACTGTTGAGAAACAAAACAAATGTCACCTGTGATGTGGATGAGTCACAGCTATTCCAACGTGAGAGCTAAATCGGAAAACAAAGCCACGCACTCACGGGCTTCAGCAGGACAGTGCCTGATGGCAGATGGCCCCGGTCACAGAGAGCACGTTTGGGAGATATTAGCACCCCCACAAAGCACCCATTCAGGACCTTGCAGAGGAGAGAAGACATCAGGGAGAATCATCAAAGTTTTAACCCTCTGAGTAGTGCGTTTCTTGTTAAGCCTTTGAGGACGTACATGAATGTCCGTGCTACTCAAAGGGTTAATAAAGGGCTCAAATACTCTATTTTCTTTACTCTAGAAGGCTTCTACCTGGTCCCAGCCCCGCTCCCTCTCCCGAGACCCTCGCTGGCCTGTGCGCACTGTCCTCGTGCCAGGCCTCCCGAGTCCTCGCCTACCTCGGGATTTCTCTTCCTTCCACCGCTGGTACCTCCCGTCTCCTGCCCTGCAAGGCTCCTCTTAGGAGAAACCAAACCAAATGAGCTGTAGTTCCACCTCTACTGCCCCTCGGTCCACGCACAGCTGGAGCTCCTGAAATATGCTCTCAGCATCTCTGTGTGTCAGCAAAATAGGAAACTCAATCACAAGGAGGCCACAGTGGGAGGGAGTGGCTGCCGTCAGCAGTACCAGTAGCAGGCAGCGCGTCACACACAGCTCCATCCTCCCGCAGACCGCAGCGACTTCACATGGTTCTAACACATCCGAGGAGAGCAGTACCAGTAGCAGGCAGCACGTCACACACAGCTCCATCCTCCCGCAGACCGCAGCGATTTCACACGGTTCTAACACATCAGAGAGCAGTACCAGTAGCAGGCAGCGCGTCACACACAGCTCCATCCTCCCGGAGACCGCAGCGATTTCACACGGTTCTAACACATCAGAGAGCAGTACCAGTAGCAGGCAGCACGTCACACACAGCTCGCACCCTTCCGCAGACCGCAGCGATTTCACACGGTTCTAACACATCAGAGAGCAGTACCAGTAGCAGGCAGCACGTCACACACAGCTCCATCCTCCCGCAGACCGCAGCGACTTCACACGGTTCTAACACATCCGAGGAGAGCAGTACCAGTAGCAGGCAGCGCGTCACACACAGCTCCATCCTCCTGCAGACCGCAGCGATTTCACACGGTTCTAACACATCCGAGGAGAGCAGTACCAGTAGCAGGCAGCGGGTCACACACAGCTCCATCCTCCTGCAGACCGCAGCGACTTCACACGGTTCTAACACATCGGAGGAGAGCAGTACCAGTAGCAGGCAGCACGTCACACACAGCTCCATCCTCCCGCAGACCACAGCGATTTCAGATGTTCTAACACATCAGAGAGCAGTACCAGTAGCAGGCAGCGCGTCACACACAGCTCCATCCTCCCGGAGACCGCAGCGATTTCACACGGTTCTAACACATCAGAGAGCAGTACCAGTAGCAGGCAGCACGTCACACACAGCTCGCACCCTTCCGCAGACCGCAGCGATTTCACACGGTTCTAACACATCAGAGAGCAGTACCAGTAGCAGGCAGCACGTCACACACAGCTCCATCCTCCCGCAGACCGCAGCGACTTCACACGGTTCTAACACATCCGAGGAGAGCAGTACCAGTAGCAGGCAGCGCGTCACACACAGCTCCATCCTCCCGCAGACCGCAGCGATTTCACACGGTTCTAACACATCAGAGAGCAGTACCAGTAGCAGGCAGCACGTCACACACAGTTCCATATTCCCGCAGACCGCAGCGATTTCACACGGTTCTAACACATCCGAGAGCAGTACCAGTAGCAGGCAGCACGTCACACACAGCTCCATCCTCCCGCAGACCGCAGCGACTTCACACGGTTCTAACACATCGGAGGAGAGCAGTACCAGTAGCAGGCAGCACGTCACACACAGCTCCATCCTCCCGCAGACCACAGCGATTTCAGATGTTCTAACACATCAGAGAGCAGTACCAGTAGCAGGCAGCGCGTCACACACAGCTCCATCCTCCTGCAGACCGCAGCGATTTCACACGGTTCTAACACATCAGAGAGCAGTACCAGTAGCAGGCAGCGCGTCACACACAGCTCCATCCTCCCGCAGACCGCAGCGACTTCACACGGTTCTAACACATCAGAGAGCAGTACCAGTAGCAGGCAGCACGTCACACACAGCTCCATCCTCCTGCAGACCGCAGCGATTTCACACGGTTCTAACACATCCGAGGAGAGCAGTACCAGTAGCAGGCAGCGGGTCACACACAGCTCCATCCCCCCGCAGACCGCAGCGATTTCACACGGTTCTAACACATCCGAGAGCAGTACCAGTGGCAGGCAGCACGTCACACACAGCTCCATCCTCCCGCAGACCGCAGCGATTTCACACGGTTCTAACACATCCGAGGAGAGCAGTACCAGTGGCAGGCAGCACGTCACACACAGCTCCATCCTCCCGCAGACCGCAGCGATTTCAGATGTTCTAACACATCCGAGAGCAGTACCAGTAACAGGCAGCACGTCACACACAGCTCCATCCTCCTGCAGACCGCAGCGATTTCACACGGTTCTAACACATCCGAGGAGAGCAGTACCAGTAGCAGGCAGCGGGTCACACACAGCTCCATCCTCCCGCAGACCGCAGCGATTTCACACGGTTCTAACACATCCGAGAGCAGTACCAGTGGCAGGCAGCACGTCACACACAGCTCCATCCTCCCGCAGACCGCAGCGATTTCACACGGTTCTAACACATCCGAGGATAGCAGTACCAGTGGCAGGCAGCACGTCACACACAGCTCCATCCTCCCGCAGACTGCAGCGATTTCAGATGTTCTAACACATCCGAGAGCAGTACCAGTAGCAGGCAGCACGTCACACACAGCTCCATCCTCCTGCAGACCACAGCGATTTCACACGGTTCTAACACATCAGAGAGCAGTACCAGTAGCAGGCAGCACGTCACACACAGCTCCATCCTCCTGCAGACCGCAGCGATTTCACACGGTTCTAACACATCCGAGAGCAGTACCAGTGGCAGGCAGCACGTCACACACAGCTCCATCCTCCCGCAGACCGCAGCGATTTCACACGGTTCTAACACATCCGAGGAGAGCAGTACCAGTGGCAGGCAGCACGTCACACACAGCTCCATCCTCCCGCAGACCACAGCGATTTCAGATGTTCTAACACATCAGAGAGCAGTACCAGTAGCAGGCAGCGCGTCACACACAGCTCCATCCTCCCGCAGACCGCAGCGATTTCACACGGTTCTAACACATCAGAGAGCAGTACCAGTAGCAGGCAGCACGTCACACACAGCTCCTCCTCCCGCAGACCACAGCGATTTCACACGGTTCTAACACATCCGAGGAGAGCAGTACCAGTAGCAGGCAGCACGTCACACACAGCTCCATCCTCCCGCAGACCGCAGCGATTTCACACGGTTCTAACACATCCGAGAGCAGTACCAGTAGCAGGCAGCGCGTCACACACAGCTCCATCCTCCCGCAGACCGCAGCGATTTCACACGGTTCTAACACATCAGAGAGCAGTACCAGTGGCAGGCAGCGCGTCACACACAGCTCCATCCTCCCGCAGACCGCAGCGATTTCAGACGGTTCTAACACATCCGAGAGCAGTACCAGTAGCAGGCAGCACGTCACACACAGCTCCATCCTCCCGCAGACCGCAGCGATTTCACACGGTTCTAACACATCCGAGAGCAGTACCAGTAGCAGGCAGCACGTCACACACAGCTCCATCCTCCCGCAGACCGCAGCGATTTCACACGGTTCTAACACATCCGAGAGCAGTACCAGTAGCAGGCAGCGCGTCACACACAGCTCCATCCTCCCGCAGACCGCAGCGATTTCACACGGTTCTAACACATCAGAGAGCAGTACCAGTAGCAGGCAGCGCGTCACACACAGCTCCTCCTCCCGCAGACCGCAGCGATTTCACACGGTTCTAACACATCCGAGGAGAGCAGTACCAGTAGCAGGCAGCGCGTCACACACAGCTCCATCCTCCCGCAGACCGCAGCGACTTCACACGGTTCTAACACATCCGAGGAGAGCAGTACCAGTGGCAGGCAGCGCGTCACACACAGCTCCATCCTCCCGCAGACCGCAGCGATTTCACACGGTTCTAACACATCCGAGGAGAGCAGTACCAGTGGCAGGCAGCACGTCACACACAGCTCCATCCTCCCGCAGACCGCAGCGATTTCAGATGTTCTAACACATCAGAGAGCAGTACCAGTAGCAGGCAGCGCGTCACACACAGCTCCATCCTCCCGCAGACCGCAGCGATTTCACACGGTTCTAACACATCTGAGGAGAGCAGTACCAGTAGCAGGCAGCACGTCACACACAGCTCCATCCTCCCGCAGACCACAGCGATTTCAGATGTTCTAACACATCAGAGCAGTACCAGTAGCAGGCAGCGCGTCACACACAGCTCCTCCTCCCGCAGACCACAGCGATTTCAGATGTTCTAACACATCAGAGAGCAGTACCAGTAGCAGGCAGCACGTCACACACAGCTCCATCCTCCCGCAGACCGCAGCGATTTCACACGGTTCTAACACATCCGAGAGCAGTACCAGTAGCAGGCAGCACGTCACACACAGCTCGCACCCTCCCGCCGACCACAGCGATTTCAGATGTTCTAACACATCGGAGGAGAGCAGTACCAGTAGCAGGCAGTGCGTCAAACACAGCTCCATCCTCCTGCAGACCGCAGCGATTTCACACGGTTCTAACACATCAGAGAGCAGTACCAGTAGCAGGCAGCACGTCACACACAGCTCCATCCTCCTGCAGACCGCAGCGATTTCACACGGTTCTAACACATCCGAGGAGAGCAGTACCAGTAGCAGGCAGCGCATCACACACAGCTCCTCCTCCCGCAGACCGCAGCGATTTCACACGGTTCTAACACATCCGAGAGCAGTACCAGTGGCAGGCAGCACGTCACACACAGCTCCATCCTCCCGCAGACCGCAGCGATTTCACACGGTTCTAACACATCCGAGGAGAGCAGTACCAGTGGCAGGCAGCACGTCACACACAGCTCCATCCTCCCGCAGACCACAGCGACTTCAGATGTTCTAACACATCAGAGAGCAGTACCAGTAGCAGGCAGCGCGTCACACACAGCTCATCCTCCCGCAGACCACAGCGACTTCAGATGTTCTAACACATCAGAGAGCAGTACCAGTAGCAGGCAGCGCGTCACACACAGCTCCATCCTCCCGCAGACCGCAGCGATTTCACACGGTTCTAACACATCTGAGGAGAGCAGTACCAGTAGCAGGCAGCACGTCACACACAGCTCCATCCTCCCGCAGACCACAGCGATTTCAGATGTTCTAACACATCAGAGAGCAGTACCAGTAGCAGGCAGCGCGTCACACACAGCTCCTCCTCCCGCAGACCACAGCGATTTCAGATGTTCTAACACATCAGAGAGCAGTACCAGTAGCAGGCAGCGCGTCACACACAGCTCCATCCTCCTGCAGACCGCAGCGATTTCACACGGTTCTAACACATCAGAGAGCAGTACCAGTAGCAGGCAGCACGTCACACACAGCTCCATCCTCCTGCAGACCGCAGCGATTTCACATGGTTCTAACACATCAGAGAGCAGTACCAGTAGCAGGCAGCGCGTCACACACAGCTCCATCCTCCCGCAGACCGCAGCGACTTCACACGGTTCTAACACATCCGAGGAGAGCAGTACCAGTGGCAGGCAGCACGTCACACACAGCTCCATCCTCCCGCAGACCGCAGCGATTTCACACGGTTCTAACACATCCGAGGAGAGCAGTACCAGTGGCAGGCAGCACGTCACACACAGCTCCATCCTCCCGCAGACCGCAGCGATTTCACACGGTTCTAACACATCCGAGGAGAGCAGTACCAGTAGCAGGCAGCACGTCACACACAGCTCCATCCTCCCGCAGACCGCAGCGACTTCACACGGTTCTAACACATCCGAGGAGAGCAGTACCAGTAGCAGGCAGCACGTCACACACAGCTCCATCCTCCCGCAGACCGCAGCGATTTCAGATGTTCTAACGCATCCGAGAGCAGTACCAGTAACAGGCAGCACGTCACACACAGCTCCTCCTCCCGCAGACCGCAGCGATTTCACACGGTTCTAACACATCCGAGAGCAGTACCAGTAGCAGGCAGCGCGTCACACACAGCTCCATCCTCCCGCAGACCGCAGGGACTTCAGACGGTTCTAACACATCCGAGGAGAGCAGTACCAGTAGCAGGCAGCACGTCACACACAGCTCCATCCTCCCGCAGACCGCAGCGATTTCACACGGTTCTAACACATCCGAGGAGAGCAGTACCAGTAGCAGGCAGCGCGTCACACACAGCTCCATCCTCCCGCAGACCGCAGCGACTTCACACGGTTCTAACACATCAGAGAGCAGGCAGCACGTCACACACAGCTCCATCCTCCCGCAGACCGCAGCGATTTCACACGGTTCTAACACATCCGAGGAGAGCAGTACCAGTGGCAGGCAGCACGTCACACACAGCTCCTCCTCCCGCAGACCACAGCGATTTCACACGGTTCTAACACATCAGAGAGCAGTACCAGTAGCAGGCAGCGCGTCACACACAGCTCCATCCTCCCGCAGACCGCAGCGACTTCACACGGTTCTAACACATCCGAGGAGAGCAGTACCAGTAGCAGGCAGCGCGTCACACACAGCTCCATCCTCCCGCAGACCGCAGGGACTTCAGACGGTTCTAACACATCCGAGGAGAGCAGTACCAGTAGCAGGCAGCACGTCACACACAGCTCCATCCTCCCGCAGACCGCAGCGATTTCACACGGTTCTAACACATCAGAGAGCAGTACCAGTAGCAGGCAGCGCGTCACACACAGCTCCATCCTCCCGCAGACCGCAGCGATTTCACACGGTTCTAACACATCCGAGGAGAGAAGTACCAGTAGCAGGCAGCACGTCACACACAGCTCCATCCTCCCGCAGACCGCAGCGATTTCACACGGTTCTAACACATCAGAGAGCAGTACCAGTAGCAGGCAGCGCGTCACACACAGCTCCATCCTCCCGCAGACCGCAGCGACTTCACACGGTTCTAACACATCAGAGAGCAGTACCAGTAGCAGGCAGCACGTCACACACAGCTCCATCCTCCCGCAGACCGCAGCGACTTCACACGGTTCTAACACATCCGAGGAGAGCAGTACCAGTAGCAGGCAGCACGTCACACACAGCTCCATCCTCCCGCAGACCACAGCGATTTCAGATGTTCTAACACATCAGAGAGCAGTACCAGTAGCAGGCAGCGCGTCACACACAGCTCCATCCTCCCGCAGACCGCAGCGACTTCACACGGTTCTAACACATCCGAGAGCAGTACCAGTAGCAGGCAGCACGTCACACACAGCTCCATCCTCCCGCAGACCGCAGCGACTTCACACGGTTCTAACACATCAGAGAGCAGTACCAGTAGCAGGCAGCGCGTCACACACAGCTCCATCCTCCCGCAGACCGCAGCGACTTCACACGGTTCTAACACATCAGAGAGCAGGCAGCACGTCACACACAGCTCCATCCTCCCGCAGACCGCAGTGATTTCACACGGTTCTAACACATCCGAGGAGAGCAGTACCAGTAGCAGGCAGCGCGTCACACACAGCTCCATCCTCCCGCAGACCGCAGCGATTTCACACGGTTCTAACACATCCGAGGAGAGCAGTACCAGTAGCAGGCAGCGCGTCACACACAGCTCCATCCTCCCGCAGACCACAGCGATTTCACACGGTTCTAACACATCTGAGGAGAGCAGTACCAGTAGCAGGCAGCGCGTCACACACAGCTCCATCCTCCCGCAGGCCGCAGCGATTTCACACGGTTCTAACACATCCGAGGAGAGCAGTACCAGTAGCAGGCAGCGCGTCACACACAGCTCCATCCTCCCGCAGACCGCAGCGACTTCACACGGTTCTAACACATCTGAGGAGAGCAGTACCAGTAGCAGGCAGCGCGTCACACACAGCTCCATCCTCCCGCAGACCGCAGCGACTTCACACGGTTCTAACACATCAGAGAGCAGTACCAGTAGCAGGCAGCACGTCACACACAGCTCCTCCTCCCGCAGACCACAGCGATTTCAGATGTTCTAACACATCAGAGAGCAGTACCAGTGGCAGGCAGCACGTCACACACAGCTCCTCCTCCCGCAGACCGCAGCGACTTCACACGGTTCTAACACATCCGAGAGCAGTACCAGTAGCAGGCAGCACGTCACACACAGCTCCTCCTCCCGCAGACCGCAGCGATTTCACACGGTTCTAACACATCCGAGGAGAGCAGTACCAGTAGCAGGCAGCGCGTCACACACAGCTCCATCCTCCCGCAGACCGCAGCGATTTCACACGGTTCTAACCCATCCAAGAGCAGTACCAGTAACAGGCAGCACGTCACACACAGCTCCATCCTCCCGCAGACCGCAGCGACTTCACACGGTTCTAACACATCTGAGAGCAGTACCAGTAGCAGGCAGCGCGTCACACACAGCTCCATCCTCCCGCAGACCGCAGCGATTTCACACGGTTCTAACACATCCGAGGAGAGCAGTACCAGTAGCAGGCAGCGCGTCACACACAGCTCCATCCTCCCGCAGACCACAGCGATTTCACACGGTTCTAACACATCTGAGGAGAGCAGTACCAGTAGCAGGCAGCGCGTCACACACAGCTCCATCCTCCCGCAGACCGCAGCGATTTCACACGGTTCTAACACATCCGAGGAGAGCAGTACCAGTAGCAGGCAGCGCGTCACACACAGCTCCATCCTCCCGCAGACGGCAGCGACTTCACACGGTTCTAACACATCCGAGGAGAGCAGTACCAGTAGCAGGCAGCACGTCACACACAGCTCCATCCTCCCGCAGACCGCAGCGACTTCACACGGTTCTAACACATCCGAGGAGAAGACACCGAGAAGACGACCAGCAAAGCAGGGGTCACCAACTACAAACCCAGGCCTCCCCGTCCTGGGCGAGGTGACGGGTCACTTCAGGCTCCACCTGACCTCTCCATCTCAGGTTCTCCCCTGGGAGAGGACCCTCATTTCAGGACCACAGGGGGAGCTTTTCAGAAATACCCCCTACAGCCAGAGACCCTGCTCCAGCCCCGGCAGGACGGCGCTACACAGCCCACTGGTCTGCGGCATCCTGGGCTTCCGGGGTCCCTTATGTGCGGGCACATGGCGGTCTCCAGGGGCGGGGAAGCAGGCCGGCAGCGACCGAGCCAGTGAACATGGGGTTGCTGCTGTGAACAAGGACAGCCAGACCCGGACACGACTCTCCCCCACGTCCGTGCTGGGAAAACGGCGAGCATTCCTGACGGCCCCGTGGAGCGGGCGTCACCCTCCCTGCACGTTGCTGATGGCCCCCGTGTAGCGGGCGTCACCCTCCCTGTCACGTTCCTGACGGCCCCGTGTAGCGGGCGTCACCCTCCCTGTCATGTTCCTGATGGCCCCGTGTAGCGGGCGTCACCCTCCGTCACGTTCCTGACGGCCCCGTGTAGCGGGCGTCACCCTCCCTGTCATATTCCTGACGGCCCCGTGGAGCAGGCGTCACCCTCCCTGCACGTTCCTGACGGCCCCGTGGAGCGGGCGTCACCCTCCCTGTCACATTCCTGACGGCCCCGTGTAGCGGGCGTCACCCTCCCCGTCACGTTCCTGACGGCCTCCCGTGTAGCGGGCGTCACCCTCCCTGTCATGTTCCATCTCCGAGCTCACGTGCGGGACCAGCGCACCGCGCGGCGACCTGAACCAGGGTGGCCTGGCTCGTGTCACCGTTTTAGCAACGACGCAAACCCTTTCTTTCTCTGACACGAGACCATTTCACACGTATAGGAAGGACACTCAGAAAGGAACGAGGTATATTATGATGATGATGACATTACTGTGTGATGGTAAAAAGCACCACAAATGGTACGTTCCCTCAAAAAGCAGATGGGAGCTTCGTGCATCCCTCATTTACTCAGCAAGTGTTTACTGAGCACCTGCTGTGTGCGTGTGACGCTCTTCACATGGAGTATCAAAGGGTGAACAGCACACTGCCTGCACCTCACGGGCTCAGGTCCTGGTAGAAGGGTGAGAGCGAGAGGCTGCTGGAGCAGACAGAAACTGCTATCCAGCACCTGTCTTCTATTTAAGAACCTTGCAGAAGTTTAAGCATTTCATCTGGTGCGTAGTGTCTTTCTTTTTATTACACTGTTAAAATTAGTATTCTTGTATGTCACAGAGTATCTGGTCCTTCATTCTCTCTGAGACTCCAAGTAAGGGCTTTCCTAAAGTGTTGAAAAGATTTTCTGGTGTTTTAAAACCAGAGTTAAAACGAATTTTAGCAAGTCACACAATGTATTACACTACCTTGCTGCGGAACATGCCAGCTGTATGCAGATGTGCACATACTGATGGTTTTTAATTAATGACTGTGACAATTAATCCCACTTCTACGACACGGCTGAGCAGCACTCATCACTCGATGCTCAGAACGTGGGCCTAGGTCAAACGGGTGCGACCCCACCTCCTGTGCCCCTCATGGCCACCCAGGTGTGTCTCTTACCCAGGAGCCTCGCCAGGTCAAGGCCACTGTCAGGGAGAAGCCAGGCAAGGCCAGGTGTGGGAGCCACCAACTCCACATATGCAAACAGGAAAGCCACGCCTCACAATTGGTGCTCAGTCAGGGTAATGAGTAGCTCAACATTGTTTCCTGGGCTCTTTTCTCCAAAAGAAGCCCTGGTTGGTTGGCTCAGTGGTTGAGCGTTGACCTGGTGTGTGGAGGTCCCAAGTTCGATTCCTGGTCAGGGCACACAGGAGAAGCGCCCATCTGCTTCTCCACCCCTCCCCCTCTCCTTCCTCTCTTTCTCTCTCTTCCCCTCCCGCAGCCAAGGCTCCATTGGAGCAAAGTTGGCCCAGGCACTGAGGATGGCTCCGTGGCCTCTATCTCAGGCACTAGAATGGCTCTGGCCACAATGGAGCAATGCCCCGGATGGGCAGAGCATAGCCCCCTGGTGGGTGTACCGGGTGGATCCCGGTCGGGCGCATGCGGGAGTCTGTCTGCCTGCCTTCCCGCTTCTCACTTCAGAAAAATACAAAAAACAAAAACAAAAACAAAACTGCAGGCAGGATGCCAGGCATCGACAGGACAGACGTCAGCAGGGACGGCTGTGGCGCTCAGCAGCGGCCCCGTGCAGGGAAGGAGGTGCAGTGTCCACGTGAGGGCACTGTGGCAGACGGCCAAGACACCATGGGGGAGCAGGGCAACACCCCTGCACCCGGGGACAGACTTGGGGACGGCCGCTGCCACCCCTGCACCCGGGGACAGACTTGGGGACGGCCGCTGTCACCCCTGCACCCGGGGACAGGCTTGGGGACGGCCGCTGCCACCCCTGCACCCGGGGACAGGCTTGGGGACGGCCGCTGCCACCCCTGCACCCGGGGACAGGCTTGGGGACGGCCGCTGCCACCCCTGCACCCGGGGACAGGCTTGGGGACGGCCGCTGCCACCCCTGCACCCGGGGACAGGCTTGGGGACGGCCGCTGCCACCCCTGCACCCCGGGGACACACTTGGGGACGGCCGCTGCCACCCCTGCGCCCGGGGACAGACTTGGGGACGGCCGCTGCCACCCCTGTGCCCGGGGACAGACTTGGGGACGGCCGCTGCCACCCCTGCGCCCGGGGACAGACTTGGGGACGGCCGCTGCCACCCCTGTGCCCGGGGACAGACTTGGGGACGGCCGCTGCCGTCGAAGCGGCACACGTTGCCCTAAGGCTACTCACACGTGCGGGGGCCTTGACAAGACACCCCGCATTTCTGCGGTTCTCCCTGAAACGTGCTTCCTTCCTTCTGATCTGCTCCGTCTTTCTCCTGCGACGAGCCAGAGGCCGCTCGCGAAGAAGCCCGGGGTCCCACAGCCCAAGACAGATGGCCGTGAAAGCCGTGTAGCCTGGCGCTTCTCTAATCACAGCCAGTAGGACGGACGAGCGTGCTGCTTGCCCAGGAAGACAGGCTGCCGCTGCTTCGCCGGAGCAGCCGAGCCAGCTGCCTCTCTGCCGCCACCGCCGCCCTCCTGTCCTGTGACGTGTGCCTGGGCAGTGTCCCCACCGCCTGGGCGAGGCTGAGCTACATCACACTTCCCGCCCCACAGACACTGAGCACAACACAGGGAGTGGCTCACTTTAAGTTTAAGTCACAGGGTAGATGGTGAAGAATCAAAAGTTCTAAAGCCTCCTACCACGGTTACCATCAGCCTGCGGTGACAGGAGCTGGTGCCTTGTTAGAGACCAGCTGGCTCCTGAGCGACGCAGGAAGGGCGGGCACCCTGCCCGAGGGCCAGAGCCAACACTGCCACTCCCAGGGCTGAGGGCCCAGTGTGACCTCTCCCTCATGAAAGTGGGCTCTCCACCTCCCACCCACTGCGTGTGTGCTCAGATCACAGAGGGACACTTTCCGGCACAGCCAACACTCCCTGCTCGGAGGAGCCCTGAGCATCTTCACAAGCAAGGGCCGCGCTGGGAAGCGCTGGGCGGAGAGAGCCTGTCCCACCTGCAGGAGCCCTGTCCTGACCGGGACCACTCTCCATGTCCGGGACAGGGGGACACACTCTTCATGTCTCATCCACCTGGAGTTGGCCCCTATGCCACAGCCGCAGTGGCATGCGTCACGCTTTCACACACCCACCTCTCGGGTTCTTGCTTTCTTTGCTTCCTCCTGAGGCCCGACGTGGTCCGTACAGCCTTTCCGAGGGCCTTCCGGAACACCACACCTTGCTGGTCCGTTTTTAACACCTACAACCCAAGTGAATGGAAGATGAGTTAGCACCTCCCATAGACTGAATAACAATGCCACTGAAGCAAACTGAAATTCCAAAATAAAGTCAAACCTGATCCATGCATGCTGGTCCGTGAAGGCCTAAGCCTTTTATACGAGCCCTGCCTAGTTCCTGCTCTCTCAGGCCTATCTGGTCCTCCCCTGGAGTCCACGCCAATGTTCCATGCAACTGACCCGACGCAGGGGTCAGAAACACGTGAGCCTGTCAGGGGACAAGGTACTACTCCCGTATCCCATCGGATCACGAGAGCAGGTGCTTGCAGCTCACGCACGACTCCAAGCCCAATGCTGTGACTTCTGTGGGATGGTCCCAGCCCTGCCGTCCAGGGACGGCAGTTCTCTGCTGGAGGATGGGAGGAATCTCTGTGTTGGGTCCATGTGATCAAGTCTTCAGTACAGAGGCCCTAGGTTTCGCTCGGCAACCGACATGTGAAGATTCCACTGCCCACAACCTCCACCTGTCACCAGCCTCCTGCCCTGCAGACCCATGAAGACCCGGCCCCAGGGACCAGTGGCTTCATCAGAGACTGGACAGTGCAGACCCTGAGCCACCTGCACCACATGTGAGTGTATTCGTGCTCCTGCTCTCTTTCCTCCCCAAACAGTCCATCTGCCTCCTGCCGGAACGGGCTGTTACTCTGAAGGAGGACCAAGAGTAGACGCCGCCCCTGTCTGGTCCCAGCCCAGAGGACACGCATGTCCAGCCACAGCTGACCCAACACCCACCCTCGTCACCCATTCAGTGGTGGACGCTCTCATCAACGACCACCGAACGATGGCGGGCGCTGCAGAGGCACCTGCCCTCTCCCGGCGCCCACAGCCCAACACTCTAGACCCACAGCGAACAAAAGGCAAGGATAACACAAGAACCAGGAGAAACTAACAGTCCTGTCACGCAGGAATGACTGCTTTGCAGACACATCTGATGAAACAGGCCGCTCCCGTAAAAGTACAATGAAGCCTGGCGGCCCGACTCTTCTCTCGGGCGGCCCCTGGGCGGCCCGACTCCTCTGGCCGCGCACCTGGCCCGCTTCCTCTGCGGCCGGCCCGGCCCGGCTGGGCTGAGCAATGCTGAAGTCCAGATGGGGAAGAGAAACGCGGGAGAGTCCAGTTTTCAACAGAAGCCACTGAGCGAGGAACGGGGGTGGACCGGCGGTCAGGAGCACGCGGGGCAGCCGGCAGGAGCACGCGGGGCAGCCGGCAGGAGCACGCGGGTCAGCCGGCAGGAGCACGCGGGCCAGCCGGCAGGAGCACGCGGGTCAGCCGGCAGGAGCACGCGGGCCAGCCGGCAGGAGCACGCGGGTCGCGGGCAGGAGCACGCGGGTCAGCGGGCAGGAGCACGCGGGTCAGCCGGCAGGAGCACGCGGGCCAGCCGGCAGGAGCACGCGGGTCGCGGGCAGGAGCACGCGGGTCAGCGGGCAGGAGCACGCGGGTCAGCCGGCAGGAGCACGCGGGTCAGCCGGCAGGAGCACGCGGGTCGCGGGCAGGAGCACGCGGGTCAGCGGGCAGGAGCACGCGGGTCAGCGGGCAGGAGCACGCGGGCCAGCGGGCAGGAGCACGCGGGCCAGCCGGCAGGAGCACGCGGGCCAGCCGGCAGGAGCACGCGGGCCAGCCGGCAGGAGCACGCGGGTCAGCGGGCAGGAGCACGCGGGTCAGCGGGCAGGAGCACGCGGGTCAGCCGGCAGGAGCACGCGGGTCAGCGGGCAGGAGCACGCGGGTCAGCCGGCAGGAGCACGCGGGTCAGCCGGCAGGAGCACGCGGGCAGCGGCCCGTCAAGAGCACGTGAACAAGCGGTCAGGAGCACGTGGGTCAGCCGGCAGGAGCACGCGGGTCAGCCGGCAGGAGCACGCGGGCAGCGGCCCGTCAAGAGCACGTGAGCAAGCGGTCAGGAGCACGTGCCCATGCCGACAGGAGGAGGGGCGGGGTTAGAGGCCCGCTCGGCGCACGCGCACTGCACTCTCCTGTCCATGGCTGGGCCTCGCTGCACTTGTCAGCCGCTGAACTTGGGAAGATGGCGCGGGCCACAAGGGTTCAAGCGGCTGCGCTGCGCTTGCATCAGGGGAAGGCCGGCCCGAGGGCCGCACCTGCCTCTGCCCCTGGCCGACCCGCCTGCTGGGAACAGGCAGAAAACTTGCACACTGGTGAAGAAGAGGCTGGAAAACGCAGTTTAGTCGGAGGGCCTTTTTTGTTGTTGCTGCTGCTAAAATGATTTTAATTATTGCAATGTTCAGTTTTTTAATACACAAAGTTTTAAAACCTGGAAAAAAGGAAAGTTTTAACTTTTTCAAAAAACAGTTCTAGAGAAGTAAAAAGAAAATTCAGAACAATGGTGAAATATTTTCTCGAATTCAAACCGTTATCTGCAACTTGGGTCCTAAAAATGTCAGGTTCTGGACCACCTATATAAGCCTCGTACTGGACCACTCCGGAGACCCACACTCTCTCCTCAGCAAGCTTCAGTGTCTGACTTTTATTCACGTTCCTCCCTGTCCTTCCTCACCCCAGGTGGCATCCAACCCCAGGGACAGCCCCGGCCAGGTGCAGGTGGGCGGGCATTCTGCAGCTGACGGTCTGTTCTAAGATCTAGTTGTACTAGATTCCTCACTTCCACTCATTTTGAAGGTAAGATTATCTATCTCAGTCATCTCTCTCTCTCTCTCTCTCTCTCTCCATCCATGCTTTACTGTCTCCTACATTCAACATCACTTTTGGAGAACCCCTGACCCCCAGGGCAGGCCATGGATGTGATCTGTTTGTCACTTGTGAGCTCTAAGATGAAAAGTAACACGTCTATGTCAGTTTTTCCAAGGGCGGAACCCTAAAAAACTCATTTCCCCGTGTCTCCTCCAGCCCCCCATTTCCTACAGCCAAGACACAGAAGAACAATGCTACTGCCAATAACAATGCACTAAGCAGTTAGTATTTCTTCATACAAAACCCTCGATAGATCATCTATATCAAAGGCCAAAAAGGCTTCTGAAGACTGACTGAAGAATACTTACTGTATTTTTCGCTCCATAAGATGCACCAAGGGTTTTAAAAAGGAAAATAAGAAAAAAAAATTCTGAACCAAACGGTGTGTTAAATATTTAATAAAATATACCACAATAATATTTCAACAATGTAAACTCAACAACAGTATTAACAACCATTAGCACTGTTGTTAACAAATGAGAAGAGATTTTAATGTTCAAATACTCTTCTAGTTGTCCGGGAATCTCAGGAACTCATCATCGCTAGTGTCAGAATTTAAGAAGCTCAGTTGCTCACAATCACTGGTATCACTTTCTTCGCTATTTTCATATATGATACCATCTTCAGTGCCATCTAAGGCATTTCTAATGCCACATTTTTTGACTGACCATATCAGCGGTTACATTCTTCCCTGACTGCCATGATGTTTTCACCCATGCACAAACTTGAGTGGTAGTGGGTCTCTTCTTCGTCCAGGTGGTCGATCATGATTACCAGCAGCCATCCATTGGTTCCACTCTTCTCGCATAAAGACTAAACGGTTTGCTGATGGAAACATCGAGAGGTTGCAACTGGCTGGTAAGACCCCCAGGAATTACAGCTAATGAGTCTTCACTTTTTTAGTTTTTTTTGTGTTTGTGGTTTCACTAATATGTGCTCTAAACTGGTCAAGCACTAACTAATAGGGCAGATTTTTCAGAAGCCCTATAGGACGTTTGGACCAAACTTTTTCAGTCCACACTCTCACTCCATTTTCGTCCATCCAGCCTTTCTCATGAACCCCCCTGCTGTGCACTAGGGAAAGTCCAGTTATTTTTTACTCTAATGTCACTACACAGGGAAACTACCTGGATTGCAGCTGGAATAAACTGATGGAGATGAGCTGCACAGCCTGCTCCGTCTGCCGCAGCTTTGCCTGTGCTCGCACTGGCTTGCCAGCTTACTGCATACGCCTCACACCCTTGGACCCTCTCCTATCTGCAGGCCAGCCAATGAAATGCTATTAGCCTGGCAACAAGTGACGTCAGCACTTCACGCAGACCTCCAGCAGCTGTAGCGCAACCCTCCACCGCTGCATGCGCCTCTCACGTCTGCCCGCATGATGCCAGATGAATGCGCCCACACAACGTCGCTGGCCTTCCCTCCTGCGCTGCATGCAACTGTGGAGACCAGAACCAGGAGGTCACTGAGCAGATGCCGGGGTTCCGCACGCTGCCGTGATGGGTATGATTACACCCCCGCTGGCACTCATTCTACATGTTTACCAGCGCAGTGCCCCGCAGCAGCTAAAAACAAGTGAACATTCACTCCAAATGGAAGAAGCAAGGGCATTTTCTCTTTCACTTTCAGGGGAGAAAAAGTGCATCTTATGGAGCGAAAAATACGGTAGTGTTGTCCCGGCCAGTAGTGCAGTGGACAGAGCATCCTGGAGCGCAGCGGTCACGGGCTCAGTCTTGGGGATGCCAGCTCAACCCGAGGCCATGGCTTCGAGCTCCAGTCAAAGCACATACAGGAAGCAATCAATAGCACAACTAAGTGGAACAGTGAGCTGATACTTCTCCTCTCCCTTCCCTTCCCCCATCTCAAAACAGAATCTGTAATTTCAACATATATAAAACACATATACAAAGTGTTAACATTATCCCAATAGAAAGTTTCTGCTGAGTCCTTAAAAGCTGAATAATGAATTATTTAAAAATAACATAAAATATAAAATCTTAAGACTACAGAAAGCCCTGTAAAAGATACACTTTTAGGACTTTGGGTATGCATAAGTTACAAGCAAAACTCAGGTAATATTTATCTGACAAATATCAAGTTCACTTTGTTAAATAAAAACAAAAATCTAATCAAGATCTTCAAAAGATGTGGCATCTGGCCCTGGCTGGTTGGCTCAGTGGTAGAGTGTTGGCCCAGCGTGTGGATGTCCCAGGTTTGATTCCCAGACAGGGCACACAGGAGAAGGACCCATCTGCTTCTCTGCCCCTCCCCCTCTCGCTTCTCTCCTCTCCTCCTGCAGCCATGGCTCAATTGGAATGAGTTGGCCCTGGGCACTGAGGACAGCTCCATGGACTCTGCCTCAGGTGCTTAAAAAATGGCTCCAGTTGCAACGAAGCAGGGGCCCCAGATGGGCAAAGCATCGCCCCCTGGTGGGCATGCTGGGTGGATCCCAGTCAGGGCACATGCAGAAGTCTGTTTCTGCCTCCCCTCCTCTCACCAAAAAAAAAAAAAAAAAAGATTTACCATCTTTTCCTTTATGATCATTATAGACATAACTAAAATAATGGATTTTAAATATGTAAATTCATTTTAAATCTCTACAGAGTTTTGCATTAAGAGTAAGCTCTGTTTCTGGGATTCTCTGACTTTGAATATGGATCTTGGCTTTAGCTTCCTACTTGTCTAATCTCAGGGAGAGGGAGACCTTCCCTTCAGGGAACAGACCAGCAGGTTCTGGGGAAGAGGGCCAAGCAACGCTCTTCTGAATACACGTGTGTACTTCTTGAACTGTCAGTAGTGCAATGATTACCCTCAGCCTCAGAGTCGCTGCTGGGCTGGCCTCTGCACTGTCCAGCCAGCGCCTTCTGCCTCAGGACACTTGAACACAGAATTCCAGCAGTCCCAGGCTCCCTCCTCCACCACACCGAGGTCTGTGACCCGTGTCACCTCTCCGAGCAGCACCTCCCCCCTTGCTGACCGCCTACACCCATGTGGCCTTTGCCATCACGCATTGCTCAGGGCCCCACGTCGTGCTCACGCTCCCCGTCTGTCTCCCCCACTGGACCGGAACCTCTGCGAGGGCTGCACGCTCCCCGTCTACCTTCCCCCACTGGACCGGAACCTCTGCGAGGGCTGCACGCTCCCCGTCTGCCTCCCCCACTGGACCGGAACCTCTCCGAGAGCTGCACGCTCCCCGTCTGCCTCCCCCACTGGACCGGAACCCCTCCGAGGGCTGCACGCTCTCCGTCTAGCTCCCCCACTGGACCGGAACCCCTCCGAGGCTGCACACTCCCCGTCTGCCTCCCCCACTGGACCGGAACCTCTATGAGGGCTGCACGCTCCCCGTCTGCCTCCCCCACTGGACCGGAACCTCTCCGAGGGCTGCACGCTCCCCGTCTGCCTCCCCCACTGGACCGGAACCCCTCCGAGGGCTGCACGCTCCCCGTCTATCTCCCCCACTGGACCAGAACCTCTCCGAGGGCTGCACGGTCCCCGTCTGTCTCCCCCACTGGACCGGAACCTCTCCGAGGGCTGCACGGTCCCCGTCTGCCTCCCCCACTGGACCGGAACCTCTGCGAGGGCTGCACGCTCCCCGTCTGCCTCCCCCACTGGACCGGAACCTCTGCGAGGGCTGCACGCTCTCCGTCTGCCTCCCCCACTGGACCGGAACCTCTGCGAGGGCTGCACGCTCCCCGTCTGCCTCCCCCACTGGACCGGAACCTCTCCGAGGGCTGCACGCTCCCCGTCTACCTCCCCCACTGGACCGGAACCTCTCCGAGGGCTGCACGCTCCCCGTCTACCTTCCCCACTGGACCAGAACCTCTATGAGGGCTGCATGCTCCCCGTCTGTCTCCCCCACTGGACCGGAACCCCTCCGAGGGCTACACGCTCCCCATCTGTCTCCCCCACTGGACCGGAACCTCTGCGAGGGCTGCAGGCTCCCCATCTGCCTCCCCCATTGGACCGGAACCTCTGTGAGGGCTGCACGCTCCCCGTCTGCCTCCCCCACTGGACCGGAACCTCTGCGAGGGCTGCACGCTGCCTCCCTCCCTGCCACCACCCTGGAAACCAGTGGCTGCCTGGACACCACACGTACACAGCAAACAGTTGTATTAAAACCAGTAAAACCTTTTACAAGGAAAAAAGTACTGGTTAATACAATTTCAAAGATTACAACTTAAAAAAATAACAGAATGGGGAGTTTCGCCCTCCGTTCCTGTTCTCCTGATGTCTGTTACTGAATCTCTCTCCTGTCCCTGCAACCGTCACTGCCGTATCTACCAGCAACAGTGACAGGGGCGACGGGGAAGCATGAGCCGGAGCCAGGTGCCAGGAGACGTTTACTTCGGCACCAGGAACCGGAGCGCACAGCCAGGGGCACAGGGAACCGGAGTGCACAGCCAGGGGCACAGGGAACCGGAGCGCACAGCCAGGGGCACAGGGAACCGGAGCGCACAGCCAGGGGCACAGGGAACCGGAGCGCACAGCCAGGGGCACAGGGAACCGGAGCGCACAGCCAGGGGCACAGGGCAGCACTGCCACCACAGCCAGGGGCACAGGGAACCGGAGCGCACAGCCAGGGGCACAGGGAACCGGAGCGCACAGCCAGGGGCACAGGGAACCGGAGCGCACAGCCAGGGGCACAGGGAACCGGAGCGCACAGCCAGGGGCACAGGGAACCGGAGCGCACAGCCAGGGGCACAGGGAACCGGAGCGCACAGCCAGGGGCACAGGGCAGCACTGCCACCACAGCCAGGGGCACAGGGAACCGGAGCGCACAGCCAGGGGCACAGGGAACCGGAGCGCACAGCCAGGGGCACAGGGCAGCACTGCCACCACAGCCAGGGGCACAGGGAACCGGAGCGCACAGCCAGGGGCACAGGGAACCGGAGCGCACAGCCAGGGGCACAGGGAACCGGAGCGCACAGCCAGGGGAACAGGGCAGTACTGCCACCACAGCCAGGGGCACAGGGAACCGGAGCGCACAGCCAGGGGCACAGGGCAGCACTGCCACCACAGCCAGGGGCACAGGGAACCGGAGCGCACAGCCAGGGGCACAGGGCAGCACTGCCACCACAGCCAGCACCGGTGGGGGGTGAGCAGACGGCAGGCCCAGGCTTTCCTCTCTGGTCAGTTCCGGGCGGGGCGGAACGCCACTGGGCTGATGATGAACCAGGAGCACATCCTGGGGCTTGGTTCCATCACTACAGAGCAAGGTTTAGATTTGTACCAGACAATATATAGGTCTCTTTTGTCCTAAAATGCAATGATTTCTGCCTCTCTGGAATGACAGGGGACTCTAGAAGATATCCTTATGTCTGTTTCCAGCTGAGTCAAATCTAGTCACACCAGGGACCCTGCTTGCACCCCAGTGTGATCGCTCAAACCAGAGGCCTGGCATGGCCCTCTCCCTCGTCTACTTGCCCCCGACCGCAGGGGGCTGTGGCCACTGGGGCGAGTCCCAGGCAGGCCGTGCGCCTCTTCCATGGACACCACGGGGCACACCCCGTCTCTGCAACCAGCTTGTCTTCTACGTACTTCATGTTTGCAGGCCATTAAATAAATGGTGCTCAAACGCTTTAGCACCCCAGATAAAAACTGAGGAAGAGAATGAGAATGTTAGCTTTGAGAATATTCTTAACTACCGAAATGATTCTCGACATCTAGTGTTTTAAATAAACTTCAGAGTCAAAACAATTTTAAAATAAATATTTTGAAAACACATACTAAGCCTACTGGGATACAAAACATAGTTTCTTGTCAAATGTCATATATTTTCAGGAAACTAAAACATAAAAATTAGATTAGAAATACACAAAATTCTTTTCGTGAGACAATTTGGGGAAGGTTATTTATATCCATGGAAAAGATACGCAATAAATCTCGATTATTTCAACCCCCTAACTTTTCCATCTGGAAAAGGGCGGTTAGAACCATCCTAGGTGTGAAGAATGACAAAGGGAAACTTGGTCTCAGTGAAGAGTTGGCCCACTCTCTAGGTAAAGACAGTGGAAGTTTGAGATCTCTGCATTTGATTGCTGAAACTTATTTGTGCTTAAAAACAGACCGTGCAAAATGTTTTCCAATTTTGCTACCTTTGCCACAATCACAGTTTATTAATATGATTACAATTAATTTACAGACTGGAATCAGTTTATTTAAATGAGATACTTAAAGTGAAATAAATAAAAGTCAAGCAAGGCCTGCTACAATGAACTTCTCAACTAAGAAAAAATGTTAAATACTTCTTTATAACAGTGCCCAAAGTTTCTTCAAAATAAATACTAAAATATTTCCATTCACTTTTTTCATACCTTCCCTTTTCTTGATAGAATCAATGAGCTACACTCCCCTAAGTTCCCTTCTGAAATGAACAGCCTCACTGTCAGAAACGACAATTTGAAAATCAATCCTGTCTTCATGTGCCTCTTCCCCTGAGAACCGTGCTACAGCGGAGGCCATCGGAACAAAGACACGTGCTCACTGGGCGTCACGCGTGCTCACACTGCTCAGTGTCACGTCGACGCTTCCTCACAAGAGAAAGGAAAGGCTCGGAGAAGGTAAACAGCAGCAGCTCTGACCTAGGGACTCCACGGGCCGGTGAGCCATCTTTCTCTAAAGAATTCATCACTGGAAAATGGCAAGCCCACATTCTTTAAAATTAGAAAAAATAAAAGATACAAAGAAACAGTTGAAAGTTATGGAAAGGCTGTGAGGTGAGAGGCGGCTGCAGCGTCCCAGCCCCGGGAACCAGGACGTGGGGAGGCCCGGGCCCCTCCAGCTCAGCCCTCTGCTCATTCTCCCACATGGGGAGGCCCAGGCCCCTCCAGCTCAGCCCCTCTGCTCATTCTCCCACATGCTGACCTACGAGCTTGGCTCAGAACCCCTCCGAGATTTACCTGCTGGAGCGCTCCGCTCTCTAGAAGGGGTGTCCTCTCTCTGCACACTCCCCACGTCCGCAGGTCCCCGTGTCTCTGCACTGCCTCCCCCTGGGGGAGTGACATCGCCAGCATGTCCCCAGCCTGCCTGCTCTTCCCCAGGTGAGAGGCCAGTGTCCACATGGGGGAAGTCACGTCCAGATCCGCCCTGAGCAGCAGCCAGCGGACAGCACCCTGGCCTGTCCTCCTTAGCAGGGATCACCTCAAAGGTCACGTTCCCCAAAGGTGCCCCGGAGCCGGCACTGGGAGTTTTCTGAGGACTGGGCCTGCTGTCTGCTGTGGCACAGGTCACATTCACTGCCCTGGGGCTCTTGCCAAGGCAGGAGAAGTCAGACATTCTTAAGACGTCGGCTCGCTCCCTCCAAGAAAGAGCCGCTCTGGTGCGGAGCGTAGCAGGGCTCCAGGACGACTGACCCTCCAGGAGCAGGCTCTCAGAGGTCCTTTCCTGGAGGTTCTCGGGGGAAAAGTAGTCATCGTACGGGGACGCCACCGGGTCGGAGGTCTCCGGCACCAACCTGGCTGGGAGCCGCGGCTGCCGGAGCTCGCTGTACCAGCCGCAGTGCCTCTGCCTTTTCCCTCGCCCCTCCGCGGGCGAGCGCACGTGCTGGGACTGCGTCCTCCTCTTTGCGGAGGAGCTCCCGGGCCTGGAGTGTCCCCGAGGCTGGCCCTGCACTGCAGGTAATGGAGAGGGACTGCCCTGCGCTCCAGACGCTGCCGCTGCTCCCTCGGCCCACGGCTCGTCCTGAGTGGCCTCCTCCTCCACCAGCCGGCCCGGGGGCTTCTGCAGCGTCACCAGGCCGAGGGGCCCAGGAGGGGGAGAGTGAGGGCTGCTCGTGTGCAACGCAGGTGCCGAAACCCACACATCACCGTCCACGGGGTTGCTGGACCCCCCCGGCTTCCTCTCCGGACTCCCACACCTTGGGCTGCCATGACAACCGTCAGAACACAACTGCGGGCCACCAGCAAATAAGTCGTCTGCAAAGCAGGAATAGGAAATTCACTTGTAAAAAGTGGTCGCAAGGACTATAAGAATAAGTCTGAGTTGACCAACAAGTAATACCTTCTAAGCACAGTCATTAGTTAGGAGGAGCTAATCCTGGTCACCCCAGTAGGTGTGGTGACATGTAAGTATGTCGCTGACCCTGTTCCTCCCACGCTCCTTGTATGCACTCTACACACTGTGAGCAAGCTTCCTGCAGCTCTTCCTGCTCTCTGTACTGTGTTTCAACCGCACGGTTAATTCATGCAGGATTTAAAATAAAGTTTTTAAATGCGTAAATGACTCTGCCAGGAAAGCAAATGCCCGAGAGAGACCACAGGACCCAGAGCGAGGTTTAACCCCTCTTAAGTATCACGTTATAATTTTATTACAACACCTAATCTCAGGGTGAAATTCATGAATTCTCGTTTTTAACTCATTGGATGAAAATCCAAATAAGAAAATCATAATATTCTTCAAGCTTAAATATATCACAGGAAATAACTTACTTGAACACAAAATATCATGTGAAATGTTCAAAGATGCTTCACGAGATGTAACTGTGGTGTCATATGACTTCTCTATCATCTGGGAAGCTGAAAAAACATAATCAAAACATTTCATTAGCTGTAAGTCTGACATTTTTTCATATGAAGCCAACAGAATGCCACTCTCACACATCACACACACATGTATGCCTTGTACTTCATGTTCCAGATGTGCTACAAAATGAGCACAAAAAACGTCCTCAGATCTATTACACATGATAAGAGTCATACACAGTAATGTCTAGGACACACATTGTAGAAAAGGTCCAGCCCGCTGGATAAGGACAATGAGAAGGGCCCGTGAGGGCCGGCGTGCCCGGGCCATGGCCACCGGACCACGCTCAGGCCAACACAGGCAAGCAGGCGGTTCGGTCAGTCTCCTTCCTGTTCAACAGCCCAGGCTTTTCCTTTTGGGCACCTTAACGGTCACCCACAGCACAGCAGGGCTTCCACCAGGCTCCTGCAGACTCCTGGAGATGTCCACAGACACTGCGGAATGTCACAGGTCGAGACTGGGGTGGGGAAGGGAGCTACGCTGCTGGCACCTAATGGGTAGAGGCCAGAGATGCCGCAAAGTGTTCTACCGACCCCAGGACAGCACCCCAACAGAGAGTGACCAGCACAAAGTGTCCACAGTGCTCTGGCTGAGAAGCTGCAAAGGTTTCAGAGAAGACACCCAGGTCACATTGTCACTGACCTGACAAATAAGGTCGTAAGTACTACCTTCCAAGGCTGTGCACACTACAGACCAGGAAGGAAAGAAACATTTGGTCTCCTACCACAGATGTTTTTAAAAGAGAAGCAGAAGGACTGAGAATACACCAAGATCAGGAAGGGAAGCTCAGAGACATGTTCATGTTGAACGCTGAGCTGTGCTAGAGGCCCTCCAGTGGCAGTGCACCGCGCAGTAATGGAATAGCGCGTAACACGGGGGTAAATGTAACTGCAGGCTGGGAGTGTCAGAATGGCCCTCCTCATCCGGACACTGCTCATGACCTATCTGGGTCGCCACCGTCAGCCTCCTCTCAACAGCCCCCCCCCACTGGAATGGTCAGACACCCTGGCAAAGACTACATTTCATCTGGCTCGAGTCTCCTGTGGGCCACCTGTATTTGGTTTTCCAGTTCCCAGGCTAGAAATAACGCAGTCCCCAAGCTCAGTCACCCTGGGTGCCACTGGTCACCAGGCAAATTAAATTGGATGTATGAACACAAACTCAACACTCCATTGTATCTCTTGGCTTATCTAAAGTAGTTTTTATGCCCTGTAGCTCTTTGGCCATACATGGTTACACTTAAGCTTATCACCAGGAATAGCCATAGGGCTGAGTTCTGACCCACAGGCGTTGGCATCAGTGTTGGCTAGGACTTCTGGGCAGGCTTGTCCCAGGAAGTGGGCTCGGCGGGAGGCACATGCGTTTGCAGAGGGGCTAGCACCATAGACAGCAGAGCAGAGAGAGGGGCCAGGCTGTGCAAGCACCGTGGATGCCACCTGTGACCTCCACGCTGACCTGTCTCTCATGACAGAGAAAGGAAGGCCTCTGCTCTTGTTTACCTGTAGTAGGAAGCCAAAACCAACCTTACCTGATAGCAGCACCCACTGCATATCATACATGAATATAAACTCAAGACCTTAAAAATCTAACACTAAGAAATAAACAAAATAGAAGAAGAGAGAGAACAATTTAAAACCCCCTGGTAGAGTTTTAATCCCAGGAATTCCAGATGCCACCAGAAAAAGATGACAGCTCTGTCTCCATTAGACTAACGTTTCAGTTGCACAAAAGCTGCTGCATGTGACATGACAAGAAATGCTGAGTTATTTATCAGTAGTGCACTTGCTGAGAGCCCCTGACACATGCTCGCTGCGGCAAGGGGACAGGGCACTGCCGAGTGTGCAGGACAGAGCTCCCCAGACAGGGAAGAAGTTCAAACGGACCTGGACAGAGAGGCGGAACTCCAGGGCATCATGAGGAGAGCCGAGTGTGCAGGACAGAGCTCCACAGACAGGGAAAGAAGTTCACACAGATCAGGACAGAGAGGTGGAACTCCAGGGCATCATGAGGAGCACCGAGTGTGCAGGACAGAGCTCCACAGACAGGGAAAGAAGTTCACACAGATCAGGACAGAGAGGTGGAACTCCAGGGCATCATGAGGAGCACCGAGTGTGCAGGACAGAGCTCCACAGACAGGGAAAGAAGTTCACACAGATCAGGACAGAGAGGTGGAACTCCAGGGCATCATGAGGAGCACCGAGTGTGCAGGACAGAGCTCCCCAGACAGGGAAGAAGTTCACACGGACCTGGACAGAGAGGTGGAACTCCAGGGCATCATGAGGAGCGCCGAGTGTGCAGGACAGAGCTCCCCAGACAGGGAAAGAAGTTCACACGGACCTGGACAGAGAGGTGGAACTCCAGGGCATCATGAGGAGCGCCGAGTGTGCAGGACAGAGCTCCACAGACAGGAAAGAAGTTCACACGGATCAGGACAGAGAGGCGGAACTCCAGGGCATCATGAGGAGCACCGAGTGTGCAGGACAGAGCTCCCCAGACAGGGAAAGAAGTTCACACGGACCTGGACAGAGAGGTGGAACTCCAGGGCATCATGAGGAGCGCCGAGTGTGCAGGACAGAGCTCCCCAGACAGGGAAGAAGTTCACACAGATCAGGACAGAGAGGTGGAACTCCAGGGCATCATGAGGAGCGCCGAGTGTACAGGACAGAGCTCCCCAGACAGGGAAGAAGTTCACAAGGACCTGGACAGAGAGGTGGAACTCCAGGGCATCATGAGGAGCACCGAGTGTGCAGGACAGAGCTCCCCAGACAGGGAAAGAAGTTCACACGGATCAGGACAGAGAGGTGGAACTCCAGGGCATCATGAGGAGCGCCGAGTGTGCAGGACAGAGCTCCCCAGACAGGGAAAGACGTTGAAACGGACCTGGAGAGGTGGAACTCCAGGGCATCATGAGGAGCGCCGAGTGTGCAGGACAGAGCTCCCCAGACAGGGAAAGACGTTGAAACGGACCTGGAGAGGTGGAACTCCAGGGCATCATGAGGAGCACAACACTGACTGTCTAGTCGGCGAGGGTCACAGTTCTGGACACAAGAGAACAGGCCATCTCACAGCCAATTCCCTAGCGGTCCTGAAAGCAGCTTCTACAAAAACGCACTTGATCCATCCCAGACTGGCAAAAACGTGGAGACTAATGTTACCCAGTTTTCCGAGGCGGGAAAACTGGCATTTTTATAAGTGACGGCAAGGAGTAAAATGGCAATCGGACGAAGTCCATCAAAATTTTAAATTATCTTGAAAAATAAAAAATTTAGATTCTGCCTTTACAAATTAATATTAGTGAACTCTATGCAATACACAGCAAGGAATAGATTTGTGTAGAAGGCTTTCTGTGAGCTTATGGGTTATAACAGTAAAAGTGGGGGGAAGCCGTACACACACAAAAATGTAATACAAAATAATAATAATAAAAAAAAACCAAGAACAACCATATCATGAAGTTATAAGGAATAAAAACTGCAACATTAATTCTAATAAGGAAAAATTAGAAAAATACCCATCAGAGGGATTCAATATCAAAACTATACGCTAATTTGCATCTTGAAAAAGAAAAAAAAAAGTTAGGTCCACACCTCCTGAACTGAAAACCTCGTAGACACTTTGAAATTAGGAAAAAAAGTCGAAAATATCAGGCAGGCCGTGGCCCGACTCAGGTGGAGAGGTGACAGTGCCCCAGAGGAGGGCGCCGACGTCTGCGTCCTCGTGTGCACAGCTACCCAAGGTACCAGAAACATGGAAGAACACCCCACCCGAGAACGCGGTCACCACGGGCAGAGAACTCGGCGGGAATACGAATGGACTGTCCCTGGGAACCACAGCCTGGTAAATGGCTTATGAAAACGTATCTGCATAAGTTAATTAAGTTCTCAAGATAAAAGAAAACATACACTAATGCATCAGATATTTAACCTGAAGCTAATGCCTTCAACGAGGGGGCTGGTTCATTTAAAATCCTGAAGGTGCTAACTGGAAGGGATCTACAACAAACAGGTTTTCACCCTGGAGAACACTGTACACCCAATACAGCCCTATAATATTAACGAAGCAGGAGGCTTTCTGAAACAAACTATCAATATTAACGACGCCTACCCTGAAACATGTTCAAGTCTGTTAGAATCAGAAAGCTTGAGCTGAAATGTTCAGGTCAAGAAACGCCCCCCACACTTGTCACCCCGCACAGCCCGACTGCGCTCCCAGCACCGCCCCAACAGAGCTCACAGCCCCAATCGCACGCCGGCCCCGCCCGATAGCACGCACAGCCCCGGACCGCACGCTGGCCCCGCCCGATAGCACGCACAGCCCCGGACCGCGCACGCCGGCCCCGCCCGATAGCACGCACAGCCCCGGACCGCACGCCGGCCCCGCCCGATAGCACGCACAGCCCGGACCGCGCGCACAGCACTCACAGGTCGGGGAGAGGTTCTCCCTGCTCTTCTTCATCTCCCGCAGCCGCTGCTCCATGGCCCGGTGCTGCCCCCAGTACCTTCTGAGTGTGGGGCTGTACGTCAGCGGGCTGGCAGACTCCAAGGACAAAATGGGGCCGTCGTTATCTGAAAGCAAACAAAACTCCAATTTTAAACTCCAGATACGCCTTCCAGCTCCAGTTTCCTCCCGCGCCCCACCTCAAGGCTGCTGACAAGGCCTCCGCGCCTCCGTGCCCCACGCTGTGCTCAGCAGGGTGTCCTTCATCCCTGCCCACCGCCGCAGCGGGCACCAGCGTCCAGGCGAGGATGGAGACATGCAGAAGTGAAGTGTCCGGCTGTCCGGGTCACAACCAGATCACAGCTGGTCCGCCTGGCTCCCGCATGCCGCCCTACCTGCCCAGTAGCAGGTACGAGGGGCGTGGACCCTCCCTCTGGGGAGGGGGGGAAGAGGCACTCTTACCACCAGGGGTGGGGTCTCAGCAGACACAATGCTGCCCCGGCAGACCCAGTTAAACTAACCAGCCAGCGCCTGTATTTTAGTGACTTCCACACCTGCCTCTCTGTTCAACCCAGCCCCTGAGGACTTGGTTCTGCACTCCTTCGGGTCATCTCTTCATGAGGGCATCTGTGTCCCCAAACCTCACACAACTGTAGTCACAGAGCCCGCCCGAACCTACGATGGGCACAGCAGGGCCTGCCCGTCCCACTCAGTTTGTCCCTGGGTTTCAGAAACAGCACCACTGCCAGCGCAGAACTGACAGGCCCACACCCGGACTGGGGGCTCAGCGGGGTCCTCCAACGTGACATGATGGACTGTGTGTGGCTCGTAGGCGTGTGTTCTTCTGAAGCCCTACTTGAATATGCCCAAAACCAAGAATCAGTCAACAGCTTCACCTTGGCAGCTCAGGTATGAACCACTCTTACTGAACTTTTTTCTATTTTGAGAGGGAGAGAGGAAGGGGAATAAAGAATAAAACAGAGGAGAGCGAGGGAAGCATCGACTCGTTCCACTTCCTTGTGCAGCACTGCCTGCTCTCCACACTCGCCCTGACCGGGGCTCACCCAGTGGCCATGGGACCGAACAGGCAACACGGCGCTCAGGGACAACACTCCACCCACTGGGCCCTGGGCTGGGGCTTACTGCACTTCTGACAATACACAGACATATGGTTCTGTCTCTAACACCTAGGGTTACAGTTTGTAAAAATCTATTTATATTCTATATTTGCTTTAAAAAGAGAAAATTTTGTATCTTTCATTACCATTTTGCCAAATTCTTTTCAAATACGCCATCACAAGCATAGGCCAGAAGACCCAAACGGAACAGGACAGAGGACAGTGGGGGCGTGTGCAGCACAGCCCTGAGGCTGGAGGAGGGAGCAGCTCAGAGGAGGTGGCGGATCGCAGGACACAGCAAGGGCGGGGTCCACCCTGAACACTCTTTCCTTGGGTGAGTGGGTGTCCATCTGCCAGGTCGCAAGGACCTGTGGCCCAGACAAGGAGCCGCTGCAGGGGTTTCAGCGCAGACGACAGGGGCTCAGAAGAGATGGAAGCAGGCCCATGGGTCCCGACGGGTCATCACGTTAGAGAAGAACGAGGCACCCGGGGCACTCCTTGGCTGCTGCAGTGCGGCTGGCTGGGCAGCAGGTGGGGTTTGTCAGGGAGGGGCCGGCAGGCGCCAAGGGAGACTCAACTGTCGGACTCTGAGAACACGCACGGACACAAGCAAGGTGAAGCTTCTGGAAGCGCATCTGGCAGCACTGGGCAGGTCACGTGTTCTAGTCACGTCTGCCGCAGGCCACAACAGGCGGAAGGGATGCTCGACAATCCTACACACGTAACTCCAAAATACGGAGCAGGGACCCTGCACACAGCAATACAGACGCCGCTCGTCTGTGTCAGACATGTAGGGTGGGTCTGAAACAGTGAGTTCAGAGGCGGGTGACAGACACAGGCAAGAGAGAGACAGAAAACACATGACGTTCTGAGGTATCCTCCCAACTCATTAAAAGAGTCTACCTAATTAAAAAAACATAAAATGGGCAGAATCTGAATAGACATTTTTCCCAAGAAGACACACAGATGGCCAACAGGCACAGGACAAGATACTCAACATCACTCATCACCAGGGACAGAGAATAAAACTACGAGGAGCTGTCATCTCACACCTGTTTCAATGACTGTCATCAAAATGACAAGTGATTATAAGTGTTGGGGAGGATGTGGAGAAAAGGGAACCCCCGTGCACTGGTGAGGAAATGTGACTGGTGCAGCCCCTGTGGGAAAACAGTATAGAGGTTCCCCCAAAATTAAAAATAGAACTAACATGTGATCCAGCAATTTCATGTTTGGGTATTTAACCAAAGAAAATGAAAACACACTCAAAAAGATATCTGCACCCCCATATTGATTAGAGCATTATTTATCAGTCATGATATGGAAATAACCTAAATGTCCATCAATGGATGAATGGATAAAGAAGTGGTGCAGACAGACAATCGAATATTACCCAGCCGTAAAAAAGAATGAAATCTTGTCATTTACGACAACACAGGTTAAACCTTGAGGGTATTATACTAAGTGAAATAAGTCAGAGAAAGATACTGTATGAAAACTCTTTTATGTGGGCTCTTAAAAACAAATCAAACCAAAACAAAAAAACAAGACAACAAACCCCCAGCTCACAGACATAGAGGAGAGACTGGTGTCTGCAGGGGGTGGGAGGGAGGGGCGTGCAGACATAGAGGAGAGACTGGTGTCTGCAGGGAGGGGGAGGGAGGGGCATGCAGACAGAGGAAAGACTGGTGTCTGCAGGGAGTGGGAGGGAGGGGCGTGCAGACACAGAGGAGAGACTGGTGTCTGCAGGGAGTGGGAGGGAGGGGCGTGCAGACATAGAGGAGAGACTGGTGTCTGCAGGGAGGGGGAGGGAGGGGCGTGCAGACATTGAGGAAAGACTGGTGTCTGCAGGGAGGGGGAGGGAGGGGCATGCAGACAGAGGAGAGACTGGTGTCTGCAGGGAGGGGGAGGGAGGGGCATGCAGACACAGAGGAGAGACTGGTGTCTGCAGGGAGTGGGAGGGAGGGGCATGCAGACACGGAGGAGAGACCGGTGTCTGCAGGGAGGGGGAGGGAGGGGCATGCAGACACAGGAGAGACTGGTGTCTGCAGGGAGGGGGAGGGAGGGGCATGCAGACACGGAAGAGAGACTGGTGTCTGCAGGGAGTGGGAGGGAGGGGCATGCAGACATGGAAGAGAGACCGGTGTCTGCAGGGAGTGGGAGGGAGGGGCATGCAGACATGGAAGAGAGACCGGTGTCTGCAGGGAGTGGGAGGGAGGGGCATGCAGACATGGAAGAGAGACTGGTGTCTGCAGGGGGTGGGAGGGAGGGGCGTGCAGACACAGAGGAGAGACTGGTGTCTGCAGGGGGTGGGAGGGAGGGGCATGCAGACAGAGGAGAGACTGGTGTCTGCAGGGAGTGGGAGGGAGGGGCATGCAGACACAGAGGAGAGACTGGTGTCTGCAGGGAGTGGGAGGGAGGGGCATGCAGACACGGAGGAGAGACTGGTGTCTGCAGGGAGTGGGAGGGAGGGGCATGCAGACATGGAAGAGAGACCGGTGTCTGCAGGGGGTGGGAGGGAGGGAGGGGCGTGCAGACACAGAGGAGAGACTGGTGTCTGCAGGGGGTGGGAGGGACGGGCATGCAGACAGAGGAAAGACTGGTGTCTGCAGGGAGGGGGAGGGAGGGGCATGCAGACACAGAGGAGAGACTGGTGTCTGCAGGGAGTGGGAGGGAGGGGCATGCAGACACAGAGGAGAGACTGGTGTCTGCAGGGAGTGGGAGGGACGGGCATGCAGACAGAGGAAAGACTGGTGTCTGCAGGGAGGGGGAGGGAGGGGCATGCAGACAGGGAGGAAAGACTGGTGTCTGTAGGGAGGGGGAGGGAGGGGCATGCAGACACGGAGGAGAGACCGGTGTCTGCAGGGAGTGGGAGGGACGGGCATGCAGACAGAGGAAAGACTGGTGTCTGCAGGGAGGGGGAGGGAGGGGCATGCAGACAGGGAGGAAAGACTGGTGTCTGTAGGGAGGGGGAGGGAGGGGCATGCAGACAGAGGAGAGACTGGTGTCTGCAGGGAGTGGGAGGGAGGGGCGTGCAGACATAGAGGAAAGACTGGTGTCTGCAGGGAGGGGGAGGGAGGGGCATGCAGACATAGAGGAAAGACTGGTGTCTGCAGGGAGGGGGAGGGAGGGGCATGCAGACAGAGGAGAGACTGGTGTCTGCAGGGAGGGGGAGGGAGGGGCATGCAGACACAGGAGAGACTGGTGTCTGCAGGGAGGGGGAGGGAGGGGCATGCAGACAGAGGAGAGACCGGTGTCTGCAGGGAGGGGGAGGGAGGGGCATGCAGACACAGGAGAGACTGGTGTCTGCAGGGAGGGGGAGGGAGGGGCATGCAGACAGAGGAGAGACTGGTGTCTGCAGGGAGGGGGAGGGAGGGGCATGCAGACACGGAGGAGAGACTGGTGTCTGCAGGGAGTGGGAGGGAGGGGCATGCAGACATGGAAGAGAGACCGGTGTCTGCAGGGGGTGGGAGGGAGGGGCGTGCAGACACAGAGGAGAGACTGGTGTCTGCAGGGGGTGGGAGGGAGGGGCATGCAGACAGAGGAAAGACTGGTGTCTGCAGGGAGTGGGAGGGAGGGGCATGCAGACACAGAGGAGAGACTGGTGTCTGCAGGGAGTGGGAGGGAGGGGCATGCAGACACGGAGGAGAGACTGGTGTCTGCAGGGAGTGGGAGGGAGGGGCATGCAGACATGGAAGAGAGACCGGTGTCTGCAGGGGGTGGGAGGGAGGGGCGTGCAGACACAGAGGAGAGACTGGTGTCTGCAGGGGGTGGGAGGGACGGGCATGCAGACAGAGGAAAGACTGGTGTCTGCAGGGAGTGGGAGGGAGGGGCATGCAGACACAGAGGAGAGACTGGTGTCTGCAGGGAGTGGGAGGGAGGGGCATGCAGACAGAGGAAAGACTGGTGTCTGCAGGGAGGGGGAGGGAGGGGCATGCAGACACAGAGGAGAGACTGGTGTCTGCAGGGAGTGGGAGGGAGGGGCATGCAGACAGAGGAAAGACTGGTGTCTGCAGGGAGTGGGAGGGAGGGGCATGCAGACACAGAGGAGAGACTGGTGTCTGCAGGGAGTGGGAGGGAGGGGCATGCAGACAGAGGAAAGACTGGTGTCTGCAGGGAGGGGGAGGGAGGGGCATGCAGACACAGAGGAGAGACTGGTGTCTGCAGGGAGTGGGAGGGAGGGGCATGCAGACAGAGGAAAGATTGGTGTCTGCAGGGAGGGGGAGGGAGGGGCATGCAGACACAGACGAGAGACCGGTGTCTGCAGGGGGTGGGAGGGAGGGGCATGCAATGGGTGGAGTGGTGCAAAGGCACACACTTCCAGTAATAAAACAAGCAGGCTGTGGGGATGCAATGCACAACACGGGAACTACAGTTAACACTACTGTAAAATAGGTGGAACTTGCTAAGAGAGGACATCTGAAAAGCATCACAAGAAATAAAGGGAAAAAATAATCTGTAACCATGTATGGTGAGGATGTTAACAAGGCACACAAATACCGATTCACTCTGTCCTGCACCTGAAACTAACACCATGTGACATGCCAGTGGTCTCAATAAAGAAAAAACACCTTGTCATCAATCAGCTCAACTCTGTGGCGCTGGACCGGCTGCCGTGGGCCCGCAGCCCGCCTGTGCCTCGTTCTCTCTGCGGGGAGACGGCTGGGACCGCGCAGCCCTCAGCCGTGCCGTCCTGGACGCCCTGGTCCCCGGGCAAACCAGACCGGTGCACGGACACAAACGCCAAGGGCTGTGCTTCTTTCTTTGCTTACCTTGGGTTGTCTTTTGCCTCTGCATTTCATTAGCCATTTTCTCAAATTTCTTTTGCAGTCTCTTATCATTTTCTGGTGTTTTAGCAACAAAATCCTTGGGCTGCATACACTTACGCTGTGCAACAAAGAACATAATATTAACATGCAGTACTGCAATCACGCAACGCCCTAACCCTAACCCTTGGCGGACACTTCTGGTATCTTCTAACACTAATACGATCCTCTTAAAGAGGTATTTTTTGCACCATGTGTTAGTGTTTACAATGACGAACAGAACTTTTGGCTGACTAAAGGGCTGGCTGTGCAAGCAGCTATGTTCTCTGAGGCATTTTCCATTTCCCAGCATTCTTGCTTTCCATGCTAATTCTTAAACAAATTAGTCTCTTTTTTCTTATTCTTGCTATTCTCAGGTTTATCTCCCACCCCACAAAAAAAACATAACATAGTAATAAAACACATAAGCAATTATTTGATAACTACCAAAGGGAAAGCTATGATTAAATATCGCCTTGTCTTTGAACCACAGTAACCCCGGTCAGTAAAAACAAAAATGTGTAACTACACGTACAAAACGTGACAAAATCCGGAAACCTCTGGCACAGGAAGGCCCAGCTCCTACCCTCAGGAGAGTCTGGGACAGCTTCCGAGTGTCTGCCCTGGGAGGAGCACTTCTGCGCCCCCTCTCCGTGCAGACGTGCCCACACACGCGAGTGCTCCACCCTCACCTTCGTCTACACCCCGCCCGTCTTATGGACCCTGAAGAAAGACGTCTGCTGTCGAGGTCTCTTTGGTTCTTGGCCTGAAGCTGTCAGCCCACCTACGCCCGCAGGTACCTAACCTGGGTCCCAGCCTGACAGAACTGCCCGCAGGTACCTAACCTGGGCCCCAGCCTGACGGGAGAACTGCCCGCAGGGCATCTAACCTGGGTCCCAGCCTGACAGAACTGCCCACAGGGCACCTAACCTGGGTCCCAGCCTGACAGAACTGCCCGCAGGTACCTAACCTGGGTCCCAGCCTGATAGAACTGCCCGCAGGCACCTAACCTGGGTCCCAGCCTGATAGAACTGCCCGCAGGTACCTAACCTGGGCCCCAGCCTGACAGAACTGCCCGCAGGTACCTAACCTGGGTCCCAGCCTGACAGAACTGCCCGCAGGGTATCTAACCTGGGCCCCAGCCTGACAGAACTGCCCGCAGGTACCTAACCTGGGCCCCAGCCTGACAGAACCGCCCGCAGGTACCTAACCTGGGTCCCAGCCTGACAGAACCGCCCGCAGGTACCTAACCTGGGTCCCAGCCTGACAGAACTGCCCGCAGGTACCTAACCTGGGCCCCAGCCTGACAGAACTGCCCGCAGGTACCTAACCTGGGCCCCAGCCTGACAGAACTGCCCACAGGGCACCTAACCTGGGCCCCAGCCTGACGGGAGAACTGCCCGCAGGTACCTAACCTGGGCCCCAGCCTGACAGAACTACCCGCAGGCATCTAACCTGGGCCCCAGCCTGACAGGAGAACTGCCCGCAGGTACCTAACCTGGGCCCCAGCCTGATGGGAGAACTGCCCGCAGGTACCTCACCTGGGCCCCAGCCTGACAGAACTGCCCGCAGGTACCTAACCTGGGCCCCAGCCTGACAGAACTGCCCACAGGTACCTAACCTGGGCCCCAGCCTGACAGAAGAACAACCGCCCACCCTGTGGTCCTGATTCAGTGTCTGGCTCTATCAGTGGGTCCTCACTCATTCATCTGGCGAGTTAACAGGTGTCACTATGTGCCGGGCACTGGCCTCAAAGAAAGACCTGCCATCACGGAGTGCGTTCTCTTCCCGAGGACAGAAATAAGCAGACAGGGAAGTCACACTGCACAGCGGGAGGGGAAATCCCAGCAGGCACGGAACTGGCCTCAACTGCTTTCACTGAAGAGCCCGCCCAGCACGCCAGGCACCCAGCAGGCCCACACGCTGCTTTATCACCGCAGGCCCATGGAGGGCGGGGCGCTGCCGACACGTGTGGAAGGCGCTATCATTGCGGGAGGTCACGCAGTGAGAACACAGGTTCCCCCGATGCTCCCTGGGTCCCGAAGCACTGCCATGTGGGGTCCTGCGACTCCTCATGAGACACTGAGCCCGCTCTAAGTGCCACCCTCTCCCAGCACGTCAGGGGCAGTAAGTGCTGCAGACAGAAAGGGACAGCTAGTCGGGAGGGCGGGACAGCGGAGGAACCGGGAGTTCACATCAGGGTGGCTGCGGGCTCCCTGGGAAAGGCACGCTGGCTCCAGGCCACGCAGTCAGAAAGCCACAGTCCCGGGGACGGATCTCGGGCAGGGCTGTTCCAGACAGAGAGCGGCCCTAAAACAACACAGGCAGTGTGTCTGAGGGCGGCGGGCACGCGGGCAGGTGGCAGCAGCAGGGACAGCAGAGCAGCAAACCCCTCCGAGAACACCCCGGGAGGCTGGAGTCAGGCTTGTCGGGAAAAGAGAAGAAAGAGAAGGGCACGGCAGCGAGTGAAGGGAAGGGTGTGAGCAGTCAGATCAGGGTTAGGGTTAGGAAAACCAGAGATTCATGACATATTCAGTGTCTTCTACACTATTAGTGGGACTGTTAATAATCAAACTGTCTACATGTTGTGACCCAGTACTTTCATTTCTAGATAGTCCGCTTGGAGAAATCAACTCAAATGTGTAATAAAAACCAACAATGACGTGAGGGACAACGACCCAGGGAAGGGGCAGTCATGCTATAAAACGCACTGCAGAAACGGGGCCCACGACGGACCGCGACGGTCAGAGCATGCTGGACACGGAGAAAGGCGCCTACCACGCAGTACAGGCCAGGGCAGGGCCCCTCTGTCAGAGGTGTGGGGGTTGGGGGACACACGTGTGACCTACGTGTGCTGACCACTCGATCCACAAGGAACCCAGTCAAGCTGAAAACTGCTTGTTTGGCAGGAAATAAAATCAAGAGAAATGTTAGCTTTATATTTTATGAAGTGTCTGCTAAATATTTTGGGCTAAATGAACATATGTTTGTATTATTGATGTTTTTAAAATATTTTATGCATAAAAGGACAGACAGAGCTGTTGCTTAGCTGATCTGAGTCCAGAGCCCACTGAGTGCTCTTTCAGCAACGGTCACACGAGCAGGTGCGGACGGGCTGGAGGCGTCTGCCCACCATCAGACCAGCAGGTGTGGACCGGATGTCGGCGTCGCCCGCCATCAGACCAGCAGGTGTGGACCGGATGTCGGCGTCGCCCGCCATCAGACCAGCAGGAGCGGACCAGCCGGGCCGTCCGCCCACAACAGCCCCGGCAGATGTCGACACACCTGAGATGAAGCCTCAGAGATATGTGCGCTGCTCTCTGTAGCCTGGAGCATCCCCGGGAACTCGAGTCCACGAGAAACGCACGGGTGTGGCCTGCCTGACCCAGTGGGGAGGACGTCTGGGACGCCTCTCTCCCACGGAGTCCCACGTGCACACAGCGCTCTGACACTTCCCAGTGGCTTTCCTCTCAAGCGTGTCTGAAGTAAAGACCAGAAGGCTGCAGCGCAGTGTGGCCGACGTCCCGGAGGGCAGTGCCCTCCCCCGCCCCGCGGGCTTTCTGCCCTGAGGAGCCCTGTGCACTGGGGTTTCCGCGGCAGGTCTCGAGGTTTCCAGCCGAACAGAACAGAGGCGTGTTACTACAGACCCAACAAGCGACATGCCAGAGTCACGCAAGAGCACCTGCACCTGCTGCTCTCTCAACAACTTTTAGCTCTCTGTTGGCCAGCGGTCTCTTCCATTTCTTGCAAATCACATGAAGGCATTCACAGGATCAAATCATCTCTAATCACTAAAAAATGCTATGTGACAACAGTACCATCAACAGCAATACTGAAGACAACTCTTGACTCATTCTAAAAGTTTTGTATTTCTAGGAAGAGTAAACAAATGAATAAACGTATAATTGCAGTGCATATACTGAAATTGCATACTTACTTTTTTCTTTATCAGGCACGGTAAGTGTTCGTGCGTGTTCAGCGCAGGGAACAGTGCCTCGTCGATGTGCACGCCAGCTGTCCGGCATCTGTGGGAGGAAAACACGTCCCTAATGAGCATCTATTAAGACTCACACAGCATTAAATCAGTTAGTCTCCATGGGAATTAAAGAAATCCATGCACAGGCCATTTTAATAGACATATCACCAAATACAAAAGTCAATAACGATCCAACTTTCCAACGTCTCTACACGGTTCCTTTTAAGGATAAGAGTAGAAGCGAGAGGCACGGGAAGGAAGTATTCCTCTTCTGCAGTAACTGTGATTTGTAACACATTTCAGAATGACCAGTGCACGCGCTCGTAAAGCTGTTGGCGTGTGCCATTCAGTGCACAATGCAGGGCAGACTGGCTGCCAGTGAAGAACTTAGAGCTGGAAGGTCCTCGGGAAAGTGAGGGGAAAAGCCTATCTTTCCTCTAAAACCAGGTTCTCCCTCCTGCGTGTTCTGTCAAGACCCTGGACCCCAGGGGCAGGTCTGCCCCCCACTGCTCTGCGCTGCGCCCCCTTCCAGTCTGCCTCTGTCCCCGCCATGCCTTGGAACCCACTGACCGGGACCCACTTGCAAGCGTTCAGTTGCTGAAATCTCAGCTGTGGTGGTTCTCTAAATGCTCTCCTCCATCCCCTCTCCTGATGTGTACGCACTGAACGTCCATCCTAGAACACAGTCTCACCCCTTCCCAGCCCACACCAAACACCTTCCTCACCCCTTCCCAGCCCACACGGCCTCACCCCTTCCCAGCCCACACGGCCTCGCCCCTTCCCAGCCCACACGGCCTCGCCCCTTCCCAGCCCACACGGCCTCGCCCCTTCCCAGCCCACACGGCCTCACCCCTTCCCAGCCCACACGGCCTCACCCCTTCCCAGCCCACACGGCCTCGCCCCTTCCCAGCCCACACGGCCTCACCCCTTCCCAGCCCACACGGTCTCACCCCTTCCTCACCCCTTCCCAGCCCACACGGTCTCACCCCTTCCTCACCCCTTCCCAGCCCACACGGTCTCACCCCTTCCTCACCCCTTCCCAGCCCACACGGTCTCACCCCTTCCTCACCCCTTCCCAGCCCACACGGTCTCGCCCCTTCCTCACCCCTTCCCAGCCCACACGGTCTCGCCCCTTCCTCACCCCTTCCCAGCCCACAGCCCACACGGTCTCACCCCTTCCTCACCCCTTCCCAGCCCACACAGCCTCACCCCTTCCCAGCCCACACGGTCTCACCCCTTCCTCACCCCTTCCCAGCCCACACAGCCTCACCCCTTCCCAGCCCACACGGTCTCGCCCCTTCCTCGCCCCTTCCCAGCCCACACGGTCTCGCCCCTTCCTCGCCCCTTCCCAGCCCACACGGTCTCACCCCTTCCCAGCCCACACCAAACACCTTCCTCACCCCGTGTTTACAGGATAGTCTCTCGTCAGCTGTCTTTTTAAAATACAACCCCAACCACACCTGCGAGTGCCTTTCCGAAGACTATCATTGCCCAGTATCCAGCATGAAATGACAGCTGAAAATAGGATATACAGTACATGAGGACAGGCAATGACATCCACACCGACACACAGAGCTCTCTTGCCCACACCAAGAACCACCAGGAGCCTTCAGGACCGTGTGTGGGTGCTGGGCGCCCGTGCAGCAGGGCGAAGCGCTCCTCCTCCTAAAAGAAGGCGGGAGGCTGACACACCAAGCTGACAACGGTGCTGCTCACCAGGGCGAGACGGGCATCTCGAGTGTGGTCAGCAGACCGGGCCCCTGAGGCTCTGAGGGCCTGAGAGGTGGAATCCATTTTTGCCGTCACACAGAGCAGACACGATCTGCCTTCACCCCCCACACTGAGTGCACGTGCAGTGACAGCCACGTGGCTGTGCTGTCCCGCACCGACCTCAGGAGCATCTGTGCCGCCGTCTCCTGAGATGCAGGCAGGAGGCAGCCATGCTCACAGCAGCCGAGACATGGGAACCACTCAGCGTCCATTAACGGATGAATGGGTGAAAACCATGACACAGATGCCCAGGGAGTTACTATGCAGCAACATAAACCCCCAACATCCTAGGACAACACAGGTGAGCCTCAAGGACATTATGCGCAGTGAACTAAGTCAGACAGAGAAAGACAAAGGGAAGTCGCCCTGCTGCCCTGCCCCTCCCAGGATTCAGGCCTAGAGCCCAGGTGGGGCAGAGCAGGGGCACCTGGGGTGTGGGAGGTGGCGGTACAGGCTGGAGGCGGGCAGCAGGGTGCCACACCGAGGTGGGTGCAGCCGGCGTGCACTGGAGGGCTTCCCAGACCAAGGGGCAGGCACGCAGGGGCTGCGGGAGCCCAGGCAGGGCCAAGGTGTGGCAGGGCGCAGAGCGTCAGAACCAGCAGGTGGGAAGAGTGCCCACGTGGGCGTCCCTGTGGGAGAAGAGGTCCCTGCAGGGAAGGGCACAGGGTGGGGAGACTGGCCCCCACCGTCTGATGACCTGCCCGTAAAGCACAGCAGCAGGAGGTGCGTCCTCACCGCGGACCTGGGCCACTAGAAGCAAGCCCTGGACTGGGTCGGGACCACAGGAGCCGGTGGGTCTCACTGGCTCACTGTACACGGGTGGTCACAAAAACAAATGCAGGCACACAGGTGTGTCACCACCTGTCCACAAGAGGGAGTAGGGCGGCAGCACACCCACCTCCCAGATTCGGGGTTCAGATACTGTTTCCCACTAAAAGGAACCGGGTCCTGGAGAAATGGCCGACCCTGGGGTTGGGGAAGAGGGAGTTTGAGGCGAGCTGGCTGCACTGCTGAGCCGGAGAGTAAAGAAGTGTGCAGGAATCTGGAGAACGAGAAAACAGCAGACGTCGGCCCAACAGTCCTTCAGTGGCCGATCAGGGGCCGCTGAAGCATGAAAGGGAGCAGCAAGCGCAGCGGCCGCGACCCACTGACAGAGGCAGGCTGCACGCGGATGGATACACACGCGTAGGCGCGGGTAAATGTGAGGAAGCACAGGGATCCACGTAGTTTGAAGCTGCCTCCTCTCTGAAAGCTGCATTAACTCGGGGGAGAGGCCTGGCAGGCACCCCCGTGACCACATGACCCGGTGACACCAGCAGCTGCACCCCACACAGCGGTGCAGGAAGAGCCAGCCTCACTCACAGGACACGAGCCAGCCCCTCACATCCCCACGGAGTGCGTCTCTGTGCGGAGGGACGCCCCTGTAAAGGGCGTGATGGAGGGCGCAGCGGCGTCCCCACGCGGTGGTGCTGTGGGGACACGAGAAGCTGAGCCTGTTCGCAGGAAAACAGCCCATGTCAGGGGTCGGGCACCTGGGCGGGGAGGCCTCTCCCATGGGCAAAACAAGCCCTGTGAACTGCAGGCACTGCCCACTCAGCTTTAGTTTCAAAATGGTTTAAAAACTGTCACTTTATATCGACTTCTCTCGACAGACTTGGAGGTGACAGGCTGATGTTTATAGTGTCCAAAGGAAAAGACAGAATTGTTTTGGTTGCTTTTACTTAGAGAAGTCCCAGAAATAACCCAACACAATGGGACTCTAGCGACACCTAGTGGCCGGTCCTAGTAATGTTCTCACTTTGAGGGGAAAACGCGAGTCAAGACCTGGAGAGGCAGCTAACCAGACATAATGGACACGTGACATAAAACAAAGGTCAGTTTGGCTGTTACCTCTACGTTCAGGTGAAGAAACTTCAAGTCCCCCTCAAAATAAAAAAAATGGAAATGAAATCAGTTTTCTTTTTCACGGACAGAGTAGGGAAGGTGAAGTAACTCCCAGCGTGAGCAGCGGCTGTGTGAAGCAGGTGTTCTGGTCTACGCTGGAAAGAACGGACATGCGGACACGGCACTCTTCCCCTGGGACACACTCCAACAGCAGCGACCAGAGACTTAAACATGCAAGCTCTCTAAATTCAAAAGCCCACTTTCGGATTCAAACCTACAGAAAGACTTAGATCTGCAAGAAAGCAGTGCAGACAAGGCTTAACGTCGAACTGTTTCTGATTAAAAGAAAAAGAAATGAAGAACTCTGTACTGATCAGTAGGAGATCAGTGACCTGAATTACTGGGCATCTATTACAAGATCACACTTATGTTTTAAAACGACGAGATATATGTCTACGTACAAGCATGGAAGGTGTGCTCTAACCTGCTGTGAACTGAAAAAGTGTGCACTCCATATAAAACCTACTAATATGAGTTTATATATTAATACAAACATGGAAACGTACGTTTCCATCTGCTTAGGTGTATAACCCTCAACTGAGGGGAGGGAAAATACAGCAAGAGGTGGACTAGATGAGGACGTCTTACTTTAAAAGTAGACACGCTTAAGTACAAATATATTTACTTCAAGGGAAAGTTTATATTCCTTTTTGCTTTTGTCTTTTTTTAAATTAAGTGAGAGGACGGGAGGAAGAGAGACTCCCTGGCAAGTCCCCTCTGGGGTAATGCTCTTCCCATCCGGGCCCTTGCTCCACTGCTCGGCAACAGAGCTAGTTTAGCACCTGGGGCCAGCTTGCTCGAATGAGCCATGGCTGCAGGAGGGGAAGAGAGAGAGTGAGAGAGAGAAAAAGAGAAAAAAAAGGGGCAGGAGAGGGGTAGAGAAGTAGACAGTCACCTCTCCTGTATGTCCTGCCCGGGAATCCAACCTGGGACTTCCACCCGCCTGGCCTACGCCAACTGAGCACCTGTCCAGGGCCTAAAAGTTTATGTTTTCAAGAGACCAAAAGAAAAGCTAAAAAACCAGTAATTGTTATAATTAAAGCCTGACTACATTACAACAAATACTAATACACAAGTAAGGAAGAATTTGTATTAAAAAATAGAATTAAGTTCACTTTAAAGGGTGCTAGAGATTGCTCTTGGACAAATACCATGGTGTCTCCATAAGCCCCTTGACAAACAAAGGCTAAGGGGGGCAGACAGAGGGGATGGAGGGAGAAAAAGGGGCGGACAGAGCAGCACACACAGCAAGCCGGTGGGCCCTCGGGGGACTCAGCAGGGGGGAGAGGCCCATGGGGGTACAGGAGTGCCCGTTACCTCATGTTTATAAAGGCACCTCCACCACCTTCAACCTCTCAGTACTCTCAGTAAAGGTCTGTCCTTCTGTAACCCCCACCCATTCCTACACAACCTTTCACAGGTGGCTCAAGTTACGTCCCCAAGAAATGCTTTCTGATATTTCTAATCCAACGTAAGTAAAGCCTCCTCCACTCAGCAGTGGTTGGGACAGATATTCACTGTGCATCTGCTATGAGCCACGAATGAGTTAAGGTAACTCAGTGAAAACACAACCATAAAACATAAGACAAACATGGTGGCTGCACTTAGAAAATACATTATAACAGAAAGACCAAAATCCATGATTATGCGATAGGTAGACAGAACAGACAAATGAGCAAAGTCAGTTACAACAGAACAAAAGGAAAGGAAATACAGAGTGACACAGAGGGCTCTGCCACAGACTGGGGACAGAGAGGCTTCTGGGAAGGTAGCCCTTCAAACTTGACGTCTGTGAAGGAGCTGAGTACAAGCAGGGGGAAGAACCAGGGACGGAGGTATCGTAAGAGAATCCAGAGTCCATACAATAGGTTCAGTGTCCAAAACACAGCCCAGGGCATGTGTCATGCAGAGCCAGAAAAATGACATAGTTTCAAGAAAAAAACAACCAATAGAAGCCAACCATGATATGCTGAAATTGTCAGAGAAGGCAATTAGAAAACTTCCCACAAAGGCTAACTGAGACCCAGGCTTTACTGGGGAATTCTACCAAATGCTTGAAGAAGAATATACACCAGTCCTTAATAACTCCTCAAAAAACACAACACAGGAGGCAGCAAGATGGCGCTGGAGTAGGCAGACGTACCAACTTCCACCTCCCAGAACCAAAGTGGATTACAACTTAATTTTAAGAACCATCATCTGGAAAAACCAACTTTGGACTAAACTAAGAGGATGCTTCAAACAAGGAACACTGAAGAAGCCACACCGAGACTAGTAGGAAAAGCGGAAACGCACAGAGCGAACGGCAGCCAGGAGAGACTCACGTGGCGGGAAGTGAGTTTAGCAGAGAGGGGAGGGTCCTGAGTCCCAGGAACAAAGCCCCAGCCTGCAGCCCCAGAGCCTAGAAGAGGCATATGGACAGTATTTAGCTAGAAACAAGACAGGATACTGTTTGTGAGAAAGAGACTGATTTCTCAGACCCAAGATTCTTTTTAAAGGGACCACGCAGAAAACCTCTCTCACAACCACTCACCCGGGGCTCCGGGGGGTGGGGAGAGAGGAGAGGACCGGAGTAGCAGGAAGAGAGTGTAATCTAGGAGGCACAGGGAGAAACATTTTGAGAGGCAGCCACTCTAACCTCTGGGACAAGTCCCTCCACAAATCTGAAGTGAATATTTCCCCTGGAAACAGCAATACCAGCAAAGGGAAGCAGGACACCAGCCAAACAAGCTCTCCCGCAGCACTCAGAGCAGAGTCGCTTAGAAGGAGGGAGCTTTCGGGACTACAGTAGTGAGTCTTAGGGTCTGAACGGCAGCGCCCACACCCCACACTGCTGAGGGCTCGCCGGAGGGCAGGTGGTGGCGGGACGCGGAAGCGCAGTTCTGTCGGCAAGGGTGGAAACCTGCTGGCCACCACTGAGGTCCAGCTGTGAGTTCTGTCTTCCCCAGCTGGGGACGGGAAGATGAGCAAAAGTGGTCAAGCCCAGCTGCGGGCCGCCTGCAATCCAGCCTGCGGGGGAAGCGCAGGAGGCCCGGAAGTGGTGGAGACCCACCCTTCAACAAGAGTGCAGGAGCACAGCCCTGCCCCACCCGCGGAACCAAGGCTTGCAGCTATCCGGGAGCAGGCTCCTCCTGCAGGGACGGGGCGAAAGACCAGAATCAGGCAGAGACCCGTAGCTGAGCAAAGGTGCTCACCCCTGCCATCAGAGCCAAGCATAACCCCACCCGCGAGGGTGGGCGAAGGCCGAGGCCACAGAGGCTTGTACACCCGAGCACGTGATCACAGACCCTCCTGTGAAGGAGTCAGAAACCACAGCAACAGTCCCAGTGGGCAGGCACCGGCAACGCCCATACCCAAACGCCCTAGGCAGCAGCAGCGAAGGGGGTGGCAGGCCTGAAGACAGTGGACTCCAGTGGCTAAAACCTTCTTTTACACAGACAAAATGAGAAGGCACAGAAATGCAACACAAATTAATCAAGACAAATCCCCAGAAAAAGACCTAAATGAGTCAGATATAACCAAATTACCAGATACAAAGTTTAAAATAACAATTGTTAGGATGCTCAAAGATCTTAGAACAACAATAGATGGTCATTATGAACACCTAAATAAAGAGATAGCAAATATAAAAAAGGACATTGAAATAATAAAAAAGAATCAGTCAGAAATGACAAATACAATATCAGAAATGAAGAACACAATGAAAGGAATTAAAAGCAGGATGGATAAAGCTGAGAATCGAATCAGCGAGTTAGAGGACAAGATAAATGAAGGCATGGAAGCAGAGCAGAAAAAAGAAAAGAGACTCAAAAAGTCTGAGGAAACTCTAAGAGAGCTCTGTGACAATATGAAGAAAAAGCATCCACATCATAGGGGTTCCTGAAGAAGAAGAGAAAGAACAAGGAATAGAGACTTTGTTCAAACATACCATAGCTGAAAACTTCCCTAAATTAAGGCAGGAAAATATCTCACAAGTTCAAGCACAGAGAATTTCATTAAAGAGAAACCCAAAGAAATCTACACCAAGACACATCATAATTAAAATACCAAAGCTAAGTGTTAAAGAGAAAATATTAAAAGCTGCTAGAGAAAAATAGGCTATCACCTACAAAGGAGCCCCCATAAGGATGACTTCCAACTTCTCAACAGAAACACTTGAGGCCAGAAGGGAATGGCAAGAAATATTCAAAGTACTGCAGAACAAGAACCTACAACCAAGACTACTTTATCCAGCAAGGCTATCGTTTAAAATTGAAGGAGAAATAAAAAGCTTTCCAGACAAAAACTCAAGGAATTCACTACAACCAAACCAATGCTGCAAGAAATGCTAAGGGGCCTGTTGTAAACCAATCAAAGGGGAAAAAGAATATAGGAAAAGAGGAATACAGTTTTAAAGAATAAAATGACAATGAACAACTACATGTCAATAATAACCTTAAATGTAAATGGGTTAAATGATCCAATCAAAAGACATAGGGTAGCTGCGTGGATAAGAAAACAGGACCCATACATATGCTGTCTCCAAGAGACACACCTTAAAACTAAAGATGCACATAGACTGAAGATAAAAGGATGGAAAAAATATTTCATGCAAATGGAAATGAAAAAAAAGCTGGGGTAGCAATACTTATATCAGACAAAATGGACTTTAAAACAAAGGATATAGTAATAGATAAAGAAGGCCACTACATAATGATAAAGGGAGCAATCCAACAGGAAGATATAACATTATAAATATCTACACACCTAATATAGGAGCACCAAAACATATAAAGTAGACTTTGATAGATTTAAAGGGTGTGATCAACAGCAATACTATAACAGTAGCGGATTTCAATACTCCACTAAGATCACTAGATAGATCCTCAAGACAGAAAACAAAGAAACAGCGGACTTAAAGGACACACTAGATCAACTCGATTTAATAGATATATTCAGAACCTTTCACCCTAAAGCAGCAGAATATACATTCTTTTCAAGTGCTCATGGTACATTCTCTAGGATAGACCACATGTTAGGGCACAAAACTGGCCTCAACAAATTTAAGAAGATTGAAATCATATTGAGCACTTTCTCTGATCACAATGGCATGACACTAGAAATCAACCACAACAGAAAAACTGAAAAATACTCAAAACACTTGGAAACTAAATATCATGTTATTAAATAACAAATGGGTTGACAGTGAGATCAAAGAATAGATAAAAAAATTCCTAGAAATGAACGATAATGAGCATACTTTATGGGACACAGCAAAAGCAGTTCTGAGAGGGAAGTTCATAGCATTATTACAGGCATACCTTAAAAAGCTAGAAAAAGCTCAAATAAACAATTTGACCCTGCATCTCAAAGAATTAGAAAAAGAACAGCAAGTAAAGCCCAGAGGTAGTAGAAGGAAGGAAATAATAAAGATCAGAGTGGAAATAAATGACATAGAGGCTAAAAAAAACAGAGGATCAATGAAACCAGGAGCTGGTTCTTTGAAAAGGTAAACAAGATCGACGAACTTTTAACCAGACTCACCAAGAAAAAAAGAGAGAGGACTCAAATAAATAAAATTAGAAATGAGAGTGGAGAAATAACTGACATAACAGAAATAAAAAATATTGTAAGAAAATACTATGAAGAACTGTATGCTAAAAAACTAGACAGCCTAGCCTGGCCTGTGGTGGCGCAGTGGATAAAGCATTGACCTGGAATGCGGAGGTTGCTAGTTCAAATCCCTGGGCTTGCCTGGTCAAGGCACATATGGGAGTTGATGCTTCCTGCTCCCCCCCCCAATCTCTGTCACTCTCTGTCTCTCCTCTCTAAAATGAATGAATGAATGAGTAAATAAATAATTTTTCAAAAATTAAAAAAAAAAAAACAAGACAATCTAGATGAAATGGACAAATTCCTTGAAACATATAATCTTCCAAAAATTAATCTGGAAGAATCAGAAAACCTAAAGAGACCAATTACAACAAATGAGATCCAAACAGTTATCAAAAAACTCCCAAAAAAGAAAAGTCCTGGGCCTGATGGCTTCACAAGTAAATTCTACCAAATATTCAAAGAACTAACTTCTACCCTTCTTATGCTATTTCAAAAAATTCAACAGGAAAGAAGATTTCCAAGCTCCTTTTATGAGGCAAGCACAATTCTGATTCTAAAACCAGGCAAAGACAACACAAAGAAAGAAAATTATAGGCCAATATCCCTGATGAATTTAGATGCCAAAATCCTCAACAAAATATTAGCAAATTGAATCCAGCAATATATGAAAAAAATCATACACCATGATCAAATGGGATTTATTCTTGGGAGGCAAGACTGGTATAATATTTGCAAATCAATCAATCAATGTGATTCATCACATAAACAAAAGGAAGGAGAAAAACCACATGATAATTTCAATAGATGCAGAAAAAGCATTTGATAAAATCCAGCACCCATTCATGATCAAAACTCTCAGCAAAGTGGGAGTACAGGGAACATACCTCAACATGATAAAAGCCATCTATGACAAACCCACAGCCAACATCATACTCAATGGGCAAAAATTAAAAGCAATCTCCTCAAGATCAGGAACAAGACAGGGGTGCCCCCTTTCACCACTCTTATTCAACATAGTTCTGGAAGTCCTAGCCACAGCAATCAGACAAGAAAAAGAAATAAATGGCATTCAAATTGGAAAAGAAGTAAAACTATCATTATTTGCAGATGGTATGATATTGTATATAGAAAACCCTAAAGTCTCAGTCAAAAAACTACTGGACCTGATAAATGAATTTAGCAAGGTGGCAGGATATAAAATTAATACTCAGAAATCAGAGGCATTTTTATACACTAACATTGAACTGTCAGAAAGAGAAATTAAGGAAGCAATCCCCTTCACCATTGCAACCCAAAAAATAAAGTACCTAGGAATAAATTTAATCAGGGAAATTAAAGACTTCTACTTGGAAAATTGTAAAATATTGATAAAAGAAATCAGGGAAGATACAAACAAGTGGAAGCATATACCGTGCTCATGGTTAGGAAGAATAAACATCATTAAAATGTCTATATTACCCAAAGTAATTTATAAATTCAATGCAATACCGATTAAAATACCAATGACATACTTCAAAGATATAGAACATATATTCCAAAAATTTATATGGAACCAAAAGAGAACATGAATAGCCTAAGCAATCCTGAAAAGGAAGAATAAAGTGGGAGGTATCACACTTCCGGATATCAAGTTATACTACAAGGCCACTGTACTCAAAACAGCCTGGTACTGGCATAAGAACAGGCATACAGATCAATGGAACAGAACAGAGAACCCAGAAATAAACCCACACCTTTATGGACAATTGATATTTGACAAAGTAGGTAAGAGCATACAATGGAGTAAAGACAGCCTCTTCAACAAATGGTGTTGGGAAAATTGGACAGCTACCTTCAAAAAATTGAAACTAGACCACCAACTTACACCATTCACAAAAATAAACTCAAAATGAATAAAAGACTTAAATGTAAGCCGTAAAACCATAAGCATCTTAGAAGAAAACATAGGCAGTTAGCTCTCTAACATCTCTCCCAGCAATATATTTGCTGATTTATCTCCATGGGCAAGTGAAATAAAAGACAGGATAAACAAATGGGACTATATCAAACTAAAAGCTTTTGCATAGCTAAAGACAATAAGAACAGAATAAAAAGACAAACCACACAATGGGAGAATATATTTGACAATATGTCTGATAAGGGGTTAATAACCAAAATTTATAAAGAAGTTGTAAAACTCAATACCAGGAAGACAAATAATCCAATCACAAAATGAGCACAAGAAATGAATAGACACTTCTCCAAAGAGGACATACAGATGGCCAATAGGCATATGAAAAAATGCTCAACATCACTAATCATTAGAGAAATGCAAACTAAAACCACAATGAGTTATCAGCTCACACCAGCCAGAATGGCGCTCATCAACAAAACAACACAGAATAAGTGCTGGCGAGGATGTGGAGAAAAGGGAACCCTCCTGCACTGCTGGTGGGAATGCAGACTGGTGCAGCCACTGTGGAAAACAGTATGGAGATTCCTCAAAAAACTAAAAATCCAACTGCCTTTTGACCTAGCTATCTCACTTTTAGGAATATACCCTAAGAACACCATAGCACTGTTTCAAAAGAAGAAATACACCTCCATGTTTATGGCAGCATTGTTCACAATAGCGAAGATCTGGAAACAGCCCAAGTGTCCATCAGTGGATGAGTGGATTAAAAAGCTTTGGTACATATGTACCCTGATTTATCAATGTCACCCCATTAAAATTAATTAAAAAAACAAAAAAACCACAACACATCCCAAATCATTCTATGATGCCAGTTTTGCCCTCATAGCAAAACCAGAAAAAGTCATCACAAAAAATCTATAGACCAGTACTGCTTATTAACATAGATGCAAAAATACGAATAAAAAAATTTAAAAATGAAAGTACTACCAAACATCCCAGCAGTGAAAAGTATACAAATGACCAAACAGGATTTATCCCAGGAATGCAAGGTTGTCACCATACAAAAAGCAATCAGTGTAATAAATACACCACATAAATAGAGTGAAAGACAAAAATCGTATGAATAACACAAATAAGTACAGAAAAAAGGTCTGACAAAATCCAACACCCTTTAAAGATAAACAACACAAACGAAAAACCAGAGGAAAATTCCCTCAACCTGATAAAGGTTATCCAAAACAACACCAAACGCACAGGTCCATCACACGTGCTAGTGAGATACAGACAGAGAGCTTTCCTCTGAAGAGCTGGAGCAAGACGAGGAGGTCTGTCCACGCTCACTTCTGTTTCACACTGTGCTGGAGTTTGTAGTCACAGCAATTAGGCAAGAAAAAGAAACAGAAGGCATCTGGACTGTTAAGAAGTAAACTGTCGCTGTATGTACATTACAGGATGGTGCATACAGAAAACCCTAAAGAAATCACAAAGACACTGAGAGCTAGTAAAGTGTAACAAACTTGCAGGATACAAGATTAATATACAAAAATCAATCATTTTTTATATTAACAACTGCACAATCAAAAAATGAAGTAAAAAAATTACCCCACTTACAATAGCGTCAAAAGAAAAAAGAAATTCAAGAATAAGTTTAACCTGGAAGATGTAAAACTTGTACACTGAAAACTTCAAAACATCACTTAATCGAATCAAATACCTTAAAAAATGCAAGCATGTCCCACGGCTACGGATTGGAAGGTAAAATGTTATTGAAATGGCAGCATCTCCCTAAGCAGAGACTGGACTCACTGTCATATCTCAGTGGCATGGAGACAGACAGAGGTGGATAAGGCCCACCCACTCCGGGAGGACTCCTCAGTCACTGGAAGGCAAGCAGCACCGACATGGGCTACAAGGATGAACCTTTAGCAGGACGCTGAAAGCCCGACACAAAAGGCGACAGAGGGTTCCGGGGTGCCAGTGCTGGGAACAGGCTGGCGGGTGAGTGCTGACAGCTACACGCCTCCCTATGGGGGGCTCCTAACACGTTCTCGAGTTAGATGGCGCGAACGGCTACAAACCTCTGCGAACAGACTAGATGAAAAACCACTGAATTGTACACTAAAAGGGTTGTTTTAATGTTATGTGAGCTCAACATAAGCATTTGAACTGGAAGGAAATGCCCGGGGGCTGCTCAGACCTTCAGCAGAGGCTAGGGGGCAACAGAAAGCGGAGGAGCGCGGCTCTGCATGGGTCAGAGCTGCGCGCAAGGAGGCGGACTGCGGAGCTGCGCGGCTGCTCCCGATCAAAGTAACATGTTCTGCGCGGGGCAGTGCTGTGGCCAACGAGGCGGACGGCGGAGCCGCGCGGCTGCTCCTGATCAGAGTAATGTGCACGTGTTCGCATGGGGATAAAAGGGGGCTACAGCTTATCCGATGGAAGGTACATAAATTAACAATGTAAGAATAAACCGTTTCACGCACTCACAACTGTAAACCTATTTCTGTCCCACCCTGTATGTAGATAAATATAAGACACTACTTCCCCTTAATTTACTCAAAATGCAGATGACATTAAAAAAAAATGCAGATGACTTTTTGTTTTTGTTTTTACAGAGAGAGTGAGTCAGAGAGAGGGATAGACAGGGATGGAGAGAAATGAGAAGCATCAATCATTAGTTTTTCATTGCGCATTGCAACACCTTAGTTGGTCATTGATTGCTTTCTCATATGTGCCTTGACCGCGGGCCTTCAGCAGACTGAGTGACCCCTTGCTCAAGCCAGCGACCTTAGGTTCAAGCTGGTGAGCTTTTGCTCAAACCAGATGAGCCCGCGCTCAAGCTGGTGACCTCGGGGGTCTCGAACCTGGGTCTTCCACATCCCAGTCCGACGCTCTATCCACTGCGCCACTACCTGGTCAGGCGCAGATGACATTTTTAGAGCAGACGACAACACTGTCCTGCGGAGTCCACTGCATGCACTACAACACGCACGCCCGACAACCGCAGCAGAAGGGGCGGTCACCCGGTTTCTGGACCGCTCTGGGCGGAGGGTGCGATGTTACATCTAAGTGCACCTAGATCCCCCGGTTTCTGGACCGCTCTGGGCGGAGGGTGCGATGTTACATCTAAGTGCACCTAGATCCCCCGGTTTCTGGACCGCTCTGGGCGGAGGGCGTGATGTTACATCTAAGTGCACCTCGGTCACCCGGTTTCTGTACCGCTCTGGGCGGAGGGCGCGATGTTACATCTAAGTGCACTTCGGTCACCCGGTTTCTGGACCGCTCTGGGCGGAGGGCGCGATGTTACATCTAAGTGCACTTCGGTCACCCGGTTTCTGGACCGCTCTGGGTGGAGGGGCACGATGCTACATCTAAGTGCACTTCGGTCACCCGGTTTCTGGACCGCTCTGGGCGGAGGCGCGATGTTACATCTAAGTGCACTTCGGTCACCTGGTTTCTGTACCGCTCTGGGCGGAGGGGCGCGATGTTACATCTAAGTGCACTTCGGTCACCTGGTTTCTGTACCGCTCTGGGCGGAGGGCGCGATGTTACATCTAAGTGCACCTCGGTCACCCGGTTTCTGTACCGCTCTGAGCGGAGGGGCGCGATGTTACATCTAAGTGCACCTCGGTCACCCGGTTTCTGGACCGCTCTGGGCGGAGGGCGCGATGTTACATCTAAGTGCACTTCGAAGAGGTAAGGGTCTACATCAGAATCCCTCTAGTAATCACTAAAAGTAAAGAAATAGAAATAATGGGAAGAGTTTTAGTTAAAAAGCTAACAGAGCGAATGACCCAACATAGGGAAGGAACAGGAAAAGGCAGTACGAACTGTCCTTCCCGCCTTTGCTCACAGGACCCAGGGCAGCGAGGCACGCCTGGGCCAGGGCGCCTGGTCTCGGCCCTCACTGGCCCCCAACCAGGGGGGCGGGTCTTCCAGAAATGGCTGCTGCCAGCGCTGAGCAAGGGCCGGTGAGGTGGCCCTGAGTAACAAGTGCTCTGGAGGACACAGGGAGCCACGCCACAGGGCACGCACACCAGCAGAAGCCCCCGTCTGACAAGCTGAGCAGACAGTAACGGGCTACAAACACTGAGAAATACAAGAATCCACCCGCTGCAGTCAATCAATCAACCGATCAATCCATCAGTAAGGGAGAAGAGAAGGCAGGCTTCTCCTTTCCGTATCGCCGCGGACTCCACTGGGGAAAGAAAGGAAGTGCTGGACTTGGAACCCCTTTTGTAAGAATCAAAGCGAAGGCTGGTTCAGGTGAGACTCGTCGAGGAACACTACACCTGGGAGGCAGGAGGGACAGAGGCAACGGCAGCAGAATGTCTGCATGACCTTAAGACGTCTCCCCAAAGACTGTCTGTCGTGGGCTCAACTGTGTCCCCCCAAAAATTCACACGTCGTAACGCCCTGAACCTCAGAACATGATCGTGTTTGGAGTCAGGATGTTTAAAGAGATAGTAACTGAGAGCACACAGGCCAGCCCTGATCCAGTGGACTGATGTCCTTCCGAGAGATCAGGACACAGACATACTCAGAGCACAGGTGCCCCGGCCTGGCGCTCACCTCCCACCCAGGTGGGCTGGGGTCACAGCAGATCTACCTCGCAGCTGTGGAAACCCAGGCCTCAGGACGTGAAATGACTTGTCCAAGTAAGAGGCAGAGAAAAGAGGAAATCAAACATTATCCGGGTCTGTGACCCGTGCAAGATACCCTGCCATACCTTCCCAGTACTAGGGACTGAAGGGAAGAGGGAAAGGGCTTACTTCTCAACCCAGAGCACCGACACCAGCTTCACGCCTCTCGCCCGCGCTTTGTCCCATGTGCGCTGGTGCCCGTCTTTGAACACGACGTGAGTGACGTGTTTGTTAAACGTTTTTGAAACCTGTAGATAAAGTGCAGGGACAAAGGAAATTATTACTATCTGCACACAATCGCATAAAGTATAAGCAAGTGCCACTCACCGAGACGCTTGCAAAATAAGCAAAAAAAATATTAGCGAACTATTAATATCAACTTATAAAAAGGGTAATACAGGCTGCGGCCAAAGTAGGTCTATAGTTGTGCGTATGGAAAACACAGTAATTAATAAATAGTACACAAAAATAGACTGTGGTTGGAGCAATCACAACTGCAAACCGACTCCTGCCCCGCCCTGTACACCCCCCACCACTCAAATTTATTCCAGGACTGCAGTTGGGTAACATTAAAACACCAACAATTTTTAATCTCTATAAACAAAGTAACTTCACGATGATCATCTCAATAGCTGCACAGAACACATTTCATAAAATTAAAAAGTTCATTCAGTCTGACCTGTGGTGGCGCAGTGAATAAAGCATCAACCTGGAACACTGAGGTCGCCGGTTCAAAACCCTGGGCTTGCCTGGACAAGGCACATATGGGAGTTGATGCTTCCTGCTCCCCCCCCCCCTGCTCTCTCTCTTCTCTAAAATGAATGAATACGTCGGCCTAGCGTGCGGAGGACCCGGGTTCGATTCCCGGCCAGGGCACACAGGAGAAGTGCCCATTTGCTTCTCCACCCCTCCACCGCGCCTTCCTCTCTGTCTCTCTCTTCCCCTCCCGCAGCCAAGGCTCCATTGGAGCAAAAATGGCCCGGGCGCTGGGGATGGCTCTGTGGCCTCTGCCTCAGGCGCTAGAGTGGCTCTGGTCGCAACATGGCAACGCCCAGGATGGGCAGAGCATCGCCCCCTGGTGGACAGAGCATCGCCCCATGGTGGGCGTGCCGGGTGGATCCCGGTCGGGCGCATGCGGGAGTCTGTCTGACTGGCTCTCCCTGTTTCCAGCTTCTGAAAAATGCAAAAAATAAATAAATAAATAAAATAAAATAAAATAAAATGAATGAATAAATAAATACTGTTTAAAAAAAAAGTTCATTCCTGAAGATGGACACTTAGTAATAAGTGAGGATCTTGAAGTTGTTACAAAGTGCATTAGGGGTGCCCTGCCTGGAGACCAGGAGGCTGAGCTCTCCATTCTGTTCAGATGGCCCTCACCAGCAAATTGTGTCCAGAAAAAGAAACAAAGATGTTTGGATAAAAAAAACAAAAACAAAATAAAACTGTCTTGTGCACATATGATTCAATTGGGTACATTTTTAAAATTCCCCAAACACCACAGAATTCATAAGTGGGGTGGTATGTTTTCTGGACACAGGTGGATATGCAGAAACTGTCTCCACATACCGGCAGCAGTGAGAAAAAGGAATTTTAGAGATACTATTTATATTAGCATAAAAAGTAACCACAGGCAACTATAAAACATTATTGAAATAAATTCTAAAAAACCGAAATTCACTGAGGCAAATAAGATGTTCATGGGTTGGAAAATTCAGTTGTGTAAAAATGTCAATTCTCTCCATTCCGATCAATGTTATCAACCCAAATCCCCACCAAAATAAAAAAAAACCCTCGATGTTGTAAATTGACAAACTGCGTCTAAAATGCACCTGGAAAGGTAAAAGGCTAAACTCGGCCAGATCACGCGGAAGAACAAAGGAGAAAACACACGGAAAGTTATGGTGAGGTGCAAGGAGGACAGGGTGCTTTGCCTGAGCCGGGTATCTGGACACGGAAACACCAGGTCGCGACTGATGACAAAGGTGTTACTGCGGAGCTTGGTTAAGGGACAGTCTTTTCAGTAAGTGGTATTGAGCAAAATGAATATTCACGTGGAAAAAAATGAAACAACTATTTCATACCTTATACAGAAATCAATTCCGGTATAGCACAAGTCTAAACGGGAAAGGCAAAAAGGGTAATGCTTCCGGAAAGGACGGGAGAAAATCTTTATAAGGGTAGGGACAGATGGTTTTAAACATGGCACACACACAGTAACGTCACCACAAAGCTGGAGACTAATTATACCCTCCCCAAGTCCCGAGACAGACACACACACACACTGTTCACACACAGAGGAACTCCTGAGAGCAAGCTGCAGTCACCACTTCTGTTCCTCACATCTCGCCTGTCATCAAGAAATGCCATGAAGCAAAAAGACAAGGCAGAGCGACAGGAACCGAGAACAGTCTGGTGCCTCAATGACTCCCAGGGCAATGTCATCCCCTTAACCTGGTCCCCTGAAACCGCAGGGCGCTCCGCAGTGACCTTGGCCTTCTCAAACCGAAGGCAGACTCGCCAGTCCGACTTTTTAGAAGAGCTGGCAGTGCCCTCAAGTTCCACCACTGAAGGCCGTCCCCCCCTCCACACCCAGACCTGCTTTCCAGACTCTCCCGCATTCTTCTCTCTGTCCCTGGGTCCCTGCTCCCATCACCGGCCCTCGAAACACTAACTGGGGTCCACCTCCAGCACCTTTCCTTCTAACCACCTGGGTCATCACCACACCAGTGCGTGCACCTGAGCCCTGGGCCCCTGACCCTTAAAACGATGTTTCTAGCCTTGACAACCCCAAGTTCCAGACGTGTCTACCTGAATGTCCACCAGGAATTTCCAGCGTCCCCACTTCACAACTGTTCCTCAAGCCCCTGCTCCTTTCCCCGTGTTCTTCACGGACATCAACAGCACCACGCACACAAGGGTCCGGCCCGGGATCCCCGTTTTCACCATGGAGTTCTCCGTCTCCCCCATGAGCACAGGACCAACTGTTCCCAGATCCCACGGCACCAAGTTCTTCCCATGTGGCTCCCCTCTCCTCCCACCACCTACCTGCTGTCCTCTTCCCTTCCTGGTCCAAGCGATAACTCCACAAACAGGAAAATGCAAGCATGTGCACTGCTCACAAGTGAGGGGACCAGGGTGCGTGCGGACACGCTAGTTCTTCCAGCCTCTGCACAGTGCATTTTTACCAACGAAATAAACGTGGGTTTTGCATCTCATTGGCATAATCGAACATCTTTCTTTGATTTGTTGTTTGCTTTTCTGATCTTGTTTAAAAAAAATCAAATGCTTCTTTTTTTTATCGCTTCATATTCATTTTGAAATATCCCCTAATTTTTGTATATATTGCACTTGTACCAGAGGATTATCACACACAGCAACGGGGGAGGGGGTCTCACTCACACCTAGCGATGGTGACATGAATTTCTCACCTTTGCCCCCATCTCCACAAGTTGGTTTGTAAATGTCTTTGAGTAATTTTCTGTTCCATTGGCTGACCACACTTCAACATAAGCCACCACATCTGAAAATAAACAGGGTATTAGCATGAAATACTATATACTGAAATTCCAACATCCCTCACCCAAGATTTTAATACATTTTCCTCTTGTTATATTTACATTAAACAATTAACTTAAAATTTCTTCTATTATAAGTCTACTCAAAATAGCATTAGTGGTATCACAGTTCTTAAAATTTAAGGCAAAGAACAACTTTATTCATACACATGTCATAGTTTACATTATTAACAACACAACACTCTTCCCAAATTAAATTCCTCAACCAGTCTTAACTTTTCTAAAGCAAGTCTGTTTTGTTTTACGTAAAGGACCAGACAGGACATTTTCAGGCTTGGGAGCCATACCACCACTCAACTTCAGGGCAGCAAAGCAAAAGCAGCCAAACCCAGTAGGTTAATGAGTGAACATAAGACTTGTTACAATAAAATTTTATCGACAAAGAAGTTTGAATTTGATACTTTTACTTGTCATTCTTCTTCTGGTGTCCCCACCTCTGACGTCCCCACTTCTGACGCCTCCACCCCCAGGGTAAAAACCAATCTTAGCTTGCAGGCCCTACAAAAACAGACAGCAGAAAGAAAGAAAGAAAAAAAAAAACCAAGCAGCAGGCAGAATGGGGGGAAGAGGGAGACAGTATGCAGAGAGACCCCTGTCCCAGTGGATAATCTTTTTCTCAAAACCAAATGTGTTAAAAGAACTTCCAGGCTTGCCATTTTATTTTACTGTATTTTACTTATTTTAAATTTAAGTAAGGGGAGGGGAGGTAAGAGACAAACTCCCGCATTCGCCCCAACCAGTCAGCAATCCCTTTCTGGGGCTGATGCTCTGCCCATCTTGGGCCAGGCTCGCAACCAAGCTAGTTATAGAGCCTGAGTGGGAGGCTCTGAGGAGCCATCCTTAGAGCCCGGTCAATGGCCTTGAACCAACTTGAGTCACGGGCGTGGGATGGGGGGGGGGGGTGCGGTGCAAGAGAGCCAGAGAGAAGGGGGAGGGGAGGTGTGCCCTGACTGGGAATCAAACCCGGGACATCCACATGCCGGGCTGAGCTCTACCAGGAGTGCTACTTTAAATAAGAGCAAAGCAAAAGGAAGACGGGATTAATTGAACAAAAAGACTAACATTAGAAAAGCAGCCATATCTGGTTCAACTTCGGGTAAAACCCTGTGGACCACTCCAGGCCCTCAATGCTGACCCTTCTCTGCGACACCTAACTCGACACCCGTCCGGCTCTGGCCCTCCTCGGCCATTCCGGGTGCCCAGGGGCCAGGGTCAGGAGCACCCCGACCCCCGCGCAGGCTCCGGTGGGTGCGCCCATCACCTGCGCGCCCACTCGCTACGGGGGTGGGGGGCGCACCTGCACGCTCAGTGCCTCAGTTTCCCCGCGCGCCAGGCGAAGCGCCACAGGGACGCGCGCGCTGTGATCATCAAACTTAGGAACCGCGCCTCCACCCAGTTCAGAACCAGTTCCTCGGTCCGGGGGGACCTGCTGACCTCCGCCCAACTTCACAACGACCCCGCGCCCCTGAAGTCCCCCGGCCACGCCGCGCGCGGGGACAGGGGGACCAGCCGGAGGTCAGCCGCGGCTCCGGCCCCGAGACCCGGCAGCGCGGTCCTGTCCGGTCCGGTCCCGTCGTGTCCCGGACGCGGGGACAGCCCCCCACACCCCACAGGGGCCGGACTCCCCTGCGCGCCCCGCCTGCCCTGTCCTCCCGCCCGCTCGCAGGGAGGTCCAGCCCGCACCTTTCAGGACCGAGCCCCGCGGGGCCGCGGGGGCCGCCATGAGAACCGAGGGAGCCACACCACCGAGCCGCACCGCGCACGCGCGGGACAGGTGCGCCCCTCCGGGCAGATCCGGCCTCCGGGTTTCCCCAGCCGCTGGCGGGAGCCCCGCGGCAGGGGGCGTGTCCTGCGCCGACCCGGCCACGCCCTCTGCGCCCCCAGCGGTCCGCGTCCTGCTCCACTCGGCCTTCTATGGGGACGGCCCGCCCGTAACATGCGAGTGGCAGCCGTCTGTCCCTGTCCCCATAGGTTTGGTCGCTCTCGGGGCGGGGCCGTCCGCTCGCGGGGTGGCGGGCAGCGCGGGCAGAACTGCTCGGACCGGCCAACGTCCGTGCTCCGCGTTCCGAGCGCCGTCCTGCCGTCCGCGCGCGGAACGGCCGCCCAGGCGCCAGGCTGCTCCCTCTCGCCTGGAGGCCGGAAACCCCGGAGCGCAGTGTCCCTGCCCGGACCGGACGAGTCCCGCGCTGGGGAGTCACCGCCTCCCGTCGTCCTGCCGGTTCCGGATTCAAACTTCGCGGCCCCGGAGCCCCGCCCACGGCACGCAGGGCGCAGGCGCAGATCCTGCCGGCTGGCCACGCGCATGCGCGCGCTGGGAGCACACCCCCGGTGGGTGGGCCTGCTCGCCTCTGTGTAGGGAGGGTGTTTCCTGTCTGTGGAGGGAAATTCTCTGCTTAAGCTCTTAAAGCCCTGGGTGGGCTCAAGGATGGACACCGTCTGAATTAAATGAAACAAATGTGTGAAAGCTTTCCTTTCCCATGCGTTCAGTACCAACTTTGTGTTCTGTCCTGTAGCTCAGTGGTTCTCAAACTTTCTGGAGTTGGGGGGCGCATTTAAAATCCGACAAATAATTGTAGGCGCGCTATATATAAATTTCTGAGACATACGTTATAATAATTAAGTCAAATATTAAAGAAAAAAAAAGTCCCAGCGTGCTTTTATGGTAATTAAACAAAATAAATACGACAAAATTAAATTCTGACATTAGAAAACATTTTTATGTTCCATTTTTTGTTATGCTTTTTAGAATTCGTAAAAAAAGCGGTTAAAAATAAAACAAGAAAAAGTTATCTTTTTATATGTATAGATATGTTCTTAGTAAGATTTAGTAAATTCAGCAGGTCCTGGAACGAATGTGTTAAGTTTTGTCATTCTTGTGTTTATGAGAAATGAACCTGATGAGTTGTTGGCAGATAAGATGTATTATGCTCACTTTATTAAAGATAGCGCTGCCCACGTGGAAGCTGTCGCCTAAGTGAAATGAATGAGTGTTGGGGTGGGCTGTGGGCAGGCAGGATCCTTGTAGCCTGGGGCTTGGTTTTAGGACTAAGACTCCCCCCCCCCTTTTGATGTGGGGTGGTGCAATCCCATCATGCCCCAGATAAGTGACTTTGTATTAGAGACTTCCCTATTTTGTATATTGGATTAAAGGTTTTGATTTCTACACTATAAAATGGGGGCAGACTGGGAGCTTGCGCTCTCCGTTCCTGAGATTAGCATTAGAGAGTAGAGCAGAGAGCAGAGAAAAGCTATGTGGGGGAAGCAGCCAAGATGGCAGAGTGCTGAAGGAAAAGCCAGTTTGTGCAGAGTTTGTTCAGGGAGAAGGAAGGAGATGGGGAACAGAGGTGAATAAGTCTGGTGAGCTAGAAACCTTTGATTCTAGGAAACTCGGATAAGTCAGTAGCTTTGTGAGCACTGAATGTGAGTGGGTTTTGGAGCCCAGCGTGCGTTTTTACTTGCCTGCCGGATGCAAGCTAGGATTAAAGATGATGGCCCACCAGTTCTTGGCTTCGTTGTTTCTTTACTGACTGTTCGAATCCAATGCAAACCTGCACAGGCCAGGCGGCTGTGGTGCTGGCCGTGGATACTAGCCTTACATGAGTCCTAGCGATTTCTTCAATGTTTGGGCATATATCTGAAAGGCAAACTCATTTCCTCATCAATACATGGAAGAATTCCTCTCTTTTTACTCTTAATTTTGTTGAGTGCAGAAAACCCCCACCATACATATCATCTTAACTTTACACCAAACAAAGGATAGAAGAAACTTGCCTCCAGTCTTTCCGGGGAACACGGGGGGTAGTGTAAACAATACAGCACCACAGCTTAACAGCCTTTTGCAACCTAATCAGGCAAGTGAGGTGGGTGATTGGGCAGACTGTCAGCTTACAGCCAATTCCCCACACCTCTGTCCCCCCAAAATCTAAACTCCAAAAACCCTGTTGGTTTTTTGGTCCCCAACAGGCACATATTTCTCTGAAATGCCATAGGGTGCACCTGGAAATCTTCTAGGGTGCACCAGTGCGCCCTGGCGCACACTTTGAGAACCACTGATGTAGCTCAATGGAAGGCACAACCTTAAGAGTAAAAGGGACCCCTTAATCTAGTGGTCAGAAGTACAGGCTCCATTGTGGAATCAGAGTGGATCTGGTTTGGAAACTAGTCTCCAAATATCTCAGAGCCACTATTAGTTATGAGATATTGATGAGTTACTAATACTTTTCAAGCTCCATTTTCCCGTAAAGGGGCCTTAATAATTGTAGAAAGAAATGCTAAAATTCATTGAGCACATGCTATGGGCTTTAGATATATGATCAAAGTTAATCCTACCTAAGAGGTGAGTGTGTTACAATTTACAGAGCACTAACATATATTTTTCTTCCGAGAGTTCACTAAAATTTTATTATTCTAGAGGTACTTGTTACGGTAACTTGGAGACTAAGAGTGGCTTTCTCCTTCTCTGCCACCCCTAGTGCCCGACAACTTAAGAAGGTTTTCTCTTCTTTTGCACTTTGTGTCATTCGATGCTCACAACAGCTCTGTCACATAGAAAATGTAATTTCAAATATAAGCATAACTATTTTATAAATATATAAATATCAATATGATGTTATTCATGCTGTTCTGTAACAGAAAATTGAAGCAAGTAAATTTTAAAGACCTAACTGACTTTACTAGAGGAATCATGAATCAAGCAGCATCCTGGCAAGCAGAAAGGAGCCCCCAAGGGCCACAGAAGTGGGATGCCCTTTAAAAGCATGGAGCGTATGGGACGACAACTTTTTAAAAAAGCATTATTTGAAGCAAAGTCATGTTCCCTTGGGGGACTGTTGGGACCCTTTGGAGGATTACTTCATTGATACCAGAAAATTCCAGACTGGCAGGCTCAGATTACAATCCTGGGGAAGGCTGGAACTGTAATAAAGTTAAATATTAAGTCTTGGTTTGCAGATGTGGGGCTTAGCACAAGTGACTCCATTTTGGGCCTTTGGTTTCTTTGTAACTGTGAACCAGAAAAGGGGCTACCTTGACAAGCCTGACAAACTCACTAACTGAAAGTAACTACACAGGATGTTTTAATCAAAAAACATTCCTCCTAACTGAGAGGATTATGATGGGAAGTCACATTCCAAAGCCTGTTTAACACATTAATCTTTACCTTGAGCAAGCCCTGGCCATTGTTTTTGTATATCTAAAATAACATACTTAAGATGTCAGCATGATCCCTTACCTAGACCTCCAGACATAAACAACCCTGGTGCCAGGGTGACCCCAACATTCCCCCTTGTTACCTCTCACCTGGATACCTCTGTAAACTATGTATATTCAATATTAACTATCCTGCGCCCGCCAATATGAAAGAAATGTGTATCTCCATTTTTATCGGATCCTAGAGATTCCCACTTTATTTTCTCGTGCCCGCTTAATCTACCACCAATGGATTTTATGAAGTCTTCCTTCCATCTTTTCCTTTGATTCTAATGGGTGAAAGAAACTATAAAACTTCTGTTCCCCGGGGCATTTTCTCAGTCCTTTGAGATTTGGCTTCTAGTATTGGCCCCTAAACCTTAGCTCAAATAAGCTCTTTAAACCTTTGTTTAGGTTTGAAATTTCCTTGTGAATATCACAATACACATAAGTAATCAGGTTTAAGGGAGGTTACCCAACCAGTCCGAGCTAACGCAGCTAGTGACCGCCGGTGTTGGCTGGAACTGGAACACAAAGGGAGACATTTGGACAGACAGGCACCCAGGGAGAACGTCCCGTGAAGGTGGCAGTTTCGCTGCCACAAGCCGAGGAGCCGCCCTAAGCCGGGAGGGACCCCTGAGTCAGCTCCTCCCCTGGGGACTGCCAAGGGAACAGAGCCCTGCCACCAGCTTGACCTTGGGTTTCTGCTCTCAAGAAGGAAGTGAGAGGCAATGAAGTGCTGTTTTTCAAACCACTTGGTTTGTGGTGATTTGTTATGCAGGCTGTAGGACACTAATACAGCGTGCTACCCAAGGGCAAGACACAAAGCGTCAGAGAAATCACGTCTGCATGTCTGGGCACAAATAATGAGGCAGGAAGGCCCAAACCGGAAGTTCACGTGGTTGTTACCCTTGAGGGTGGTTGGGAATGGGGTGGGGAGGAGGAGTGGGAATGTGGGGGACACTTCGAGGGAGATACATTTTTATAGTTCTGGTTTACAGAACTTGTTATTGTACCATATACTCAAAGTGTCAATAATTAAAGACAACAAAGCATTGGGTAAAAATCTCAAAATATTTCAAATAAGTAACATAACCACGCTGAAGTGTAGAAAAATAATAATAATTTCAGTAACTTTAGGCACAGTAGTAAAAATAGCAGGAGGTCTAAATATCAATCTTCAGTTAATTAGTTTGTCTTTCGCGTAGGTACTGCTTAGCAGTTTTGGAACTCTTTCATGTATACTTTAGGATTGTGCAAATAAGTGTGTATACCGTGGGTAACGTGAAGTGGGCCACTCGGTGTTAGGGAAGGAAGTTACAAACACAGGAGAAGAGGAGGCTAGAATAAACCAGTGGGGTTGCATTGAAATTGGTTTCTGGTTTTATTTATTTATTTATTCATTTATTATTCAGTGAGAGGAGGGGAGGCAGAGAGACAGACTCCCGCATGCACCCCAACTGGGATCCACCCAGCAAGCCTACCATGGGGCGATGCTCTGCCCATCTGGGGCGTTGCTGTTGCTCTGTTGCTCAGCAACCAAGGTCTTCCTAGTGTCTGAGGTGGAAGCCATGGAGACATCCTCAGTGCCCAGGGCCAACTCGCTCCAATTGAGCCATGGCTGTAGGAGGGGAGGGGAGATAGAGAGAGAGAGAGAGAGAGAGAGAGAGAGAGAGAGAGGAGCAAGAGGGGAAGGGGTGGAGAAGCAGAATGGCACTTCTCCTGTCTACCTTGACAGGGAATCAAACCTGGGACATCCACACTCCAGGCTGACACTCTACCACTGAGCCAACTGGCCAGGGCCAGTTTCTGGTTTTGAACACATACATAGAATAGACAGAGCACTAGAACCAGACAATATAGAATTGGCACAGACACCTGGCTGGGGATGAGGATTTGACTGAGTGTCCATGTGTTTTCCCAGTTCCATCCTCTGACGGCGTCGACAATATCCCAGTAACAAATAGCTCCCGGGGCCCACACATTGGTTTCTAAATACTCTTTTCTACTAAAAACAAAATAAAAGTTCCTTGAAAAAACGGCTGAATCTGCGGCTGATGCAGGGAAATCACAGCCTGAACGTGGAACACAAAACGTGCCAGGAAGAAAGTGCTCGACGAACAACGGGGACACGTCCAAGGAGCAGAAACCCAGGTCAAGCTGGTGGCAGGGCTCTGTTCCCTTCGCAGTCCCCAGGGGAGGAGCCGACTCAGGGGTCCCTCCCGGCTTAGGGCGGCTCCTCGGCTTGTGACAGCGTAACTGCCACCTTCACGGGACGGGACGTTCTCCCTGGGTGTGTGTCTGTCCAAATGTCTCCCTTTGTGCTCCAGTTCCAGCCGACACCGGCAGTCACTAGCTGCAGTCACTAGCCCTGTAGCGGCTCCCACTGCCAACTATGGGACAATATAAGATCAAAGAAATAGTGAACAGATTCTAACCCACTCAGTAAAACAGAAAGGTTTGTGCTTACATTACTAGGAAGGAAGGAAGGAAGGAAGGAAGGAAGGAAGGAAGGAAGGAAGGAAGGAAGGAAGGAAGGAAGGAAGGAAACTCTTCATTATAGTAATATTGTAACAAATAAATTTGAAAGAATGAGAGAATTAGAGTAACATCAGTTGGTAATCCTAATAATTGTTTCAGACAATGATCATCAATCCATGTGAAAAAAAACAACTCGTAAGTGAAAGTATAACAAAGAACAGAATATTCTTGTTTCCTTTTTTTAAAGACTTAATTTATTCATTTTAGAAAAGAGAGAGAGAGAGAGAAAAGGGGGAGGAGCAGGGAACATCAACTCCCATAGGTGCCTTGACCGGGCAAGCCCAGGGTTTCAAACTGGTGACCTCAGTGTTCGAGGTTGATGCTTTATCCACTGTGCCACCACAGGTCAGGTGGAACAAGGTATTCTTATACTCTCATTATATCTCCTCACAAATTTGTATAAATCACAAAGGGAGAAACAATAAGTTTATAGAGAAGAAACACAGCAGGTACCACCTATAAAGAGTAACCACACTTCAAAGTAAGAGGACAAACAGACATCCTGTCACTCATGCAGTTGATGCCTGAGGACACAGTACCACTTCTGGGGGTTTCTACTAATGATGCAGTGCTTGGATCTCATTCCGAGGAAACATCAGACAAATCCAAACTGAGCAGTAGTCTACAAAATAACTGGCCCGTGAGCTTCAAAATGTCAAGGTCATGAAAAACAAAGAAACACGAGTAACTGTGACAGGCTAATGGAAACTAAAAAGACATCTGGGCCCTGGCCGGTTGGCTCAGTGGTAGAGCATCGGCCTGGCTTGCAGGAGTCCTGGGTTCGATTCCCAGCCATGGCACACAGAAGAAGCACCCATCTGCTTCTCCACCCCTCCCCCTCTCCTTCCTCTCTGTCTCCCTCTTCCCCTCCCACAGCCAAGGCTCCATTGGAGCAAAGTTGGCCCGGGCGCTCAAGATGGTTCCATGACCTCTGCCTCAGGCGCTAGAATGGCTCTGGTCGCAACAGAGCAATGTCCCAGATGGGCAGAGCATCGCCCCCTGGTGGGTATGCCAGGTGGATCCTGGTCAGGTGCATGTGGGAGTCTGTCTGACTGCCTCCCCGTTTCCAGCTTCTGAAAAATACAAAAAAAATAAAAAAATAAAAAATAAAATAAAAAGACATCGGGCAGCTAAAACAATGTAGGGCTATGGAGTGAATCATGGGCCAGAAAAAAAATTCTTATAAAGAATATTGAAACAATTAGTGAAATTTGGAAAAAAAACAACAACATTCCTTAAATTAGATAATAGTATAAATGTTAACTCCCTGCTTTTGATCATGGTACTGGGGGTATTTAAGACAATGCCTTATTTAAGAGAAATACTGAAGTGTTTGGGGACAAAGGAACTGCATGTTTGCAACTTCCTCTCTAGTTTGAGGGAAAGATATACCCACACAGACACACATTCGGGTATGTAGAGAGTGGATGATGACACAGATGTGGCCAAATAATAACATTTGGGGAATCTGAGTGAAAGGCTCATGGAACTTCTTTGTATTATTTCTGACTTTTTCCAGAAGCCTGAACTTCTTTCAAAGTAAAAAATGTTGAAAAGAAATCATGGTAAGCAAATAGCTGGGCTAGAATGCGATTAGCCCCGTGGTCCCAGCCTCTCTGGCAGAAGATGACCCGGGAGGCAAGGAGGTGCAGACCTGCCCTGCCCAGAGCATCTCCTGCCGGCGAACTGTTCGGGGCACACCCATGGGGAGAGCAAATCAGGGGTCTCAGAACATGCGGCAGGTGTCTCAGTGGCTAGAACGTCACGCCGGCTCGCTGAGGTCAGGGGTGGATCCCCACTCAGGGCACCTGTGAGGAGCAATCAATGAGCGCACCACGGAAGGGAACGACTGAGTGGAACGAGGAGATAATGCTTCTCCCCCCCCCCCCCCGCTCTTCTCCTCTCTCTCTCCAGAATCAATGGGGGCGGGGGGGGGGAGGGGAAGAATATGCAGCAAGAAAGCAATGGAATCATTGGACACAGCTTACCCGGCCAAGAGGAAGGCAGTTTCTGTTATGTGATTTACAATCATTTCTGTTAAGGATGGGGCAATTTTTAGCACAGAATTCTGATGTCTAGAAGCAGACTGCCATTACATACCAGACTCAAGACAACCTTGTTCCTTCTTTAAAGTGGGAAGATACAATATTTCCTCTTCCTAGAGCGGAGCCTCCAGTGTCAAGGTGAGGGTTCAGGGCTGCTTCGCGAACAGTTCCGGGGCTGTCACAGAAAGCCTTGTTTACAAAAAAAGTAAAATTTAAAAAGGAAAGAAAAGTCTTGATCGAGTAACAGCATGTTGAAAGTGACCCGTCCCTGACCCCTGACACAAACACACACACACACACACACACACACACACACACTATTGAATGGAAATGATGTTTTCACTCAATCCAACGTATTTGTTTTAGAGACCAGAGAACTCCAGTTACCAGCTCAGAGTCACAGAGCACGTACATTAGGACCCACCCTAGAACTCGGGTCTCCGATATCAATCAGGGCCCAGGCTGTTGAGTTTTTGCATTCTACGTTCTGTAGATACTTCCTGGGCACTTTCTTTGTCCCGTGAACTGGTACCTTTATCGATATGGTAATGACCTTTCTCATTGTCCTCACTCCCCCTCCATACCAGAAGGAGAATCCATCATCCGAGCTGGGAACTACGCAACTCACCGTTCAGAACACAGTCAGTTACATTAACGAGTTCAAAGAAATTCAACCTTTGCACAAATACACTCTACTTTTATTTATTCTTTTTTTTGTCATTGCATTTCCATTCGGGGTTTAAAAAAATATTTTTTATAAAATTTATTGGGGTGACGGTGAATAAAATTATATAGGTTTCCACTGTACCATTCCATAAGACATCATCAGTTTATGCAGGGTTTTTAATAAAATCATGTAATCTAAAGGAAGGATCTAGCAAAGTCTAAAATAAGTTATTGGTGCTTTTCTCATTTTTCCTCTCCGCAGAAGAAAAACAGATGAAAGCCATTTTTTTTTTCCTGCCAACACTAACCTGAAATAAAAGCAGTGTAGACTAGAAAGTCCTTTTATACACACTTAGAGCACAGGGCGGCCTGACAGCATGGGCTTTTGTGAGAAACACACTTCAGCCCAGCGGGTGGGGCGCCTCTCAGAGGTTTCTTCCTGACAGCCTGACACTGCCTGCATGGGAGCCCAGACGGGCAGGTCTCTGAGAAGTCCTGGCAGAAGTCAGATCAAAGGCCCAGGGCTGCAGGAGGAAGCCCGGTGCGCCGAGCCGAAGTTCCCTCTGGAATCTTCTATTCTCGACAGCGCAGCATAAACATTTATAGGGCAGGTGTGGGCCCGGGCTTCCCTAGCGTTAGCGGAGATAGCTGGGTTCGTATTAATAAAGGAAGGGAAGAGAGGGAATCAGACAGTAAGCCTAAGAAACTAGGGAGGTGAATCAGACATGAAGTCTCGTTCATTTCTAGGCACTCCGGGAGACTGCCACATCCTCTTCCCTTGGGACTTAACCCCTGAAGTGACAGGGAGAATCTTCCCAGGGAAGAGAAGGCTTGGTATTGGTACCAGAACAGTGTGTGTGTGTGTGTGTGTGTGTGTGTGTGTGATTCCTTTGCTAGGCACATGTGCAGTAGAAATCAAATGACTCAGCAGAACTTTAGGGCATGCTGAGTAGGAGCCAAAATGGCAACATAAAGGGGCAGACACTAGCCTGAGAAAATCTAGGAAAAGAATGAGATTGGATGAGGGTGTGGAACCCCAGAGGGTCCAGGAAAGGGAATGGTTGTGGGAGGGGACACGCACAAGCCCCGGAAAAACCCAGGAAGTAGGATGGGTAGTTTGTAAACAATCCCGCTCGTTCTCAAAAACCAAGAAACTCTATGGAGCAGGGGTCGGGAAACTTTTTGACTGAGAGAGCCATGAACACCACATATTTTAAAATGTAATTCTGTGAAAGCCATACAACGACCCATGTACCTTACACAATAAAAATTTGGTGTTGTCCCGGAGGACAGCTGTGATTGGCTCCAGCCACCTGCAACCATGAACATGAGTGGTAGGAAATGAATGGATTGTAATACATGAGAATGCTTTATATTTTTAACGTTATTATTATTTTTATTAAAGATTTGTCTATGAGCCAGATGCAGCCATCAAAAGAGCCACATCTGGCTTGCGAGCCATCGGTTCCCGACCCCTGCTACGGAGGATTCCCAGGGATCTCAGAGCAGTGGCCGCCAGAGCCTGACCACCCCTGCATCCTCGAGGGTGTCTTCTTTCCCTGCACCCCAATAAATCTTGCCACTATGCTTACACTTCTCCCACGTGTGTGGCCTTTGAAATTTCTTTCACGTGACACCGCCAGGAACTCGTTTCCACCAGCCACACCACTAGTTCATGAATTTCCAAGATGAGACACAGGTCACTGAGTTACATTTTCCTCTTTATGGTGTTTCTACAAAACTGAAAGAAGAGACAGCAGAGAGAAACTTGACTGAGCCGATGTTCAATCGAAAAGAAAACTTACTTTTTTTAGTAAAACTATAACTCTCTAATTATTAATAGTAGAAGTGAATGTGGCCTCTTCTTGGAATAATAATAGCAAAATACTCTCTCAAACTTAAAATTTTTTTAAAATAAAGTTTTAAAGTGTCAATGTAAAAAAATGATCAAACTTGGCAGAAAATTTTTATGAGTTCATTTGAGCAACACTGATGACGATGGCCAGGAATCAAAATGTTAACAGATCGAGAAAATGGCAGTCTCACCACTCATTTTTTACATCAGAGTTAAAGGGAAATACGTAACGGTTTTCCATGAAATTGGTTGGCAGTAGATTAGGAAGGCCGGAGAAAGAGAAGCAGGAAGATCTCTGGGATTGGATACAAAGTGAAACAATATGTGGCAGGTTTGATTCAGGATCAGAGCACATACAGGAACAGATGGATGGTCTCTCTCTCTCTCTCTCTCTCTCTCTCTCTCTCTCTCTCCCTCCCTCCCTTCTCTTTCTCTCTAAAACCAATAAATTAAAAATAAAAAAGTAAAATAAACAGACACATACGTCTTTTACATTTGTGGGTGTCGGATAGTTAGCAGGCCACCATCAATTCCGTAACCACAACAGTGAGGGGATTTGTGGGCTTGGCTTTGGTGGTTGTCGCTGGAGGGGTTGGGGGGAGGGGAATAGACATTATCCTGACATTCCAAAGGGAGGTAATCCTAGATACAAAAAGGATGGGGGTCGAGGGCAGTGTCTGCACTTCAGCGGTTGAGAACCACTGATTGTCAATAATAATTGTCATAGTGACGCATGGTGTCAGGTGGATACTCGACTTATGGGGGGAGGGTGATTGCATAAATGATATAAAAGTCTGACCACAACGCTGTACACCTGAAACTAATACAAAATAATATCGAATGCCAACTGTCACTGAGAAAGAATAAAACGTCTAAAGAAATGAATGATGACGGTTTTCTCCTGTCCCATCCCCGACCTGTAGTATTCTAATTGCTGCCGCCGCCAATTGTTTTGTGAAAACACCAACGAGAGCATGCCACCTGCCCTGCTTCAAGTCTTCCATGGCTTTGCTGTCCTCAGGGGACGTGCCAACCCCTCACCGCGGCCCGCAAGGCCCCGGTCTGTCCCTCCTCTGTCTCCACTCCAACGGCTTCTGCCCTTTCTTTCCCCAGTGTCTCAGAAATGCCTGTTTCTAACCTGCTCCCGCTTCTCATCCGCTGTTTCTGTTGCCAGAAGAGTTCTTTCTGTCCTCCTAGATGACTCCCGCCTCCTTTCAAATGTCAGCTGACCTGCTACCTCCTCAGGACAGTTTCTCTAGCGTGGCACCCCCACCCCTGCCCCGCCCGCCCCTGTCCACAGCTGGGTGCCCTTGCTTGCCTGCCTCTCCCCAGGACACCCCCTACCCCCGGCTGACTTTCAGAGCCTTCTCAGTTTTTGTGAAGTATTTCACTCCATCATAATCTGGAAGCTCACAGTGGGGACCCAGTCTTGTGAGTGCCTGTGCGTTGTAGGGATTTGATAAATAGTTGTTGAATGAATGAACAGATGACTGGAGGAAAGAAAAGACAAAGCTCAGAAGGGCTCCACCATTTCTGAGTGACAGAGACAAGTCTGGCAGCAGAGGGGACTGAGGGGGTGGCCAGGGCGGCAGGAAGCAAGACAAGGAAGGCAAGAGAAGGCACTGTTCCAGCATCAGGCGGGAGGCAGCAATGTCAGGTGTCAAAGGGTCAGCAAAGGCCCTGGACAGCTGGCTCAGCGGTAGAGCGTTGGCTTGATGTGTGGATGTCCGAGGTTCGTTTCTCGGCCAGGGCACACAGGAAAAGCGCCCATCTGCTTCTCCACCCCTCCCCCCTCTCCTTACTCTCTGTCTCTCTCTTCCCCTCCCGCAGCCAAGGCTCCATTGGAGCAAAGTTGTCCTGGGCATTGAGGATGTCTCCATGACCTTTGCCTCAGGCGCTAGAATGGCTCCAGTTGCAGTGGAGCAACGCCCCAGATGGGCAAAGCATCGTCCCCTGGTGGGCATGCCGGGTGGATCCCGGTCGGGCACATGCGGGAGTCTGTCTCTCTGCCTCCCCTCTTTTCACTTCAGAAAAAAAAAAGGATAAAAAGGAGTCAGCAAAGACAAGGATAAACTTAGTGACACAGAGGCCACTGGGGACTCCGTTGGAGCATTTCAGGGAAGTGAGAGGTGTAGAAGGTAGGTTTCGGGGCTGGGTCAATGAGAATGAGGACAACAAGAATGAGCAGAGAATTAGGGTTAAACCTGAGACCACCGCCCCACCATTTGCTCAGTGTGGGCTTCAGCAACCTGCTTGATTGTTACCTTACTCATCTGTGACACGGGGTTAAAAATGGTGCCCACCTTCTGGGTTGCTGGAGAATTAGGAATGATGAATGCCACGGATTAGTCTCAAGGAGAACTTTGATAAATGGTAGCAGTCGATATAATCTAGTTCAGAGCCCGCATTTAAATTCACCGTTCCGTGAGACCAGACCTAACTAAATCAGCAGAGGCTCAGGCATCCTTTAAAAGTTTATCAGCTACATTATAATCAAGTCCACTTACTGTCAACTCAGTTGCCTTTCAGTTAGGTAGGACGTGATAGAAACCGTTACGGAAAACGTGTGTGGGTGTGTTTGATAAAGCAAATAGAGAACGATTCTACCTATAGCAGTGGGTTTAATTCAGAAAGAGTTACACGGAATTTTGTCAGCATGTACATTAAATATACAAAAGATTTTCTTGTAAAATTCTCTTACAGCACAGAAACACAATGAATAAAAAAGTATTGCAATTGGGATTCTAGGCAAAAATAGCAGGTTCGCACACTGCCATAATTCTTGTCTCTTCTTGGAGCTTTTGTGAAAGTCGTGGATGGGTGAAAATTTAAATGTCTTCTGCTATGACTTGGAATGTTAACGTGCATATCATAGTTTTTGAAAGAAACATTTATATTAGACTATGAATATGACAATATCTTTTGTTCAATCTCAGAATTCAAGCATGTTCAGTTCATATAAGAACGTTTTTGAGTTTTGCAAAAAAAAAAATAAAAAAAATTACGCCCAAAGTTTTACGCATATTGCTACGTGTGAATACTTGAGCTACCAACAAAGTGTACTGTTAACTTATCCTTCACTTTTGAAGGACAGTTTTTCCGGCTACAGAATTTTTGGTTGACAGTTCTTTTCTTTTGTAACTTTGAATGTGTCAACCCATTGCCATCTTCTCTCCAAGGTCTCAGATGAGAAATCCGATGCTAATCTTATAGAGAATCCCCTGTGTATGATGAGTCATTTCTCTCTTACTGTGTTCCAGATTCTCTCTTTGGCTTCTGACAGTTTAATTGTGATGTGTCTAGGTGTAAATCTCTGAGTTTAGACTACATGGAATTTGTTAAAAGTGTTGGATTCCTGTGTTTTGGCAAGCTTCCAGTCATTATTTCTTTAAATGTTCTTTTGGTCTCTTGTTCTCTGTCTTCTCTTTCTGGTACTTTCTTTATGCATATGTGGGTACACCTGATAGTGTCCCACAGGTCTCTTTGCTCTATTCATTTTTATTCATTTGTTTTTATTTCTGTTCTTCAGGAGAATCTCAGTTGATCTACCCTTAAGTTTGCTGATTCTTTCTTCTGCCTTTTCAAATCTGTTATCAAGTTCCTTTAGTGCATTTTATAATTTCTATTATTATAATTTTCAAATCCAGGATGTTCATTTGATTTCTTTTAATAATAAATATAATAAATATCTATTTATTGATATTCTCTATTTGGTGAGAGAACATTTTCCTTTTTTTTTTTTTCTTCAGTGAAAGGCAGAGAGGCAGACGGATAGGCTCCCACATGTGCCCCTGGGATCCACCAGCAAGCTTCCTACAGGGCGATGCTCTGCCCATCTGGGGCTGCTGCTTCATTGCTCAGCAACTGAGGTATTTTAGTACCTGAGGCGAGACCATGGAGCCATCCTCAACTTCTGGGGCCAACTTGCTCAAACCAATTGAGCCATGGCTGCAGGAGGGGAAGAGAGAGAGGAGTGGGAAGGGGTGGAGAAACAGATGATCGCTTCTCCTGTGAACCCTGCTTGGGGATTAAACCCTGGACTTTCACATGCCTGGCTGACACGTTACTGCTGAATGAACCGGCCAGGGCTGAGAGCGTTCTCATGCTTTGCTACAACCATTCTTTTTTTTTTTTTTTTGTATTTTTCTGAAGCTGGAAACGGGGAGAGACAGTCAGACAGACTCCCACATGCGCCCGACCGGGATCCACCCGGCACGCCCACCAGGGGGCGACGCTCTGCCCACCAGGGGGCGATGCTCTGCCCCTCCGGGGGGTCGCTCTGCCGCGACCAGAGCCACTCTAGCGCCTGGGGCAGAGGCCAAGGAGCCATCCCCAGTGCCCGGGCCATCTTTGCTCCAATGGAGCTTTGGCTGCGGGAGGGGAAGAGAGAGACAGAGAGGAAGGAGGGGGGGGTGGAGAAGCAAATGAGTGCTTCTCCTATGTGCCCTGGCCGGGAATCAAACCCGGGTCCCCTGCACACCAGGCCGACGCTCTACCGCTGAGCCAACTGGCAGGGGCCGCTACAACCATTCTTTAGACATGGGTTCTATTAGTTCTTTCAACATGTTTAAAATAGCTGATTTAGTCCAATGTCTGGGCTTTCTCAAGGACAAATTCTATTGAGGGCTTCTCTCCTGTGGGATGACTATGTCTCTTTTCTCTTCCTCCTTCTCCCTCTCCTCCTCTCCCTCCTCCTTTTTCTTCTTTTTTGCACGTCTCGTAACTTTCCTCTTGAAAACTGGGCATTTGCAATTCTATAACCTGGTAACTCTGGAAATGAACTTCTTCTCCCTCCGCAGTGTTTGCCGTTATTGCTGCTTATTTACTTGTCTGTAACTCTTCTGAACTAAAATCTGTATTCTTTGGGGGTTTTTTTTTGGGGGGGGGCTATGAAGATCTCTAGTCTGTTAACTTAGTGGATAGCTAATGACTGGACAGCGATTTCCTTAAAAGCCTGGAGCTGATCTCCCAGAATTCAAGAAGGGGCTCTTTGTGCGCGTTCAACACTCATCCAGGCGTAGAATTCTGCCTTCACTTCCTGCTTGTCCAGAGCCTCCAGGGTCGAGGTGAGAACTTAGGGCCTCTCAGGCCCTTTCAGAGCTTTTTAAAGACCCTTGTGAACCTCTCATTCCTTGGCACCCCTTTTTAATGTTTTTGGCCAGCCTCCTGGTGGCCCACATTGCTAATCCTGCCTCTGGCAGCCACGCATGATGAAGATTTCCTCTAGTAGTTTTTAACAAAAGCCCAGGAAACAGGCTGTTTGCTCAGTGAAGTCAACCAAGAGAACCCCTGTGAGTAGGAGTTTCCAGGGAGCTTCCACGCAGATCAATAAATTGCAATTCTTTGGAAAGGGGGCCCTTGGGGAGCTCCAACCCGTTCTTCCTCCTCCAATGGTTGCTGGGCTGACGTTTTACCTTGACTGGGCTGTTGGTTTGCAAGGCTACCGCACAGCTGGGACAGGGCTTGGGAACAAGATGACGCTGTACTCATGCCACAACACTCACTGTTCTTACTGAGATTCGGGTAATTTTTCTTTGGAATAAACACTCCCTAGATCATAGCAAATCTTTGGTTAATTTCCAGAGTTCTGAACAAGTTGATTTTGACAATTATTTTTGCCAGTGCTTTAAAATATGAGTAGCAGCTATTTAAAGGTCCTCAGTCCTCCATTTCTGCTGATGTCACTGGCACAATGTTTTTGAGGTTCATTTACAGCATAGCAGGGGTCAGCAGCCTATTCCCTTTATTTCTGAATTGTATTCTGTTGTGTGGATATATGTATATTTATATATTTACCCATTTGTCAGATGATGTACATTTAGATGGTTTCCTGTTTTTGGCTTTTAATGTTTCTACAAAAAGGGATGTGCAAGTCTTTTTTCCATAGCGTCTTTCTTGGGGAAGTGTCTCGAAGTTGAATTGCTGTGTCAAACAGTGACTTTATGCTTAACGTTTGGAGAAACTGTCAAACTGTTTCCCAAAGTGTCCGCACTGTTTTACATCCCTCCAGTGTGCCCGACAGTTCCTGTATCTTCACATTCTCTCCAATGTTTGTTTTTGTCTGTCTTGTGCATTAAAGCCATCCTAGTGGCTATAGAATAGTTCGCATGTGTTTTCTTACACTTGTGCGAATGTGCGTAGAACAATTATTATTGTTACTGTTAGTGTAAACAACAAAAAAGTTTTAATGACATAATTATAACACCCCCTATTTATAAAGAACTTGCAGGTAGTAGTTGACTGTGACAGTCACAGTGGGGACTAGGCAAGGACACTACCCTCATTTTATTGATAGAAAAACAAAGTCTTGGTGTCAAGTCAGAAGTCAGTGACCAGTTAAGTGTCACATGGCTCCTATGTGAGGGAGCTCAAAATACTTATGACCAGTCTTGTACTCTTCCTACAGTCCTCAAAATAGGAGTCCTAAAACTTTGAAGAGATAAAAAGGGTTTAAAAAATTGAATTTATCAATTACAGTTGACATTCAATATTATTTTATATTAGTTTCCAGTGTGCAGCATAGTGGTTAGACATTTATATAACTAACAAGGTGATTCCCCAGCTAATTTTTTGTTGTTGTTGTATTTTTCTGAAGCTGGAAACGAGGAGAGACAGTCAGACAGACTCCCGCATGCGCCCGACCGGGATCCACCCGGCACGCCCACCAGGGGCGACGCTCTGCCCACTAGGGGGCGATGCTCTGCCCCTCCGGGGCATCGCTCTGCCGCGACCAGAGCCACTCTAGCGCCTGGGGCAGAGGCCAAGGAACCATCCCCAGCGCCCGGGCCATCTTTGCTCCAATGGAGCCTTGGCTGCGGGAGGGGAAGAGAGAGACAGAGAGGAAGGGGGGGGGGTGGAGAAGCAAATGGGCGCTTCTCCTATGTGCCCTGGCCGGGAATCGAACCCGGGTCCCCTGAACGCCAGGCCGATGCTCCACCGCTGAGCCAACCGGCCATGGCATCCCCAGCTAATTTTTGCAGCCACTAAGCCCCATACCTTGTTATTATAACACATGATTGATGATATTCCCTGTGCTGTACTTTACACAACCCTGTGACTATTCTTTATTTTTTATTATTTTTTTCTTTTCCAATTGAGAGGAGGGGAGCTGGAGAGACAGACTCCCACACACACACTGACCAGGACCCACCAGGCAACCCCTCTCTGGGGCTGATGCTCTGTCCATCTGGAACTGTACTAGGAACTGAGCTATTCCTGTGGCTATTCTGTCACTTCTGATTGGCACTTCTCAACCCCTTCACCTCTCCACCCAGCCCTGTAGCCCCTCCCCTGGCCACCACCAGTCTGTTCTCTGTGTCTATGAGTCTGTTTCTGTTCTGTTTGTTCATCCACTGTGTTCATTAGATTCCACATATCAGTGAAATCAGATGGTATTTGTCTTACTCTGTCTGATTTATTTCACTTAACATAATATCTTCTAGGTCCATCCATGTTGTTGCAAATGATAATATTTTGTTCTTCTTTATGGCTCAGTAATATTCCATCGTGTGAATGTACCGCATCTTCTTTCTCCACTTGTCTGTTGATGGACAGTTAGGTGACATTCATATCTTGGTTATTGTAAATAATGCTGCAAGAACATAGGGGTTGCATATATCTCTTCAAATTAGCATTTTGGAGTTCTTTGGATAAATACCCGGAAACAGAATTGTTAGGTCATAAGGTAGTTCTATTTTTTGAGCAAACTTCATACCGTTTTTTTTGTATACTGGCTGCACCAATTTGCAATCCCATCAACATTGCATGAGGGTGCCCAGTAAGAGTCTTATTTAAAAAATATTTTTTATTACACTTTCTATATTCCTTGAACTCCCTTAGTGATTACCAGGACGGCAATGAATGATGTGCAACAGTAACACAGTTAGATGAATTTCCTGAGCTACTGGGCACATGGCAGTATGTGGGGGTAAGTAGTCTTGTCATGTAGGGCAACATCACGTATGGTAGCTTAACATCCCATAGAATTGTTTACCTCATTTCACAAACTAGTCCAGAAGTGTCACTTGTTATACTACCAGAAAATGTCTATCTCAACACAGGATTAATGTGAAACATTCACTTCAGACAGCCCACCCCAGTTAAGAATTCCTAAAATCTCGTCCAGGAATAGGTAATGCGGGCAGTCATGAGGCTTTTACAAGTATCAGTCATCTGTAGTATGATTTAATATAAACAAGTGAGTTACAGACTAGGAGTTACTCTGTGATGTAATTTTATCAAAGAAACAATCCTTTCATCACCACAAGGTGTCTATCATTAAGCAAAATGTACCTGATCTAGCATAATTGCTAAACATAATCCCGTACTTGGTAAAACATTTGAGAGCTGTGAACTTTTACAGGAAATGCTGGATGGTGCGTATGATACCTGCAGCCACTACGTAGGAAGGGATTTGAGGTTTTGTCATTTTGGCGGTCCTTTGTGAGACCTGTATCCATAGCACAAACACAAATTTGACTATCTAATTGTCTTCCCAAGAAAACGAAATGAAGGACGGAGGACTTGCAGAGCAGCCACAAGAAGTGTTTTCTCAAAACCAGCACTGAGAAGGGAAAAAGAGAGCCAGCACTTCTGGCTTGTCACCACGAGGTGGCGCTGCTCTGCTTTGAAAAAAAAAAATTAAGGACTGCAAAGCATGGAAAACACCCAGCAAGAGTCCATCAGAAAACAGCCTATTACCAGCCAGCGCCTTTTAGCTGGGAGGCATGTACTTGACTTTCTTTTGCTTGACAACAACGTGCATGTTACAATTAAGCTTATCATTGTGTGCAAGTGTCTCACAAGCACATATTTCAGCTTCCAACGTTCTGCGCACAGATGTTCTGGTGCAATACATAGAGCACACACACACACACACACACACTATTAATGCTATATACACATGCTAGGACATAGACAAGAACTAGCAAAGACTCTTGTCTTTACTAGTGAAACAAGAAAAACATGGAGCCCCACAAGATTGCTTTACAGATACCACCCACTAACCCAGGTGCACTGTAGGAAAACTAGAAAATGCAGATAATCAGAATAACCATAACATTGCTTCTACTCTTTCTGCACAGCTCTTACAACAGAAGCAATGCGGTCTGCTTCTGTGATGTTGGAAATCTAGGAAACCGATAGAGACAGACACCAGCATCATCTGGTTTTCACTGTTGGTCCTTCATGCCGTCCTGTGGGGAGGCGAGGCTTCCTCACCTTGCCCCCGCCGTCTGCGGTAAACCCAGGAACCCATCCACTGGGCGATGCACACACCTCTCACGTTTTGCATTTCTGAAATTAAGATCGGTCTCCTGCTGAGGTTGCTTTACCATCTCTGGGCGCCAGGGGGCAGTGGAGGTCCAGCTATCACTGTCCCTGCGGGGGACTGCCCTGGCAATAAGTTCCCGGGAGAGAAGGGAGCAAGCCCTCCACCTGTCTTCCCTAGCTTCCGGACACCCAGTGGCCGCCGGCGCAGGTGAGGAAGGCGAGGGAGCAGGTGCATTGACAGCATCGCTGGGGCGGGCTCAGCAGTCTAGAGACAACAGCTTCCCACGGAATTGTGGATTCTTTGCACAAGTGCTGTCTCGCCAACTCTTTAAATGATACCAAGATCGATTTGGAGGTAAAAACCAAAATTGTGGCCATGGCGGTCTTTGAGACAAAAAAAAAAAAAAAATGTTTTGGAAGAGTCGGACTCAACCATGAAAAAGTTCTTGAAAACTCTTCATGAGGTATTTTGTTTATATTTTCCCCTTTTGTATGTCTAAAAGTTAAATAGGTGAAATAAATCTTGGTCTAATGAAGTCTAAATGAGTTCTTTCAGGAACTGCATATAAAAATTCCAAATGATAACAGGGTCACAGTTCAATAGGCATAAAACAACGGTGCAACTTGTGATCAATGACATTTCGGGTGAGACGGAAAACAGGGAATAAGGTAAGCTACTTACTCTTAGCCTGAGAGCGCCGTGGTCTAGTGGTTATGTGCCCCCCACCTCAGCACGTCCTGTAAGACGCAGAAGTGGACCTGTGTGGGGGATGTTCCTTACCCTCTCTAACGCTCAACTGCTTCTCTCTTTCTACATGTGACCAGGACATGAAGATAATAAGGATCTCCTTCAGAGACACTTGTAATTTACCTATTGATTCAGGCATGTAGTGTAGAGCCAGTAAGTGCTACCAGGTCACTGATAATTCAGACATTGTCGTAAGTGGGCGTCATGACAGATGATTGTCAGCAGCCATGATTGCTCCTAAAATGTTTGAGCTGTACTCCACAACACACCCATAGCTGTCTTGTATAAAAGTCTCATTTCGTTCTCCCAAACCTTCTTCATGTGAGAAGACAGGCTCCCTATCGACATTTTGATGCTAGGTGATTTCTCCCCTGGCCTCAGACACCACCTATTAGCTGCCACCCTCAAGGTCACACCTCTACGCCGACCTCTACCTGAGTTCCCGTGCTGTGTGTCACATTGCGTCCTCAGAATCCATGCTTCAACATCCCTTAGGGATCTTAATATAGTCCACACAGAACTGAGTTGTTCTCATCTGCCTTTCCCCAATGTCATTTCACCTGAACAGGCCCTTCTCTGCAACCGGGAGCACCGTCCACACCGAGGAGATGACCCCTCCCTTTCCCTTTTCCCAACATCCCACGGAAGTCCCTCCTCATGGCTCCTTCTGGGTAGGTACCGACTCTGAGCTCTGCTCAGCACCTGACGGCTGGGGCCCTGGTCTGCCCTCTCATCGCGTCTCACCAGCCTGCACCACGGCCCCCACGATGGTCCCCCTGGCTTCATCACGCCTCCTTCTCTTGTTCCGCGCCCCACAGAGCAGCCCGCCTTGGTCTTTCCAAAGTGTGCGTCAGATCGTCCTCACCCCGCCCATCGCCCTCCCGGGGCGTCCCGTTCTTCTCAGAACGCAGTTCCGTGCTGCTGTGACCGCGTGGGGCCCGGCACGCCTCTCCGTCCTCACCCGGGCTTCGCGCACCCACGCTGTCACCGCAACGCAGTTCTGTGCTGCCGTGCGCGCGTGGGGCCCCGCACGCCTCTCCGTCCTCACCTGGCTTCACGCACCCACGCTGTCACCGCAACGCAGTTCAGTGCTGCCGTGCGCGCGTGGGGCCCGGCACGCCTCTCCGTCCTCACCCGGGCTTTGCGCACCCACGCTGTCACCGCAACGCAGTTCTGTGCTGCCGTGCGCGCGTGGGGCCCCGCACGCCTCTCCGTCCTCACCTGGCTTCACGCACCCACGCTGTCACCGCAACGCAGTTCAGTGCTGCCGTGCGCGCGTGGGACCCCGCGTGCCTCTCCGTCCTCACCCGGGCTTCGCGCACCCACGCTGTCACTGCAACGCAGTTCTGTGCTGCCGTGCGCGCGTGGGGCCCCGCACGCCTCTCCGTCCTCACCTGGCTTCACGCACCCACGCTGTCACCGCAACGCAGTTCTGTGCTGCCGTGCGCGCGTGGGGCCCCGCACGCCTCTCCGTCCTCACCCGGGCTTCGCGCACCCACGCTGTCACCACGCCCACCTCCCGTGTCTTCCACATGCCGCTCCGAGTCACATCTCAGCACCGCCACGCTCCTGTGGACTTTGCTTCTTCCTTTTTATCCTGTTGGTCTTCCCTGAAATGTCACCTTCGCATAAGGGGGTGAAGGCCCTTATCGGCCACCCTCTGCCGTGTTACCTGATTTAATCTTTCTCAGAGCACTGGAGGGCTGGAAACTTTTATCTATGTTTTGTCCTAGCTCCCCGTATATCTATCAGTTGCATATGTTGGCTTCCTGACCCATTCTGCTAGAAAACGTGCTCCCCAAGGGCATAGGTCTCTGCTTCCCTCTCTGCTCTATCCTCAGTGGGGACGTAACAAATCCTTACTCACAGACCAGGCTTGGATGGGGTGTTATATTCTGGATAGCATGCAGTCGAGGGGGGAAAAAGGCATTTGGAGTTAAAAACCTGGTTTGAATCTTAGGTCTACTTACTTATGGTTGGCTATTATGCTACAAATATTTTGGTAAGCCACTTCAAAACTTTCTAGAAGATACATAGGAATAAATGTAACCGAGATTGTAAAAGACCTGTACTCGGAACGTTTTAAGACACTGAAAAAGAAGTGAAAGAAGATACTAATAAGTGGAAGTGTATACCGTGTTCACGGACAGGAAGAATTGACATCATTAAAATGTCCATACCACCCAAAGCAATCCATAGATTCAGTGCAACTCCTATCGAGATATCAATGGCGTATTTCACAGAACCAGAACAAATATTCTAAAAATTTATGGAGAAGCCAAAAAGGCCCCAAATAGCAATGCAATCTTGAGGATAAAGAACAAATTTGGGGGAATCTTGCTACCCGATATCAAACTATACTACAAGGCCATAATAATCAAAAGAGCCTGGTATTGGCATAGAAACAGACATTTAGATCAATGGGATAGAATAGAGAGCCCAGAAATCAACCAGCACCTTTATAGTCAATTAATATTTGACAAAGGAGGCGAGAATAGACAATGGAGTAAAGACAGTCTATTCAATAAATGGTGTTGGGAAAATTGGACAGCTATGTGCAAAAAAAAAAATTAAACCTGACTACAGCCTTCTACCATACACAAGAATAAACTCAGAATGGATTAAAGACTTAAATATTAGTCTCAAAACCATAAAGGTGGCCTGACCTGTGGTGGCGCAGTGGGATAAAGCGTCGACCTGGAACACTGAGGTCGCCAGTTCGAAACCTTGGGCTTGCCTGGTCAAGGCACATAGGGGAGTTGATGCTTCCTGCTCCTCCCCCTTCTCTCTCTCTCTATCTCTCTCTCTCACTCCTCTCTCTCTAAAAAAATCAATAAATAAAATATTAAAAAAAAAACCATAAAGGTTTTAGAAGAAAACATAGTAAAGAAAATCTTGGATATTTCTCATAGCAATATCTTTTTTTTATGATATATCACCTCAGACAAGGGAAACAAAAGAAAAAATTTACAAATGGGACTATATTGAACTAAAAAGCTTTTGCCCAGCAAAGGAAACCATCAACAAAAAGACAATCCACTGAATGGGAGAACATATTCACTGACACATCTGATAAGGGCTTAATATCCAAAATTTACAAGGAACTTATAAAACTCAACACCAAAAAACAAGCAATCCAATTAAGAAATGGGCAAAGGATCTAAATAGACCCTTCTCCAAAGAAGACATACAGATGACCAACAGACATATAAAAAGATGCTCAATGTCACTAATTGTCAGAGAAATGCAAATTAAAATCACAGTGAGATATCACCTCACACCTGTCAGAATGGTTATCAATAAATCAACAAACGTAAGTGTTGGCGAGGGTGTGAAGGGACCCCTCCTGCACTGCTGGTGGGAATGCAGACCGCTGCAGCCTCTGTGGAAAACAGCATGGAGTCATCTCAAACAGTTAAAAACGGAACTGTCTTATGAGACAGCGATTCCACTTCTGAGACTATATCCAAAGAAACCTGAAGCACAAATTTGAAGGAATATATATATATGTACCACATGTTCATTGTAGCATTACTTACAACAGCCAAGTTGTAGAAGCAGCCCCAAATACCTATCACTAGATTAATGGATGAAAAGCTGTGGTACATTTATACAATGGAATACTACACAGCCATAAAGAAGGAGAAAACCTTACCCTTGTGACAACATAGACGGACCTGGAGATGATTATGCTAAGTGAAATAAGCCAGTCAGAGAAAGAAAGCACCACAGGATTTCACTTCTCTGTGGAATCTAATGAACAAAATAAACTAACAAACCAAATAGAACCCGACTCATAGATGCAGAGGACAGACAGACAGCTGTCGGAAGGGAAGGGGCTGGGGGACAGAGTGGAAAGTAGGACGGGGTTAAGCAAAGAAAAACGACTTCTAGACACAGACAACAGCGTGGGGGTCAGGGACGGGAAGGGGGTGGTGTAGGTGGAGGAGAGCGGAGGGGGTTAGGTGGTGGTGGATGGAGACGTGAGTTGGGGTGGTGAACACACAGTACAGTGTACAGAAGGTGTGTTGTAGCATTACGTACCTAACACATGCATAATTTTATTAACCGATGCCATCCCACTAAATTCAATTCGAAAACGTTCTAGAAGATTAGGAATATACTAAATAAATATGTCTTGTGACCTAGCGTAAGTCATTTATTTACAGGTGGTTTCTTTGTTTTCAACCAAAAAGAAAAATATTCCAATCTATAGATAAACAAGCAATGGATTTTCAACAATGAGGTCAAGAAAATGCAATGGGGGAAGAACAGTCCTAAGGAGAAATGGAGCTGGAACAATTGGATAGACATTAGGAAAAATGAACTCCAACCCTGACGTCACACCACATACAAATATGAACTCAAAATAGGTCACAGACCTGATATAAGTGCTGAAATAATAAAATGGGGAAGAAAAACAGGAAACACTCTTGACAATCTTAGAGAAGGTGCTGATGTCTCACTTGCGACACAAAATTCATGAAGTACACAGACAAGGACAAATGGGACTCATCAGAATTCAGAACTGCTCTCTGGCCCTGGCCGGTTGGCTCAGTGGTAGAGCGTCAGCCTGGCATGTGGAAGTCCTAGGTTCAATTCCCTGCCAGGGCACACAGAGAAGCGCCCATCTGCTTCTCCACCCCTCCCCCTCTCCTTCCTCTCTGTCTCTCTCTTCCCCTCCCGCAGCCAAGGCTCCATTGGAGCAAAGATGGCCCGGGCGCTGGGGATGGCTCCACGGCCTCTGCCTCAGGCGCTAGAGTGGCTCTGGATGCAACAGAGCAATGTCCCAGATGGGAAGAACATCGCCCCCTAGTGGGCATGCTGGGTGGATCCCGGTCGGGCGCATGCGGGAGTCTGTCTGACTGCCTCCCCATTTCCAACTTCAGAAAAATACAAACAAAACAAAACAAAACACAAACAAACAAACACAAAATAAAAGTTCTGCTCTTCAAAGGACACCACTTAGAAAACAAGAGAAGGCACAGGCTGAGAAAGTTTTCACGATTCATCTATCTGACAAAGAGATTTGTATAAAATATTTGAATAACAACACTCTTTCATAAGAAGTTTCATAAAAGGGAGTGGGCAAAAGGTGTGAATAATAGACAAAGAAATGGCCAGTAAAAAGATGTTGAACGTCATTAGCCATTAGGGACATGAAAACTAGAACCACAGTGAGATTTCATGTCACAGCCCTGAGGAAAGAGTGACAAAACAATGTGGGGCTGTTGAGCAACTAGCACTCTTGTCCCCTTCTGGTAGGAGTGCACACAGCCCCACAGCGTTGGAAGACAGTTTCTATAGAACTAAGTATACATACACCATTACAACCTACAAATTTCACACCCACGTTTTGAGCCAGGAGGTATCAAAACCCATGTTAATCCAAAGACTTGTTCATGAATGTTTATAAAGTATGTTAATTCATAAGAGCCCCAAATCGGAGATAACCCAAATGCCCATCAACAGGTGAATGTATAAATAAAATAAACTACAGCCTATCCGTACAGCACATCCAGGGGGATGCACTCAGCAAGGAAAATAACTGCTATGCACACCAACATGGCTGAACTCTGAAAACATCATGCTGGGCAAAACACACTAGATGCCTGGCCAGGTGGCATGGATAGAGCATTGGGCTGGGATGCTGAGGACCCAGGTTCAAAGCCCCAGGGTCGTCGGCTTGAGCATGGGATCATAGACATGACCCTGTGGTCACTGGCTTGAGCCCAAAAGTCGCTGGCTTGAGTCCAAGGTCGCTGGCTTGAGCAAGGGGGTCACTGGCTCTGCTGTAGCCCCCCAGTCAAGGCACATATGAGAAAGCAATCAACGAACAACTAAGGAGCCACAACGAAGAATTGATGCTTCTCATCTCTCTCCCTTCCTGTCTGTCTGTCCCCCTATCTCTCTCCTCTCGCTATATAAAAAAAAGTCTACATGATATACTACTTTATATGAAAGTCTGGAAAAGGTAAAAATAATTTATAGTGACAGAAAGCCTGTCAATGATCACCTGGATCTGGGATGGGGGTAACCTTATGTGAGGTGATGAACGTATTCTGTTATCTTGCTGTGTTGGTGGTCACGTTTGTCAAAAACCGCAAAGTGGGCACTTAACATGGGTGCATCTTATTGTGTATAAATTATAGCTCAGTATGGATGATTTAGAGAGAAACCACAGAGAGAGCTCATCATCCAAATTTATTATCAGAACGCCGGTAAGAATCTGGCTTTTAAAATCGCTCAATAAAAATGTGGCCCATTCTGCATCCCATTGGGCAAATAGTCTCTCTCCTTTGGGAGGGAGCAGGCACCTCCCTTGACATTCTCCTTCAGAAGGTGTCAGGAAATGTTCTTGGCGTTTGGAAGATAAAAAAGTCCACTGGGCAAAGAGCCCAACATAGGTCCCTATTTGGAGGGAAGTATCGGGGTTTCACTTTGCCTTCTGAGCCCGGCACAGAGGTACGAGGACGGGGGGGGGCTCACGGGTGTCCCCGACAAAGGGCCCCTCGCTCCCTCCCTCTTTTCTCTTTGGATCTAACAGAACCACAGGTTGTTGAGTGGGAAGAAACCTTGAAAACGATCTCGTTCAACCTCTGATTGTTTCGGCATCGCCACCCTCTCTGGCTTCCTTTCTCATGACCGCCTCCCTGGGATCTAGAGAAAAGTCTTGCTCTTTCTTTTCTCAAATTGTCCAGGAGCCTGGCCGGGGCTCGTGTTCTGGTTTCTGCCTTTTCCCGTACGCATGCGTCTCTCCCCTGCTCTGGCTCCTGTATCCGTATCTCATGTTCCCAAAGCTGAAGGTGAGCATTCATTATGCAAAGTCAAGCGCAACTCCTATCAAAGATACTGATGGAAATCAGGCTTGTTTGTTGCCATTTTCATCAACACAGACATCAGGAGGCGCACAGAGTGTCAGTGATACTTCCGGACTAATTTAGTGCTCGGGGATTTCTTTGAGCTTAATGATTCCTGGAGAAGGGCAAACAGGTGACGTCTTTGTCCTTCGCTGGGACAGTGAGCGGGCGAACTGCTGGCCTGGGTCACAGTCATCTCTGTCGCTCGCCGATGTTGGGAATTGTGCTCGTCTTGGCCAAGTTGTCCAACTTTCCTGAGCCTCTGAGACCTTCGAGTGGGAGAGAGCTTGCCCGTGCAGAAGAAGGTCTCTCCCTGAGAACTGGAGAACACAGACGTACTTTGGCCCAATCGCAGACGCTGGTTTCTTTGTCCCTGTGGATTCACTCGGTTTGTTTCTCTGTCCCTGTGGATTCACTCGGTTTCGCCGGGAGGCAGGCAGACTCCGGCGGGGGACTTGTATGACTGACGCACAGTATCTCCTGGGTGTTCCAGAACAGGGCTGATGTAAAAGTTGGGACAATTTTTGTAAATAATAATAAAAAAAATAAAATGTAAAATCTTTAGTTTAGCTTGCCTGGGCCTTGGGCCACCGTCTGGCTCTTAAATCATAAGACCACCTTTTCTCCAGTTTTTTTTTTTTTTTAAGTCAGAGGTTTGTAGGTAAAGAAAGGACATTGCAAAGTATAAGCATCTTTCCCTCTTGTTGACAGAGGAGAAGGTCGTGTTCCTTCTACTAGGAAGACCCATGCTGACTGCATCCTTTGACCGCAAACAATTGGGTGTCCAGCCGCCGTAAAGGGTGCCAAAGTGATCTGTGATACCGCTTAAGTGGCGAATAGAAACAGACCCCGCCGTCTCCTCTCCTCGGTAGAGCTATGGCCTCTTTTCTAACCAGGATCCCCACTTCTCCAATATTTTGCGGAAATGTGGTACACAAGGAAGGGGCGGTGTGAGCCCCAGGGCAGAGTGTCCACTCGCCACCCCATCACGAGGAAGTCCTTGCAAGCTGCGGGGTGAGGGGACACCGTCCCTCAGAAAGACAGCATCCTTCAGGGAGAGAGGGAAACTGCGGGACGATGAGTGTGTGGGGTTGGCGAGAGCGTGGCAGGAGTGAGAGAGCCCGTGGGAACCAAGCCGGAGGTGGGCCAGGGAGCAGGAGACTGTGCTGGCGGGCACGGGGGGTGGGGGGACACAGCCCCAGGGAGGTGGGAGAGGTTGGGAAGCAACGCCCCTGGAGACGGGTGTCTCTGAGGGAGATTTCAGAAATGGTCACGGTCACATCAGAGCTGGGCCCTTTCCAGGAATGATGAGTTCGAGGTTGGGCCGGGGGGTGGGAGGGAGGACAGGGCCATGCCCTAGTCTCTGAGGGATGTAGCTGCTAGGGACAGTGGTGGCAGGAGTGGGGGGACATGGTGACCAGAGCGGGATGTAAGGATGTCTCCTGTCAGCCTAAGGTGGCGAAGTCTGAGTGCGGAGAATGATGGCCCGGAACTGGAGGGAGGCTGCGTCTGCAGGTCAGAACGAGGCGCCCAGGGGTGGCTCCGGGGGACGGAAGCTGCGTCTGCAGGTGAGAACGAGGCGCCCAGGGGTGGCTCCGGGGGACGGAAGCTGCGTCTGCGGGTCAGAACGAGGCGCCCAGGGGTGGCTCCGGGGATGGAAGCTGCGTCTGCAGGTCAGAACGAGGCGCCCAGGGGTGGCTCCGGGGATGGAAGCTGCGTCTGCAGGTCAGAACGAGGCGCCCAGGGGTGGCTCCGGGGGACGGAAGCTGCGTCTGCGGGTGAGAACGAGGCGCCCAGGGGTGGCTCCGGGGACGGAAGCTGCGTCTGCAGGTGAGAACGAGGCGCCCAGGGGTGGCTCCGGGGGACGGAAGCTGCGTCTGCAGGTGAGAACGAGGCGCCCAGGGGTGGCTCCGGGGATGGAAGCTGCGTCTGCAGGTCAGAACGAGGCGCCCAGGGGTGGCTCCGGGGATGGAAGCTGCGTCTGCAGGTCAGAACGAGGCGCCCAGGGGTGGCTCCGGGGGACGGAAGCTGCGTCTGCGGGTGAGAACGAGGCGCCCAGGGGTGGCTCCGGGGACGGAAGCTGCGTCTGCAGGTGAGAACGAGGCGCCCAGGGGTGGCTCCGGGGGACGGAAGCTGCGTCTGCAGGTGAGAACGAGGCGCCCAGGGGTGGCTCGGGGGGACGGAAGCCGCGTCTGCGGGTGAGAACGAGGCGCCCAGGGGTGGCTCCGGGGGACGGAAGCGCGTCTGCGGGTGAGAACGAGGCGCCCAGGGGTGGCTCCGGGGGACGGAAGCCGCGTCTGCGGGTCAGAACGAGGCGCCCAGGGGTGGCTGGGGGGGGGATGGAAGCTGCGTCTGCAGGTGAGAACGAGGCGCCCAGGGGTGGCTCCGGGGGACGGAAGCCGCGTCTGCGGGTGAGAACGAGGCGCCCAGGGGTGGCTCCGGGGACGGAAGCTGAGTCTGCGGGTCAGAACGAGGCGCCCAGGGGTGGCTCCGGGGATGGAAGCTGCGTCTGCAGGTCAGAACGAGGCGCCCAGGGGTGGCTCCGGGGGACGGAAGCTGCGTCTGCGGGTGAGAACGAGGCGCCCAGGGGTGGCTCCGGGGGACGGAAGCTGCGTCTGCGGGTCAGAACGAGGCGCCCAGGGGTGGCTCCGGGGGACGGAAGCTGCGTCTGCAGGTGAGAACGAGGCGCCCAGGGGTGGCTCCGGGGACGGAAGCTGCGTCTGCAGGTGAGAACGAGGCGCCCAGGGGTGGCTCCGGGGGACGGAAGCTGCGTCTGCGGGTGAGAACGAGGCGCCCAGGGGTGGCTCCGGGGGACGGAAGCTGCGTCTGCGGGTGAGAACGAGGCGCCCAGGGGTGGCTCCGGGGACGGAAGCTGCGTCTGCGGGTGAGAACGAGGCACCCAGGGGTGGCTCCGGGGGACGGAAGCTGCGTCTGCGGGTGAGAACGAGGCGCCCAGGGGTGGCTCCGGGGGACGGAAGCTGCGTCTGCGGGTGAGAACGAGGCGCCCAGGGGTGGCTCCGGGGGACGGAAGCTGCGTCTGCGGGTGAGAACGAGGCACCCAGGGGTGGCTCCGGGGGACGGAAGCTGCATCTGCAGGTGAGAACGAGGCGCCCAGGGGCGGCTCCGGGGGACGGAAGCTGCGTCTGCAGGTGAGAACGAGGCGCCCAGGGGCGGCTCCGGGGGACGGAAGCTGCGTCTGCAGGTGAGAACGAGGCGCCCAGGGGTGGCTCCGGGGACGGAAGCTGAGTCTGCGGGTCAGAACGAGGCGCCCAGGGGTGGCTCCGGGGGACGGAAGCTGCGTCTGCGGGTGAGAACGAGGCGCCCAGGGGTGGCTCCGGGGGACGGAAGCTGCGTCTGCAGGTGAGAACGAGGCGCCCAGGGGTGGCTCCGGGGGACGGAAGCTGAGTCTGCGGGTGAGAACGAGGCGCCCAGGGGTGGCTCGGGGGGACGGAAGCCGCGTCTGCGGGTGAGAACGAGGCGCCCAGGGGTGGCTCCGGGGGACGGAAGCTGCGTCTGCGGGTGAGAACGAGGCGCCCAGGGGTGGCTCCGGGGGACGGAAGCTGCGTCTGCGGGTGAGAACGAGGCGCCCAGGTGAGAACGAGGCACCCAGGGGTGGCTCCGGGGGACGGAAGCTGCGTCTGCGGGTGAGAACGAGGCGCCCAGGGGTGGCTCCGGGGGACGGAAACTGCGTCTGCAGGTGAGAACGAGGCGCCCAGGGGTGCTGAGCCAACTGGCCAGGGCCTATTTTTTAAAGAAATTTATTTGTCAACAAGATGGTCTTTTTTTATTATTAGTTACTCAATCTGTATTCTTAATCGTGAATAAAAGGAAAAAACCATATTTTTTTTCTGTATTATAAATCGCTTTCAAAATCTTAACCAGAATGAATCTCTAAGAAAACCTTTTTTTAAAAAAATATATATATATATTGTTTGGGAGGATATAAAAGAATCATTCGGTATTATGTTTTTTTAAAAAACAATTTTATACACAAACTATTTCATTCGCCGTCTAATCTCACTGTGAATTGGTTCATAGCTGGACCTTTCTTTCTTTGTACCCGTCTCATCCGTTCCCATCCTAGGTTTCTCTGAACAACGACAGACTTCCATCTTTCTGGGTCTTCGGGTCTGTTCACGGCGGTCTGTCTCTCCTGAGCAGACGTGGCCTGGCTAGGAAGTGCTGTAGAGACGGGGAGAAACCCGCAGGTAGGAGGGCTTCCCCCCCAGAAGGTGTTCACAGAGGTTTCGGCTCTGAGCGCGGTTTCATCCTCTAGCACCACCGCTGCCTCCAGGCTGCCTCCAGGCTTGCACCCGCCTCCGGGCTCGGAACCGGGGGACCTGCAGCGTCCTGGGTGAGGACCTCAGATGGACTGCGGGTGCGGTTCTCAGACGCTCTCCATTCCGGCGACCTTCATTTCTTCCCCGTGCCAGACGCCCCGGCCAGAGGGGGTCCTGTGCGTCCCCTTTCCTTGGTGCGTCTCGTCAGCTCTATTGAGGTGTAATCGGAATACCAGACAACTGCGGGTATTTAATGCATATCGTTTGGTGAATTTGGAGACATGGGTTCACTTGGGTTACTGTCACCACAAAGGAATAAACCTATCTATCTCCTCCAGAAGTTTCCTTGTGCGTCTGTGTGTGTGTGTGTGTGTGTGTGTGTGTGTGTGTGTTCGAGCAAGAACACTGAATGTGAGATCTGCCCTTTTAAGAAAATTCTCAGGCCCTGGCCAGTTGGCTCAGCAGTAGAGCGTCGGCCTGGTGTGCGGGGGACCCGGGTTCGATTCCCGGCCAGGGCACATAGGAGAAGCGCCCATTTGTTTCTCCACCCCCGCCTCCTTCCTCTCTGTCTCTCTCTTCCCCTCCCGCAGCCAAGGCTCCATTGGAGCAAAGATGGCCCGGGCGCTGGGGATGGCTCCTTGGCCTCTGCCCCAGGCGCTAGAGTGGCTCTGGTCATGGCAGAGCGACGCCCCGGAGGGGCAGAGCATTGCCCCCTGGTGGGCAGAGCGTCGCCCCTGGTGGGCGTGCTGGGTGGATCCCAGTGGGCGCATGTGGGAGTCTGTCTGACTGTCTCTCCCTGTTTCCAGCTTCAGAAAAAAAAAAAAAAAAAAAAAAAGAAATTTCTCAGTGGTGACTGCAGCTCGCTCTCAGGGAGTTCTGTGGGGAGCTCTGGTCAAGCAGGAGCTTGCTGAGGCCCAGGGAATCTGAGCAGGTGGTGACCCCCTTGAAAACGCCAATATCGCTGGAGAGAATGGCCTTCCACTGAGAACACCGTTTTCCTTCGGGTAGTTCTGGAGATAGGAAAATTTACTTTTCTATTGGAAGTTGATTGAATTGGGAGTCAGATGTTGATTTGAATTTCAGCTCTGTGCTCTTGGGCAAATTATAGAGAGCTTTACTTTAGGGTTCTCACCCGTGTTACAGAGCGTTTCCCAAATTGTTTTGGAAATTCAATGAAAAAGGACAGATAAAAATTCTAGCTTGGTGGCGGGTCCCTAAATGAAACCAACTCTTCACTTCCTAATACTGCCTGGTTGTCCGAGGAGGTACGATGAGCTTTCTCCAGTCATAAGCAGCACCGGCCAGTGGCTAGGAATGAGCCCTCAGCGGAGGTGACTCCTTCCAGAGACATGGACAAGCTCTTCCCTTTGATTTTCTCAGGGAAAATGATTTTCAGCCTCAAGCTCACATGTGAGGGTAGCTTGCCGTTGACGACACAACCTGTCTACAGATGTCCACGTTTGAAATCAGTCACTAATGATAACATGAACATGTCCAACATTGGCCTGTCTTGATTTCATCAGATGTACAGAAATAATCGTAGGTTGGAGAAGCCCTATTTGGAAGATAACGTATCTCCTAATAAGCAGAAGAGGTCTTACTTGTCACAGCCTGCTCATACGACTTTCAAGATGCTGAGCTTTGTGTGAAGTCAGCCAGTTCTTGTGCTCATGTGTTTCTTTCTTTTCTCATTCAGTGAGAGGCGGGGAGGCAGAGGGACAGATGCTCATATGCACCCTGACCAGGATCCACCTGGCATGCCCCCTACAGGCCCATGCTCTGCCCAGCCAGGGCCCGCTGCTCCATTTCTGTTGCTTGGCAACCAAGCTATTTCAGCACCTAGGCGTGAGGCCATGGTGCCATCCTCAGTGCCCAGGGCCAACTTGCTCGAACCATTCAAGCCATGGCTGCGGGAGAAGAAGAAGAAGAAGAAAGAGAGAGAGAGAGAGAGAGAGAGAGAGAAGGGGGAGGGGTGGAGAAGCAGATGGGAACTTCTCCTGTGTGCCCTGACTAGGAATTGTACCCAGGACATCCACATGCCAGGCTGATGCTCTACCACTGAGCAAACTGGCCAGGGTTCCTGTGTTTATTTCTGTGGCTAGAGTAGCCCTCGCCTCTTATCCAGCTTCTTCGTGCAAAGGCTGGTAGTTAAGATAGATGACTTTGTGAGCTGTAAGTAACCACCCTCAGGAGAAAAACAGGCAGCTGATAAATGAAGTGAATATGGGAGTTGATGGTCCACCATCTATTAGCCAACTTGTATCCAACGGTAAAGGTAAGTAACAAAGCTGTTCGGTGTTTAGAACAGCAGGGGGTCAAGCTCACCAGCCTCCGAGGGGGACACCCTGGGGAGAACCCAGGCTTTGGCCTTGGACCTGCCCTGGATGCTCGACCTTGACTCTCACCAGCTCTGCTACCTCGGCAGGTGAGTTATTCCCTCGGAACCTGAATTTCCTCGTACATTTTTTTTTTTAACGGCTAAGATTTGTTGCTGCTTCATTCTCCATGAGGAGCTGTGCTTTCTAATTCACAGTCACATTCAGTTCCCACTGGGTCCCAGGTAAACTTGTGATTAATAGAACCCATTTCTTTTTTTCCAAGAAGGAGACCAAGACCCCAAAGAGAAGGAACCGACTCACCCGAGGTCTCATCGCTAGTAAATTCCAGCCCCCGTCACGGCACCCAGGTCTGTCTGGCCCTGAAATCTGACTCTCGAAACCACACTAGGCGGCGTCACTTGGAAAACCAAGAGAAACGAGATGGACCTTGAAGGGGTTTAAGATGATGAAATGACATAGACAAACTTTCCAGAATGGAGTCTAGCCCCGGAGTCGATGCTTCCATGAAGGTGATTATTATTCTATGACTCAGAAAGATCAGGAAGAACAGAGGGGCAGAGTATTTATTCAAGAGAACTGCGATGGCCGATGTCACCCACAGCCCACACCACGCCTTCTGTTAGGTGAACAGAGGCACTATTGTATTGATGGTCCGTAGTGGTTGCCAGGGGGACGTAGGGGAGGGGTGGGGGCGGGTGTGAAGAGGAGGGGCAAATATACGATGACGAAAACGGTTTGACTTTGGGTGATGGGTGTATACCACGTAATCAACGGTTCAAATGCTATAGACATGTCTACCTGCAACCTATGGACCCTTCCTGATCAATGTCCCCCTGTTAAATTTAATTTTCTAAATAAAAATAGATAAATAAAAACAATGGTCATGTAGATTTTTAAAGAATGACCTTCTTTTGAACAACTGAAAACGTGGTGGCTCAGAGAGGTCAGACGTCTTTGAGTGAAGTCACATCGCACAGCCCCGAGAGCCAGGACCACAGGGCCACGGACCCCAAAGCCGGCCCGCGACGGTTTGTTTTAACCTGTAACCCGCTCTGCTCGGCGGTCTTCCCTGTAGAGGAGAAGTCTCTGATGCCCCAAGTGCATCCGGATTCCGGAAGAGGTCCGGAAGCAGGGGTCGGTGTTAGACTGCCCGTCAGGAAGCTGAGCACGGAAGGGGAACATTGTAAACCGGGAACCATCAGTTAGTTCTTCTGGGGGGGAGGGGAAGAGGGAGATAACTCCAAACACATATTAATGAAACACAAAAGCTTGGAAACAGAGAAGGGAATCTTGTTAAAAAGATTGATTTTGGCTCCCTCCTGTTCTGTTTATTATACCTGAATCATTGCTACCACCTCATCTAGACGAAGTGAAATCCCTGACTCAGAGGGGAATCCGAGCCTCCGTTCTGCACACTCTGAATTAATTCTGCAGGACGCTGGGGGCGCCACACAAAGTGACCGATGTCCTCGCTGATTCCGTCTGGCCTCTCCGTCGGCCGCTGCGTCTTTCTCACTCCTAGAGACACATGTCACAGCAGAAGACGCAACCTTCTCTGGTGTCTCAGCTGGAGTTTCCACTTGAGGGTGACCGTTTCCCAGCAAACCGCACGCCATGCCCTGACGTGTCCTAGCATCTCTTCCAGTCGTCACACACCTCGTCTGGCCCTTCCCGGGGTGTGTGTGTGTGTGTGGGGGGGTCCCCAGCAGCCTGAAGTGTGCCCCACATCCTCCAGCCTCCACTCTGCCATCGGGGACGCCCTGTTCCCAGCTCCGAGGGCGAAGCCACGGTGGGATGACCTGGGGGAGACCTCGACGTCCCGCGCCTGTTTTCTCTGCCGCGAAGGGCAGCCCACACCGGCTGTGCCCTCCGCTCTGTCCTCTGGATCACACCCCTTAGGTCGCAACATATAACATTGTCAGCAGTGAACTTCACACATGACGGGGCAGCCCCTAGGGTTCAGCCACATCCCTGCCTATCACAAGCATGTTCGGCGTGTTTTGTGAATGTTGACACATCAGCAGCGACTCTTTTTAAGTTTAAACCAGAATGTTTCCAGCCCGATGCTTCCAGCGAAGGGAAGAGGCCCTGCATTAGAAATAGTGGAAGCTCACCACCAGGCTACAAGTGCGTGAGAAATAGAGACCTAATCATGCTTTCAGGGGGGCGTGGACTGTTCCCTCATTCCGGGTGCTGCGAAGCTAGAGTAGCCGATGATTTCCGGGGGGCATTTCATCTCCAGAGTGCCCAGATATTCTGAAAGTAAACTCGTCAAAGCCAAGCAAATAAACCCCAGAATGTTTCCCTTATAGGAGAAGGTATGATCAACGGGGAAGGATGTTCTTAGAGAAGTAAGCCCCCTCCCACCCCAACTCAGGTGACTGTGCCGTGTAGGGGAGGGTCAGACACCTTTGAAAGAAAGAAATCGACTTCATTAAGCTTGCATGACGGAGCAGTCTGAAACCGTCTACATCGTGACGTCCATGTGAGTTAGTGGCATCACTATCAGACTTTCAAACGTGGGATGGCCATGTTGCTGATTATATGACTATTATAGCTCCAGTCAGGAAAAACACTCAACACAAACTGTCCGCCCTTCGTTTTCTATGCAAAATGCTCCGAATACGTCACATTAACCCCGGAGTTGCCCTCACGTATGTGTTCGTTGGCGTCCGGCTTCCTCCCTCTTCCTCAACCACACTGACATTCCCTTTTGGGTCGACAGCACCCGTATTTTGTGTCGTCACGGGGGAGATGGTGAGTCTAGGTGTCTGTCTCCCACGTCAGAGCTGAAGTGTCCGGTAGCTTTCCTCCCTTGTGTACAGCCACCGAGAAGCAGTCAGCCGGCCGACAGGACCGTTTCCTGGAACTTGGACTCTTGATCGAGTGCCTCCAGGTTGAAGGAGCCGGCTGCACCGGTCCCAGCCCACGGAGGGCGTCCGGGCGGGACTGCGTTTGCTGTGCGTGCCTCCTGTGGTCCCTCTCTCCCAGCCCACGGAGGGCGTCCGGGCGGGACTGCGTTTGCTGTGCGTGCCTCCTGTGGTCCCTCTCTCCCAGCCCACGGAGGGCGTCGGGCGGGACTGCGTTTGCTGTGCCTCCTGTGGTCCCTCTCTCCCAGCCCACGGAGGGCATCGGGTGGGACTGTGTTTGCTGTGCCTCCTGTGGTCCCTCTCTCCCGGCCCACGGAGGGCGTCGGGCGGGACTGCATTTGCTGTGCCTCCTGTGGTCCCTTTCTCCCGGCCCACGGAGGGCATCTGGGCGGGACTGCGTTTGCTGTGCGTGCCTCCTGTGGTCCCTCTCTCCCGGCCCACGGAGGGCGTCCGGGTGGGACTGCGTTTGCTGTGCGTGCCTCCTGTGGTCCCTCTCTCCTGGCCCACGGAGGGCGTCGGGCGGGACTGCGTTTGCTGTGCCTCCTGTGGTCCCTCTCTCCCGGCCCACGGAGGGCGTCCGGGCGGGTCTGTGTTTGCTGTGCGTGCCTCCTGTGGTCCCTCTCTCCCAGCCTCCCTCGGGGGGCTGCCCATCTCCTCAGCGTCTCTGAGACCCCAGGAAGCCCCCACAACGCTTATGATGCACGCCCTTTGTTTTAGTCCGAGCCAGTTTTGGTTGCCTCTAACCAGGGAGTCCTCACAGAGATGCTGGTTTGTGTTGCGGAGGGAGGCACGAGGAAGGAGCAGCAGCCTGGTGTCAGAAAGCAAACGTCCTTGCGGGGAGAACGTGGCCCCGTCGTCGCCAAGGCTGGGCTCACGCTTCACGCCTGCCCAGGATAACTGTGCGTCCTTGGACACACGGCTCATAACGTTTTGCAACTTCATTCCAGAAGTTATATTAGAGCGGTCACCACCGTCCTTCCTCTGTTTAGGGTCAGTATGAAAACTAAGTGGGTTCTTGTGTGCGAAGGACGCGGTGGGCTCCAACCTGCGGTCAACAGCGCCCTGTCCTCATGCAGAGGGACAGCGGACCCCCTCTGAAGCTTTTTACCACCGTGGGAGGCTCCAGAAAGCTGCTGATGGCATTCAATTATTCATTGATTTGATCAACAGAGAGGCGCTGAGTGTCTGTCTCCTCATGGGCTGGCAGCTGCTCCAGGCAAGCGTGAGACCAAGACAAGAGACAGGCTTGTCCTCAGAGAGGTCAGGTCCCGACCGAGGAGACACGTGTGAGCAGACACCTGCCGTTCACTGTGACGGGCGTCAGCGAGAGGCACGCCCGCAGCACGGGCATCCACGGGGGGCACGGAAGGAGGCTTAAGGGGGCCAAGGAGCCTCTGCTGCTGCACAGGGAAGAAGGCTAATGTCCACCAGGTGGGCAGCAGACACGGGTGGACTGCGTCCTGGTGTGCTGCGTCCTGGGGAGCGTGTGTGATGCCACACGGCAGAAGCATGTCGTGCACCCGGGACCCTGGTGGGAGGTGGGGGTCCGGGACTCTGGGACGCTCCAGACGGCATGTGGGGCCAGGTCCCCCCCCCCCCCCCCGGCTAAGGCCATAGCTTTTGTCCCTGGACAGAAACAGTGAGCTCGTCTGCATCTCACTGGGCAGCTCGGTCGGTGGTTGTGGGCATGTCTGGGCACCGTGCCAGCTCCACAGGGGTCGTGCGAGCCTCCTCCGGGTAGCCCACCGACCGGAAAAGCATGCGGCTCGCTCGCTCGGAAGCTGCTCGTATCCCTCGTCTAGAAGGAAGAGAGGCTTTTACACACAATTTTGCTTTCAGACAGGGTTGTGTTCATGCTGAGAATTCAATAAAACCAGATTCCACTGTCACAGCCTCAGCACATCAGCAGACAAGCCCGAGATGAGAAGTGACCGGAGTGACACGGAGAGAGACAGAGGCGGCCACGGAAGAGGGAAAAACAACAGCACAGAAATATCAATTTTTCATCTGCTTGTTTTTTTTTTTCTTCTCTTCTCATCACTTACGTTCTTTGGGTTATTTCCATTTTCCAGTTCATTCCCCGGAGCTTCCAAACTGTTAGGAAAGGAGAGTCCCTGGTAGGACGGCCCAGCTCCGTCCTCCCTGGCCGAGGGCGCCCCTTGAAGATGCTGGAGAGCCGGGCTTCCCCAGGGGGCCCGGCCAGGTCTGGACGGAGCTGGTACTGCCTCAGGTCGGGGTCCAGATCACAGTTCCCTCATCTCGTTTAGACGCATGGATCCCTCGGTGACTCAGTAACGTTTTCACGGTATCTCTAGGCTCAAACGCGGAGCTAACAAAAGACTAAACCGACTCTCGGCATACAACCCGGCAACCCTGCTCCTTGGTGTTGACCCACAGGAGCGGAAAACGCGTCCATGTGATGACCTAGACACAGGTGTTTACCGCCGCTCTATGCATAGTCGCCAAATGCAGGAGGCCCCCAAGAAAGACATCCTTCTGTAGGCGAATGGTTCCACCGTGGTCCTCCCAGACAAGGGAATTCTATTCGGCGGAAAAAAAAAAGAGAAATGAGCTCTCGCGCCATGAAAAGGCGTGGAGGAATCCGACATGCACGTTCTTAAGGGGAGAGAAGCCAATCTGAAAAGGCTCCGTCCACGCTGTGTGATTCTGAAGACTCCACCACGTTCTAGAAAAGGCAGAACTAGGGAGACTGTAAAAAGATCGGGGGTTCGGAGGAGAAGAGATGGATCGTCAAAACCCGGAGGATTGTTAGGGCAGCCAGAACATTCTGTAGGGCACTAGACAGTGGGCGGACGCTATTATACCTTAGTCTGAGCCCAGAGTGTGGACATTGTCCGAGCCCAGAGTGCGGACATTGTCCGAGCCCAGAGTGTGGACAGCACCAGGAGTGGGCCCGGCGGTACACCGCGGGCTCTGGGGGACGCTGTGTCTGTGCACATTCACCGGTTGTAACAGATACAGCCTCCGGCGACTGTAACCAGTGGACCCCTCTGATTTTGATAGCGGCAGAGGCTGTGATGGGCGGGGCCGAGGGTAGGCGGGGACTCTCTCCTTTCTGTCCAGGTCGCTTGGGAACCTTCACCCACTCTGGCAACACAGTCTCTTCAAACTGCTGTTGACAACGTGACCCACGAGCTTTGTTTCTTGGGTCCCTTACGTTGACGATTAGTCACGCTGGCATTTTTTTTTTTTTGTATTTTTCTGAAGCTGGAAACGGGGAGAGACAGTCAGACAGACTCCCGCATGCGCCTGACTGGGATCCACCCGGCACGCCCAGCAGGGGCGACACTCAGCCCACCAGGGGGCGATGCTCTGCCCCTCCAGGGCGTCGCTCTGCCGTGACCAGAGCCACTCTAGCGCCTGGGGCAGAGGCCAAGGAGCCATCCCCAGCGCCCGGGCCATCTTTGCTCCAATGGAGCCTTGGCTGCGGGAGGGGAAGAGAGAAACAGAGAGGAAGGGGGGGGGGGGCGTGGAGAAGCAAATGGGCGCTTCTCCTATGTGCCCTGGCCGGGAATCAAACCCAGGTCCCCCGCACGCCAGGCCAACACTCTACCGCTGAGCCAACCGGCCAGGGCGCTGGCATTTTTATTCAAAGGTTTACTTTCATACCATCACATCGTTACTCAGAATTCATTTCCTTAGAACAACGTGCGTAAGTTCCCTTCTAGGGATGATGATAAAATTAGCCTGTTTCCTTTCCCCCCCTCGAGCCCCACCCCTCAGCCGGTTATTTCATATTTACTGCTGTTACCGCTCATCGGTTTGTCTCAGGGCGATTACATATGTTGCTGCTTTCGTTACCTGATCGGCTCGAAGCTGTATTGAAAAGCTCCCAGCTACTGAAGATGAAGCTTCCATTGTACTTCTTCTAATTTCCCATCTTTCTTCTCCTTTTCTCTGCCTCCTGTCGACGGATGGAATCCTTTTTATGTTGTTTTGGGGCATATAATGTACATATTGCAGACCTCCACCCTAGACTTTATGTTTGTTTATGTCCTAGTTCTATATTTAAGCACCACAGATTTTTTTTTTCTGTTATTATTGTTATCTTCCTAACTTGTTGGGCTGAGATTCAGCCTTTATGGATTTCCTCAGGAAGTCTCATGAGAACAGTGCAGGTTGTTGTGACTTGTACACTGGAGAGGCCGATTCTGGCTGTCACCAGGACAGACAGCACCTGTGGCTCTCCTGTGTGTCCCTGCCTGTTGGGGTCACCTGAGCCACCCAGGAACCCGGGGAGCCCCAGCTGCCTGCTCCGCCTGAGAGGAGCTTTTTGCCCTAAATCAGCGGCTTTTGGGGCCTTTATGCATAATTTGTAGTCTGTGGGTTAGACCTGTCTCCTAGTTTCACTGTAAAACAACAACAACCGAAAAAGGAATTTACAAAATGGCTTTTGTTCTCCTTACTGGGTTCTTTTTTTTTGTTTTTTTTGTTTGTTTTTATGACATCCAGGAGAAAAATGCTGACTCACCAAGCCCTGTTTGCACCAAATACTCAGAACATTTTAAGTTTAAATATATGGCTTTCTCTTTGTGGTCTTTTTGGATATTTACTTCTAATTTTTATTGCTTTGTGTTGAAAGAACTCGGTCAGTATGACATCGATTCAGGCATATTACCTGAGGATTTCTGTGCAGCTTAGCGGGTCGTCCATTTTTGTCAATGTTCCATGCGTACTTGAAAAGAAACTGCGTCTTCAAATTGTTGGATGTGGGGTTCCGTAGCTGCGCGTGAGTTTAAGCTGGTTTATTGTTTAGTTTATACTTGTTTATTTTTTTTTCTGCTTTTATATCATTTACTAAGAGTTGTGTATTAAAACCTCACCCATGGATACAGCTTTGACCTTACAATTTTCTTTTCTATGTATAGGATTTGTAAAGGTTTTGTGGCTGCCTAGTGTAGGTCACCCAAGCATGTGAGCTGTGACAATCTTCCTGGTGAACTAATCCTTTCTTCCTTCTGTATTTCTCTTCAACGGCACTATAGCGTTTGCATTAAAACGGTTTCTGCCTCTTACTATGTATGGCTTTACTTCAACCCTTCTCTGTCACTGTGATTTAGGTAACAATGGCATACAACTGAGTTTTTAAAATTCCAATGATATCTGTCATGGGACTTGTAGCTAAAGTCCTATTACTATGATAACTACTGGTTGGGGCAACAGTAGGTTTACAGTTGTTGCTATGGAAAACAACACAATAATTAATAAACAATAATTAATAAACGAATAAATGTGTTTCACATACTCACAGTTGTCAACCTACTTTTGCCCCACCCTGTGTATGTGGACTTACTTATACTTCCTATTTATTCTTCTTCTACTCTAGTTTTTACGCTTATTCTTCTTTTCTGTTGGGTTGTGTTTCTCTTTATACATCAGGTACTGTCATATCAGAGACCACGGATGTGCTCAGCTCTTACTGTCATGAATTACTTTGGGATAATCCATGGGAAAACGTGAAATAAAAAAATTAGGCAAAAATAGAACTAATAAAATAATGCTTTCATCTGTTTTATGTCTGAGGGTTTTCATGTGATTCTTTATTGGAGAAAGGGTTCTAGGGCTTCGGAAAGGTTCGAAACCCACCACCGTGGAGAGAGCTGAGCCCCCTGCCTGCATGTACTGCTGCACTGGAGGCGTGTGCGGTCAAGGTCAGGGGCAAGGACAGCGTGGGGCTGTGGAGGTCAGGAGAAGAATGTGAAAGCGTGACCTGCTCTGGTTCTGTCCCCACTTGGAGCAGGCGGCCTGCAAACCAGTCCCTGAGTCAGCGTCTCTGCCCCGGAACAGGGTCCAACCCTCCGAGACCAGCTCCGTTTCCGACCAACCACTTACGAATTCGGGGTCGCCCACCCCGGGGCCTGTGATTCCACAGGACGATGCTCAGGATTCAGGAAAGCTCTCTACTTAGGATGACAGTTTCACACAAAGGGTGCAAACAGAGACACGCAGGGCAAGGTCCCAGAGGGTCCTGGAGCAGAGCGTCCAGCCCCTCCTCGTGGACGCGGAGGGCACCCCCCACCACCCCCAGGACGTGGAGGGCACCCCACCCCACCCCCAGGACGTGGAGGGCACCCCCCACCACCCCCAGGACGTGGAGGGCACCCCACCCCCACCCCCAGGTCCCAGAGGGTCCTGGAGCAGAGCGTCCAGCCCCTCCTCGTGGACGCGGAGGGCACCCCCCACCACCCCCAGGACCCGGAGGGCACCCCACCCCCATCCCCAGGCACGCTGGGGTTTTCCCAACCAGGAAGTTCGCGAAGCTCTGGTGGCTCAGCTGTCATTGCAAGCCCGTCCATCCGGGGATTAAATCCCTGGCCGCCTGACCGACTCCATCTCCAGACCTGCTCCCCTCCCCAGAGGGCAGGCAGCAGGGAAAGTTCTAACCCTTTCATCACAGGCTGGGCGGCTTCTAGTGACCAGCCTCACCTTGAGGGCATCTAGGGGAACAGCCTGAGCCACCTCATTAGCATAACAACGACAGTACTGTCACTCAGGAAAGGTCCAGGCTTGTGGAAGCTCCCGCACAGGAAGCCGGCATGAAGACCAGACGTGTTCTTTTTACAGCGTTCTGTCTGGCGTCTCACTACGGGTCTCCTCTGACCCTCTCTGTGTGATAGGGCGGGGCCAGGGCCTGTTCCCGGTGGGGAGCTTTCTGTGCCCGCCCGGGTGGCAAGTAGGAAACGAGGAGGGATTCTGGGGAAGGAGCCACAGGGGGTGCTGATCTCCATGCCCTTCCTGATGCCCCACAGGATCCTCGGTTCACACGAGGACCCCACTGCCCTGCCCCGTTTGCCTGGCCTTGTTCTCGGTGTGTCTACGGGCTGGGATCCGGCACGGAGGGCCGGACATGAGACCCGTCACCAGACCAGGAGAGGGTCAGGGGGTTCCGACCCGGGCAGGACCGGAGCCTAACACTCACTCGGAGGCATCTGTATCGACTTCCCTCATGTTCTTGCCTCCTCGGTAGCGGCTCCATTTCCGCACAGATGCGTCTATTTTCCTCCATTTCCACCGAATATAACTGTTCTGTCCCAATTCTGGCCATTGTCAGATGGTGCTTTTTGCTGCGAACCCTGAAAGCGCCAAGTAAAAGTGCACGTGCTTCTGCGGCGTGAAGAACACGCGAGCCCGTCCCTTCCGGTACGTGACATCGCGCTCCTTACAATTTCGCTCAGGGGAGCAGGTCGATGCAATGAGAGATAGTTAGCAACTGACGAGCACCTGAGAAACTGAATAAAAAAGACCCCCCTTCCCTCCCAATGGCCCGAGTGTGTAAAAACAAGAACCCTGGTGTGTGTGAGGCGAGTCATGGTGTTGGGGACTGAGATGGAGAAAAATCCTCCCGTGACTATGGGCAGGAATCGAGGTAAGGAAGCATCGGCTCGGGAAAAGAGATGGCACTCACTCCCCCGTGTGCATGGTAATCATGCGTTTTGTTAACGAATATCTGGCACCAGAAGTCTAAAATCCTTATGAGCACGATTCGGGGTTCAAAAATTCGGAACACTGACGTGGCGACATCAAGGAAGCCTCGCGTTTTCCCCGAACGCAGTCGGGATTTTAGAGGGAGGTGATCTTTCTTGGCCATCTGTAACGCCGGAGGTCCCATGGAAAGGTTCACGGTGGATGGTGGATTCGGGCGGACAGCAGAGGAACTGCGCGGCCGGAGAGCATCCGGTCATCCCCGTTGATTGGAGGCTCCCTGAGACGGGGCGGGCGAATCAACAAAGGAAACCGCTTTTCACAGGGGAGGGGGAGGGATCAGCAGCACCGCCCCTCGCGGTGGAATGGGGAACTGCACCTCGCAGTGGTGGGAGAGCGACCTGGGAGAATTGCCCCCCAAGGGAAAACACCCCTAGCTTTTCATAGAGACACACGCGTACCTGGCTTTGTGCCACGTGCTCAGGCACTAATCGTGCCGAGCGCTTGCAGCTGGGAAACCAGCGAGCAAGCCTAACAGCTGTTTCCCCCACAGTCACGCTGATAAGAAGCAGGTGCAGAGATTCTCCGGCGATGTGGATGGCTTTACCTCCCTGTCACTTCCTTTCCCGTTCTTTCTGTCCTCCCACACTGTCCGCCTCTTCCTTCTCTTGTCCTTCTTCCCGTTTCAGGAGTTGTGGAGGGGCCGTGATAGTCCCTCCTTTGAGCGGGGAGGAAAGAACCAGGGCTTTGGGCTTACAATCCTTCCTTCTTTTTTGAAAAAAAAAAACTACTATTTTTTTTTAGAGTAAGGAATAAGGGGAGAGAAGGAAGGGGGAGAGGGAGAGAGGGAGAGGGAGAGAGGGAGAGAAACACTGATTCGCCATTCCACCCATCCATGCATCCACCAGTTGATTCTTACATGTGCCCTGACCAGGGATTGAACCCACAGCCCTGCTGTATCAGGAGGACGCTGTAACCAACCTACCCGCCTGTTCAGGGCCTGGAGCTGTCCCCCTTATCCTCGGGGATTCCGTCCAAGACGCCCGAGGACGCCTGCACTGCAGACAGAACCGAACCCTGCGTGCACTGTGTTTTTTCCTAGACGTACACACCTTCCCTAGAGTTTATCAGTTGGGCATAGTAAGAGATTAGCGCCAGTAACTCACAGTGAAATAGGAGTTATAACAATGCACCACAATCAAAGTTGTGTGAGTATGGTCTCTGTCCCTGAGAATACCTCATTGTGCTGGGCTCACTGTCTCCCAACGCGGTGAGGTGGCGCGGTGTCTACTTGACGAGTCACGTTGCGGGGGGCCATGCAGCAGCAGCCTCCGCACAGGACCCTCCTCCTTTCCTTGTTCAGCCAGAACTTGCACCGCTTCGTGTGAGGGACGCGTTTTCTGGTGCGTCCGAATGGCCAGTGTTCCTCTTGTGCTTGGAGCCGTTATTATGTAAAAGAATGGTGACTGGGACACAAGCATTGTGGTGCCAGGACGGTGAACAGGGCATGAGGACGCTGCCACGTGCTCACGTGCAGGGAAGTCTTCACGTGCAGGGCGTGTTCATGTGCAGGGAGCATGTTTACGTGCGGGCAGCATGCTCACATGTAGAGATCATGTTTACGTGCGGGCAGCGTGCTCACATGCAGGGATCATGTTTACGTGCGGGCAGCCTTGTCATGTGGAGACGCTGGGCAGAGGGAGCCCCACTTCCTGCAGAGAGCAGGACTGCCAGACTTCAGTGGCTGCTCAGAATGGCGTGGGATTTAACACTCATGAGTTCTTTATGGAATTTTAAAAATTGATTGAGCCCTGGCCGGTTGGCTCATCGGTAGAGCGTCGGCCTGGCGTGCAGAAGTCCCGGGTTCCATTCCCGGCCAGGGCACACAGGAGAAGCGCCCATTTGCTTCTCCACCCCTCCCCCTCTCCTTCCTCTCTGTCTCTCTCTTCCCCTCCCGCAGCCAAGGCTCCATTGGAGCAAAGATGGCCCGGGCGCTGGGGATGGCTCTTTGGCCTCTGCCCCAGGCACTAGAGTGGCTCTGGTCGCGGCAGAGCGACGCCCCAGAGGGGCAGAGCATCGCCCCCTGGTGGGCAGAGCGTCGCCCCTGGTGGGCGTGCCAGGTGGATCCCGGTCGGGCGCATGCGGGAGTCTGTCTGACTGTCTCTCCCCGTTTCCAGCTTCAGAAAAATACAAAAAAAAAAAAAAAAAAAAAAAAAAAAAAAAATTGATTGAGAGAGAGAGAGAGAGAAACATTTATTTCCTGCTCCACTTGCTGTGCTAACCTTGATAGCTTGCCTCGTGTGCCCTGACTGGGAATCACATTTTAACCTTGGGATCTCAGGATGACGCTCTAACTGACTGAGCTCCCCGGCAAGGGCTATTTCTAGAATTTTTAATTTAATCTTTTGGGGCCTCAGGTTGCCCGTAGGAACCTGAAACCACGGGCATGGGGGACAACAGTCTGAAATGTTTTCAGACGGGAAGAGTCCACCAGAGCGCCTGCTCGCAGACTGCAAAGCGCAGAACACAGTCCCGTTCTGTCGGAGACCAGGGTGGGCGGGCTGTGCCGCCAGCCTGAGCCACTTCCAGGGAGCGGCCCTGAGCTCGTGTGCTGTGGGGACCAGCAGGACTGGGGACGGGCTGAACCCCGTTAGGGTCTCTTGATAAACTGAAGATCCCGGCGCAGGTCTGCGCGTCCTGCGGCGCCCCAGACGAGCCCCAGGTGTAAGTTCCTCTGCTTGCTCAAGTTGTCTTTTCCCGAGGTGGAGTGGCCCACCTCTTTCTTCCATCTCCACTGCCCTTGGAGTCCAGGGCGGTTTGCGAGTCAACACCTTCTTCAGGGCTGTTTGGAGCAAAAGTTTATCACTTTTACATGTCTCTATGGTCACCCGATTATTTAAAATGTGACGTGGGCTAAAACCACGGGGTTTTATTAATAGTCGCAAAACATGACTTGCCAGCGGGGTTACACGAACTATGCAGGCAAACGGGAACATATTTGAATTTCGGTCTTTCTCCGTCCCCCAAACGACTTCCCCTTCCCTGACATCATCGGACCGTAATTCCTTAAGGTGGAAATGTCCCTAAGTGACCAAACATTTGCCCAAGATCTTCCTGGTGGATTCCCATGTGCCACCTTCAGAGTATTTATTGTTTTCTTTATTTTTTTAATTAATTAATTTTTTTTCTGAAGCTGGAAACGGGGAGAGACAGTCAGACAGACTCCCGCATGCGCCTGACCGGGATCCACCCGGCACGCCCACCAGGGGCGGACGCTCTGCCCACCAGGGGGCGATGCTCTGCCCCTCCGGGGCGTCGCTCTGCTGCGACCAGAGCCACTCTAGCACCTGGGGCAGAGGCCAAGGAGCCATCCCCAGCACCCGGGCCATCTTTGCTTCAATGGAGCCTCAGCTGTGGGAGGGGAAGAGAGAGACAGAGAGGAAGGAGAGGGGGAGGGGTGGAGAAGCAGATGAGCGCTTCTCCTGTGTACCCTGGCTGGGAATCGAACCCGGGACCTCTGCACGCCAGGCCGACGCTCTACCACTGAGCCAACCGGCCAGGGCCAGAGTATTTATTTACTACAGGGTACTTTGTGGCAATTCTTTCGGAACCTGAACTCTGTTCTCCCTGTGCACCTGCTGTGAAGTCCGGTGGCCTCCCGGGACCTAAGTCTCTGGGTGTCACAATCATCTTTGCTTTCTTCCTGGTTCCTCTTCTGTTGGTGGGTGGCGTGGACTAACAGGAGCTGTGTGCAGGGCGTGGGGGCCCGTGCCACCTCGCTGTCCATGTGAGACGTGAGCGAGACGCCCCCTAGGTCGGGGCTGAGCACACAGCATGGGGAAGAGGAGACAGCCACAGCTCCGTGGGTGGGTGGGCATCTGGCCTTCCTCCTGCTGGCCCGGTGCTCTCTGGTATCAGCCAGCCGGGCTCCAGACGCTCAACACCTGGTGAGAACGGCCTCCCCGTGTGCATGCCCACTCTCAGCTGTGGCCCCGCAGGAGGAGGGGGCTGCCTCTGTACACGGCAGTCACCCCCTTCCCCAGCAAGACGGCATCCCGGAGAGAAAGCCCGGAGCTGCAGACCCAGGATTCAGAAAGAACGGGTTCTGCATGACAGGTGGGCACCTGGGGGGCCTTCGCCGGCCTCCCTGCTGACACCAGACAGACCGAATCGGGGCGCCGGCTCAGGCCAGGCTCGGGCAGCCGCCAGAGCCCTGCGAGAAACGGTCGGCTCAGTGTGTCTTCTTGCACAGAGCCGTCAGCTTTCCTTTTTTCCTCGGAGCGATTTGTATTCGGCCCAGGCTCCCCTCCGAACCCGCTGCGTTCTCTTTGACTAGGAAGTAACAGCGAGTTCCCGTCTCCCCTGAATTCTGAGACGCACAGAGTCACTTCCACCAGCCTGTACCGTCAAAATGAACCCCATGGAAGTCATTAAAAATACTAGAAAAGGCGTTTTAAGTGGTATCTGAGTAAAACTTTTTTTTTTTGTCTTTCTTTCTCTTTTTCCTAGGCCAGCTGGCTCTGGCCTAGAAGAGAGATGAGATATTATTCGTGTTGCGCCCAGATGTATCAGGGGAGCTCCTGGCTCCTGGTGCGCAGTGAATCTCCACCCCTGTGAGCATGCCTGGTGGCTCTGGAGCAGGAAGCCGGAGGCTGCAGGAGGCTGGCCGAGCAGGAACGGTAGGTGAGGACGCAGGGCTGGTCAGGACTGGCCAGCCGGCGCCAGCGAGGGACGGTGTGGGACGTGCACCTCGATCACGCCGTGTGCTCAGCACAGGGCGGGGTCCATGGTGTGGGCTTGACACAACTGCCTCCAATGGGTCAGTGACAGCAGGCACACAGGGTCCAGTTCCGAAAGCTTTCTTGTCATCCGGATGCGGATGCTCCTTCTGCAGGGCCTGGGATTGGCCGGGCAGTTTCACAGTCTGGCCCCAGGGGACTCTCGGCCACCCTTGGTTCCTTTGGGTATTCAAAGACAGGACACCCCTTGTTTAGTGGGAGGTTCCACGCAGGGTTTTCTGATGTTTTGGGGCCATGATTGTCCTAGTTACTTATTACTTATTGTAAAAACAAGTGTCCCCAAACCTAGAGACTCAAATGAACCATCTTATTGTATCTGAGGATTTTGTGGGCGTGGCCCGCGTGGGGTTCCTTGTGCAGCAGGTGGCGCTGACTGGGGTTCCGTCTACGTCTGGTGGAAGAGCTGGTCTGAGGGGTCCAGGGTGGCTTTCTTCACGTGTCTGCCGATGGCTGGAGGGCAGGGCTCAGCTGGCACCGTGGGCAGGACCTCTCTTTGCAGGGTCCACTGCATGGCGGTCCCAGAGTGGGCAGGATGAGGATGTCATCGGTGTTCGGGACCGAGTATGGATGCCGGGGCGGCTTTATTTCTCCTCTGTGACATCATGCACGCAGTGCCGGAGCCCGCCTGGATTCCAGGGGAGGGGACATCGGCCCCACTTTTTAAGGGGAGGCATATTCAAGAAGTTGTGGCCACTTTATTCTATCAAAAAGAACCTGGAATTAAAAGTGTGTCACAATAGCCAAAAGGTGGACCGAACTCAAAGGCCCCCTCCGTGAATGAACGTGAAGGCACAACATGCTTTATACATACGATGGTATATTATTCATTCACGAGAGGGGAGGACCTTCTGACACAGGCTACCACATGGGTGACCCTTGTGGACGCCACACTCAGTGAAATAAGCCAGCCGTAAGATAACACATGTTGTACGATTCCTCTCATGCGATGTACCTAGCGTAGTCAGATTCTTAGAGACAGGAAGTACAATGGTGGAGGCAGGGGGCTGAGGGAGGGGTCATGGGGACTTACTGCACGGGGCAGAGTTTTCATTTGGGAAGATGAAAAAGTTCCAGAGGGCCCTGGCCAGTTGGCTCAGTGGTAGAGCATCGGCCTGGCGTGCAGGAGTCCCAGGTTTGATTCCCAGCCAGGGCACACAGGAGAAGCGCCCATCTGCTTCTCCACCCCTCCCCCTCTCCTTCCTCTGTCTCTCTCTTCCCTCCTGAAGCCAAGGCTTCACTGGAGCAAAGTTGGCCTGGGTGCTGAGGATGGCTCTGTGTCCTCTACCTCAGGCACTAGAATGGCTCCGGTTGCAATGGAGCAACGCCCCAGATGTGCAGAGCATCGCCCCCTGGTGGGCATGCTGGGTGGATCCCGGTCGGGCGCATGCGGGAGTCTGTCTGACTGCCTCCCTGTTTCCAGCTTCAGAAAAATACAAAAAAGAAAAAAGAAAAAAAAAGAAAAACCAAGTCCAGTGAAGACTTTCTTATCCCCAGGCAAATGCATTCCTCAGTGACTAACCTTGTTTTGTTGCCGTATTAAAGAAGTCAAGTAGAGTCAAAGGGAGTTACTCAGAAGTTCTAGAACGCACCGGTCAGCCTCTGTCAGCAGCATCCACACAGGGTGCTCGGCTACCTTGTCTACTTGTATGTGGATGGATGCACTTGTTGCCCGCTGTTCTCACTGCTCCCCGACACAATGACAGAGCTGGTGGGCTTACAGGAGGCCATGGGAGTAATCTGTCTGGAATTTAGATTTTCTGTGTCCCCCCCCACCCCCACCCCTGTGATAGAGCCTTTATTGCGTTGTATTCTTTGTAATGTTTGCATTGATAATTTTGTAAAAGATTTAAGTGTAACATATTCAGAGAGGTGAAAATATTGTCCATGCAGCGTTCGGTGTGTTTTAAGAGCAGGAACCAACCGTGTCCGTGGCGTCTGCATCAGCAGAATCCCAGGAGCCCCCTGCGGGCCCCCTGGTGTCAACAGCCGCTGCCCCTCCCTAAGGGCAGCCTCGCTCTGAACTCCGGGTGGCCCGGATTCACTCTCCCTGCTGCTGAACTTGCTATAAATGGAGTCACGTGGTCCGTCGTCACTCGTTCTGTGTTGACTCATCCCGTGCAGATTTATGTCTGTGAGAGGCATCCGCGGGCTGCTCCGGGCTGTAGATCATTCTATGCTCACAGAAATGTGCCGCAATTTATCCTCCATTCTTGGAGAGTGCTCTTGGGCATTAGGGTTATTTCCAGTGGTTTTCTTTTTTTTCTCCTTTGGCTAATATGAAAAGTGCTGCTGTGAACATCCTTAGGCCCGTCTTCTCACGCAGACGCACCTGCCTGCCTGTCGAGTTTATATAGAGAAGCCGGCGCGCTGTGTCGCAGGGTATGCAAACGGACCGCTTCACTTGTCCACGTCAAACCCTTTCCTGAAAGCAGTTCTGCTGGTTCCTGTTCCCACCAGGGTATGGGTTCCCTTTGCTCTGCGCGCTCTCCAGGCTTGGGGTGGTCAGCCCTTCCGACTTGGACTGTTCTGCTGAAGGACCGTGTGTGGGAGGGTCACACTGTGCTCTCTCTGTTTGCCAGCCCTGTCACGCCTGTTCAAGTAATTTGTCCGTGTTTTTCTGTTGGGTTGTCTGCACGCTTCTTACTGATTTATAGATATTTAAAATATATTTCTTCCGGATATGAATACTTTATTGGATATATTTATGGCAAATATGTTCTCTCAAAAAGTGGCTTGAATTTTTACTCTCTGAATGGTGTCTTGTGAGAAACAGACATTCTTTGGTTTAACCTATAGTAGTATAAAGTCACTTTTTCAAATTTTTCCTTGCATAGCTCACTTCCTGTGAGTATATGTGTGTCTTGTTTAATATATTTCTCTACCTCAAAGATGAAGAGGTGGTATCCAGTACTTAAAAATGTTTTTCATTGTCTTTTAATTTTAGATCTGCAATATTATGATGGATGGTGGTTAATTTGTCCTGGGATAAGAGTGACATTTAAATCAGTAAACTTAGATTAAGCAGATGGCCCACCAGCCTGTGGGTGGGCCTCACCCAATCAGTTGAAGGCCTGCATAGAACAGAATGGTCAGCCTCTTTGAGCAAGAGGAGAATTTCCAGCAGACTGCCTTCAGATTTCGTCTGCAGCATTGGCTCTCTTGGACCTCAAGCCACAATGGCCTTGCAGATTTTGAACTTGCCTGCCTTCTAATCATGTGTGTGTGTGTGTGTGTGTGTGTGTGTGTGTGTACACACACATATACATATATTATATAATATATATCCGATTGGTTCTGTTTTTCTGGAAAACTCTAATATATGGTGTGAAGTCAAGATGCATGTGTTAGTGCCCTGAAGCACCTGAGTTGAACCCCTGGGCTCCATGGGCAGCCAGTGGAATGCTACTGGTCTAGAAGACATATCTCTAGATACACCATTTACTGCCTGCTTCCAGATGCCCCCTCCTCCTTACAGGCAGCTCGGAGTCTCTGGAGCATAGGAGTGGGCCCCTCCCCCTTCTGCCTAAGTCACCCTGTGCTGACTGAGGCGACGAGGATTTTCTAATTACATTGTTGAACTAGGGTTTGTGTGTGACGAGCCTTCAGCCAGAGTATGGAAAGGCACATTGGTTTTTGGTTACATGCAGAAGATACTCAATATACATTCATTAACCAAATGAGAAAAAATGACAAATATTGCTTCTCAAATAAAATTTTCAGTCAAACTCTGCATTTTCCCCTAAGTGCTAAGCCCTGAACAGTGATTCCTTCTGTGGGCGTCTAGTTATGCATGCTGTATTCTATCCCTGTTACAACCAATACATGACTTTGGGACAGTTAAACGGCTCACCCTAATGAAACTTTATCCTGTTCTGAGTATAGATACCAAAGTGCAAGAAACAGAACAAACAGAAAAATCTTCCTCTGTTGTGAACACAAACAAAAAACAAAAAAAATAATAACAAAAAAACATGTTCGCCTTAGGCAATCCTGGAAGCACTGACGGCCTGTATTAAAGAGTCTGTAGCCGTTATTACAGACGTCCTTTTCCTCTGACCTCTCTCCCTCTCTGGCGGGCGACCATCACCTTCCCCGGGACACGCTGCCTCTCTGCGTTGCTCGCTGTGAGCGCGTCCAAAGGGCAGCCGGACCCCGTGCTGTGAGAGTGAGCTTCCAGATGTTCCTCCTGCGTCTGACTTCAGAAGCAGCAGCTTTGAGATCTCACCTGATGGTAGATCACAAGCGTGGACACAACAGGGAAATTCTAGACAACAGCATGTAAGTTGGCTCCTAGGAATTGAGTCTTGTTTTCGGCGTTTCTTCTTGTGTCATCCTGAGATGAAGTATCTGAGTAGGAAACAGGACAGGGTGGAGTGGAGACACCCGAGGTGGTGTGGGCGGTCGCCAGAGCAAACGCTGATCAGGGCTGACTCGGGGTGGTGTTATGTCTGGGCAGAGATGTCAGGCATTGCTAGGGGGGCATTTCAAAACTAGTGAGTGACAATCTGAGGTTGGGGTCTGCAGGGCTCGCCGAGAACACAGAGCAAAGGAATTTAGAAGGTGTGTGTGATAGGGTGTATTAGGGTCCTCCAGAGATACAGACAGATAGAATCTGGAGAAAGAGAGAGAGAGAAAGAGAAAAGTTTATTATAAGGAATTGGCTGACAAGTTCACATCTGTAGGGTGGGCCAGCAAGCTGGAGATTCAGAAAGAGTTGATGTCCTAGTTCAAGTTCTAAGTCTGTCTGCTGGAAAATTCTTATTCAGAGGAGGATCAGTCTTTGGCTCGGTTCAGGCCTTCAACTGATTGGATGAGGCCCACCCACGTTGCGGAGGGCAATTTGCTTTACTCAGAGTTGACTGATTTAAATGTTGATCTCGTCCAAACTCATCCACATGAAAACAACCAGAATAATGTTTGGCAAACTCTGTGTGCACTGTGGTCCCTCCAGACTGACAGATAGATGAACCATCACACAGATCCAGATGACATATATTTTTTTCTTTTGGGGGGGGAAGAGAGAGAGAGAGAGAGACGAGAAGCATCAACTCATAGTTGCGTTACTCCCCTTGTTTGTTGATTGCTTCTCATACGTACCTTGACCAAGGGGCTCAAGATGAGCCAGTGACCCCTTGCTCAAGCTTCAAGTGAGTGACCTTTGGACTCAAGGCTGTGACCCTGGGATCATGTTGATGATCTCATGCTCAAGTTGGTGAGCCTGCACTCAACCTAGCAACCTTGAGGTTTTAGACCTAGGATCTCAGCATCCTAGGTTGATGCTCTATCCACTGCACCAGTGCTGGTAAGGCCAGACGATACACTTTTGAAAGAGAGAGTTGTTTTCCGTGGGTGAGCTTCATCTATCTTTAAAGGTAGCTCAGAATGAGTGCGTGTGCTTTCTGAGAGGACCCTTTCCCTGGTCTGTATGCTGCGTGTTGCGTGAGGGCTAGGAATGGTTGAGGAGGGTGGAGGGAGAGAATCACTTTTCTCTGACAACATGGGGGGAACCTCTTTCCAGATTGGCTCTGCGTCCAGGGTCACAGGTACCCCCCTCCCCTCTTCTGGGAGGAGGATGCTCCCCTCTACGTCCACATGGTGGGCCTTTGCGGCGTGAACTATCAGGAAAGAAATAGGAAAGCGAAGAGCTTTAGGATCAGTGTTGCGAATGCCAAGGTCTACCCCGGGGAAATCTAATTTGATGACGCTCTCGACACTGCAAAATCTCTTAACCCGTCTGCCTGGGCGTCAGCCCTGCAGCCTCTCCCCCCACCTGTGGGTCTCGTCCTGTGAACGGAAGGCTCCGGCCCCGCAGGGGAGAGAGATGAAGCAGCGAGGCCCCGCTTGCCTCTGCTCAGGCTGATCCAGCTTCACAGCTGCCACTCACATCAAAGGGAAGTCGGCTTCCAGGGAAGATCAGATGCTGGCACGCCGCCTTGTCCTGGTCTTTCCGCATGCTTCCCCACGCCACGGCCCCCCGGGGATGGATGTGGTCCAGCCTCAGCCCAGGTGTGCGGCTCCAGACTCACTTCTCTTTGCACCGGGCAGGAGCAAGTGGAAACGGGCGTGAACACCTGGATGGGTGTATCCAGGGAGCTCTTTATTACCATCGAATCTTCTGGCAGTAAAAGAAAACAAGTTCTTAGGAAAATACACAGAGGAAACAGAGAAGAATAAAGGAAAAGAAAGCCCACCAAGCATTAAACTATCAAATAATATGGGGTATTTATCGTACGCCAGGTGCTATGCTTGAAATAGCTGCTAATAAAAACACGTATATTGTGTGGTTCCCATAGAGACCCCACAGAGATGAGTCTCTGTACTATAATCTCTCTCTACATACACACACACACACACACACACACACACACACACACCTTTTTAACTCAACATTAATTGTTTGTGTGACTCCGGATTTTGCTTTTCTTGCTTTAGAATGGTGGTGTCTATCAATTTGGAGTCATACTGATTTATTTAATTCTTCTTATGTTCTTGTTGAATATTTAGGTTGATTTAAAAATTATTTTTTTGCTATTATAAAAAATGTTGCTGTGGTCATTCTCATATTATGCATCTTTGTTGCTTAGGACAAATTCTCAGAAATTTGACAGAGAGGGTCAAAGCATTTGAACATTGTCAATAGTTTTGCAGCCTAATGCCAACTTGTCTCTTTGGAAATGTTCCCCTAGCAATGCATGACCTAGGTAATTTCCTACTCATGTATCAATACTGGGTGCTATTTTTAAAGTTGCCTAATGAATGGCCAAAAGAAAAGAACTCTTTTTTTTTGACAGAGACAGAGAGAGAGTCAGAGAGAGGGACAGAGACAGACAGATAGGAAGGAAGAGAGATGAGAAGCATCAATTCTTTGTTGTGGCACCTTAGTTGTTCATTGATTGCTTTCTCATATGTGTCTTGATGGGGGGGCTACAGCAGACAGAGTCACCCCTTGCTTGAGCCAGTGACTTTGGGCTCAAGCTGGTGAGCCTTGCTCAAACCAGATGAGCCTGCCTTCAAAATGGCGACCTCGGGGTTTCGAACCTGGGTCCTCTGCGTCCCAGTCTGATGTTCTATCCACTGCGCCACTGCCTGGTCAGGCAAGAACTCACTTTTTGATGACAGGAGACATCACAGTATCCACCCGGGCTGACCGGAGTGGGCAGCTCCAGAACCAGACCTAAGTGGGCGTGGCTGTTGACATTTTGCCGAGGTCTGTCCTCAGATTTTGGGGGGGGATGTGAAACAGGCAGGGGAAGGAAAATGGAGGCATGAGAAACAGGCCAACGGGCGGGAACAGGGTGACCAGTTGCTATGGAGAGGGACACCTGTCCTCTAGGTACTGACTACTGCATTTGGATTCTGGCTCTGCCATTGGTACCTGTATGACCACGATGAAGTTCCTTTAACCTTCCGGTGCCTCAGTTTATTCCCTAAAAACGGGGATGCCAAGAATCCTCACCTCCTAGCATTTTGGTGAGGGTCCCGTGATGAAGACCGGACTTGGAGTCCTGAAGACTTAGGATCGGGGGACATACGTCTGGGTGCGGGCTCCCCAGCAGATGGCGGTGCGCTAGATACGGGTTCTTCTATAGGGAAGGTCTCTAGTGTTTCTGGAGCGCGAGTGGTTCCCCAGTTTCTGTCCGCCATCTTCACGTGAGTCTTCTTACCTCGCCTCCCTCCCTGACTTCCTCCTATAACGACTTCCCGGGAACATGCACTGCCAGGCGCTGGGCCAGCCGCAGGGGTCGGGAACCTCTGGCTCGCGAGCCAGATGTGGCTCTTCTGATGGCTGCATCTGGCTTGCAGACAGATCTTTAATAAAAAAAATAATAACATTAAAAATATAAAACATTCTCAGGTATTACAATCCATTCATTTCCTATCGCTCATATTCATGGTGGCGGGTGGCTGGAGCCAATCACAGCTGTCCTCCGGGACAACACCAAATTTTTATTGGATAGTGCGTAACATACCCGGGTCGTTGTATGGCTCTCACGGAATTACATTTTAAAATATGTGGCATTCATGGCTCTCTCAGCCAAAAAGCTTCCCGACCCCTGGAGTAGAGCGTGTCTTCTTCGTCTGTTTGGGCTGCTGTAATAAGCATCTCACAGACTGGAGGTTTATGGGCAATAAGCATTCATTTCTTACAGCTCTGGATGCCGGTGAGGCCACGAGGACGAAGCCCCAGAGCCGGTTGCTGGCGAGGGCTCTGCTTTCCCCCAGATGCTGTCTCCTCTGACCACTCACGCAGCGTGAAGGGGCAGGCGGCCCTCGGGGGTCCCGTGAGAAGGGTGCTCATTGCCATCACGCGAGCTCTATTCCCATGCTCTACTCGCCTCACCAAGCCCTCACTTCCAAATCCCATCACTTTAGGGGGGGTGAGGATCCAACATAGGCGTTTTTGGGGGACACAGACATTCCAGCCATGAGCAGATCAGACCAAGACCCCTGCTCTCGTGGTCCTTGGCGCCGGGCCCACGTTTCTGGTACTCTCTCTGTGACGGTTTTTCCTGGGACCTGCCTCTTTTAGTCCTGTGCTCTGTGGGGTGCTCTGGTCTCTCCTTTTCCATACATCACCCTCCCGTTTGTTAATATCCAGCTCAGCTTCTGCGTCCTTTCTCCAAGTCGTCCGGGACCCCTCCAGCTGGAGGTTGAGGTCACGTGTTCAGCGGGCGTGCTGTCTGTACTCAGCCGAGTGAAGCCTTTCTGGAATGTTCCAACGCATGCTCTTCACCGTCCTGTGGGCCCTCGTCCGTGTCTGCCTCGCATGGTGGTCCTCCTTGTTTGTGACCCTTCCCTCCTATGAAACTTAAAAGTTCTTTGCAGCCAACGTCCAGGACTTATTCATTCCGACTCCTTTCTATTACCAGATGTGCAATGATGATTAAAAAATGGTTTCTGGCCCTGGCTGGTTGGCTCAGCGGTAGAGCATTGACCCAGCGTGTGGAAGTCCCGGATGCGATTCCCGGCCAGGGCACACAGGAGAAGCGCCCATCTGCTTCTCCACCCCTCCCCCTCTCCTTCCTCTCTGTCTCTCTCTTCCCCTCCCGCAGCCAAGGCTCAATTGGAGCAAAGTTGGCCCAGATACTGGGGAAGGCTCCATGGCATCCACCTCAGGCGCTAGAATGGCTCTGGTTGCAACAGAGCAACGCCCCAGATAGGCAGAGCATCGCCCCCTGGTGGGCATGCCAGGTAGATCCCGGTCGGGCGCAGGTGGGAGTCTGTCTCACTGCCTCCCAGCTTCGCACTTCAGAAAAATACAAAAAAACAAAATGTTTTCTGAAGGACACGGAGGACGGAGGGAGCTGGATGTGAGTCCCATTGTTTCACATGGAGACTGCTCAAGCTCTGAGCAGCCGAGAGAAGAAACCAAGTCCTGTGCTTAGTGCAGGGGGGGGGTGGATCCCTCCCGAGGGGCCTGGTGACCCCAGTGCCACATTGTGGGTGTTGTCCCAGGCTCTTCCCGCCCCCCGGGGTCAGGCATGGAGGGTGCAAGGACATCTGATTGCACTCAAGCCTGTTTTCTGAAGGGTTCCTGTCCAGCCTGGCGTTCCCAGAGGCTCAGATGTTGCAGTGGTTTTCTAGGGTGCACTGGCAGTAACCAGTGACCACCTAGTGGCTTAAACGTTGTGGTTTAAAGGAACACAAATTTATTATCCATAGTTCTAGAGTTCGGAAGTCCAAAATGGGTTTCACTGGGCTCACATCAAGGCCTGGGGCTGGGGGCGGGGGGGGGGGGCTGTGTCTCTCTCCAAGGCTCCAGGGAGGAAGCGTATCCCAGCTCAGAACCCTGTGATGCCACAAGGGTTCCTAAAGTGACACTGTACTGATGTCATTTTAGGAAGTTCCACAGCCGTCCCAACTGTCAGTGGAGCTGATCGGGGAAGTTTACAGGGAATCAACTGAGGGAAGGAGATCGCACCCACCATAACCCTGAGATAATAAAGAGCGTCCTAGTTCAATTTTATTTTACAGAGAAGTGCAGAAAGAGACTCAGGTTTGTCTCTCTTTCCACATTGAGTCTGGGATGGTTTTGTGAGTCTGGGATAAGTGAAGAAAAAGGCAAATGTGATCACTTCAGTTAACAGGTGTCGAAAAGAAATTTTTGATTTCATTCCTGTTTAGGAGAGAAACTCATTCTTGTCAGTAGGGATTTAATATCTGAGAATTAAAAATTAATTTGTGATATTAAGTTCAACCCTGATTGTTTAATTAAGATAGATAGCATATATTAAAAACCAGAGATAGTACCCTAATGAAGACTAAAAAAAATATTGCAGGCTATATTTTTAGAAATTAGAGATTAGTTTTCAACTCTGTTTTCTTTAACCTTGAAGAGTGTATGACATTAATGAACACATTTTTTTCTCTGGCGGACGATCTAGCCAAGTTGTCGAAAATAATTTCACCCATCTTCTCTACAAATGGAAATTGGCTGTAAAAATGTTGGCTTTTAATTTGTTTCTGACCTCTAGAGAACAATGACTTTTAGCTTCTTGGCTAAGTGACTTTTTTTATATATATATATATTGGCCAAGTCTTCAATTTAAAATGGTTTAAAACCTAAAAGGTTGCTTGTCGGTCAGTTGTTTTGAGCTCAGAGTTTCTGCGTCAGAACGGTGGCCGGGTGGTGCTGGGCAGCCCGTGAAGGGAGCCAGAGCTCCTCTGAGGGGTGACCCCTAAGAAGGGCACCTCCTTGTGTAGGACAGTCCCCCGGGACGGAGACCCTGCCTGGCCCAATTAGCTGATCATTTTAGAACGGTTCCCCAGACCGCCATCTTTCTCACCCTGTGTGAGTCCCTGGCTCCAGCTCTTGCTTCTGTGCTCGCTCCCTCTGCACGCCTCTTCCTGGTGGGCGCACAGCCCCGCCCGGAGACCCCCACTTCCACGGTGAGCAGCTCTGGGCTCTGTGTGTCGGCCCACTGGCTGAGCCTGACGTCACTCTTCTCTGGTTCACAGGCCCCCCCTCCCTTTCCGTTTGGCCCGCCCCCATGGTGGGCGGGGTAGAAAGCCCCCTGAGCACAGGATCTCTCTGAATTAGAGGAGACACAGGAATCACAGAGTCAAAGGACACCAGAAGGAAGTCAAATCCGCTTCTCCTCCTTCTGATGAGGGAGTCCCCAGGGTACCAGGGACTCTACTCGCTGGTTTCCACGTGGGTCCATTTAGTTTGCACAAGAGACACTTAAGAGGGAAGCAGGATTATCCCCGGGTGATAGCTGGAGAAATTGAGGCTCGGCTCCTGAGTGGCGGTGTTGGGATTCCACACGCGCCGGTAGATGGAGTGGGTAGATGGCTCTCCCCAGCGTGGGGGGCCTCGTCCGGTCCACTGAGGACCCGGACAGAACAGAAGGGGCGAGGAGAGGGAGTGTTCAGTCTCCTCTCCTGACTGCTGAGCTGGACACGGGTCTTCTCTTCCTCTTGGACAGGGACGTAAACCACCCGTTTTCCTGGTGCCCGGGCCTTTGGACTCAGACTGGACCCACGTCACCAGCGTCCTGGGTCTCCAGCTGGCAGCCGGCAGATCATGACACTTCTGGGCTCCCACGGTCATGGGAGCAACTCCTCCTAATCCCTCTCCCTGTGCCGGTCCATCCTGCTGGTTCTGCTCCTCTGAAGCAGCCTGCCCAATGCACGCGGACTCTCACTCTATCGCCGTCACTCCCGAGTCTTCCCTGAAGGAACGTGTGTGAAGAATTCCAACACGGAGGAGACGGCCCGAGAACGCGGTTTCACGTCCGCCCGTCTCTGCAGAGCTCGCTCTGCCGCCGTCTTCCGACCGCGGGATCCTCAGCGCCATGTTTACTTTCTGCATCACGGGTCTGGCTGATGGTATTTAGAAAACAGCAGACGCACCGGCCTTCCCTTCGTCGGGGACTTTGGTGGCCAGATGGTGTCGGTTCAGCCCCCCAGCTGGACCGCTGCTTCTTGACCACACGCTCCGTGCTGACGAACCAGATGAGATGCTCCCCGGCGTGGCGGGAGACTCGGAACTTCTCAAAGAGCTTTCTTCTGGAAACCGAGCTGCCGCAGACAAACGTGAGCTTAGACAACAGCGGGACAGAGTTCTTTCCGCGTCGTCAAGGTTTCATCTAATTTCCCACTTGTCTCACGCTGCTGGGGTTATCCCGTCCTCCCTAAATGGAAACGCCTTCTCGCATCCGCATGAACTGATGACAGAGTCGGACTCAGGAAGCCCCAAACAGGGGACAGGAACCGCTCAGGCAAGGGTCGTCAAACTTTTTATAAAAACCGCCCACTTTTGCAGTGCTGGTAGACCTGGTTCCTACCGCCCACTAGTGGGCGTTCCAGCTTTCATGGTGGGCCAATCGCGACGCTGTTTGGGTGCACGGTAGGGACCAGGTTGACCAGCACTGCAAAAGTGGGCGGTTTTTATAAAAAGTTTGACGACCCCTGCCAGGAGTGGCGAGGCTGACCGGGGCGGGCTGGTTTTATTATCTCCACGTGTGTGCCGTTCACCGACCCCTCCTCCCCGCTCCCCCTCCCCCCCCCGGGATTCTTTTAGTGACCGACTACAGGGGTCTGACACCCACAGATCGTGCCCGATTGAGTTGTCAACCCTGACAATGGAATTGCCTCAGCACACGTGTCGGGGAGACCGTGAGCATCGTGACCGTGCACCACGGGTGTCCCTGGGAAGCAAAGACATTGGACGTCGGAGCTGAGACGATGGCTAAGATGCTAGGACCACACACTGTACGTTCTCCAGGGGATAGGGGAGCGTGTCTTGGACACAGCGACCATGTTTTCCGAACCCCGATGCTGGAGTGCACGGGGTTCACCTGAGTGATCGTGGAGGTGAGGTCCTGAGACTCAGGTGCCAGCTGTTCTGTCTGCTGCGTCTCATTCATGACCCTCCTGCTTCTCAGCACCGTCTGGGAACTTGCAGTGGGTACATCTTCCAGCCACGGGAGGACCCCTCGTGGGAGTTACCCTGGATGTCTTTGACTCGTGGCCTGTATCGTGGTGTAACCAGAGAGCACACACGGAGGGCACCTCCCCGACCAGGCTCACCAGCACTGGGTCACGCCGGGCATATTCCTGCCACCTCAGAAGGGGCGCCATCTCCCTGTGTTAGCTGCTGCCCCCGGGCGCAGGAGGACTCTGGAGAGAGGACGGAAGAATGTGTACATTCCTCCTTAATTATAATTAGAACCTAGGGCTTTTGTATACAGCTGCAACTTTCGGTTTCCCTCGGCCCTCCCAGTGTGTGGGTACAAATGAGCTTAGGTTACTTTTAATATAGACGCCCCATGGACCTGTCGGTCTCACCTGCCGCCACTCACCGAGTGACGGAAGTTAAGAGTCCCGGGGGTCGTCCCACATGTCGACACAGAGCGGCTCAGCTCCTCCGCTTCGTCCCCGCAGGGGTGTCCGTGGCCTGCCAGTCTGTCCAGACAGGCCTTTGGCCTTGCTGATTTTTTTTTTTTTTGTATTTTTCTGAAGCTGGAAACGGGGAGACAGTCAGACAGACTCCTGCATGCGCCCGACCGAGATCCACCCAGCACGCCCACCAGGGGCGATGCTCTGCCCACCAGAGGGCGATGCTCTGCCCCTCCGGGGCGTCGCTTTGCTGCGACCAGAGCCACTCCAGCACCTGGGGCAGAGGCCAAGGAGCCATCCCCAGCGCCCGAGCCATCTTTGCTCCAATGGAGCCTTGGCTGCGGGAGGGGAAGAGAGAGACAGAGAGGAAGGAGGGGGGGGGTAGAGAAGCAAATGGGTGCTTCTCCTATGTGCCCTGGCCAGGAATTGAACCCGGGTCCCCCGCACGCCAGGCCGACACTCTACCGCTGAGCCAACCAGCCAGGGCCGGCCTTACTGATTTTACACGTGCCCTCTGCCAGCGACGCTGCCTCCGTGTGAGAGCTCGCTGTTACTCTGTGGCGAGGTCTCCCGGCCGATCCTGAGGCTGGAGGCCCTTCCGGGCTTTGGATGGGCTGGGGGACACTCCCTTCCTGTGTTCCGTCCCCCTGTCTTCCTTTCATCCCCACACTGCATAACAATCGCCACCGTCAGCCAACACGGAGGCCGCCGTCCCCCGCTGCTCATGCCTGGGAGAGCACTGTGCTCAGGCAGCAGCCGGCACTTCCACGAGCTCGTGAGCTCCCAAACCCCAGGCGCTGTTACTGTCTCCAGCGTCACAGACGGGAGAGGTTGGTCCGGAAGCCTCCCCTGGCTCGGGGACGGTCACACAGCTGATGGGCGGCAGTGATTGTGATGCCAACACAGGGCTTTTGCCCCGCAGGGTCAGTGGCCCCGTGGCTGGGGCTGGGGCCCCGAGCCAGGCTAGGCTGCCTTCTGAGCTACACAGGCTCCTGCAGGATGACCATCACGTCGGATGGAGGCCACCTCTTTAACGCCTGGTGGTTCCGGCCCGGACACGGATTCTGGAAGAGACAGATGAGGCTTAAAACAATAAGCAGCAGCCAACACAGGAGCAAATGCCTCTTTGCAGAATCTGTGTTACTAAGGACGTTGCCCAGATGTGCGCAGAATACACAACCGCGCTGTCTGGCTCTGACTGTGAGGGCGGTGGGGGGGGAGGGCTCGCTTTGCAGCGTGAACAGGATGACTTGTGTGGCTCTTCCGAAGCCGGCTGCCAGTACCGTTCCCTTGTCCTCCCCACTGTGGTCAGTCCATGACGAGGAGCTGGCCGGGGAGGAGGAGAGGGTCTTCCAGTCTGTGCTCAGCATGTGGACGTGTCCTACAGGGACTGTGATTCACCAGGGCTGTTGGTTTAACCTCTGGCACGATCCAGCGTCTCTCTCCAGATTCATAGTTTGTGGTCTTCCGTCAGGAAAGGGATCGCGTGCTGTGGCTGTCTGCGCAAAAGTTAAAAACAAAAAGCCCGAGAAGCATTTTAGGACAGGGAAAAGGCACTCTGTCAGCAGCTCCTGGCTGAAGAAGCAATCACTGGGCGGGCGTGGCTGGTAAACAAATCCAACAGTGAGCAAAGAGAAACTCCTTGTTTCTGTAGACTCGACCGGAAAACAATACGGCTCCTGCTTCCTCCCGGTGGCAGGTGTGGCTGCCTCATACCTAACCGATGTGGATGATGGCCCTCCAGGAACCTGTCACCGGGTGAGCCATCTTTGCCCTGACCTTTATTTTCTTGAAATACAGCACCAGATAATGTCTCTGATGGGCGAAGGGAGGAAGAAGTTAAATTCTTTTGTTAGTGAATGACGCACCGGCAATATCCATAGAAAACTCTCAAGTCATTTTATTACCTTCTGCAATCTGTCGGTGGGCCCACAGATACAAAGATAACACGAGGCCCTGGCTGGTTTGCTCAGTGGATAGAGCGTCAGCCTGGCGTATGGCTGTCCTGCGTCTAATCCCCGGTCAGGCACACAGGAGAAGTGACCTTCTGCTTCCCTCCCCTCCCCCTTTTCTCTTTCTTCTCCTCCCACAGCCAGTGGCTCGGTTGGTCTGAGCATTGGCTGCAGGTGCTAAAAATAGCTCAGTTGATTTGAGTATTGGCCCCAGACAAGGGTTGCTGGGTGGATCCTGGTCAGGGCTTATGCAGGAGTCTGTCTCACTATCTCCTCTCCTCTCACTTAAAAAAAAAAATTTAAAATATATATATATATATATGAACAACTAAGATGGTTTTATTCCGGGAGCCCAGTTCAGCAAAACTGGTGACATTGGAGCTGTCTTGGCGTTTATGACATTGAGACTTGTTTCACAAGTATGTGACATTGACATTTTTTGACACACACGGATGTCTGCATGCCATCTTGCCTGGGTTCACTGACACTGTGTCGTGGAAGCAGATTCGTGTGTTACCGTTACTGTGCTCAGGGTTCGAAGAAGGGGCATCCGAGCTCCATTTCTTGTTATGGCACCTGGGCCTGCGGTAGATAAGACCCGGACTCCCCGGCTGGGGGCCCCGGCATCGTTTTACACGGGCCGCGCGGACGGAGATAAACCCGCGTTGGCCGACGGTGAGCCGTGAGCCGTCAGTGCCGAGACGTCTGGGTGTGCTTCCTTCCTGCGTGCACACGGCGGTCAGACTTCTGTCTTCTGGGACCCACCGAGGCGTTCCGTAAGTGACACTCATGAGCTGGAACCTCTTCTTCCGGCAGATGGCTTTAGTGAAGAATCGTGTCTCTGCCGCCACCACTTCCTACGGTTTTTCTAACTCCGTGGGCGGCTTCGCTCCCTGCGGGCTGGGCGCTCCCCTCCCTCTCCTGCGCTCCCTGCTGTCCCTCGGGGCCGGGGTGCAGTCTGCAGTCTGGCCACCTTTCTGGGGAGCGTGGACCATCACGCTGAGCTACGCTTTCCTTTTCTCCACTTCGTCACCAAACTCACTGCTCCAACATGCTCAGGGACTTTTGTCACAAGCGCTAAACCTCTCCGGCTGGGTCCTCCACCCTCAAAACGTGGCTGAACAATAATCCACCTCCAATCTCCAAACAGGGCACACGTTATTGTCCCCAGAAACTGTCCCCAGGGACACTGCCAGGCTTCTCCATTGCACTATCCGCTCTGTTCACTTTTTTGGACGTGGGATTCTTAGCTGTTCTATACAGAGCGTGTTGACGGAGTAATAGAGTTTTCCTCTGGTTCTAGGCCTCCTTTCGGTGTGTTACATCAGCGTTACCCTCTGGAAACAATATTTCTGTTGTTTGTGACCAGCCATCTGCGTGACCGAATCAAAATAACAATGTTTGATGTTTGAGAACGTTGATACTAATCCAGTCATAATCATGGGGCAGTGATGAGCGGTAGTTTTGTTTTCCATTTCATAAGCTTGTATGCTGTTCATTCATTATTTATTTTTTTAACACAAGTAGATGTCACTCTCCTAATAACAAATAAAAGAAATCGTTTCACAACGCAGGCAGACCGCTGCAAAGACAGTGTTACATCCAGACACAGCAATCAGCTATGCGTCTCAGGAATCCGTCTCCTTTGAGCTATAACTTAATTGAATCAAAGTCTCATTCAATTCTTCGACTTGCTTTCTGGGGGTTCTAATTCCTCGGTGAGAGAATGGTTGTGAGATCTCCCGGGGAATGGCTTTCTCGAGTACAACACGTTAGGGTGTGGGGAAGAGCTCTGTCCTCGCCTGGGAGTGCATTTGTTACACGGTTTCAGATATGAATTTGAAGGCTTATTGAAAATGCGATATTCCTTTTGCTTGTGCTTGAGTGATTTTTTAAATAACCATTTCCCCTTGAATTTTTTTAAACTCGCTGATTAATATTGATGTGCTGCTGCAGTGTTGTCTGTTCCAGACAATAAAAAATATCTCTCTGTAAGGAGGTGCAAAGTTATGTTACCATCAGGATGATGCCCAGCTCCAAGGGGAAAGAGAAAGAACTCTACAAACTGAAAAATAAAATGTTCCAGCCTTGTTTTCCCATGCACTGTCTTCCAAACATTCTGGCCAAAATATATTTTTGAGACAACTCTATAGACAGCAAGAACAAAAGTTTTCCAAGAGGCAAGGAATGTCCTGGAAAATGTTTAATTCAAGGAGATTTCCTTAGACTTATGGTCAGAGCTGATTGAAATTCTACCCCACAGAGAATTTCATTGATTCTTAACGCAGAAGGGCGGCGGACAGGCGTTGAGACCGTGTTGGGGATGCAGGACTCGCGAGTCCCCTGCACTTGACCTCCTTCAGTTTCCCTGGATGTTCCCAACCAGAAGTTGTTCCTGACTCGATTTGCTACCTACCATGCGAGAGCAGAGTGGGTTCTTACCTGGGCTGCTTGGCGTGTGGAGAGTTAGGACACGTCGGTTAGGAAAGGGCGGTGAGAATCCGCTCAGGGGCCCACAGGAACCCGGCAGTGGTGGAAGCTGTTCATCTCAGAAAGGCAGGGGAAGGTCCTGCTGAAACGGTGTTTGCTGTGCGTGAAACGCTGGGGCTGGGGGCACTCAGGTGAGTGGGACCCTGGCCCGGCCCTTAAGAAGTTCACCATGGGCTCAGCCGAGCGCCTGTGAAATCCTCCCTGCCCTGCGGCCACCTTATCCCAAGCAATCTATTCCTGGTCTTTCCTTACAATGGAATACCGATGACTTTCTAAGTAATTTCTTTCTCTCTTCCTTAGAATCTGGGACAGACTTCCTTTCTCGGTTTTGAAATGTCCTGCTTTATGTCCCTTCTCCCAATGCTTGCTGTATTCCATAACCATCTACCGAGGATTCTTTTTTCGTTCTTTCTTTTTTAGTGTGTGTGTGTGTGTGTGTGTGTGAGAGAGAGAGAGAGAGAGAGAGAGAAAGAGAGAGAGAGAGAGAGAGAGATGGGCAGACAGGCAGGAAATGAGAGAGATGAGAAGTATCAACTCTTAGTTGTGGCATCTTCATCGTTCACTGATTGCTTTCTCATATGTGCCTTGACCGGGGGGGGGGGGGACTCCAGCCAAGCCAGTGACCCCTTGCTCAAGCCAGCGACCTTGGGCTTCAAGCCAGTGACCTTTGGGCTCAAGCCGGTGACCATAGGGTTATATCTATGATCCCACGCTCAAGCCAGCGACTTGGAGCTCAAGCTGGTGAGCCCATGCTCAAGCAGGATGAGCTACACTTAAGCAGATGAGCCTGTGCTCAAGCTAGTGACCTCAGGGTTTCGAACCTGGGTCTTTAGCTTACCAGGTTGATGCTCTATCCACTGTGCCACTGCCTGGTCAGGCTACCGAGGCTTTTTGAATGTATGTCTAGCAATGTATTAGTGGGGGTGTGTGTGTGTGTGTCTCTCCTTCAGACTTCTTCCATTTATAGACTTAATTCATCTTACAGGTGTTCTTTTCGTGATGGACATCCACAGTCTGAATGTACAGGGCCATTTTAAATAAAAAAAAATCCCAATTCAAATGACCACAAGCTGAAAAAAAAAGTATTCTTTGCCATGTGTTGTGACTATAGTTTTTAGTTTTTGAGACAATTGAAACAACACGCACTTGTTAAGTCTCTTACTCACGCCCGGTGTATGTGTTGGGGTGTGTGGAGGGGTTGGTCATCGGGCTGGAGGTGAGGAATGCCTGCTGGCTGTAAAGACGGGTGGGATCTGTCCCTGTCCCCGAGCAGTGTGCCCTCTGGTGGAGAGGAACGTGGCGACACTCACACGCAGGAAAGGCGAGGGGACCTGGGACCGCGCCCGCGTCGCGGGCAGGTGATTCTGAGCCCTGGTGACGACGTTAACTAGAACAGTCCAAGTTCAGAGGCCACGTGTGTGGTTTGGAAAGCCTGATGCGCTCGTCCGTCTTCGAGTCTCGACAGAAGCCCTGACTCACTGTCCTATGTTGAGTGGCCCCTGAAACTTCCATCTTTGCAACACGAGGTGAGCCCAGTTTCTGATCACGGGCTTTATAAATCAGAAGGTCCCCTGGATTCTTTCCAACCGGGACGGTGTGTTTGGCACGGGGGTCTGAGGAGACTGGCCTCCCTTCTGCTCACTGCTTTCGGTGGCCCACCGGGCCCCCTGCTGACGGTGCGCCCCCCTTCCCTCCTGCCCACCCCCTCACCGTTGCTCTGCCAAGCCCCCCTCAGATTAGTTGCGAGAGGAAGCCCAGTGCCTGAGACTAGACCAGGGGTCGGGAACCTATGGCTCGCGAGCCAGATGTGGCTCTTTTGATGGCTGCATCTGGCTCACAGACAAATCTTTAATAAAAAAAATAATGTTAAAAATATAAAACATTCTCATGTATTACAATCCATTCATTTCCTACCGCTTATGTTCATGGTTGCGGGTGGCTGGAGCCAATCACAGCTGTCCTCCGGGACAACACCAAATTTTTATTGGATAATGTGTAATGTACCTGGGTCGTTGTATGGCTTTCACGGAATTACATTTTAAAATATGTGGCGTTCATGGCTCTCTCAGCCAAAAAGGTTCCCCACCCCTGGACTAGACGATACTTCCCACTTACTACCCTCCGCGTGGAGCGGCAGAATCACGCCGAGCAGACCCAGGACGCGAAGGTCTTGACCCATGGAAGCGCACAGCGGTGCTGGGGACATCAGAGAGGAAGGAGGTCACCACTGGAGCACGTGAGGGCGTGTCCCCCTGCACCTGGCCCTCCGGGGCTTCGGAGAGGCAGTCGTGCTGGCCCCAAGCCACGCAGGCGGTTTCCGCGTCCTCGCGGAGGCGTGATGTCACCGTCAGTTAGTGTTACTTCTGTGCCTATGGATTGGTGGGTTGTAACAAAATTAATTAGTTGCTGAGGCCTGGGGTTGTCAGATTGTGTTAAATGATTTTATATCCACTGTGGATATCTAAATCTGTGGGCTGGATCCAGGAGGCACCCCGTAATTACCAATATTAAATCAAGGCTCTGTGTCACGGTGCAGGTTGTCATCCGTCTCTTGGAGGATGTCTTTTTTTTAAAGGAGAATGGAGACTTATACTGCTTTTTTTTTGTATACATCTGTATCTTTCTGTCAGGATTTTCGAAGTATAGAATTACTCAATAGTAACAGTGTAGCTAAGTATGATCAGGGAGGAGGGGGTAGGCCTGGGAGGACCCCTGACTCTTCAGACCGCTGGGGAACAAGAATCTCAGAGCATTTGGAGGGTCAAGTTCATCTTTAGAAGACCAAGGATTTTCAACACCCTGTCCTTGAAGGAGAGACTTCCTGTTTCAAACAGGCAAAAGAAGTCAAGGCGTTCGGACAAGAAGCAGAGCCCCGTTATGCCTGCAGACGTGTCACTGCCCCCCCGGGCCATGCAGGGGCCCTGGCACTGAGGACTCCAGAGGAGACAGGTAGGGAGCGTTCCTGTTTCCGCACCCTCCACATGACTCAGGGTCTGGCCGGCATTTCCCGAACTGTCCAACGTGATTCTTAACTGGTCAGGCCACTGCTGTGGCCCCTTGTCCTGTCTCCCAGCTACTCTGCCCTGCAGAAGGACAGGTGTGAGCTGTGGCCCTGGGGCCACCTGCCGGCCCCGCCGATGGACCGGGCAGCTGGAGCTATGCTTCCTTCCTGCCATATCCCGTTCGTAGGTGTTTCTTCCAACCTGCACGTTCATGTTGTGAGAGACAGGCCTGCGCCTGCCAATCCCCTGCTCGGAGACCTCTCAGGAACAGACCGCTGCAGGACGAAGGGCCTCTGAGACTTCATTCCGTCCGGACTGACCGCTTTCCCAGCCTCACGTCCGACCTTCTCAACCCCCCGCGCCCCAGACCAGGGCTGTGTCAGAGAGCGCGCCGGACTTGGAATGTGTCTTTCTGTGGGATGTCGTGTGGCAGAGAATTCAGCTGAGTAGACCCGGGTGTGGGAGTCACCTCCACAATATTCCAGTGTTCACATTTCCTGCAAAACCTCCGGGTGTTTCTAGCAATCCCGGGAATAACTCATCGGCCACGCTTTGGTCAAGTGCCCGCCCCTGAACAACCACTGTGTCCGCATAGGCTCCCTGGCCAGGCCCGGCTCACGGGCTGACCCCTGTGTGTGTGTGAGTGAGTGTGTGTGTGTGTGTGAGTGCGTGAGTGTGTGTGAGTGCGTGTGCATGTGCGCGTGTGTGAGTGTGAGTGGGTGCGTGTGCACGTGTGTGTGAGTGTGTGCATGTACGTGTGTGAGTGTGTGTGTGCGCGCACACGTGTGTGTGAGTGGGTGTGTGTGCACGTGTGTGTGTGAGTGTGTGCATGTACGTGTGTGAGTGCGTGTGTGCGCACGCGTGTGTGAGTGTGTGTATGAGTGTGTGTGTGTGCATGTGTGTGTGCGTGTGCGTGCGTGTGTGCATGTGTGTGAGTGTGTGTGAATGTGTGTGCGCACGTGTGTGTGTGCGCGTGCGTGTGCGCGTGTGCGTGCGTGTGAGTGCGTGTGAGGGAGGTCAGACCCCCTTCCGCCTCCGACAGGGACAGTGGGGCTGGGGCTTTCACACAGGAAGAGACGCAGGGACAGGAGGAAGAGCAGGAGGTCTAGCCCACCGCAGAGTGGAGGCAGGTGTGTGGAGGGCAGGGGAATGGTCGCAGACATGTGCAGCGATGAGGTGGTGAGGACCTCTGATGTCCCGCCGCTCACACCGCGGTCAGCGTCCACCGCCCAGAATCAATAAAGAAAAGGAAAAAAAGCAACCAGTGTGGTATTTAAGCACGTGAACCAGGACCACCTTTCTTGGGGGAGTATTAGCACGAAGGGGGCCTTCGGGAGTGGGAGGGACGCGATTCCCGAGAGGAAGGAAGGCAGAGCATTCATTCTGGGAAAACCCGCCATGCCACCCGCCCCTGCGATGTGTGTCCTCCAACCTCAGGCATCCCCAGTCGGGAGGCAGGACCCGCCCATGTAGCAACGGCACCTCCCTGTTTGATGGAGAGGCACCCTTTGCCCTGGGTGGTTAAAACGCCGGCCTTTGAATCGGTGGATACCTGGATATCGAAGCTGTAGTTTCCACCAGGTTGTGACGCCCTGTGGAAATGTGAAGAATCAATTCAGGACACATTTCAGAGTCTCCGCAGGAAGGCGGCTCTGACAGCAGGTGCCCAGATTTGTCTCGACTCTCTGACCAGCTGCTGCCCGCTCCGATCCGAGGCTGCGCGAGGTGTCTCCGGGACAGCATTCCGACCATGTTCCTTCCCTGCTTGGAGTCTCCCGACGGCTCTTGATTGCCGTCAGACTCAGGCGAGGTCTGGAATCCCAAATGAGACATTGAAAACTTTCTTTTTTCTGGGCCCTGTGGGCTCTGTGTCCTTCGGTCCCAACTGTGGTTGTAGGCGAGGCCCCCTTCTCGTTTCCCTGAGGGTTTGGCCTCTGTATGCCTTTGGGCTTTGCGTCGTCTGTTCCTCCAGCCTGAACTCCTTCCCCCACATGTCCTCTCTGTGGTCAGCCCTGGTCCAGTTGGTGGCCCTTCTTCCACCAGCCACGGCGGAATTCACTCTCGCCTCCGGTGTCCTCTGAGTGTGTAAGGCCGGAGGCCACGGCCAGGCAGGTTCCTGTTGGATTCGGGCAGATGGTAAAGGAACCGTGGAGCCGGAGGATGGAGGGCCATTCCGTTTATCAGAGACTTGCAAGGCTGGATGAGCAAACAGGCAGGGAAAACTGCTGCCTTCTCTCTCCCAGGGCTGACTAGCAAAACAGGCTGGGGGTTGGGGAGGGGGGAACCCCTTCTCAGGTCAACAATAGCAACAGACGGCCCCTCCCAATGGCAGCAGGCAACCCGCAGCAATCCACATCCTGCCGCCCTCAGGGTAAGCACCGGCCAGTCCAAGTACAGGGCGAGCTAGCCTGACACACTTGTTTGCCCAACGGAGTGCTGTGTCATTCTTCTGCAAGCTCACTGACACTGAGAGAGTCATCGACCTGTCTGGCTCCCGGACCAGGGCCAGCCCTTTGCAGCGTCGGCCAGCACGGTGACGACTGAGCTCTCCGTGCGTGTTTGTGGGCGCAAAGGGTCTTAAAGAAGCCGGGCAACGCAAAATGATCTGTCTGCCGAATGGTTGCTTGGAAGTTGCTTGGGACACGGAGCCCGACCCTGCAGAAACATGCATGTGGGTGGTCCTGAAGCCGGGAGTCGGTCCCGCACAGCAGGTCCCGGTTAGAACAGACAGAGTGACAGTGTGTCTGTCCGTGTGCCGTGTCTGGACCGCTGCTGCGCTCTGTGACGTTTTCCACGTGCGTGCAGCCACTCACCCCCTTCTCAAACCTGCCAGCCCACCGGCCCTCCGAGCTGTGCACGACCCCGCCTGTCTGCCCGGGAGAGTGCCCCACCCGTCTCCCAGGCCGTCCTTCCCCTCGCCCCCGTCTCAGCGCAGAGTCTCGGCTGCAGGAATGCCTCGCTGGCCTCCTCGCTCTGCTACCAGGGGCGGGCATGCTTCTTCTGGGAGGACCAGGCAGCAGACACCTCAGGCTGTGCGAGCTTCTCCTCTCCAGCACAGGCACTTGCCCCCGCCTGGTCATGAGACAGCAGCCACAGACGATGCCCAGGAGCGAGCAGGTCTGCGAACCATGGACAGGCACCAGACCAGGTTGGACCCACAGGCTCCTATGGCTGACCCGTGCTCTGCACCGTGACCAGAGTCCTACAGAGCACTGCTCACAGTGGCTTGAGATCATCTTCTTTGAGATACGTTCGTTCGCTCCCACCCCAAATGGATTTTTCCTTTGTGTGCAGGGAAATTGGACTCTTGGACTCTTATGCTCTCTTAGGCAGTGCTCAGCACCTACAACATGGCCAGCTGTTTGTTGAATGAATAAAAAAAAATTAAAGTGATGATACCCTGACCCACAAGAGATCAGACTGTGGTTCGATTAAATACATATTTATATGAAAAACGCTTGGAAGCTTTCCTGGTTTACTGTCATGGGCCGTAGGTAACAGCAGACAGAACACATACCCTGGGATTCCTCCAGATGGAGCTCCTTCAGAATCTCATTTATTAGAGTTCAAACTATTACTTTCCAAGGGCAGTTGGTCCCTAACATATGTAAGAAGCTATTAAATAGCTGATGTGAGGGCAAGAGAAAGACACACAGACCCTCACGGCTCTTCGTTTTATGGTCTCTCTCTCTCACTGAAAACCCGAATAACAAACATTCAGACTTGTCTGATTCGGTTTTGCTGAGCGGCAGGTGAGATGACCCAGTGACACAGGAATAAGTGACCCTCCTATTGAAGGCGCTGGAGGAGCAGGCAGGGTCAGGGATGTGAATTTCAGAAACCCCTGAGCAACGGCTGTGATTAGAATCTCAGTTCAGGGCTGTCTCAGCCACCATGTAGTTAGCGTGGATTTCCAGAAAGATGCTCCGTCTGCTCGTCAATGAGAATAGTCACGAAAGTATACCCACTTTTTTTTTTATTGAAGTGGGTAGTTATTCTATGTAATCGCTCTTCTCTTAGGTATCAGTTTGGTTATTAGAAGTGAAATGAGCCTGACCAGATGGTGGCGCAGTGGGCAGGGTGTCAACCTGGGATGCTGAGGACCCAGGTTTGAAACCCCGAGATCGCTGGCTTGAGCGCGGACTCACCAGCTTGAGCGTGGGGTTGTTGGCTTGAGTGTGGGATCATGGCCATGACTCCATGGCCGCTGGGTTGAGCCCAAAGGTCAATTGCTTGAACAAGTGGTCACTGGTTTGGCTTGAGTCCCCTGGTCAAGACATGTATGAGAAACAATGGATGAACAGGTAGGGTGCTGCAATTATGAATTGATGCTTCTTATCTCTCTCCCTTCCTGTCTGTCTCTCTCTAAAAAAAAAAAAACTGAATAAAATGAGTACTATCTTTAATATTATATTTTAACATGGATATTCACTCCCTTCTAATTTAAAGACAGAAGTTTTATAATATGATTAACTAGTCAAATGTAACCCTACTAAAGAACAGCATGACAAATAATGTTACATGTAGAAATGTCCACCAAAAATAATAACATCTTACGCTTCACATGGTTAATGATTTGTCGAGTGTTTACCTTCGGAATTTTGCAGCGATCCTGTGACATCCTCACACCAAGAATTGCGATGTCTAGGACACAAGCAGGAAAACTGAGACTTATGAAGGTTCGTTCGCGAAAGCCACGCTTTACGGAGCGAAAGTGGGTCAGAACGCAGGTGTGATGGGCCCTGGCGGAACACGCTTCCTCAGTGAACAGGGCGGCCCCTGGCATCACGGGAACATCAAGGGGAAGGTTCGGCTGCAGGAAATTTACACTGTTCATGGAGTTCCCTGACGTTTTTACGGCTTCATGTAGAAAACCCAGGAAGTGCACAAAGTATTACTTTCCATTTTGAACCGCACGCCTCTCCAGACCCTGATTTATTCCCCAAATGCTGATCTGTCATGACCTGTCCATCATAAGTATCGATTCCCCACCAAAAAAAAAAAAAAAGATTAATTTCAGTTTCTACTGCAGTGTGCACTTTTCCAAAAACTCAAACCATCATTGAGGAACGCCAGCCAATATTTTCAAAAGGGCATGGCCGTGTTTTAGTTCACTGGTGTGCCCCAGAAGCACAATCTACACTTCTCACTGGCGGATGACGTGCGGGCAATTGTCTGTGCTCCGCTACACGGAAAGGTCGAGATAGACAAAGCGCAGGACAAGCGCAATGATAAAACTTTATAAGGAGAGAATTTCTCACTGACCCTCTGGCCCCACTGTTTTCCTTTTCCCGGGAAAAACTCTTCCAGATCCTCCCCCAGTGTCTTCTTCATCGCGCGGGGGCCCCCACAGGCGGTAAGGGTGGACCCCCACAGGCGGTAAGGGTGGACCCCCACAGACGGTAAGGGTGAGCCCCCACAGACGGTAAGGGTGAGCCCCCACAGACGGTAAGGGTGGACCCCCACAGGCGGTAAGGGTGGGCCCCCACAGACGGTAAGGGTGGGCCCCACAGACGGTAAGGGTGGGCCCCCACAGGCGGTAAGGGTGAGCCCCCACAGGCGGTAAGGGTGACCCCCACAGGCGGTAAGGGTGGGCCCCCACAGACGGTAAGGGTGGGCCCCACAGACGGTAAGGGTGGGCCCCCACAGGCGGTAAGGGTGGGCCCCCACAGGCGGTAAGGGTGGACCCCCACAGGCGGTAAGGGTGGGCCCCCACAGACGGTAAGGGTGGGCCCCACAGACGGTAAGGGTGGGCCCCCACAGGCGGTAAGGGTGAGCCCCCACAGGCGGTAAGGGTGACCCCCACAGACGGTAAGGGTGGGCTCCACAGACGGTAAGGGTGGGCCCCACAGACGGTAAGGGTGGGCCCCCACAGACGGTAAGGGTGAGTCCCCACAGGTGGTAAGGGTGGGCCCCACAGACGGTAAGGGTGGGCCCCACAGACGGTAAGGGTGGACCCCCACAGGCAGTAAGGGTGGTCCCCCACAGACGGTAAGGGTGGGCCCCACAGACAGTAAGGGTGGGCCCGGTGTCGGTCAGCTCGTTTGTCTTTCCCACTCACGATCTTTACGGCCTCTGTTTTAGGCCCATGTCGTTCTCATCCCCTCGAGGTTGAAAGGGCTGTGCTGGTCTCTGTCGTCCTTTCTTGAAGTGTAAAAGTATTTCCGGGTTGCTAGAAGGAAAAGGGACTCTGGGTTGACAGTCTGGCGCCTGCTTTCAGATTCTTCCATCAGCTCAGAGAGTTAGTTAGGCACTTGGTGACTCCGTGCCTGTCTCTAACGTTAGCACACAATGCATATAGATCATTAGCACTCATCCTGTTTTCTGCAAAGAAATGCACACTGGTAAGGGAGAAAAAAATAATTATTCAGCCGTCTCTATGAACGCCTCCCAGCGCTGCCATCCCAGAACAAGATGATCACCTGGCAGGCGGTTCTCGGAGGCTGGAGAGCAATTCAGCCTCCGTCTGCACGGGCCTACGAGCGAGTCTCTATGAACTGTAGGTAAACACACACGTACGCTCAGTCCTGAAGTGTTCCCCGGGACGGTGCTGCTCTCCCACCACGGAAAGGAGACAGTGAGGCTGACGGCTCGCTGAGATCACCCAGGACGGAAGAACACGATGGGAACTTCCTGGCTGTGACTGTCGGTTCAAGTGAACTCCCTCTTCTCCCCCATCGTGTCTGAGGGTTATCTCCCGCCCCCCACATCCTCTCTTTCTGTAGCTGCACTAGGACCCCCCCCCCCCCGATCCTGGTTACTTTACTAGGCATTTATTTAACAAATACTGAGCGAGTGCCTCCTGTGTGCCAGGCACTATTCTTAGGCATAGAGGCTGCAGCAATAGACACAACAGACAAAATTGCCTGCCCTTTTAGAGTTTACAATCTGGGGCAGCAAGACAGACAACAAATAAAGAAAGCATAGAGTGTGTCAGATGGTAAAAAAAAAAAAAAAAAGTGAGGCAGGGACACATAAAGGAGAAAAGAGGGGTGGAAGGTGAGGCGTAGAATTTTAAATAGACTAGTCATGGAAGGCGTCCCTAAAGGGTAGCATTGGAGCAACAGTGCAAAGGAGATGAGTGAAGGGGCCACGTGGAGATCAAGAGAAAGAGTAAGCCTGGCGACAAGAGCAGCTCGTGCAAAGGTCCTGAGGCAGAAAACTGTCTCGGTTCTTAACGGAACAGCAGGGACCCCAGTGTGCCTGAAGGAATATGAGCAAAGGGGAGAGAAGGAGGTGAGGTCAGAGAGATAAGAGTTGACCAGATCACTGAAGGCCTTGCAAACCTGGCTTTTATTCTCAGTGGGATGGAAAGGCATCAAAATCTTTTGAGCAGAAGATGGGAACAGCTGAAGGGAAGGGAGGACAAGGGCAGATGCAAGGAGGTCAACTGGAAGGCCATTTAGTCTAGAAAGAGATGATGCCCGTTAGTTGCAGGCAGGTCACGTAGGAGGTGATGGGTGGAGGTGGTGAGAGGAGTCTGGTTCTGTATATAATTGAGGCAAAGATCAAAGAACTGGCTGTCGTATTGGACATGGGGGATTGAAGAAAAGGAGAAGTCAGTGCCTCCAATGTGCTGTGGCCTGTGACCTGGGCAGATGGGGTTCCCGCTTCTGAGACGGGGAAGAACACCAGCGAGCACATTGGACAGGAACGATCAAGCATTTAAGAGAACAGCTTTCAGGTCATTCTGTCAACCGTCACTTCTGAATGGGGGCGGGATTCCGGCTGGAACCCTGGAGGGTGCAGAAGAGAAGTAGGAGAAGGTCCGGCTGCGCCAGAAACCCTGCAGGGAAAGCAGCGGGGTCTCCCAGAGCTGAGGCTCGCACGCCCCAGGGAGGAGCGTGCCCCGAGGATGCTCCCACAGGCGGGGGGAGCTCATCTGTGCCGGAGGTAAGCACCGTCACTGGGAGCGCAGCCAGACCCACAGAACTGGGATTCGAATGGCTGGGGCGGTGGGGAAAGCTGGGGACTTCTGCGAACCCGCGGAACCCAAACCGGCCTTTGCCCTCAGGGTCAGAGGTGCCAGGGGTGTGAGCCCACAGGTCCCAGAGGCACCGCGGCTCCTTCGCCTGTGCCTGATCCTCCACGGCACCGTCGTGGAGCTCAGCGAGGCTGCGATGAGCAAGCTGAGGGTCGTGGAACCATATGTTGCATGGTGGGTGGGTACCCAAACCTGAAGTCAATCAATGGATTGATCGACAGGCGTCATTATGGTAAAACCAACAAACAACGGATTGCCCGGACAGATAACACTTCGATTGCTTGGTCTCTGGGTAAACATGGCGTCGTCTGCACGGCAGGTCTGATTCGTGAGATCCACACTCTTGGAAAACGCTTCCAAGAAGCCAGTGACTTCCTGCAGGCCTTCACGGGACCTTCTGCACTCCGTGGGGGGAAGAGAGAGACCTCCCTTTTTGTGGCAGGCCACAGAGAAGACCAGGTCAGCGGGCTTATCAGAAGGAGGCACTGAACTCTCAGCTGTGGTTATTTATTCATTTTTGTAATCTGGTCAGTTAATAAACGGCGAAGTGACGTCTTTAACGTAGAAGTGTACTGTTGTCTTGGTGACTTTTTGTTAGCCGGCCTCTGCTGTCTCTTCTCTATTCTGGAAAATCTTGGAAGGTGCTAAGAGGTAGACAAATCAACCGCTCCTGTGTCCCAACACTAGGGTTCAGTTTGTATCTTGTGAAGAACATTTCTTGGGTGTTCTAAGGGCTTGTCTGTTGTTCAGAAGAGGGTTACTAACTTTTCACTTTTGAATCGGGCCGTTGCGTTATCCAAAATGGGTTTCCCCTGAGAAAGCCTCTTTCAGAGTCCTTTGTGCAGGATTTGTAGGTAAGGTAATGAAAGCAGTTCACATATTAAAAAAGAAAAAAAGGGTGGGGCAAGAACTTCACCTGAAATTTTATTAAGTTTTTTTTGTTGTTGTTGTGAAATAAAGAGATCATATCCCTCATCTCTCCAAACAGATGACAACTGAACCAGCCAGGAAACTTTTCAAATAAGGAATGGGTTAAAGAGTAATTTCTCCCATCCAGAGCAAGCACTCAGGTAGTGAATATATATCATATATATTTTTTCTCCATCTCAAAGTGCTACCCCAAGAAGTCCCTCTGACAGGCACAAGCACAGTTTCCCCAAGTGAGCGATGCTTTCGATGTTCTCATCGTCTCATGTATGTGTGTGTGTGAGTGTGTGTGTGTGTGTGTGTGTGTGTGTGGACGTGAACTCGCCATGATTTTGAAGACGCATACACCGCATGCCTGAGAATCAAAGCATTTTGCATAGAAGGCGTCCCAGAGCGTGGTCCACAACCTCTCCTTCACACATCACAGCAGAGTGGGTGCCAGCGACCCATCTGCGACGACACGGTGGATTGATTGGCCTCCCTTTTGCCGCGTAGTAAAATCAAGGCGAAATTGCAAAGAAGGAACTCACACCGACGAACCCCCGTCTGGTTTTCCACCAGTCACCTACAGCAGTGGTCTCCAACCTTTTTTGGGCCACGGACCTGCTTAATGTCAGAAAATATTTTCACAGATTGGCCTTTAGGGTGGGACGGATAAATGTATCACGTGACCGAGACAAGCGTCAAGAATGAGTCTTAGACGGATGCAACAGAGGGAATCTGGTCATTTTTAAAAAATAAAACATCGTTCAGACTTAAATATAAATAAAACATAAATAATGTAAGTTATTTATTCTTTCTCTGCGGCCCGGCACCAAATGGCCCACGGACCAGTACCGGTCCACAGCCTGGGGGTTGGGGACCACTGCCCTACAGCTTATGCAGTTTAATGGCCTGCGAAACGTCCTCCCAAGAGCATGGAAGGTGACGGGAAGCGATGAGTACCGCATTCCCCGTTCTGCAGCCCGTGCCCTCTGTCCCCTTCAGGATAACTTACACATCTTCTCAGCGGACTGTATGCTCTTCTTCCTCCGAGGACTCAGAGGACAGACAGAGAGAATGCTTGCGGCCGTCAGGTTTGATGCCGCCGCCGAAACTCACCGTTCCATCAACAAGCAACTTTGAAAGGGGCCGGCTCCAAGGAACGGCTCCCCGCAGTAAGGGGACTGACTGACCCACTTCGGCAGGATGTCGGCCTCTGTCTGGAATTCTGCGGATTGGATCAGAGGCCTCGGGCGGCTTTATTTCTGAACCGAACGCATCCACGCAGCCGCAGTTACAGGAGGCAATCTATAAAGTCTTGGTTCTATCTCCGGGAACTACGTTCAAAACGACTTATTCAGAAAGCTAACGGTCCCTGTAGTACAGAGAACGGAGAAGATGACGAAACAACAGCCCGTAGGACGTTTTGACGAATGCGTGGTTCAGCAGGCTGCCTCATCAGGGTCCAGCTCATTGGAGCCCAGTCCTCCTCCAAAGTCAAAGTCCTTTAGAACTACCCACGAACGGCAACCACACGACGAGGAGCGATTGTTATCCCACTACACACGAAGAATGTCCACTGGCACCATTTCCTCGCTGCACTCTGGGAAAGGGACCGGTCCTTGGCTCGTGGTCCGGCCACGGAAATCCGAACACGGGTTCCTGTCCGTGGTGTGGTGTTCGCAGGAGACGTCACGTCCGCCTGGGAATGATTTCTAAGCTGACGGTGAGCTCGCCGTGGACAGGGACGCGGCCAGATTCATTTCCGCCTGCTTCACAGAAGCTAGGGGCGTGTCTTCGCGCGTGAGGTATGTTGAGTAAATGTCTGCCAACCTGCTTTGAAGCATCTGCTCTAAATGAGTGACGAGCAGTGTGTTAGGGTTTGCCGGAGAAACAGGACCAATGGGATAGAGCTGATGGATAGACAGACAGATAGATAGATACATGTATACGTAGACAGACAGATCGACAGACGAGGGGATTTATTCTAGGAATTGTGTCACATGACTACGGGGACTGTCAGTAAGCTAGAGACTCAGGAGCACTGGTGATGTATTCAGTCTGAGTCAGAAAGCAGAGAACCGGGGGCCTAATGGCATTGAGTCCTGGTCTGCATCTGAAAGGCCAGGGCCCAGGAGTGTCCATGTCCAAAGGCAGGAGAAGATGGAGGTTCCAGCTCGAGCAGAGAGAGGGAATTCTCCCTTCCTCCCCGTCTCCATTCTGTCTGGACGCTCAGTGGATTGGGCTCAGTCCACTGCTTCACACAGTGCCCTCTTCTGGAAACCCCTCGTAAATACACCCAGAGATCACGGCAACCAGCCCCCTGGGCTCCCCTTCGCCCTGGGGTCCAGTGGACACATAAAATGATCGCGAGTGGTATTGATCATCTTGAGAGAAACACGTTTCTCTACCTTGTCAACATCACTGCTGCTTACGATAACAGTCGTTTCTGGCTACCAGCATGAACTCAGCAGTGACAGCTTCCTCCCAGGAGCTGGCCAGTGAGCGCCCGGTGAGTCACGGCTCGTGCACCATGTGAGAGGGGACCTAATCCCCTGGCCCCTGGGGGATGCCAGCCCCCAATCATTCACAAAGGGGGGGGGTAGACTTTATCCTCATAGCAAAATGGCCCCTACAGTTCTTATCTTCCTTCTATGTCCAGAGGTGCAGTGTCCCCTCACTAACTTCTCCTCAATGTACTTGGGTATGCTCTAGTATGTAAGAGTATTAGTTATGATCCCATGGAATAGCTACCACATTCTGGCCCGCCAGCACCCCCAAACGAGGGCTCTTCAGAAAGCCACGCAGAGAGGCCGCTTGATTTCATTTCCCCACAGAGCAGGTGGGGACCTAGCTCTCTGGTCCCTCTAGGCTCTCTGCTCAGGAGTCAGCGGGAAATGCTACTTCAATGGCTCTGCCCAGGAGCACAGCCCTTTCAAAAAATTAAAAAAAAAAAAAAACCCAAGAAACCCCAAAAGCAACCCTCTAATTCCTTCCCACGCAGATTTTCATCTTTTTGGTGCATGCTGTGACTTCTTCAATTAGTAGGAAAAAATGGTAGATCTCATAGTCAGGCAACACCCAGGGGTATCTTTTCTCTCCCAGAAACCAATAAGGGCTCTTACCTCCTTGAGAAACAGTGAGGCAAGGAGCACCGTCAATGCGAGGGTTTTTTAAAAAGCCATTTATAATCTATTTTGAGCCTAGAAGCTTCCTAAATATTGTAAAGTTCCTAAGAGTCCCACGAAGGTATTTTCAGTATTCTTTTAGAACCTGCTGTGCCAACAGAGAAATTATCTCAAAGAAAAAAAGAAAAGGAAATGATTTCTTTCTACAGTGAAGTGCTGCTTTCCCCTCCCCAGGCCCTTTGCATGAGCTCCCTCTAGCCCTGGTCCGGGTCCTGTACTGCTGTCTCTGGGAGCAGTCTGGTCACTCAGGGTACAGGCTCAGCCTCCACGAGAAAGAGGCCTGGTGACCCTGATGCTCCAGAAATGTGAAGGTGTTTCGTCTTATTGTGATACAGGGGTCAGTGAGGGGTGCAGGGCAAGTGTGTGGCTCGGCCCTCTGTCTGTGGGCATCCTCTTCAAGGGGCGCGGTGTGAGGACAGCTCCCCCAGGGGCCGGGGCCTGGGCCTGGGCCGGGGCTGGACTGGTGGCCAAGCATGGACGTCAAGGATAGACGTACGTGCGTAGATAATAACACCCGCTCTGTGACGGGCCCCAACCACAGCCGCCCCGCAACCCCCTATGAGACAGGGGTGTGAGAACCCCCAGGACGAGGACGGGAGCCGGCGTCTCCCCCGCCCCCCCGGGTTGTGTGGCTGCAGGCTGTCCTCTCTCCTCCGAGCCCCCTGGGTGGGCAGGTGCCCGCGGTTCTGGAAGAACTGTCTTGTCTCTGCGGTGCTTTCGTCACCCTGGGTCCCGAGCTGTGTCTGTGGCTGACCCGTCTGCAGAGTGCTCATTCCCGTCTCCCTTCGAACCGAACTGTACTCAGAGGAGACCTAGCGCTCTCTTTAGGGAGCCTGAGGTGTGGAAACAACTTCTGGAAAAGCACGGAGGAAACGCCGTAAGCAACATGGCCCGGGTCTCCTCCGTGTCAGACGGAGCGGCCGCCCGTGTCAATCCCGACAACGACACCCCACACGAAGGCGGCACAAGTTTCTGAGTTCTGCAGACCTTGCCCCCCTCGTCCTCCCACCCTAGGAGAGAGGTGGGGAGGGTAGGGGAGGGGAGGACTCCAGATCAGGGAATGTTCCGGCCTCGCAATGAAGCGACTTACTTGCTGGCTCATCTCTAACTTTAATTGCTTTCCCTTCCTCCACTTTGTGATTAGCTGATGTGGCTGCAAATTTTTGTCACATACTTAATCTTGATATATAGCATATTTTGCCCGCGTGCAGTTCGAGTCTGTGGGCTCCCCTGACACCTTTATCCGGAGGGGAGGCTCTCCTGGCAGGGGTGGTAGCTGACGGGGGGGGGCCCTCGCCCAGCTCCCCTGTCCTGCGCGGGAGAGTGCTGTGGCGGTGATGTTGGTGCTTCCCGGACGTCACAGGGGCACACTGCCTGTCGCTCACTCTCCTCTCCGCCTTCTGTCCGCCTTCTGTCCGCCTTCTGTCCCACAGTCTACGTCTAATTAGTGTTGGGTTCATTCAGCACGGGAGCTCTGTACCCACTCCTCACCCTCACCCTCTGTGGACACGCGGATAGGATCCTACCCGGTTACCAGGTGACGTAACCCGGCCCGGGAGCGTGACCTTACTGAGCCAACTGGAACTGAGACTTCCACCCTCATCGTCTTGTCCCAGACTTTGTTCTCTACTGCGTCCTGTTACCTGTGATGGAAATCACGGCAGGGGTGTGGGGTGGGTGGAGGCTGGAAAGAAGAACGAGATACACCCACTGTGGGGGGGGGGTGGGCATCGAAACCCAGGGCCTTGAGGACGTGGGGGGCAAGGTTTGCAGAACTCAGAAACCTGTGCCGCGTTCCTTTGGAGTGTCGTTTTCGGGTGATGGACATGAGCGCCTGTTCCATCTGACACGAAGGAGACCCAGGGAATCAGCAAGGCCCTGTGGGAGAAGGGACACGAGGTTCGGTGGCCTGACTGGTGAAAATGGAAGTAGTGGGTCAGAATTCCCAAGTTTTAAATTTAGGGCATTTGGAAGGGGTTAGGGAGGGCCATTAAGCATACGTGCATGTACTTAGCTTCATAATGTGAAATTTTATGACCTTCTCATTGGCAGGATTTCTGTACGTTGTTTCAGATGTCAGAATGACACCTAAGCATTCTGTGGATATCTGGACATATGTATTTAGTGATGAATCAGAACAATGTATGTAGAATCAAGAGTTCCTCACATGTGGGCGGCCATTCACATCAGAATGGAGCCACCGGGAAACGTCTCAACCCAAGTCCATCAGCCCACGGCCAGCTGTGTGGGTGGGGACCCTGAGGCTCAGGGCAGCTACAGAACTGGCTCAGATTTACTTCAGAAGAGATGGAGCCAGAGGGGGACCCAGCTTCGGGCTGATTCCCATTCCTGAGGTCTTTCCATGTGCTCCTCCCCTCAGGACGGAGCGCAGGGTGTCACCCCAGTTCTGAAATGACCCTGCACTCCGCCCAGAGACCCTCTGCTGCTTCCTGAGCGCAGCCACGGACCGGGCCCCACACTGGGTCAGGGCCCCCTGGGGGGAGGCCGGCCCCTCCAGCTGCTCTGCGCCGACAAACTGGCCGTGATTTAAAATACACTTTTTGTTAGGAGCGTTTTCAAAGCTATGAACAGCGTCAAGACCAGGACAGGGAGTGCCCAGCACCCACCCCCTGGGCCCCCTGGTGCTCACCTTTCGCCAGATCTGTCCCAATCTCTCTGATGTTCGCCGGACAGTGAATTCTTGATATCACAATACTTCACCCACAAGTTCTTCAGCTTGGTCTCCAAAAGGCAAGGACTTTCTCCTTAGGGGGCTCCGAGCTGTTGTCACACTTAGTAAATCCACAGTCGGTCCCGCCTGTGCCCCTCCGACCGGGGGCTGAACGGGGTCACTTCTGTGCCACACTCCGCCGGGTCTTCCCTGTGCCAGCACGTGTGGCCCGGTCTGTCTGAGACACCCCGCCCTTCCTCTGGTGCCCCGTAACCAACCAGAAATCAGCCTTCACACGCAGCCCGGACGACCAACCCCAGCCGTCACTGTTGACGCCACACCCTGACCTAAGCGGGACATTTATCATATGGCTCAGTGCTCACGGCCACCCTTTCTTTTCTTTGCCCAAACCCCGCCTTGAAGAAGCAATTTTATCACAGTCTTCCCGATGTGGCACTGAGGCTTAAGAAAGTTTCGGTGACCCAGGCGAGAAGTCCCCTGTGTGATGTCAACTCAGCCATTGAGGAGATTCAGGGGTCTTTAACAAGTAGAGCTGTTACTAATTCTCTCTTTGGACGAGGTGAAGGGAAAGAGACATTTATTGAGCGTTCTCTATTTATCAGGCACAGGGGGAGTTCCTCTCGCTAATTATCTCCTTTTCTCATCCTCGCCACCATCTTGAAAGATCGTAGTTACTTGCCTGCTGTACAGACGGGGAAACTGAGGTCCAGACGTGCAAAGTCATTTGTCTCCCCGGAAACAGCGAGTGAGGTAAGATGGCGGCGGTTGAACACGGGGTGGTGGGGGCGGGAGGGGACCAGGGAAAAGAAGAGGAGGGAGAAACCAGCTATTTGCAGCCTCGTAGGCGTCGAGAGAGGGGCGGCTCCTCTCGGAGCTGAAGTGCGTCCCCTCCTCCTCCACCACTCCCCTCCGTCCCCGCCTCTCACGGAGAGGAGACGTTCAACCGTGACGCGAAGGAGAAGTTACCTTCTCCAGGTGAGCCGTGAAAGCCCTCGACCCCCTCCCCTCACCCCTGTTCTCTGCACACGCGTGGGGACCTCCGAGGCAAGGCTGGCTCAACCGCCGGTCCAGTCTTAGGGGCGCGTCCCCAGGAGCGGAAGGGGAGAGGGAAGGACAGAGACCCGCATCCATCATCTCAGGGGAGAGCTCAGCCCTCCCGGGCAGGGAGCACACCCGCAGGCAGCGTTCAGAGACGGGGCAGAGCGCATCCTGAATGCTGAGACGCCGTCCCCATGGGTCTGTGTCTTCCTGGGGCTGCACAAGCTCCTGCCCTCAGTCCCCGTTCCCTCCTCCCTCCCGGTCTGGCCCCTCTGTTCTCTCCGGGACTCCAGTTTCATCCTGGACCCCGTGGCCATGAACACACAGTCTTGCGTTCATTGAGTAACGACGCTTTCCAGAACCTCATCCCTTCTTACGCTAGGGTTAATCCCCCGTGTCTCGGTGTGTTTGGGCTGCTATAACAAAGTCCCACAGGCCCTGGCCGGGGAGCTCAGTTGGCTGGAGCGGTCGTCCCGACATGCTGAGTTTGTGGGTTTGATCCCCCGTAAGGGCACATACAAGAAGCAGCCAATGATGGCGTAAAGCTATGGTTGGAACCACAAATCGATGTTTCTCCCTGTCTCTCGACCTTCCTCTCTCTCTTAAAAAAAAGTCAGTAAGTAAAAATACCACAGACTGAGTGGCTTAAGCAATAGACACTTGTTTCTCACAGTCCTGGAGGCTGGAAGTCCAAGGTCACATTGTTGGCTGATTTAGTTCCCCGTGAAGACCCCCTTCTGGGCTTGTAGACAGAGAGTCTCTCTGTGTCCTCACATAGTGGAGAGAGAGAACTCTGAGGCCTCTTTCTCTCCTTATAAAGGCACTAATTCCATCACAGGGCCCCATCCTCATGATCTCATCGAACCCCAGTTACCTCTCAAAGGCCCCATCTCCCAACATTGGGACACTGGGAGTTAGGGCTTCAACGTGTGAGTTTTGGGTGGACACACACATTCAGCCCAAACACCCTCTCAGTGCACAGTGTTGCACTCAGGGGTCTCTCTCCTAGCGGATGGAGACAGGTAGGGCCAATGTGGGTGAATGAGACAGAACCCTGGCCTGAAAAACTCGAATATTAAGGGAAAACCTATGAAAGGAAAAAAATCAAATATTTGAGTTAGATTCTGCCTACCAAGAGTTAGTTGCAGCCAAGAAAAGCAAGAGTTCAATGAAAATGAGGCAACTGAGGGTTAGGAAATGGTGTGTGAGTTGTTCAGAGGAAGCATGGCTGAGTTCCATGCTGAGCTCCATGCTGAGCTCCAACCCCCTCCGTGAGTCTCCTGTTTGGGCTTCTTGGCGCTGCGGACACCTCCGGCCCTGAATTCCTGCTTTATTCTGTTTGGCTAGGTGACCGTGCTCTCCCCTGCGGGACGTGTTGAGAGACCCCTCTGCCAAGCACATGGCTGTTTGAGCTAGTGAGTCACTCCTGGACATGACATTTCTTTTTGTTCCCTCCATTTCCACGACAGATATTCCACAGGGCATTAAGTGCACCATGGAATTGTCAAGGGAAGAGCCAAGCAAAGTGCAGTACTTAGAAATATCTTGCATATGCGGGAAAAAAGTCATTTGCCAAATATTAACACACAGACGTGAGTAAATCACGCGGATGGAGGAAAAGGTTACCCTCCAGTGACACGAAGCAACAGCCGCCATCGCTGAGAAACAGAAAAATCAGGACTGTGAAACACTGATTGTTTAAGGTGTAACAAAGCACAGCATTTGCAATTACAGTTTCTTTTTTTCTTTTTCTTTTTTTTTTTGGGCGGTGCTGCAGTATTCATCTTTACACAAATGGGTTTGATTGCTTTTCCTTTGACAAGGCATTTCTAGCATGCCCGGTTGATCCTTAGTTGGTTGGGTAAGTGTGAGGTTGTGAAGAGACCAGGGTGGGGGTGGGGGCGCGGTCATGAGCTGTGGATCTGCAGCCTGGTCTGCCGCTCTGAGCAGACAGGATTTGTATATCAACGCGCAGAGCTCCAGGGTCTTACACTAGATCAGGGGTCCCCAAACTACGGCCCGCGGGCCACATGCGGCCCCCTGTGGCCATTTATCTGGCCCCCGCTGCACTTCCAGAAGGGGAACCTCTTTCATTGGTGGTCAGTGAGAGGAGCACAGGATGCGGATGCATAGGACGCCGCAAAGCGCGGTGTCGCTCACGTACAGTACTACTTCCGGTGACGTGGGATGCAAGCATCACTCCGGAAGTGCATCATATGATGCACGTCTGGTCTGCAGCTGCAGCGCCCCACATTGAAATACTGGTCAGTTTGTTGATTTAAATTTACTTGTTCTGTATTTTAAATATTGTATTTGTTCTCATTTTGTTTTTTTACTTTAAAATAAGATATGTGCAGTGTGCATAGGGATTTGTTCACAGTTTTTTTTATAGTCCAGCCCTCCAACTGTCTGAGGGACAGTGAACTGGCCCCCTGCGTAAAAAGTTTGGGGACCCCTGCTCTAGATAAAGGTGCGTGTCTCCACCACCTACTAGTCCAGAGCAGGGTGGGCTGGGAGAGTGCGCTGGCCTCAGGGACCTTGACTCCTTGATCGTGTCTCTGCTCTGCCGAACACTTGCACTTAAGGTGCAGCCTGGTAGGAGGCACTGGCTGTCCCCAAAGCGGGGTGGGGGGCAGCAACGTGGAAGAAAGTGAGAAAGAAGGAACAGATTGTGTGAACAAGGTGCTCTTTTTTTCAAAGCTATCTTAATCGACCCCCAGCGCCCATATGCAAAGCACCCCACAGGAAGGAATGTGCAGCTTGGTAACTTAGAGGGCCCGTTGGCAGAATCACCGTAGCTGTCAGGAGACAAGAGCCCGCCCCCCCGGGTCTCCTTCCTGCCTCTCGCTGCCTCTCAATCAGCCTTCCTCCTTCCTCCTCAAAGGTAGCTACTGCCCTGACTTCTGGGCTTCACTGTCGATTTTCTGTAAATTAAACTATACAGCATGTATTCTTTGAATCCACCTAAAAATATATTTGTGAGATTCAACCATGTTCTGTGTCACTCTAGTCAGTCTGATTTCCTCGCTGGCTACAATCTATTCACTTTTCTCTCCCGTTGGTGATTTGAGTTGTTTCTATTTAGGGCTGTTGGGCATTGTGTTGCTGCCAACATTCCTTGCCTTGTCTCTTAGCACACCGGTGTGAGTGTTCCATCAGGCATGTGTCTTCAGAGTGATCGTACACTTTGACCACCAAGGAGAGCTTCCAGCGTCCCACGGGCTTGTTAACACTTGGTATTGTCTTTTTCACTTTAGCCACTCCTATGGGTTTACAGCACATCTTGTGTTGTTTGTTTGTTTGTTTGGTTGGTTTTCATTTTGCTGATTACTCATGAGCTCCAACACTTTTTATATATTTATTGTTGTTTCTTTCTTTTTGATATTCTCAGATGTGAAGTGCCTGTTCATGAATTCTCTTGTCCACTTTTTTCTTTGGGTTATTTTTTTTTTCCCTATTGATTTTTAGGACTTCTCACTCCGTTTGAAGCACTAATTTACCCAGGCAACCTTTGAATTTTTATAATAGTATATATTTTTTTCATGAACAGAAAGTCTTAACTTGAATGGGGTCTGATTGATACATTTTGTGATTTTGCTTTCTTTTTGGTGTCTTGTGTATTCTTTCCCTGATCCTAGATCATGAAGATGCTAATCTCTGTCATGTGCTTTGGAGTTTACTGTTTTGAATTTTACATTTAGATTTAAAATCTAAAGTAACTTTTGTGAGTGGTATGAGAGATAAACTTTGTTTTCCATATAAACGTATAGCCAAGAACTGTTGATGGAAGGAAGTTTCTGGCCTCTGCTCTGCATATTGTATCACCCATCCTATTGTAACACATCCGAACACACAGTTACCATCAGAAATAGGGTCTTAAGTTAATGGAACATCACGGTTCCCAGAAAAACTGTGCCTCATTGAATAATATAGATTTGTTTACATTTAGATTTAGTCATTTATTGAATCTGTCAGCCATATGGAAAATATACTGAGTAAGCCAGCCGGTGGAGGGCAATCAGGCATATTGTGTTTATGAACTCTGAATAAAGATACTTTGTATCAGCCTACGAGTCTGTTTCTGGATGGAACACCAGGGTAGTTTTGAATATTTCTGTTTGATAATGCATTCTCTTCTGTTATGTACGTGAAAGCCATTAAAATTGGTTAATAATGAGCTGCTATTTATTATAGAATTTTAAGCTTTTATATTAATGCTTTGCTAACAAGGATAGTTTAATACTTTTTTTGCTGTAATATTGTATTTTACTCTAAATTAACTTTCATTATTTCTCAATTTTGTATGCCATGACTTCATAAAAAAATGAAATGTGATGAACTGTCTTAGATAGATGAAGCTGGATTTTGTGCGCTGACAGCAAGCTGATTCTGGAGTGTTTTTTAATTACCTTTGCGTTAACTCAGAAATTTGTTATAAATGCATCCGTACTATTTTATGAGAGTGTATCAGGGTTCCCTCAGCACGGCAAACACAAGTTAGGTAGCACATTAAGTATGTACAGCAAGCTGGTTGCCAACACGCTCCCATGTGATTAACAACAGCAAAAAATTCGTTCGCCTACCATGTTATAACCAACCATGTGATATGATGTATCCTACTCAGTCACCGATACATTTTCATGATCACATTCCTATTTGAAAGTAGGACTGTTACAATTCTAGAGTGCAGTCTTATGGATCGCAGGTGACTTTGCACCTGACACTTAAACAAGGAAAACAGACAGCTTTCGGAGCGTGTAAGTGGCAAGGACCAAAATAGTGAAAATAAATCAGACTTCTAAGACAGGTTAAGAAATGACTTTTTTTCTGGCTCTGCATCCCAGCCGCGCCATGGCCATGCTTTGCTTGGTGAGCACGGGCACGCGGCTGGATGTCTCTTGGACTCAGTTTCCCCATCTGAAGTCAGAAGGGCTTCACAGATATGAGGACAAAGAAATGGAAGTGGAAAGGCAGGAAAAACATTCAGGGAACAGTCTTATTTGGTGTGTGCATGTGTGTATGCATGCATGTGTGTGTGTAGGTGATATAATACTGGCATAATTGTTTTTTTGTTTTACAGAGACAGAGAGGGACAAATAGGGACAGACACACAGGAAGGGAGAGAGATGAGAAGCATCAATTCTTCATTGCAGCACCTTAGTTGTTCATTGATTGCTTTCTCATATGTGCCTTGACTGGGGGTGGGGAGCTACAGCAGAGAGTGTGACCTCTTGCTCAAGCCAGTGACCTTGGGCTCAAGCTGGTGAGCCTTGCTCAGACCAGATGAGCCCGCGCTCAAGCTGGCGACCTCGGGGTCTCGAACCTGGGTCCTCCGTATCCCAGTCCAATGCTCTATTCACTGTGCCACCGCCTGGTCAGGCAATACTGGCATCATATTTAAATATCAATTTTAAACTTACTCCTTTAACAAGAGTAATATTTTTTAAGCACCAGAGTGAAGAGATTTACTTGATTTGACAGGCAGCAGGCAGTCGCTGAAATTTTCGGTCAGGAGAGAGTAAGGTGGGGGGACTGCCCAGGAAGGCGACCTTGGTGACATCGCTGCTGGTGAACAGCGTGCCCTGGGACCGGGGAGAAGAGGGGGAGGCCAGCGGAAACTGTCTGTAATCTGACGCATGAGCGTGATGGAAGCGCCCTGCGGGTGGGGGCAGGGCCGACAGAGACAAGAGGTTACAGGGTGTCCTGTCCCCAGTGCTCAGACAACAGGGAGGACGGGTGTCCCTGCTCGCGAGCTTGCAGCCCCAGAGCGTGGTGCTCTCTGCTTAAGGCAGGACGGGGAGGGGCCCGGGCGGTGAGGGGGCTGCTTCCTCCGCGGGGAGATGCGGTTTTGGACAGTTTGACTCTAAGCTGAGGTGACCATGCTGATTTGGGAGGTGGAGGTGCGGTTCTGGAGCTCAAGCTGGAGACCAGCGCTGCTGAGAAAGATGGTGATCATCAGCGCTGTGGAGCTCGCGAAACAGAGCTCGGGAAACAGCCCCGTGCTGGGATTTCCTCCCTCCTGCTCCTCCCCTGCTCCTCCTCCCCTGTCTTCCCGACAGGAGCAGCCCTGCTCCAGAACACTGAGTGTCCTCCTGCCAGAGCATGGGGGCCTTGTCCCTGTGGGACCTGGGTACCCCTCCCGGGGGGGGGGGGAGGAGCGCCTCCCCGAGGGGGCGTGCATAATTTGAAGGAAACTACACTTACAGGAGAGTCCCTGCTCTGCCACGTGGGGGGGGGGGGGGTTGGGCCAGTGCGTGTCTTCCTTGGGGGCAGCAGGGGGTCTCTTGAATGGTCCACTGCCCTGTCCTGATCCTGCCTCAGGTGCCTGAGCCCAGGCAGACTGACAGAGCAGGCTCTGAGACGGAGGACGAGTCCACCTGTCCGCTGGGGGAAGGGAGGCCTTCTTCCTGCCCCTCGACTCCAAAGGTCTGGCTCCTGTCCAGGCCGAGTTCATGAGGAAATGACTGGACCACGGAATGTAGCGTTTGCCGCTCGCCGGCTCCGCACCGCGCACAGCGTGTGGGTGGGGGACTCTGGTTGTCTGGCCCCACGGAGCTGTCACATGTGTCTGTTGGCACCAGGAACCGTGGTGAGAGATGCTCCCAGCTCAGAGACTTGGGAAGACCAGGGTAGACCCTTTGGGGGACAGTGAATAAGGAAGTGGCAGAAGGTGTCGACATCTCTCTTCAGCCGATGGCTGGCTGGCCAACTGGGAGGTCTCTCTGTCTTTGCCTTTCCAAAGGGTACATCAGTTTCATTAAAAATGTACTTTCCTATAAGAATAAAAATAAAGCACACTCTCCAAATTCATCACTGTCATTTTGTAAAAAATAACCAAAGCCATTCCAGTGACTTTTTATTTAAAAAAGAAAAAAAAAAATAGGCCACCCCATCCATGTAAATCTGCTGTAGGTGACTGAGATTATGGAAGGTGTCCTGGCTCCTCCGCTATGCTGTGAGTTTCCGAGAATGATAGATCAATTGTTTGTATTACTTACCGCTTTCGGAGATGACAGACTAATCCGAGCCATTAGGTTCTTGGGGAAACATCAAGACACTTACTAAAGCATGTCTTAGTCACTCCTAGTTGCCGCCAGCCATTCATCTCTGCGGAGCAAAGGACAATGCCGAGCACAGTTCCATCGCAGTGTCCCGGTCTTATTTTAGATGATTAAAACAGACAAACAAACCCAACACCGTTGCCGCATGGACGTAAAAGGGGTCTGTCATTAACTGACGTCCTACGGTCTCAGCGCGGCCCAATTATGCAGTGCAGCGTTACCAGCTCCTGGCACCACGCTACACGTCAGATCTTCAGACCTCATTCATCTCCTGACTGAGAGGTTGTGCCCTTTGACCCACCGTTTCTGGTTCTGTCTCCCCTCCCCCACCCCCCCAGTCCCTGGAAGTCACCATTCTCCTCTCTGTTTCTAGGACTTGAACCTTTTTTTATTTTTTATTTTATTTATTTATTTATTTTTCCGAAGTTAGAAGCAGGAAGGCAGTCAGACTCCTGCATGTGCCCGACCGAGATCCACCCGGCATGCCCACCAGGGGGCAATGCTCTGTCCATCTGGGGCGTTGCTCCGTTGCAACCAGAGCCGTTCTAGCACCTGAGGTGGAGGCCATGGAGCCATCCTCAGTACTCTGGCCAACTTTGCTCCAATGGAGCCTTGGCTGCAGGAGGGGAAGAGAGAGATAGAGAGGAAGGAGAGGGGGAGGGTGGAGAAGCAGATGGGTGCTTCTCCTGTGTGCCTTGACTGGGAATCAAACCCGGGACTTCCACATGCCGGGCCGACGCTCTACCGCTGAGCTAGCCGGCCAGGGCCCCTTTTATTTTTTTTAAATTCCACGTATAGATGGCACCGGGGGTATGGCTGCCCTTGACCTTGCTTCCTGCCCGCTCTGGGTGTCTGTCTCTGCTGAGGCTTGTCCGACCTTGGTCTCACTCTTTCCCGGTCCTATAAGTAAGTTACTCCTGCCATGGAGTGTCTTGGTCGTATAAGGAAGGTAGACAGTAGACACGACATGTAGAGCAGTTCTTCCCAACGTGTGTTTGTCAAACAAGTGCCTTTTGGTTGCCTGTCACCAGGAGCAGAATTGGGAACATGGCTGCCCACTGAACACCATGGTCGGGTTGCCAAGGCAAACCCGAGGAAAACGCAATGCCGCCTGACATTTCACGTGGAGAAGAGACAGAGAGAGAACATCAGTAGTGGGCGTTGGTTCCCCCGTGGGCCATGGGTCCCTCCCTGGGCTGTGGGTCCCTCCCTGGGCCCATGCAGGATGGGAAGCCTGTGTGCAGCCCTCCTGGGCTGAAGAAGGAAGGACCCTGTCCCCTCCCTGCAGCAGGAACTGGCCGGATGCCACATCGAGTCTAAAACGAGGAAAGCCTTTTCCACCCAAGGTGATTGAGTTCAGTGAGGACTCGAGTGCTCGGCCCGAGACGCGCCAGGCCCGAGACCCATTCTGCTCTGAGTGGACGTTAACGGACTGCCTGTAGGGGGCAGACTTTCCCAGTGTTGTTCAACAGAATTATTACCCATTTAGTAAATCAGAAAACTTTCCCCAAAATTTATTAGATACATTTTCAAAATTCTCACACTTATTAGATTGGTATAGAGAGTCCTTTTTATGTTAGTATATATTATGGATGTTCAAGAGAGGGGATATGGTATGCTCTGTTTCCCAAATTTATTTTACCGCAATATGTTAGTTTGTGGAGGAAGAATCCTAAGAGTTTGGGAAACATATATTCAGAACTACTTACTGCCTTACAAGGATAACTCTTCTGGTGGAAAATTCAGAGGACAGGGCAAGAATGAGTTATGTTTGAAAAGGTTCTTAAACTTCACTTTCATGATACGGGGTTCTCAGGAGAGGGGCCATTACCATCCGATCAAATGCAGCATCCATTCAACAGTGGTCATAAAATGGAAAATAAAGACATTCGCTCAAGTGCCTCGTGCCCTTTCCTTCTATTTTATCCAAGATAAATTTTAGTAGGCTATAATAGCTTTGATCAATGTAGATTGCTCTTTATGTCTCTCCCCCCCCGCGAAATCTTTTAAATAATATCACAAATCTCAGGGCACATACTATATATATATCTATATATATAAAAATATAGCCAGACGTGAACTTGAGTCCAATTAAGGAATATTGCTTAACATTCCTAAATCGACGAGGGAGGAAGGGGAGGAGTCAGACCTGGGACAGAGTCCTGCTTCTGCCTCTTCACAGGCGGATCGAGGGCTTCCCTGCTGAGTGAGATGCTTTTTTGGGGGGTCAGCATCACAAAGACTTTCAGAGGGGTCCTGCTTTGATTTTATTTTTCCCTTTGTAAGACCAAGAAAAAAAGATCCGCTAAAGTACAGTTATTCTGAGCACCTTCAGCTAAATCATAACCTAGAGATTGTGAGCCGTTCCTTTCGGACTAGGATGTGCTCCTCTCTGGGCGAGGGAGACATTCCACAGTGGCAGCGTTTGCCCGGGGGCCGACAGCACCAGCAGTGACACCAGGCGCCACGCGGAATGTCACCTCACCTCTGACGAGACTCCTCCCTCCCCAATACCTGCATGCTGAGATTTTTTTCCCCCTTCCAGAATGGTTCGTCTGAGAGCAGAAAGTACAGTTAGTTCCATTGTTTTTCCTTGTAGAAAGGACACTAAATGACCACAAGTGCTCTCGTGTTAATTTTCTAGGTAAGTGCAGACGCCATGATTCTCCATCCGCGGAAGCTGAGTAACTCATTGAGAGGAATATATCCCAGCCACCGCGGCCGCTCGCCGTCTTGGGTGGGTCCTGCATGGACTTCACGTCTCACACCTGGAGGTCAGGGATGGTTGCTTAGCGTTTGTCCCAGTTAAGATAATTTTTCGCTTATTAAGGCTTATTGCAAGAAGGCAGCCTGTTCCAAAGGGCAGAGTCAGATTTAATTGAGGAATGAAAGAACGTCGTTTTAAGGGGCTTCTGCTCCAGACTTAGAGACTGTAGTAAGTCACGTCGAAAAGCTGCTGTGGCTTTAGTCACCGGGGGGAGGGGTTCCTGGGGCAGCCTGCTCTGACCCCACGGCTGTGTGGGCTCACAGGCCCCGTGCCCGCTCTCCCTCACTCTGTTCTGATGTGTGGTCTCAGCAGGCCCCGTGCCCGCCCTCCCTCACTCTGTTCTGATGTGTGGTCTCAGCAGGCCCCGTGCCCGCTCTCCCTCACTCTGTTCTGATGTGTGGTCTCAACAGGCCCCGTGCCCGCCCTCCCTCACTCTGTTCTGATGTGTGGTCTCAGCAGGCCCCGTGCCCGCTCTCCCTCACTCTGTTCTGATGTGTGGGCTCACAGGCCCCGTGCCCGCTCTCCCTCACTCTGTTCTGATGTCCGGTCTCAGCAGGCCCCGTGCCCGCTCTCCCTCACTCTGTTCTGATGTGTGGTCTCAGCAGGCCCCGTGCCCGCTCTCCCTCACTCTGTTCTGATGTCCGGGCTCAACAGGCCCCGTGCCCGCTCTCCCTCACTCTGTTCTGATGTGTGGTCTCACAGGCCCCGTGCCCGCTCTCCCTCACTCTGTTCTGATGTCCGGGCTCACAGGCCCCGTGCCCGCTCTCCCTCACTCTGTTCTGATGTGTGGTCTCAGCAGGCCCCGTGCCCGCTCTCCCTCACTCTGTTCTGATGTCCGGGCTCACAGGCCCCGTGCCCGCTCTCCCTCACTCTGTTCTGATGTGTGGTCTCAGCAGGCCCCGTGCCCGCTCTCCCTCACTCTGTTCTGATGTCCGGTCTCAGCAGGCCCCGTGCCCGCTCTCCCTCACTCTGTTCTGATGTGTGGTCTCAGCAGGCCCCGTGCCCGCTCTCCCTCACTCTGTTCTGATGTCCGGGCTCACAGGCCCCGTGCCCGCTCTCCCTCACTCTGTTCTGATGTGTGGTCTCAGCAGGCCCCGTGCCCGCTCTCCCTCACTCTGTTCTGATGTGTGGGCTCAGCAGGCCCCGTGCCCGCTCTCCCTCACTCTGTTCTGATGTGTGGTCTCAGCAGGCCCCGTGCCCGCTCTCCCTCACTCTGTTCTGATGTCCGGGCTCAGCAGGCCCCGTGCCCGCTCTCCCTCACTCTGTTCTGATGTCCGGGCTCAGCAGGCCCCGTGCCCGCTCTCCCTCACTCTGTTCTGATGTGTGGTCTCACAGGCCCCGTGCCCGCTCTCCCTCACTCTGTTCTGATGTCCGGGCTCACAGGCCCCGTGCCCGCTCTCCCTCACTCTGTTCTGATGTGTGGTCTCAGCAGGCCCCGTGCCCGCTCTCCCTCACTCTGTTCCGATGTCCGGGCTCACAGGCCCAGTGCCCGCTCTCCCTCACTCTGTTCCGATGTCCGGGCTCACAGGCCCAGTGCCCGCTCTCCCTCACTCTGTTCTGATGTGTGGTCTCAGCAGGCCCCGTGCCCGCTCTCCCTCACTCTGTTCTGATGTGTGGGCTCACAGGCCCCGTGCCCGCTCTCCCTCACTCTGTTCTGATGTGTGGTCTCAGCAGGCCCCGTGCCCGCTCTCCCTCACTCTGTTCTGATGTCCGGGCTCAACAGGCCCCGTGCCCGCTCTCCCTCACTCTGTTCTGATGTGTGGTCTCACAGGCCCCGTGCCCGCTCTCCCTCACTCTGTTCTGATGTCCGGGCTCACAGGCCCCGTGCCCGCTCTCCCTCACTCTGTTCTGATGTGTGGTCTCACAGGCCCCGTGCCCGCTCTCCCTCACTCTGTTCTGATGTGTGGTCTCACAGGCCCCGTGCCCGCTCTCCCTCACTCTGTTCTGATGTCCGGTCTCAGCAGGCCCCGTGCCCGCTCTCCCTCACTCTGTTCTGATGTGTGGTCTCAGCAGGCCCCGTGCCCGCTCTCCCTCACTCTGTTCTGATGTCCGGGCTCAGCAGGCCCCGTGCCCGCTCTCCCTCACTCTGTTCTGATGTCCGGGCTCAGCAGGCCCCGTGCCCGCTCTCCCTCACTCTGTTCTGATGTGTGGTCTCACAGGCCCCGTGCCCGCTCTCCCTCACTCTGTTCTGATGTCCGGGCTCACAGGCCCCGTGCCCGCTCTCCCTCACTCTGTTCTGATGTGTGGTCTCAGCAGGCCCCGTGCCCGCTCTCCCTCACTCTGTTCCGATGTCCGGGCTCACAGGCCCCGTGCCCGCTCTCCCTCACTCTGTTCTGATGTGTGGGCTCACAGGCCCCGTGCCCGCTCTCCCTCACTCTGTTCTGATGTGTGGTCTCAGCAGGCCCCGTGCCCGCTCTCCCTCACTCTGTTCTGATGTGTGGTCTCACAGGCCCCGTGCCCGCTCTCCCTCACTCTGTTCTGATGTGTGGTCTCACAGGCCCCGTGCCCACTCTCCCTCACTCTGTTCCGATGTCCGGGCTCACAGGCCCCGTGCCCGCTCTCCCTCACTCTGTTCTGATGTCCGGGCTCAGCAGGCCCCGTGCCCGCTCTCCCTCACTCTGTTCTGATGTGTGGTCTCACAGGCCCCGTGCCCGCTCTCCCTCACTCTGTTCTGATGTGTGGTCTCAGCAGGCCCCGTGCCCGCTCTCCCTCACTCTGTTCTGATGTCCGGGCTCACAGGCCCCGTGCCCGCTCTCCCTCACTCTGTTCTGATGTGTGGTCTCAGCAGGCCCCGTGCCCGCTCTCCCTCACTCTGTTCTGATGTGTGGTCTCAGCAGGCCCCGTGCCCGCTCTCCCTCACTCTGTTCTGATGTGTGGTCTCAGCAGGCCCCGTGCCCGCTCTCCCTCACTCTGTTCTGATGTGTGGTCTCACAGGCCCCGTGCCCGCTCTCCCTCACTCTGTTCTGATGTGTGGTCTCACAGGCCCCGTGCCCGCTCTCCCTCACTCTGTTCTGATGTGTGGTCTCACAGGCCCCGTGCCCGCTCTCCCTCACTCTGTTCTGATGTCCGGGCTCACAGGCCCCGTGCCCGCTCTCCCTCACTCTGTTCTGATGTCCGGGCTCAGCAGGCCCCGTGCCCGCTCTCCCTCACTCTGTTCTGATGTGTGGTCTCAGCAGGCCCCGTGCCCGCTCTCCCTCACTCTGTTCTGATGTGTGGTCTCACAGGCCCCGTGCCCGCTCTCCCTCACTCTGTTCTGATGTCCGGGCTCACAGGCCCCGTGCCCGCTCTCCCTCACTCTGTTCTGATGTCCGGGCTCAGCAGGCCCCGTGCCCGCTCTCCCTCACTCTGTTCTGATGTGTGGTCTCACAGGCCCCGTGCCCGCTCTCCCTCACTCTGTTCTGATGTGTGGTCTCACAGGCCCCGTGCCCGCTCTCCCTCACTCTGTTCTGATGTGTGGTCTCACAGGCCCCGTGCCCGCTCTCCCTCACTCTGTTCTGATGTCCGGGCTCACAGGCCCCGTGCCCGCTCTCCCTCACTCTGTTCTGATGTCCGGGCTCAGCAGGCCCCGTGCCCGCTCTCCCTCACTCTGTTCTGATGTGTGGTCTCAGCAGGCCCCGTGCCCGCTCTCCCTCACTCTGTTCTGATGTCCGGGCTCAGCAGGCCCCGTGCCCGCTCTCCCTCACTCTGTTCTGATGTCCGGGCTCAGCAGGCCCCGTGCCCGCTCTCCCTCACTCTGTTCTGATGTCCGGGCTCACAGGCCCCGTGCCCGCTCTCCCTCACTCTGTTCTGATGTGTGGTCTCAACAGGCCCCGTGCCCGCTCTCCCTCACTCTGTTCTGATGTCCGGGCTCACAGGCCCCGTGCCCGCTCTCCCTCACTCTGTTCTGATGTGTGGTCTCAGCAGGCCCCGTGCCCGCTCTCCCTCACTCTGTTCTGATGTGTGGTCTCAGCAGGCCCCGTGCCCGCTCTCCCTCACTCTGTTCTGATGTCCGGGCTCACAGGCCCCGTGCCCGCTCTCCCTCACTCTGTTCTGATGTGTGGTCTCAGCAGGCCCCGTGCCCGCTCTCCCTCACTCTGTTCTGATGTCCGGGCTCAGCAGGCCCCGTGCCCGCTCTCCCTCACTCTATTCCGATGTCCGGGCTCACAGGCCCCGTGCCCGCTCTCCCTCACTCTGTTCTGATGTCCGGGCTCAACAGGCCCCGTGCCCGCTCTCCCTCACTCTGTTCTGATGTGTGGTCTCAGGAGGCCCCATGCCCGCTCTCCCTCACTCTGTTCTGATGTCCGGGCTCACAGGCCCCGTGCCCGCTCTCCCTCACTCTGTTCTGATGTGTGGTCTCAGCAGGCCCCGTGCCCGCTCTCCCTCACTCTGTTCTGATGTGTGGTCTCAGCAGGCCCCGTGCCCGCTCTCCCTCACTCTGTTCTGATGTGTGGTCTCAGCAGGCCCCGTGCCCGCTCTCCCTCACTCTGTTCTGATGTCCGGGCTCACAGGCCCCGTGCCCGCTCTCCCTCACTCTGTTCTGATGTCCGGGCTCAGCAGGCCCCGTGCCCGCTCTCCCTCACTGGGTTCTGATGTGTGGTCTCAGCAGGCCCCGTGCCCGCTCTCCCTCACTCTGTTCTGATGTGTGGTCTCAGCAGGCCCCATGCCCGCTCTCCCTCACTCTGTTCTGATGTGTGGTCTCAGCAGGCCCCATGCCCGCTCTCCCTCACTCTGTTCTGATGTCCGGGCTCACAGGCCCCGTGCCCGCTCTCCCTCACTCTGTTCTGATGTCCGGTCTCAGCAGGCCCCGTGCCCGCTCTCCCTCACTCTGTTCTGATGTGTGGTCTCAGCAGGCCCCGTGCCCGCTCTCCCTCACTCTGTTCTGATGTCCGGTCTCAGCAGGCCCCGTTCCCGCTCTCCCTCACTCTGTTCTGATGTCCGGGCTCACAGGCCCCATGCCCGCTCTCCCTCACTCTGTTTCGAGCGGCAGCTGTGTCCCCTAGACCCGTTTCTGCAGCCACGGCTCCCTCTCTTCATACCTAAGCCCCTGCCGGCTCCCCTCGCTTGGGGTCTTTCCTTCCTAGAGGTCCTTCTGCGGCATCTGTCGAGCACGCCCCACGTGCTGAGTGCTGCATTCGTCAGCGAGTCCAGCAGACCGAGATCCCCGATGTTTTGGAGTTTACACTCTATGAGGGAGACGGATAATTAAAGAGGAACGTAAGGCAAAGTGGACTGCACAGTGTGTCAGGTCAGGAGGGCGGAGTGCTGGTTCCGCGGAGCAGGTAGCGGCTGTGGCTGGAGGAGCGTGGGGTCGGAGAAGAGAAGCCTCCATGCTCAACAGAGTCTGCAGGGCACACCTCCCGGAGAATAGGACCTTGCCTCAGGGTTTGAAGGTGCTAGGAGGTTTTCTTTTTTCTTTTTTTTTTTAAAAGATATTATTTATTCATTTTAGAGAGTGGAGAGAGAGAGAGAGAGAGACAGAGACAGAGACAGAGAGAGAAGGGGGGGAGGAACAGAAAACATCAACTCCCATATGTGCCTTGACCAGGGAAGCCCGGGGTTTCGAACCAGCGACCTCAGTGGTCCAGGTCGACGCTTTTACCCACTGCGCCACCACAGGTCAGGCCACTAGGAGGTTTTCTAAGGCACACCTTGGGGGGGGGGCATGGTAGACCACGAGTGGTGGCCCCGGGGAGAACAAGGAGAAAAGCAGAGGAAAGGTCACAGATGAAACGGGGACAGGTTATTTAGTGCCTCCTCGTAAGGACTTTTTTTTTTTTTTTTTTGGGGGGGGGGGATAAAACTGCAGGGCTTTGAGCAGAAAAGCCAGGATGTGACTCACGGTTTAGGTGATGGCTGTGTTGAAATGGACTGTGGGTGTTCAGTGTCGGGGGCAGGGAAGCCTGCTGGGAAGGCGACAGCAGTGCCCTAGGTAAGAGGTGGAGGTGGTGCAGGCGGGTGGCAGGAACGGAGGGGTGAGGAGCTTGAAGTCTGGGTATTCTTTAAAGAGAGAGCCAGTGAGACTTAGTGAGAGACTCGGGGTGGAGTGCAGGGGAATTGGAGGCGCCTGGATGGTCCCTAGGAGAAGGAAAAGCACAGTTGCTGTGAACTTCGGTGGGGAAAGCTGAGTAGAACAGAGTTTGGGAGGGATAAGGAGGAGTGAACTCAAAGGTGTTTGAGTGAAATGTCAACGAGACACCAGAGATCTTGAATCAGCAGTTGGACACATGAGTCTGGAGTTTGGGAGAGAGATCTATACCGAAGAGGTAGATTTGCATATGGTCCACATAGAGACGGTGCTTGTCTTACACCATTTGAGCTGCTGTCACAAAAATGTCCCCTAAACTGTGGAGCTGATGAACAACAGAAACTTACTTCTCACAGTTCTGGAAGCTGGAAGCCCAAGACCAAGTTGCCAACAGACTGGGTCTCTGGTGAGGTCCCTCTTTCTGTTCATGGAAGGTTGTCTTCTCTCTGTGTCCCTACATGGCAGAAGGGTTGAAGGACCTCTCTTGGGGTGTCTTTTATAAGGGCACTAATCCATTCACGAGGGTCCCCAAAGTCTTTGCCTCCTGATACCATTACCTTGTGGTTTAGGATTTCAACATATGAATTTTGGGGGTGCAAACATTTAGACAATAGTAGGACTTAAAGGCTTGGAAGTAGATGATCTCACCAGTGAAGGTGAGTGTAGAGAGAGACGATGGCCAAGGATGACACCAGGGCCCTGTCAGCATCAGGCAAGAGGAGAAGGGGAAAGTCAAGGGTATGTGGGGTCTGAGAAACTGAGTGAAGAAAGAGTGTTAAGGAGGAGAAAAGTGATCAAAAGTATCAAAGTGACCGCTGGGTTTGGCAATGGGGAAGTTATGATCTTGACAAAAAATACTTGTGCCTCAGTTGGTGGGTTTAACTATAACTGGGAAAGGGGAAATTGGAGACACATTTGAACATTTTTGATCTGCGACAAGTCTTACAATCAGCAATGTCTTCCCATTGCAGCAGGCCAGGCAACAGTCATGCCATGGTTGTTATCAGGCAACAGTCAGTCATGCCACGGTTGTTATTGCCTACACACCCATGACTACGGTCAGAGCCGTCATGCATGCTGTTGTCACATGTGTGTCACTGGGGCTACATGCGTTGAGTTAAATTGTCATTAAAATTGCCTTTTCCATTTTTCTTTTCTCCTCTGAAAATCTTCCCGGACACATTCCAGGAAAATAAAAAGAGTGTGAGAATCAAAACTTGCAGAACATGTCAGTAGTTTGGAAAAGAATTCTGGAGACAAAGGAGAAAAGCACCCCCATGTTCGTGGCAGCATTGTTCACAGTAGCGAAGATCTGGAAACAGCCCAAGTGTCCGTCAGTGGACGAGTGGATTAAAAAGCTGTGGTACATATATACTATGTAATACCACTCAGCCATAAGAAATGACATAGGATCTTTTACAACAACATGGATGGACCTTGATAACATTATACTGAGTGAAATAAGTAAATCAGAAAAAACTAAGAACTATTTGATTCCATACATAGGTGGGTCATAAAAATGAGACTCAAGACATGGACAAGAGTGTGGTGGTTACGGGTGGTGGGGGGGTAGGGGAAGGGGAGGAAGGAGAGGGAAGGAGTGGGGGGAGGGGAGGGGCACAAAGAAAACCAGATAGAAGGTGACAGAAGACAATTTGAGTTTGGGTGAGGGGTATGCAACACAATCAAAAGTCAAAATAATCTGGAGATGTGTTCCCTGAACATGTGTACCCTGATTTATCAATGTCACCCCATTAAAATTAATAAAAAAAAAGAATTCTGGAGACAAGAGTGGCAACTGTCCTGTCAAGTGAGAGTTTTTCATCTGACAACACAGATGGTCTCTGCTGGCCACCATCGCGCCCTGAGTGACCAGGGCTGTATCGTGCACTTAAAGATCTGCTGAGGATACGCTCACATACATGTTCTTACTACAGTAACAGTAAGCAAGCAAACTGGCAAATCAATCAATAAAACTCCACAAAGGAGAGCTTTCGGTGGGACTGAGGGTCTATATTGTATAGCAGCGTTCTAAATGATGAGAGTAAATCAGGTCGATTTAATTGGCAGTATTTTTTTTTTCTTTCTTAGCGGCCATAAAATGTGTCTTAGAATGTATGGCGTCTTAGGTTATAAAAATAAAGTATGGTATATGGAATGTATTTTCTGTATAAATCTTACAGTTTTCTAATATGTGGATCCTTACACCAACACATAACACACTCAAAACCATCGCTCAGTTGCCTTTGCCGACTTCTCTTTAACCAGGATTCCGATAAATAACGTTCTCATAGCAGAGTCGTTATCCAAGCCATGTTATTGAAGTCTAGCTGATTTAGCTGAAAGATTTACAAAAATCATATGTGTAAATTATTCTACTTATGTTGGTAGTAATTTATTCTAAACAAATTGGATCCATAGCCATCTGTTACAGCTGTTCGTATAGGAAGAGCTGGCTCGTTTCTCTCTCCCCAAACTTCTGTTCAAATCACAAATGCAGAACTATGCAAATGAGACACCGCATGCCTTTTGAAGTGAAGAAGAGCGTCCACGGAGTGGCAGCTTCAGCCTCAAAGTTCCTGCCAGCTTCCCATCCCAGAAATCCGGTGATTCTAACCCAAAGCCAAAATCTGAATTTTCATCTTGGTTGAGGACTGCAGAGTAGCCAAGGATCAGAGAAATGCAGAGCTACCTCACCGGGCCTGGCTGCCTCCTCCCATTTCTGTCTCAGTCTTCCTCCCACACCCCCCCAATCTCTTCCCTTCTTCTCTACCTTGAAGTCTTTAAAGTCACTTCAATGAAGGCCACTTGGGGTACCAGCTCCAGCATCTCTGTCTTGAAGCCTGATCATGAATTCTCTTTCAGACGGATTTAAACCCAAATGTCATCCAGGTGTAACTGGTCCCCATGGGAAGTTCCTGCTGTCATATCTTGCCCGGTCTCAGGGAAAAATCTCAAAGAGTAACACGACAGGACTCCAGAGGAGACAAGTAGGCAAGCAAGACAGCCGCGTCGGTGCTGGTGCTGAAAGTAACACAGCAGACTCAGCGGACCGGAGCCACAGTTGATCCTCACAGCACAGCCGACCCGGACAGCAGCTCGGAGCACCGGGCCTCCTTCCCCAAAGCCCCCGGGACAGCGTGATGGGCCCAGACGGCCACGATGCACGCAGTGGGTAGTGTCACAGTGGAGGCACCCAAGGCTGGGACTCAGTACCTTTTATAAAGCATTGAGCAGGCCAGTTCTCCCAGCCCAGTGAGTTCTTGGCTGAACTCAAGTTTTCACATGAGTATGACACGATGACAGGGACTGGGACACGATGGCTCTCTGTCGAGACGTCAACTGAATCTTGGTTGCTAGGATAGGGCCAGCTGGCAGTCTTGATCTCAGCCGTGCCCTTGACCCTGGACATCTCTGACTGAGTCCCAGGATAGACGAGAGGTCTGATTTCGGATAACTGTTGAGCTTTCTGTCTTGTGGAGCGTCCGGGACTCTTCCCCCTGAGCGGTGGTATTAAACCAAACACGACAGGAAATGTCGGTGACCATACGTCCACCTCCGTGTACGGGCAGGATGAGGACGGGGCCGGTCTGTTACTGGTTATGATCGTCATCCGTTGGAAATTTAGACACCCCGTCCATCCAGGGCTGTGCTGTCTCATGGGCTGGGGTAGCTCAAGTCAAGGCTAAGCTCCTGGTCGTTGCCTCTGGGATGTGGACTTTCAGAACAGGAAACCGTGTTCACACTACTTTACGGGACCAGGTGTTTTTGTGTCCCTGGGTAGGATATCTCCCCACGGCCTGACAGGGAGAGAACATGGGGTCAGTCAGTGCCAGTGATCACAACGCATGGATGGACCAAAAAGCCGCCTCCGTTCCCACAGAAAGACCTTCTGCGACCCATTCTCCCCAACACACAAGCCCACGGGCTGAGGGCGTTCCTCTGGGACCTGTGGTGAAACTCCGTTGGATTACGGTTCTCTTACTTTCGTGTCTGCAGTAATGGCAGCCTCCCTAGCCGCACGTAGCAGAACTCAAGACGACCTGGGTCTCAGAGGAGGCACGTGAGTTTGTCTCGGTCAGAATGAAAGGAGGGCGTGCTGTTCTGGGTGTGTTTAGAAGTGCAGGGATGGGGGCTGCTGTGGGCAGTGCCGGGCCCAGGGGGATGCTCAGGAGAGCCGTGCCCAGGGGAGCCTCCTGTTTGCACAGCGAGTAGACAGGAGTGACAGATCGTCAGCGGGTCGGGCGACCAACCCCGGCCGCGTTACCAGACAGCTGTGACTGCTTCCTGGGGGTGGGGCTGCGGCAGAGGAAGCTCCATTACCCCCCCTCCCTGCACCCCCGGTGGTCCCGGGTGACCCTCTCCAGGGGCTGTGGCAGAGGAAGCTCCGTTATCCCCCCTCCCTGCACCCCTGGGGGTCCCGGGTGACCCTCTCCAGGGGCTGCGGCAGAGGAAGCCCCGTTGTTCCCCCTCCCTGCACCCCCGGGGGTCCCGGGTGACCCTCTCCAAGGGCTGCGGCAGAGGAAGCTCCATTGTCCCCCCTCCCTGCACCCCCGGGGGTCCCGGGTGACCCTCTCCAGGGGCTGCGGCAGAGGAAGCCCCGTTGTTCCCCCTCCCTGCACCCCCGGGGGTCCCGGGTGACCCTCTCCAAGGGCTGCGGCAGAGGAAGCTCCATTGTCCCCCCTCCCTGCACCCCCGGGGGTCCCGGGTGACCCTCTCCAGGGGCTGCGGCAGAGGAAGCCCCGTTATCCCCCCTCCCTGCACCCCCGGGGGTCCCGGGTGACCCTCTCCAGGGGCTGCGGCAGAGGAAGCCCCGTTATCCCCCCTCCCTGCACCCCCGGGGGTCCCGGGTGACCCTCTCCAGGGGCTGCGGCAGAGGAGGCTCCGTTATCCCCCCTCCCTGCACCCCCGGGGGGTCCCGGGTGACCCTCTCCAGGGGCTGCGGCAGAGGAGGCTCCATTGTTCCCCCTCCCCGCACCCCCGGGGGTCCCGGGTGACCCTCTCCAGGGGCTGCGTCTGGCTTCCCCTTCCCAGCCACGTGGTCTGTGCCTCCCATCCTGTGGCACCACTGCCGGCTTTGCCCAGCCAGCCCCCCACCCGCACCCCGAGTTCCTGCTCACGTGGGTCGGGGCCACGGGGACTAGGACATGATGTCTCCTGTTGCCCCCTGGGCAGCCCCCCATAGGGGTATCTGAGAGTGTCCGGGGTTGGTGACCTGCTCTACCTGACGCCGAAACAAGGTGGTTGTCGGAGCAGCGGCCTGAGCTACCCTCGCCACCTGTTGTGCCACTGCTGCCCGGAGGACACCTGGAAGGCTGCCCGGTGAGGGAGGCGGAGGACGGACGGGAGGGGAGTGGGCAGGACTGTCAGGTGGCCTCACAGACACGGACAGCCGGCCCCTCCTCCTGCACGCCGTCGGTCACTGCCGAAGGACAGGCCCTCGCAGGAAACGGGCAGGTGTAACGCCGGCCAGCCTGACTCAGACGGCGTCCCCACTGCTGATGACGAGGCCTGCCCAGCAGCCTTTATCTGTTGAGTCTTTAAGGGCCCATTCAGCCTCTGGAGGGTGACCATGTCCTTCTGATGAGGCCGTGGCTGTTCCTTTATTGCTGGGTCCTTTTCGCCACAAACCGTGGGTTCAGCTGTCAGGATAACCACCCATGTGGGCCAGCTCCGTGCCACATGCTGTCGAGTTGTGGCCATGTCCTGCCTCCACCAGCACAGCAACCGTGTCACGTGGGTGAGTGTCACTGGCTTGTAGACCCGGCTGAGAGGTGTCCACGCCCTGCCTCCACCAGCACAGCAACCGTGTCCTGTGGATGAGTGTCACTGGCTTGTAGACCGGCTGGGAGGTGTCCATGCCCTGCCTCCACCAGCACAGCACCCGTGTCCTGTGGATGAGTGTCACTGGCTCGTAGACCCGGCTGTGAGGTGTCCATGCCCTGCCTCCACCAGCACAGCACCCGTGTCCTGTGGATGAGTGTCACTGGCTCACAGACCCAGCTGGGAGGTGTCCACGCCCTGCCTCCACCAGCACAGCACCCGTGTCCTGTGGATGAGTGTCACTGGCTCGTAGACCCAGCTGGGAGGTGGCCACGCCCTGCCTCCACCAGCACAGCAACCGTGTCCTGTGGATGAGTGTCACTGGCTGACAGACCCGGCTGGGAGGTGTCCACGCCCTGCCTCCACCAGCACAGCACCCGTGTCCTGTGGATGAGTGTCACTGGCTCGTAGGCCCGCTGGGAGGTGTCCACGCCCTGCCTCCACCAGCACAGCACCCGTGTCCTGTGGATGAGTGTCACTGGCTCATAGACCAGGCTGGGAGGTGTCCACGCCCTGCTTCCACCAGCACAGCAACTGTGTCCTGTGGGTGAGTGTCACTGGCTCACAGACCCGGCTGGGAGGTGTCCATGCCCTGCCTCCACCAGCACAGCACCCGTGTCCTGTGGATGAGTGTCACTGGCTCACAGACCCGGCTGGGAGGTGTCCACGCCCTGCTTCCACCAGCACAGCACCCGTGTCCTGTGGATGAGTGTCACTGGCTCGTAGACCCGGCTGGGAGGTATCCACGCCCTGCTTCCACCAGCACAGCACCCGTGTCCTGTGGATGAGTGTCACTGGCTCACAGACCCGGCTGGGAGGTGTCCACGCCCTGCCTCCACCAGCACAGCACCCGTGTCCTGTGGATGAGTGTCACTGGCTTGCGGACCCGGCTGGGAGGTGTCCACGCCCTGCCTCCACCAGCACAGCAACCATGTCACGTGGATGAGTGTCACTGGCTCGTGGACCCGGCTGGGAGGTGTCCACGCCCTGCCTCCACCAGCACAGCACCCGTGTCCTGTGGATGAGTGTCACTGGCTCGTGGACCCGGCTGGGAGGTGTCCACGCCCTGCCTCCACCAGCACAGCAACCGTGTCCTGTGGATGAGTGTCACTGGCTCGTAGGCCCGGCTGGGAGGTGTCCACGCCCTGCCTCCACCAGCACAGCAACCGTGTCCTGTGGATGAGTGTCACTGGCTCGCAGACCCGGCTGGGAGGTGTCCACGCCCTGCCTCCACCAGCACAGCAACCGTGTCCTGTGGATGAGTGTCACTGGCTCGTAGGCCCGGCTGGGAGGTGTCCACGCCCTGCCTCCACCAGCACAGCACCCGTGTCCTGTGGATGAGTGTCACTGGCTCGTAGGCCCGGCTGGGAGGTGTCCACGCCCTGCCTCCACCAGCACAGCAACCGTGTCCTGTGGATGAGTGTCACTGGCTCGTGGACCCGGCTGGGAGGTGTCCACGCCCTGCCTCCACCAGCACAGCACCCGTGTCCTGTGGATGAGTGTCACTGGCTCGTAGGCCCGGCTGGGAGGTGTCCACGCCCTGCCTCCACCAGCACAGCAACCGTGTCCTGTGGATGAGTGTCACTGGCTTGTAGACCCGGCTGGGAGGTGTCCACGCCCTGCCTCCACCAGCACAGCACCCGTGTCCTGTGGGTGAGTGTCACTGGCTTGTAGACCCGGCTGGGAGGTGTCCACGCCCTGCCTCCACCAGCACAGCACCCGTGTCCTGTGGATGAGTGTCACTGGCTCGTGGACCCGGCTGGGAGGTGTCTGCCCGACAAGACCAGGCAGGGCCCTCGGAGCACTTGTTCTTGCTCATGCGTAGGAAGTCGGACCAACTGCTGACCAGAGAACCCTCGTGGGCATTCCTGGCCTCCTTGGCTCGCAGACAGAGGCCCTTCCTCTGAGCCCCCGGTGCCCTGAGGGCGGGACGGACAGGCCCAGTCCTAGGATGAGCCCAGGGTGCGAACCGGGCCACCTGGGCTCTGCGGTTCCAATCAGCTCTGTTGTTTCCACTCGGTGGCATCCCGGTGTGGGCCCTGTCCGTGGCTGGCAGAGGGTGTTTCCATGGTTCCCTAAGTCTCTCATGGGGTGATGGCAATGGCTTCGAGGTCCCACAGTGGGGTCTCTTTGATAGTCTAGCCCGCCATCACCCTGGTGCCCGACCAGAGAGCTAGGCCGTGAGCCGTAGCCCAGGAGTCTGTGAAAATAAGAGATGTCCGGCCCTGAGGGGCGTTGTCGCGGGCAAGGGAAAGGACTGGCTGTCACTTGGCCCTTTGTGCCAAGTGGCTCTCCGCAGCCATTCCTCCAGAGTTGCCATGGGAACTGGATGCCCGGTGCTTCCCAGTGGACACCACTCGCAGTCTTTTGGTTTGGGCAAGCCGGCGTTAGACCCACCTGAGCATGCTCAGAGCCTTCTGGACCGGGGTTCCCATGTGGCCAAAGGCTGCCCAAGTGAGAGATCGAGGAACAGTGGCCCCCTAAAGGTATGGTGGCAAACTTTTACACACAGGGGATGTATCTAAGGGACTAGAGTTGCTTTCACTTGAATACATTATTTCCATTTAACAAGAGAAGACTGTCGCCTTTTCGATTTGGTTGTTAGCATCTGAGTGGACCCAAAGCAAAGGAGGACTGTCTGGGTGCAGAGATACCAGGCCGAACTGTGTAAGGAGCTCTTTAAATGCTCCCCTAGCAGACCAGCGGCTGCTTCTGAGAAGGAGGGGTGGGTAGCTCTGTCGGTAAAGGAGAGGCTGGAAGGCCAGGTGCTCCAGGTGCACCTGTGGATGGAGGTGGCCAGAGGCTCGCATCACCAGTTACCAGGAGCAGATACCTGTGGTGCATCACCAGTTACCAGGAGCAGATACCTGTGGTGCAACGAGGTCCTCGGTGTGCGGGTCCCACGGGAAGGGTCGGGGCAGGCGAGACTGTTGATCGGCCTCGAGGGCAGCTTCTGACAGTTCTTTCTTATAAGAGGCCCCACATCCACCTTTCCTGTGTGTGCGGGGCTGGTATCTGGGTGTCACGCCCGATCTTGCGTTCTGTAGGGGCCATGCTGCCTTCCCCAGGCTTCCCCGCACGGCCCTGCCAACGCCCCCCCCCCCCCCGACTGTGCCCTCACACTCCTCAGCGGACTCCACTGTGTCAGAGGACCGCCGAAATCCACGGCCCCGGGCCCAAACACAGTCCGTTCATCTGCTCGACGGGCCAGGAGCACACAGACACACCCCCCTCAATGAGCTCCACTGTGTCAGAGGACCGCCGAAATCCACGGCCGCGGGCCCAAGCACAGTCCGCTCATCTGCTCGACGGGCCAGGAGCACCGGGACACCCCCCCCTCAATGAGCTCCACTGTGTCAGAGGGCCGCTGAAATCCACGGCCCCGGGCCCAAGCACAGTCCGTTAGTTCATCTGCTCGACGGGCCAGGAGCACCCGGACACCATCTACGATCCTGGTCCTGGCTCCTGTGTCTCTGTCCGTCTCTAAGCTGAAGTAACCGGCATAGTTTATTCTGGGTGGAGGAGCCTGCATTCGTTGTGTGTTCTCAGGCCGTTTTCATTCAGACGGCAGGGCGTCAGCCGTCATTAATAAATAATCAGCTCTCCTGTAAACAGTCTGTCCGAGATCTGAGCAGAAGAAATCAGGTGGGACGTGGATGCTGATTGACCCGGTCAGGTTCCTATTTACCTTTATTGCATTGTATCTTATTTATTTATTTTTCCCATTTCCCACTTGCCAGGGGCTTTGTGAGCGCTGATTGAGTCAATGCGTGGGTTATGCCTCCCGGTTTATAACTTCCACACTGAGATAGATGGAAGAAGCCTTTCTGTCTTTCTGGGAAGTTGTGAACGAGATCGGGAAGGGACCCAGTCAGGTGACATGCCACTGAGCATGTCTCCAGGGATTCACTTGGTTCTTTGACCTTTTTTTTTTTTTTAGGGGAATTGGGACTATCCAACCAGCTTCAAGCTCCCCTCATTCCTCTCATTGATCTTAATATTTTGTCTTAATTAAAGGTCCTCAGGGGCTTGTTCAGACTCTCCTGAAATCCAGCCCCGGCGTGCTGATGAAATTCTCTTGCTCTCTTGACTGCCGCAGGAAGGGCAGCAAGGATTTTGGCTTTCCCCTGTTCTTAGTGAAAATGTGCTGTTGGTTCCTACAGCCCTTCTTACCTGTGTGCGAGGTTATGACCAGTCACCCGCTCAGAACCAATTCTTTCGTAGTCATCTGTTTAGTAACCCGCACTATACAGTGTTGCCCAGGATCAACTCCTGTGTCGTCTGACTTGGTTGTCGGAATCATCTCTTTTCTTTTCAGAACATAGAGTTATTGCTCCTTTTTCTATTTCTTTTGATTTAAAAAATAATCTGCGTTCCACTGAGATTTTTTTTAAAGGAAAATAAAAACCCCACCTCAAAGCTGTTACTGTGGTTTGACACTCTTTACCCTCTTAAGGAGTCACTGTGAACCAGCCATGGCACAGACCATCGGAGGGGTCACTGTGAACCACCCACGGCTCAGACCATCGGAGGGGTCACTGTGAACCAGCCACGGCTCAGACCATCGGAGGGGTCACTGTGAACCAGCCACGGCACAGACCATCAGAGCTGGTTCCCGGTCTCATCTCCGCCACGGCGCAGACCATCAGAGCTGACTGGTTCCCGGTCTCATCTCCGCCACGGCACAGACCATCGGAGCTGGCTCCCGGTCTCATCTCCGCCACGGCACAGACCATCGGAGGGGTCACTGTGAACCAGCCATGGCACAGACCATCGGAGCTGGCTCCCGGTCTCATCTCCGCCATGGCACAGACCATCAGAGCTGGTTCCCGGTCTCATCTCCGCCACGGCACAGACCATCAGAGCTGGTTCCCGGTCTCATCTCCGCCACGGCACAGACCATCGGAGGGGTCACTGTGAACCAGCCATGGCACAGACCATCGGAGCTGGCTCCCGGTCTCATCTCCGCCATGGCGCAGACCATCGGAGGAGTCACTGTGAACCAGCCACGGCACAGACCATCAGAGCTGGTTCCCGGTCTCATCTCCGCCACGGCACAGACCATCAGAGCTGGTTCCCGGTCTCATCTCCGCCACGGCACAGACCATCAGAGCTGGTTCCCGGTCTCATCTCCGCCACGGCACAGACCATTGGAGCTGGCTCCCAGTCTCATCTCCGCCATGGCGCAGACCATCAGAGGGGTCACTGTGAACCAGCCACGGCACACAGACCATAGGAGCTGGCTCCCGGTCTCATCTCCTCAGCCATCGCCTCCCTGGGCCTTTGCGTCCTTGCTCTGTATTTCTCGAGGTCTCTGATTTTTAATTCCAAGGGCTCATTCTACCTCTGAGCCCTTGACCCGGGGCCTTCGCTTCACCGACCCGAGAACCCCTGCAGGGAGCCCTGTGCTTTCTGCTCAGGCGCCCACACAGCCCGTGGAAACCGCGGAGTTCGCTTCTGCCACGAACTCTTGCGGAGACCCAGTCTGACGGAATCCTCGTTTCCCGGGCACCCGCGTAGGAAGATTTGCTTGTAAGTGAGATATCAGCGTCGACGGGCAGGGGACGCTCTGCTCGTGGGGCAGAGTTCTGTGACGGGGAGAACATACCTGTTTCGGTATAAAAGCGACAGAAGTCAGAAAGGAGGCTTAAACAACGGGAGGGAAGCCCACTGTGGGTGGGTCGCAGCCATACCATCCGAGACGTGATTGAGCCCTGAGTGCTCTTACTGTGTGTTCCTCACGACTCCTGCGTTGAATGGACAATCCCGAGTCCGTTTATTTTGGCCCGTGTGTGTGCACGGGCGCGCAGGGACTCGTCCCCGGGAGTCCACGTGGTACGGGGTTCCAGGAACCCCGGGGATACCAGCCCTGCGCAAGTTCCTCCTCTTGAATGCTGTGCTGTTTTCCTGTCTGCCCAAGAGGGACAGACCTCCTCACAAGGAGAGAGAATGCCAGGTGGACAGTTCCTGCCCAATACGAAATCGATAGGACTCCTGCCTGGGAGCTCCGTGGCTAAGCCACCGTTAGTCACAAAGGTAAACCAGCTTTCTTTTTCTTTCTTTTTTCTTTTCTTTTTTGTGAGAGACAGACAGACAGACAGGAAGGGAGAGAGATGAGAAGCATCATCTTTAGGTGACTTTTAAGACCTAACACTAAGGAAACACTGGATACATAGTTGCTACAGGGTATTGTTTAGAAAATCATGATGAGGAAAACGGCTGTAGGGCTAACGGCCTCGTCCATGTCAACAGCAACCCAACATTGGAATTTTCCTCAAGGATTTCCCCCCGTGGGTTGTTTGAGTCCACGGATACAGAACCCGTGGATACAGAGGGCGGACAGGACCGGTGCGCACATCCTGAGTTCGCATTCTTAACCTTCTTTTCGGGAACGTGCTTAACATAAAAAAAATTTTTCCCCCTAAAGTGACTAGAATGTTAACCCGCTCAGGTGGAATTTGATTGTCTAATGAGAGTGTGGAATTTAGGGAGAAGCGGGGAGATCAGCTCACTGCCACACGCCCCGCTGTTCAATTGATTTCATGTTCGTCTCAGAATGTAATTGAATTGGGAGCTCCCGGAGAAGTGAATTGAAACTAACAGCCACCGAGCACATTCCTCTGGCTGCTGACACCGTGATCGAAACGAGCCCTGTGTCAGACAGAGACCTGGGAAGCCCGCCTCTGCCCAGCGCCCTCCTCGAGGGACTCCATCCGTCTGACGCACTGTGTCCTTTCATCCGACCACGGACACAACCGCTGTGTGGCCTGCTGTGGGAGGAGGTGCCGTGTCAGACGGGGACGGCCCTGGGCACCTTGGAGAGCTCGGTCAAAGCTGGCACGGCGCCACAGAACTAACGTCTCAATGACCTCCGCGGCCCCTTTCCGCGGCTCTCTCTCAATGGTGTGTCCAGAGTAAGAGGGACGTGCTTTGACAGGAGAGCATCCCCCCCCCCTTCGGGACCCGGCGTTCCTTCCGACTGGAAACTTAGAGAGGTTACGGTGGGTTTTGTTTTTTATGTCAGTGTCTCTGAACTTGCACGCTCCCTGCTGACATGGGGACGCTTTGCTGACTTGCCACATGTGAGCAAAGCCTAGGACGGAAGGTTCTGCCTGTTCCCTGTGCAGGCTCTAGTTTAGGGACCTTCCAAGATCTGTTCTGTGTCTTGACCAGGCCCTGATCCCTTCGATCCCTTTGTGTCTCCACGTGTCTCATTGAGGAGGGACCCTTCGGTAGGGAAGGTCCCCATGGTGCACCCACGTAATGAGTATAAAACCATATAGCACGTTAGCTTGCATTGTGCACTTTATCTAAAATAATATTGCAGTGCTATTGTATGTATATCACACGATATCATAGTACATAATATTTATAATATATATTATCCTTAGCTTTTGTTCAGCCAGCGAGTCTCTTAGTTCAATGATGATAACAGAGCAGCATTAGGTAGACCTCACGGTCTTAGTTCACGTTCATACGGCTCAGCCCCGTCGGCGCCCCCGTGTCAAGGGCCTGGCCTCCTTGCTGGCGATACACAGATGGATAAGACACACCTCTGCCCCCGCCCCCGAAACTGCCAGCCTCCTCGTTCTCCTGGGGTTGGGCGCCTCCAGACACTGTTAAGGTGGGTCGCTCTGGTGCGTTACTGAAACTCACATCCTGGGTTGTGTGTCCACCATCTCAGCTCCCAGGGGGTCCTGGACAAGCCTTTTTAATGACACTCACGTTCACTGGCATGTTTGGCTTAGCATCTAGGCTCACCTCAGGAAGGTCAAGCTCCGACGTTACACGCCTTTGGGTCGGCAGCCCTGTGTTAGGGTTCCCAGAGAAATAGACCCAGTAGACTGTGCAGAGATGTGTCTGAGAAGGTTGACCACAGGCACTGGCTCACCTGTGTTAGGGTCCCCAGAGAAATAGACCCGGTAGACTGTGCAGAGATGTGTCTGAGAAGGTTTACCACAGGCACTGGCTCACCTGTGTTAGGGTCCCCAGAGAAATAGACCCGGTAGACTGTGCAGAGATGTGTCTGAGAAGGTTTATTGCAGGCACTGGCTCACCTGTGTTAGGGTCCCCAGAGAAATAGACCCAGCAGACTGTGCAGAGATGTGTCTGAGAAGGTTTACCGCAGGCACTGGCTCACCTGTGTTAGGGTTCCCAGAGAAATAGACCCGGTAGACTGTGCAGAGATGTGTCTGAGAAGGTTTACCACAGGCACTGGCTCACCTGTGTTAGGGTTCCCAGAGAAATAGACCCAGCAGACTGTGCAGAGATGTGTCTGAGAAGGTTTACCGCAGGCATTGGCTCACCTGTGTTAGGGTCCCCAGAGAAATAGAACCAGCAGACTGTGCAGAGATGTGTCTGAGAAGGTTTACCACAGGCACTGGCTCACCTGTGTTAGGGTCCCCAGAGAAATAGACCCAGTAGACTGTGCAGAGATGTGTCTGAGAAGGTTTACCGCAGGCACTGGCTCACCTGTGTTAGGGTTCTCAGAGAAATAGACCCAGTAGACTGTGCAGAGATGTGTCTGAGAAGGTTTACCACAGGCACTGGCTCACCTGTGTTAGGGTCCCCAGAGAAATAGACCCGGTAGACTGTGCAGAGATGTGTCTGAGAAGGTTGACCACAGGCACTGGCTCACTGGCTCTGGAGGCCGCGAGGACCCACAGCCTACCAGCTGGAGACCCAGGACAGCCGGGGGTGCTGTCCAGTCTGAGGCTGAAGGCTTGAGGATGGGGGTGGGGTGGGGTGACGGTATAAGTCCTGGTCTGGGTCCAAAAGCCTGAGACCCAGGAGAAGATGCGTGTCTCAGCTCAAGCAGAGAAAGCGGTCTCACCCTTCCTCCACCCTTTCTGCTCCATTCGGGCGCTCAGCACACCGGATGGTGCCCCGCCCACTGGGGAGCCTTCTGTTCCCTCATTAATCTCTGCCAGGGACCCCTCACAGACACAGCCGGAAACGATGTCCTCCTGGCTCTGTGGGCACCCCGTAGTCTGCCACGCTGGCACACACAGCGGCCCATCCCAAGCCCCCCGCACAGTGGCTCTGTGGGCACCCCTTAGTCTGCCACGCTGGCACACACAGCGGCCCATCCCAAGCCCCCCGCACAGTGGCTCTGTGGGCACCCCTTAGTCTGGCCACGCTAGCACACACAGAGGCCCATCCCAAGCCCCCCTGCACAGTGGCTCTGTGGGCACCCCTTAGTCTGCCACGCTGGCACACACAGCGGCCCATCCCAAGCCCCCCGCACAGTGGCTCTGTGGGCACCCCTTAGTCTGCCACGCTGGCACACACAGCGGCCCATCCCAAGCCCCCCGCACAGTGGCTCTGTGGGCACCCCTTAGTCTGGCCACGCTGGCACACACAGCGGCCCATCCCAAGCCCCCAGACAGGGCCATTTCAGAGTTTCATATACATTGCTGGTGGAATTGTGAGTTGGTCTAGCCACTATGGAAAGCAGTATGGCTGGTCCTCAAAAACTTAAAAAAAAATTAGAACTGCTATATGATCCAGATATCCCACTTCAGGGAATACGTCCAAAGAAAATTAAATTATTATCTCTACTCTCTCGATATCTGTACCCCCCCCCCATTTATTGCCATGTTACTCACAACAGACAAGACACAGAAACAACCTTCAGTGTCTGTCAATGGGTGAACAGATAAGGAAAATGTGATATTTTATTATATATACACACACACACACATAATAAATTATTGAGTCATAAAAAGAGAGACATCCTGCCTTCTGCCTTTTTGCAACAATGCGGACAGACCTCAAGGACACTGTGCTAAGTGGAACAGTCAGAGAAAGACAGAGGCTATGTGCTCAACTTGGATGAGGAATCTGAAAGAGGCGAATTCATGGAAACACAGGGCAGGTTGCTGGTTGCTGGCGGTGGAAGCGGGGAGGGTGGGGTGAATGGGGAGACCTTGGTCAAAGATCTAGATCTTAGTGTGTTTGTTACACACACAGACACACAGACACAGACACACACACACACACACGGTATGCACGTGGGATCAGGGGTGTGCTCATTAGCTTGATTGTGGCGGTCCTTTCACAGTGCACACACATTACATCGTCACGCCGCCCACCATTACATATCATGAGGTGCAACCTAAATATATACAATTCTTATCTGCCAATTAACCTTGTTAAGACTAGGGAAAAATAAAAGTAAAAAATAACACGGAAGAATAGAATTCGGGGTGTAATTAAAGACAAGCATCGTGCGGTTGGTGGCGAGCATGCGCCTTCCCGCCGTGGTGGTGAGGACCGAGCCTCTGGACTCGGAGCTGAGTCACGGGATCTTGGCCCCTCGCTCTGCCCCGCTCCGCACTGCCTGGTGGTCAGGGGCTCGGAGTATCCCTTAGCACTGTGATCGGCGGTTACCTCTGTTCACTTGTACAGCGGGCACAGTGACGACCGCCTGGTCTGCACAACAGCACAGGGACATAATGACACAACAGCACAGGGACGTAATGACACAGTAAGGAGGGACGTGCCACCTGAAACCAGATTCCGCTCTGGGATCATCTCTTGGTGCCGAGGAGGCGGGCTTGGTGCAGCCACAGAAGGCACAGCAGTGAGAAGACCCCTCCGGCCTGCCGCCCCCGGGGCGAGAGAAGCCGTAGGGTTTCACCAAACAGGCAGAGTTGATTGCAGTGTTTCCCTCCTGTGTTCAAAAGGGAGACAGTTGGATTCTCAGCACTGTATTCATGGGGGGTGTTTCCCGAAGGGAAAAGGCAAAAGCACATTATTATTATTTTTTTACATCTAATGTCAATTCACTTAACATATCTTGTGTAGAGTGAACCAGCTCAGAACAGAGAAAAATGCTTCAGTTCGGGCAGCTTTCACCTGAAAATTGCTCGCTGTTTTCCCATCCCTCTCTCAGACCTGTGAAGTGCTTTGGGGTGTCGTTGTGGAGATAATAAAGCTCCCATCCTTTGAAAGCCGCTGCCTCTCCTGTTGTCAGAGGCAGTTCAGGAGGCAGGCCCCGAGACCTGAGACGTTGCTGGCGGATCAGTTCTGCTGCAGAACTAATGGCCGGCCGGCTGGCGGGTGCATGGCCGGGGGCATCCCGCGTGGCACACTCATTGCCGGTAACTTCATTCAGGAGGGGATGGAGCCATCTGCCCAGCGCCGTGCCTGTCTCTACAGGTGGGACACTGTCTCCCCTTCACCTCCGCTGTGAGAACAGAGGCCATGAGGCTCTGAGATCCTTCCTGATGCCCTAATCCTCTTTAACTCGGGAGACATCGTGTCCTGACTATGCACATGCTCCCTCCCCCCTCCCCCAGGGAAATTCCATGGGGCATCTCCTTGGAAGGTTTATTTCTGGAGCGTGGACTGGTTGAGACAGTCTCTTTGGCCTCTGGAAGGGAGGGCAATGTCTCTACGATAGAGCAGGGCTGTTGTGAACCGTCCACTCAGAGACCCTACACCAAACTTAACAGAACCACTCTGTGACCAAGTCCCATTTGTAAACCCAGCAGGTAACAGTTTGGATTGATATTTTTCTCTCCGGGATGTGGCACAGGAGCTAGGGGACGGGAGGCACTTTAAGAGGCTGTTAGGAAGTCCCCAACTTGAAGTTTGATCAAGGACACAGCAGTTCCTCCCCGGAGCTCCCTTCCCCAGCTGTAGGACTCAGAGGTCCAGCCCGAGGGTCTGACGGCCACCGGCTCCCGGAGCCTCTGATTTCCATGCGTGTTTGATCAGACCGTGCTCGGGCCTCCTGCTGTGTGGTCTGGCACGCTCCCCTTCCGCCTTCCTTCTCTCCCCAAACATTCTTCCATTCCTTTCTCTTTCCTTTACGAAAGGCAATACCAGAGCTGCGCTTTCAAAATACAGGCTTAATTCAACCCGGTTAGTTTATTCAAACTAACTGAACGTAGAGGAGTCTTTTTACACGTACAGCAGCCCCCCCCCCCCCCATCTGCGTTTTCTCTCTCGTGGTTTCAGTGACCTGCAGCCCGAGAATATTCAAACGGGAAATCCCAGCAGTGAACAACTCACAAGTCTTCACTTGCGTGCCATCTGAGCAGCGTGACACATCTCCCTCCCCCCCCCCTCCACGGGGACGTGAGTCGTCCCTTTGCCCAGCGTCCCCGCCCGGTAGATGCTCCCGTCTGTCACTCCCCGAATAGCCGTCTGGGTTATCAGATCCGCGGTGGCGGGTTCGCTGTGCTTTGACTCAGCCAGTCACCCTGACTCTGCTGAAGAAATGGCCCAAGAGCCATTCACGTGACGTGTACTACAGAATATGGTTACAACTGGTTCATTATTCATTACTGTTGTGGATCTCTTCCCATGCCTAATTTATAAATTAACCTTCATCATCGTTATGTATGCCTGTGAAACATCACGGTGTATATAGGATTTGATCCTGTCCACGGTTTCCGGGGTCCACTGGGGGGGAGGTCTTGGAATGTACCCCCCAACCCCCCCTCCCACAGGTAAGGAGGGGCCACTGTCCACACGCCTGTCATCAAGCTCCCTCTGTCTTCTGTCAACCCACTCCATCCTGCCCCGGGTTTCTGTGTGTTTCTGTCTTTCCTCTGGTTTCTCTTTCATCTTACCTCACTGCTCACGCATGGTCTGACGTCTATTTCTTGATTGCTCGTTTCATTAGTTAGAGCAGGCGAGGCTGTGAGGTAATAAAAACAAAGCATGGAATTTAAACGTTTCAACCCAGTCAAAGTGCACGTCTTCCGATGCCCGTCTAAATCCCGACGGGGGGCATGGCTTTCCCGGGAGGCTCCCCTCCAGGCTGTGACTCAGGGATTCGAGCTCCTTCCATCCTGCCATGTCAGCGTCCTCAACACGGGCAGGCCACCGTCACGGGAATGGCTTCCCAGGGGACTTGAGGCCAGGCCTGGACATGGCACATGTCACTGCCATCCACAGCCTACTGGCCTGAACCCAGGCTTGGGGCCTCAGTTTCCCTGCAGGGAAGACCTGTGAGCTATTCTTGCCGAATGGCTAGCCAATCTCTACCAAATCACAGTAGTCTAAGTATTCAGAAAGGACAGCATTTAAGAATAAAGGTAACTGAGAAATTGATTGTTGGGGGAGGAAAAAGAAAAAGGACGTTTAGTACTCACAGTGAGTTGAAACACCAAAAACGACTCTGTTTGTTTGCAAATGTAAAATCAGTCTCCCGGTCGCAATGAGAACACTAACACGTGCCTGTTGACGGGAAGTGCTTTGTTGAAGGCTCGTGTAAGTTACGTCCGTGGGTTCTTAGAACTCTCCTCACGCCCCACACAGGTGCTCGCTGTTGCATTTACAGGTAAAGAAGCTGAGGCTTAGCTGTTAGCCCCAGCCCTCTCGAGGAGGCAGTGACCGGTGGCGGTCCCAAAGTCAGACTTGAAAGGCCATCTCCTTCGGCCGCCTACCCCCAAAGTCCTAAGGGTGCTTCATGTCAGGTGATTCGACCCTCAGGAAGGAGTGGTGGACAAGGGAGGCTTCACCCTCTTGACTAGGGGCGGAATTTTGGAGCGGTTAAGCGACTTAGACACCAAATCACAGCTCTCAACCACAAGGATAACCAAATAGGAGGCAGAGACATGGAATTGACTTAGCGGCGCTTCACAGGGTGACCTTCAGACCTACGACGTCCTCCGCAAAGCCTCGGTGACCTTCGGGCCTTTCTTGCTGTCCCTGCTCCCCCACAAACACACTTTGAGGCCCGGTGCCCATCCTGACTGTTTAGCACTGATGCCGGACGAGGAGGTGCTATCGCAGAAGAACGGTGGGTCCTAGTTGGATTCTATCTCAGCTGTTTGGACGACGGCTGCTGCTTTAAGATAACACGATGCATGTCTCCAGCCTGTTTTGTGTGTGTGTGTTTATTTTTAATGCAAACAGCTCTTGATTAGAAAATTTCATTGAAGTGTTACCACAAGTCACCTCTCATTTTTACAGGATTCTCTATCTTTAGATACATCACAGCACCGGGCAGAGGTTTCTTAAGAGATCAGAACAGAAAATATCACACTGCTTATTTGAGGGCAATTTGTTTTGAAGGCCTCGGCTGTATTCACGGGGAGAAGAAAGCGATGAGGATAAAAATCATAAAGCAAAATATTCTGAAGGCTTACACGACATTGGGCTATTTAGGTTGCTTTCATCCGTTGCCTAAGAAACTGGATAATATAACTTCAAACGGGAGATCCAAAGATATAACCTTTAAATTGAGTTCTTAATATTGAGTGCATTTCCCTTTTGGTGACAATAAACTAATTTGACATCATAAATATGCAGTTTAAAGAACACGTTGTGTTTTCTTTCCTCTTTAACCCGCACTTCAGAATCACGTGCAGCATTGTTGCAGTTAGAGCGGAGACTGGGCCCCGCGGTCTGCCATGGACTTCCTCATTGAGTGACCTTACGCAGGTCCCTCAGCGTCCTGTGCTGGGGTGTGTGTGTGTAAATGAGGTAAGAATCACACCCACTTCCCAGAGCATTTGCAAACTTAAAGGAGCTCTATTTATAAAAAAATAAGTAAGAGCATTCCTGGCACAATGAAAGAGCTATATAAGTATTTGATGAAAAATAAATCTGTTTTGTGTGTGCGTGTGTGTGTGTGTGTGTTTGTATGTGTGCGTGTGCGCGTGCGTGTGTGTGTGTGTGTGTGTGCGCGCGCGTTTGTGTGCGTGTGCGTGTGTGTGTGTGTGTGTGTGTGTGTGTGCGCGCACAGCACATTCTTGCCTGGAGCCAATATTATTTACAGTTGACTTGGAAGTTACTTTTTTTTGAGAGAGAGAGGTCAACCCAAGGAGACTAGGGGTAGAAGGGCCCTCGAGTGACCAGCCCTGCCCTGGCTCCCGAGAGCAGGTTGCCCGTTCATTTTTGCTTTTGCTGACACAAGACCTTGAAGAAGTAGACTGGATTAGGGCGGATCAGAGACGCAGTGACACTCCACGCATTCCGATCTTCCCAAATAGCAAGCTCACGTTCCAGAGGAGGGGGCGGGACTGTGGGAAAATGACCGCAGAACGGGGTACGGGGTCCGAGCACCAGCAGAGGACTGTGTCTGTGCCCCGAGGGGGGGACAGTGTCACTCACTGCGTCCAGAGGGCCCCTCAGGAGCGCCGCCCAGGGGCCGGAGGAGGAGGTTTCCTGCGAGGAGCACCCCAAACACGGTTCCTCTGGGGGCATCACACACTTTCCTGCTCCTCGGACTCTTCTGTGAAGAGCCTGTGTTCTCTTTCCCCCTCGTTGTTCAGACCCCGCCGACGCCCCGCCCCCCGCCCCTGGCTTGAAGCTGAGGAACCCCCGTGGTCTCCTTCCTGCTCTTCTGCCCTGGTGTTCCGTGTCCTCGTGTCCTTTCAGTCGCCCCGCTGGGGAGGAGAGCAGCTGCCGCAGGGGACGCTGCTGCCCCCGCAGAGCCACGACAGGAGCCATCGGGAGGCAGGAGCAGCGGTTTGTGTCGGAGGGTTTGGAATGGAGAAACATAGTATATGAGGAACGTTCCCGGGGACAGACACAGCAAGTGGCCCCCGACAGGGGGAGGGAGGCTCAGAAGCCACACGGTGAACGGAAGAGGTCGTTGGGAGCAGTTGTGTGGGTCCCAGAAATGGAGAAGGCACTTGCTCTTCTGTTCCGCGGAGCCTCGGGGGGGGGGGGGGGGGATAGAGACACGCCCCTCCGCTGCATGGACCCTGGTAATGAGTCAGGTGACAGATCTGTCAATCTCCACACCCCACCGGAGTCCCTTCTTTTCCTCTTAGCACCTGTCACTGCACAGATGTCTCCTGATCTTGACAGAGATGTGCTGTTGGGATGCACGCAGACCTGAGGTTCTTCCCTGGGGACTGCGGAGCTCGTCTGGGCCACTTGAATATCGTCACGGGAGGTGGTTAGACGGGTGGTTTTGTTTTGTTTTTCTAGTGAGCGAGTGAGCGAGAGAGACAGACGGACAGGAAGGGAGAGAGATGAGAAGCATCAACTCATAGTTGCGTCGCTTTAGTTGTTCATTGATTGCTTCTATTATGTGCCTTGACGGGGGGGGGGGGGGGGGGGGGCTCAAGCTGAGCCAGTGATTTCTTGCTCAAGCCAGCGACCTTGGGCTCAAGCCAGCAAACATGGGATCATTCTGATGATCCCACGCTCAAGCTGGAAGCCTCGCACTCAAGCTGGCGAGCCCGCGCTCAAGCCGGCAACCTCGGGGTTTCGAGCCTGGGTCCTCAGCATCCCAGGTCGATGATGCTCTACCCACTGTGCCACCACCAGTCAGACAGGTTTGGAAGGAAGGAAGCAATGTGGGTTCTAGCTTCAGTCCGCGTCAAAGTGAGGGCACATTAGAACAGACCACGCTGGGAATGCTCTCTGGACAGAAGCTCTAGCAGGGGCTGGACACTGGGGGCAGCAAACACCCGGCTTGCTTTTCTATCTGTCTTTCCTCCTCCACTCACGAACACTGCAGGAAAGCGAAGGAAGAAAGAAGATGGGGCCAGGGGTGACCTGCCTCAGCCGTTTGTCTCCCCAGGGGGGTCTGGGGCTAGGGCTGGGGCCGCTCTCTTTGGAGGCTGACCTGTTTCACTATTAGACACTGACCCGAACAGCAGGTGTGTATCGCACGAGCTTTCTCTCTGCCCTCCCATGTCAGCCTCCAGAGAACTGTAAACCGAAGGCCCAGGGCCCGGCACCTAGGGGGAACTCAGGGGGTGTTGCTGGGCTGAACTGAACGACAGCAGCAGCGGAAGAGACTGAGGCACCTGTTAACACTCTCATAGCGCCAGTCTCCTGGAATCTGCACGTACTTCAGGAAACTAAAGAAAAGTCTTCTTCCTAGTTGGGGAGGTGGGGCCCATCATGTGGCTGCCAGGCTTTCAGATTTAAAACCATTTAAAAGTATTTCGTAAGCTCTCACCCAGTATTTGTGGATGAGCCGTTGTAACTATTTTAGGTATGGGCAATACAGAACAGGTTCCTGGCGTGGGTAAGAGAGAGCGGTGGGATTATCCGCTACATTTATCCAGTGAATGACTACATATCTCAGCCCGGTAGTTTCCAGTGCTGAAATAGTGCCAGGACGAGAAATGCATGCATTGTGAAATCATACCATTTCATACTTTTAACAGACCAGGAATCCCAGGAGAGGATAGTTAACTTCCATTTGTAGCATTGTGGCAATAACTGTCGAAGGGAGACACCCAGAGAAATCTGTCCCCTACGTCTCATCGCAGTAGTCCCAGTGAGGATAGATAACTTAAAAATTATTTTAATTTATAATGTTGATACTCATTCATTCATTCAACTTTGGTCAATTAGATAATTAAGTTAATTTATTGGGGTTTTTTTTTGCTTTTTTATTGAATTTATTGGGGTGATATTGGTTAGTAAAATTATACGGGTTTCAGGTGTACAATTCTTTAACACATCGTCTGTGTATTGTGTGTGCACCACCCCAGGTCCAGTCTCTTTCCGTCACCATGGACCCGTTTACTCTCTCCTTCCCCCCCACCCCCTTTTCCTCCTGTGACCCCCCCACTGCTGTCTGTATCTGTGAGTTTTTTTCTTAATCCCTTCGCCTTTTCACCCAGCCCCACCGCCCCTCCCCCTCTGACCACTGTCCGTCTGTTCTCTTTCTATGGGTCTGTTTACTGTTAACTGTTACGTTTAAGAATTGAGTCTCTGGATGTTGGCATGCTGTTTGGGGTCAAGGTGAGGCTAGGGTTTGGTCTGGGTATGATCCCCAGGGGTGACCTGGTTCAACCTGGCATTTCTCATGAGTGACTATGACTCATGGACTACAAACCACACTGAGACACACAGCAGGGAAGCTGTCAGAAGAACGGGTGTGAGGAGAGACAGGTCTGGACGCAGGGTCCCAGGTAGCCTGAGGAAGCAGGTTAGGGCTCCATGGGAGCAGAGCGAGGGGGTTAGGGACCCGTCATGCGACCATTGTCCAAGTTGAGGTCAGAGCGTAGGGCCGGATGTCTAACCCGTCCCCTCCAATAACCGGACCCGCCATCCCAGGCCCACTCTTACCACCTGTGCCCAGAGCAGGTGACGTCTGGCTCCGCACCCCGACTCTCGCCCCGGCACGTTCTGAGCCATGCCTGTGGGTGTGGGACTGAGGGCTGTGTGGGGGGAGGGGAAGGAGCAGGTTCCTGCTCGGGGTGGTAGGTGGTGGGCGTCGACGGGGACGGTGCACAGGACGGGGGGAAGGGGAAGGAGCGGGTTCCTGCTCGGGGGTGGTAGGTGGTGGGCATCGATGGGGACGGTGCACAGGACGGGGGGGGGGGAGGGGAGGGAGCAGGTTCCTGCTCGGGGGTGGTAGGTGGTGGGCATCGACGGGGACGGTGCACAGGACGGGGGGGGGGGGGAGGGGAGGGAGCGGGTTCCTGCTCGGGGGTGGTAGGTGGTGGGCGTCGACGGGGATGGTGCACAGGACGGGGGGGGGGGGGAGGGGAAGGAGTGGGTTCCTGCTCGGGGGTGGTAGGTGGTGGGCGTCGACGGGGACGGTGCACAGGACGGGGGGGAGGGGAAGGAGTGGGTTCCTGCTCGGGGTGGTAGGTGGTGGGCATCGACGGGGACGGTGCACAGGACGGGCGGGAGGGGAGGGAGCGGGTTCCTGCTCGGGGGGTGGTAGGTGGTGGGCATCGACGGGGACGGTGCGCAGGACGGGGGGAGGGGAGGGTGGTTTGCTTCTGCGAGTAGGTCGGGCCCCTGTTAGCCAGCCGGGCTGGGAGGACTGGCCTGGATCTGAGTCACAGGGTCACACTTTGTTCTGGCCTTTCAGTCACCCTTCACTCGCCCTTTGCCTTTTGGACACTTCCTGTGGTCTAAGTGGGAGAGCCCTCGGTCCCCTTTCCAGAAGAGTGCCGCTGCTTCCAGGACCTGAAACGCAGAGGACCATCGCCCAGTCACGTGCCCGCTCGCTCATCGCCCAATCACGTGCCCGCTTGCTCATCGCCCAGTCACGTGCCTGCTGGCTCATCGCCCAACCACGTGCCGGCTAGCTCATCGCCCAGTCACGTGCCCGCTCGCTCATCGCCCAATCACGTGCCGACTCGCTCATCGCCCAATCACGTGCCCGCTCGCTCATCGCCCAACCACGTGCCCGCTCGCTCATCGCCCAATCATGCGCCCGCTCGCTCATCGCCCAATCACGTGCCCGCTCGCTCATCGCCCAACCACGTGCCCGCTCGCTCATCGCCCAATCACGCGCCCGCTCGCTCATCGCCCAATCACGTGCCCGCTCGCTCATCGCCCAACCACGTGCCCACTAGCTCATCGCCCAGTCACGTGCCCGCTCGCTCATCGCCCAATCACGTGCCCGCTAGCTCATCGCCCAATCACGTGCCCGCTAGCTCATCGCCCAACCACGTGCCCGCTAGCTCATCGCCCAGTCACGTGCCTGCTCGCTGCCTCGTAGGAAAGAAGACACACTACTTACCCGGCTGTCTCTGGGGTCAGAGATTCCCAAACCCCTGACGGCAGGAGGAGCCTGCAGAGCCCCCGGCCTCAGAGAGGATGACGCAGGAGGGAGTACGGCCGACCCTTGAGACAGTGTTACCACTCGGCTCCAAACGTGTGACTGCCTGAGTCCCTCCGGCCAGGAAGGGAGCCTGTGTATTAACTGTGGGAAAGTGCGACCATTGTAACACCTCTGGAGACTGGAGGAAACTTAGCACACTCATTTGAGTGAACCACATCGGGCCTAAGGAGCACACAGGTGGGTGGACATCTTGGTGGCCTGTGGCTTGTCCCTACACGTTGCTCCGCACCGGTGGGATCCCTGAAGAGCTGATTTCAGAAGCCCCTTCCTATGCGTGTGCAAAAAATACTAATGAACAACGATGATTTGATCATAGGCAGGAGAGTTTTAAAGAGAATAATGAATGCACTGAGCTAGTTTAGTGAGAGGAGGTACTTGGAACCTTTATTAATACAGTTGAAGAGACTGTTCAGTTCTTTAATTAAATCCATTCTTTAAATTTTTTTTTTTTTTTTTAGTTAAGGAACATTGAGTTAATGATAATCTACTCCCTTTTTTTTGTAAGAGAGACAGAGAGAGGGACAGAGAAGGACAGACAGGAAGAGAGAGAGATGACAAGCATCAGTTCTTTGTTGCGGCATTTTAGTTGATCATTGATTACTTTCTCATATGTGCCTTGACTGGGGGGGCTACAGCTGATCAAGTGACCCCTTGCTCAAGCCAGTGACCTTGGGCTCAAGCCAGCGACCTTGGGCTTCAGGCCAGCGACCTTGGGGTCATGTCCATGATCGCACGCTTAAGCCAACAACTCTGCACTCAAGCTGGAGACCTCAGGTTTTGAGCCCGGGTCCTCTGTGTCCCAGGGCGATGCTCTATCCCTTGCACCGCCTCCTGGTCAGGTGGTAATCTACCCTTAAAATATGTATAAACCAAATATTCTTGCATGCCATGGATGAGTCAGATAACATCAGGATGTGGAGGGACATTGGTTGATCATCTCCTCAGTCTCCTTCCTGAGCTCTCTTTTCCTAACACCTGACCATTTCTGATTCCGACTGGGGATCAGTGAGGCTTCAGAAAAGCAGGGCCCGCCCCCAGTGTCAGATGAGAAGCTCAGGGCTGCAGCTGCACACACTGGTGCTTCCCCGCTCCTGCGCCACACTTCGGTCGGGGCAGGACGTGACCGAAACCTCCACAGTCAGAAGGAATCTCAGGGCGTGTGGGAGTCGGGCAGGACGTGACCGAAGCCTCCACAGTCAGAAGAATCTCAGGGCGTGTGGGAGTCGGGCAGGACGTGACCGAAGCCTCCACAGTCAGAAGGAATCTCAGGGCGTGTGGGAGTCGGGCAGGACGTGACCGAAACCTCCACAGTCAGAAGGAATCTCAGGGCGTGTGGGAGTCGGGCAGGACGTGACCGAAGCCTCCACAGTCAGAAGGAATCTCAGGGCGTGTGGGAGTCGGGGTTCCCCAGAGGAGCAGCCCCAGCAGAACGGACCTCTCTGTATGTGTCTGTTTCTCTGTCTGTATTCATAAAGAGAGACTCAGTGTGAGGAGGTAGCTCACATGACTGTGGGGTCTGGAAGTCACGGTCTGCCGTCCCCAAGCTGAGGACCCGGGACCCAGGAGAGCCGGTGGTGCGATTCCGTCCAAAATGGAAGGTCTGAAAACCGAGGAAGTCGGTGATGTCAACCCCAGTCCGAGGGCAGGAGAAGGCGAGGGACGTCTCAGTCCAAACAGTGAGGCCAGAGGACGGGCACAGCCTTCCTTCCTCTGCTTTTCCTCTGTTCGGTCCTCACCACACGTCCACCCGCGTGGGCAGGGGACCCTGCTTTCCTGAGTCCGTGTCTCAAACGCTCATCTCCCCCAGAGACACCCTCAGACACCCCGAGCAATGGTGCTTAATCTGGGCCCATGGCTGTTCACGTGGAGGCTTACAGTTCATCGTCACAGGGCATTTCCTGAGAATGTTGGAGCGATGACACCGAGCATGGGACCCTGGCGACTTCAGGCAGGCATCTTGAGGCCATCGGGGACCCAGGTGACAGCAGAGCAGAGAGGCCTGGGGGGGGCAAGGAGGTTCTTGCTGATCTTGATGAACTGCTGGATCGACCCCCACCTGAGGCGCCAGGACTGGCTGTGGACTCATCATCCTGTGAGTCAGTCCCTTTCCTCCATTTTCTCTCTGGCTGGGCGGGTTTCCCGTGATCCCGGTGGGAAGATTGCTCACCGATGTGGGCGGAACGCGTCTGGTTGAAGCTCCCCTGAGAACAGTCAAGGTTCCCAAGACTCTTCTGAGCAGACTGACTTCTTTGTGAGTGCCTCACACGGTGGTTTCGTGTGTCCGCCCGCAGACCTGGCTGGGTCCGATCATCTAATAAGAACATGTACAGTACGGCACCTTCTGTGGTTTGTGAGCTCATATCCGACAAGGACGTCCTCGGGGCGGGCGCTGGGCCTTCAGGGGACACATCTTTGTCACTGTGCACGTGCAGACGTGCCTGCCGCGCGGGGTGACTTCTGCCCTCAGAGGACCCTGACCAGGGCCAGGTGGCCCTTCTCCCCACGTCCCCTCCACACCCACGTGACCAGGACTCGCGTGTCCCCTCGCTGCTCTCTCCCCAGTCCCTCTGCTCTGCTCTGAGGGCCTCTGCACCAAAAGGCGTCCCCCTCAGAAGTTCCCTTTGCCATGTGCACACAGCGTAGCAACGTGGACGCCGGGGAGGTGTGGAGTCAGAGCCCGCTCTGTTGGATGGGGAGGTAACGGGGGGGGGGGGGGAGGGAGCGGGGACATTAGACTTGTCACGTGTGTGCAGGGTCACGCCTCGGGTCACGGCTGGGCCAGCCCCCCCCCCCCGGCTCGCCCGTCAGTGTGAGGCGGTCCAGTCTCTCCAAGCCCAGTTCTGCTCGCTGTGGAAAGGAGATGAAGCACTTCCGTTCACAGAGGGTGGTGGGAACACAGCGGGCACTGTGAGGACATGGCCCAGGGCGGGGTCTCGGAAACTGTCGCTCACGTTCTAATTGACAGCAGGTTGGAGCCCACATTCCCTATCTCTAGACGTGTGTTCTTTCTACTATAGCTTGTTGTTTAAAAATCCAGGCTTTTAAAAAAATTTTATTGAATGCATTGGGGTGACATTGGTTAATAAAATTATAAAGCTTCAGGTATCCAATTCTATAATATCTCATCTGTATATTATGTTGTGTGTTCACACCCCAAGTCAAGTCTCCTTCCATCTCCATTTGTCCCCGTTCACCCTCTTCTACCCCCAACCCTCCCCTCTGACAGCTGTCAGTCTGCTCTCTGTGACTGTACCCTCCCCACCCCTCCCCTCTGACAGCTGTCAGTCTGCTCTCTGTGACTGTACCCTCCACCCCCTCCTCTCTGACAGCTGTCAGTCTGCTCTCTGTGACTGTACCCTCCCCTCTGACAGCTGTCAGTCTGCTCTCTGTGACTGTACCCTCCCCTCTGACAGCTGTCAGTCTGCTCTCTGTGACTGTACCCTCCCCTCTGACAGCTGTCAGTCTGCTCTCTGTGACTGTACCCTCCCCTCTGACAGCTGTCAGTCTGCTCTCTGTGACTGTAACCTCCCCACCCCTCCTCTCTGACAGCTGTCAGTCTGCTCTCTGTGACTGTAACCTCCCCACCCCTCCTCTCTGACAGCTGTCAGTCTGCTCTCTGTGACTGTACCCTCCCCTCTGACAGCTGTCAGTCTGCTCTCTGTGACTGTAACCTCCCCACCCCTCCTCTCTGACAGCTGTCAGTCTGCTCTCTGTGACTGTACCCTCCCCTCTGACAGCTGTCAGTCCGCTCTCTGTGACTGTACCCTCCCCTCTGAGAGCTGTCAGTCTGCTCTCTGTGACTGTACCCTCCCCACCTCTCCCCTCTGACAGCTGTCAGTCCGCTCTCTGTGACTGTACCCTCCCCTCTGACAGCTGTCAGTCTGCTCTCTGTGACTGTACCCTCCCCACCCCTCCCCTCTGACAGCTGTCAGTCCACTCTCTGTGACTGTACCCTCCCCTCTGACAGCTGTCAGTCTGCTCTCTGGGACTGTACCCTCCCCTCTGACAGCTGTCAGTCCACTCTCTGTGACTGTACCCTCCCCTCTGACAGCTGTCAGTCCACTCTCTGTGACTGTACCCTCCCCTCTGACAGCTGTCAGTCTGCTCTCTGGGACTGTACCCTCCCCTCTGACAGCTGTCAGTCCACTCTCTGTGACTGTACCCTCCCCTCTGACAGCTGTCAGTCTGCTCTCTGTGACTGTACCCTCCCCACCCCTCCCCTCTGACAGCTGTCAGTCTGCTCTCTGTGACTGTACCCTCCCCTCTGACAGCTGTCAGTCTGCTCTCTGTGACTGTACCCTCCCCTCTGACAGCTGTCAGTCTGCTCTCTGTGACTGTACCCTCCCCTCTGACAGCTGTCAGTCTGCTCTCTGTGACTGTACCCTCCCCACCCCTCCCCTCTGACAGCTGTCAGTCTGCTCTCTGTGACTGTACCCTCCCCACCCCTCCCCTCTGACAGCTGTCAGTCTGCTCTCTGTGACTGTACCCTCCCCTCTGACAGCTGTCAGTCTGCTCTCTGGGACTGTACCCTCCCCACCCCTCCCCTCTGACAGCTGTCAGTCCACTCTCTGTGACTGTACCCTCCCCTCTGACAGCTGTCAGTCTGCTCTCTGGGACTGTACCCTCCCCTCTGAGCTGTCAGTCCACTCTCTGTGACTGTACCCTCCCCTCTGACAGCTGTCAGTCCACTCTCTGTGACTGTACCCTCCCCTCTGACAGCTGTCAGTCCGCTCTCTGTGACTGTACCCTCCCCACCCCTCCCCTCTGACAGCTGTCAGTCTGCTCTCTGTGACTGTACCCTCCCCTCTGACAGCTGTCAGTCTGCTCTCTGTGACTGTACCCTCCCCTCTGACAGCTGTCAGTCTGCTCTCTGTGACTGTACCCTCCCCTCTGAGAGCTGTCAGTCTGCTCTCTGTGACTGTACCCTCCCCACCCCTCCCCTCTGACAGCTGTCAGTCTGTTCTCTGTGACTGTACCCTCCCCATCTCTCCCCTCTGACAGCTGTCAGTCTGCTCTCTGGGACTGTACCCTCCCCTCTGAGCTGTCAGTCCACTCTCTGGGACTGTACCCTCCCCTCTGACAGCTGTCAGTCCACTCTCTGTGACTGTACCCTCCCCTCTGACAGCTGTCAGTCCGCTCTCTGTGACTGTACCCTCCCCACCCCTCCCCTCTGACAGCTGTCAGTCTGCTCTCTGTGACTGTACCCTCCCCTCTGAGAGCTGTCAGTCTGCTCTCTGGGACTGTACCCTCCCCACCCCTCCCCTCTGACAGCTGTCAGTCCACTCTCTGTGACTGTACCCTCCCCTCTGACAGCTGTCAGTCTGCTCTCTGGGACTGTACCCTCCCCTCTGACAGCTGTCAGTCCACTCTCTGTGACTGTACCCTCCCCTCTGACAGCTGTCAGTCCACTCTCTGTGACTGTACCCTCCCCTCTGACAGCTGTCAGTCCGCTCTCTGTGACTGTACCCTCCCCACCCCTCCCCTCTGACAGCTGTCAGTCTGCTCTCTGTGACTGTACCCTCCCCTCTGACAGCTGTCAGTCTGCTCTCTGTGACTGTACCCTCCCCTCTGAGAGCTGTCAGTCTGCTCTCTGTGACTGTACCCTCCCCACCCCTCCCCTCTGACAGCTGTCAGTCTGTTCTCTGTGACTGTACCCTCCCCTCTGACAGCTGTCAGTCTGCTCTCTGTGACTGTACCCTCCCCACCCCTCCCCTCTGACAGCTGTCAGTCTGTTCTCTGTGACTGTACCCTCCCCATCTCTCCCCTCTGACAGCTGTCAGTCTGCTCTCTGTGACTGTACCCTCCCCACCCCTCCCCTCTGACAGCTGTCAGTCTGCTCTCTGTGACTGTACCCTCCTCTCTGACAGCTGTCAGTCTGCTCTCTGTGACTGTACCCTTCCCCCTTCCCAAGCCCCTGCAGTCACCACACTGTTGTCTGTATTCATTAGTTTCTTCTTCCCTTTGCCCTTTTCTGAGCAGTTCCTCCACCCCCTCTCTCGAGCCCCCACCCGACAGCCGACAGCCTGCCCTCTATCTATGAGTCTGTCTCTGTTTCACGTGTTAGTTGATTTTGTTCATTCAGATCCCACACAGGAGTGAAATCATGCAGTATTTATCTTGCTCTGACTGGCTTATTTTCCTCAGCACAGTGCTCTCCAGGTCCATCCGTGCATCGTAAAGCTAAGATTTCCTTCTTCTTCTACAGCCAGGTAGTGTTCCACTGTATAAATATACCACAGCTCTTTTATCTACTCATCCACTGACAGACGCTTGGGCTGTTTCCAGATCTCGGCTATTGTAAACAATGCTGCAGTGAACATAGGGGTGCATGTATGCTTTAAAATTAGTGTTTAGGGGTTCCTTTGGATACATTTCTAACAGTGGAATCACTGGATCATAAGGCAGTTCCATTTTTAATTTTTTGAGGGGACTCCATACTGTTTTCCACAGTGGCTGCACCAGTCTGCATTCCCACCAGCAGTGCAGGAGGGTTCCCTTTTCTCCACATCCTCACCAGCACTTGTGTGTTGATTTATTGATGAGCGCCATTCTGACTGGTGTGAGGTGATATCTAATTGTGGTTTTAACTTGCATTTCTCTGATGATTAGTGATGTTGAACATCTTTTCCTATGTCTATTGGCCATTCATATGTCCTCTTTAGAAAAGTGTCTAGTCAGCTCCATTGCCCATTTTTAAATTGGAATTTTGGTTGTTTTTGGTGTTGAGTTGGGTAACTTCCTTATATATTTTGGCAATCAACCCCTTATCAGCTGTGTCCCTGGCGAATATGTTCTCCCATTGGTTGTCTTTTCATCGTTGATGGTCTCCTTTGCTGCACAACAACCTGTGAGTTTGATGCCTTCCCAGTTGTTCATTCCCCCCCCCTTGCCTGAGGAAATATATTAGAAAAAGTATCGCTATAAGAAATGTCAGAGGTTTTATCACCTATATTTTCTACTAGGATTTTTATGTTTTGGAGTCCTAACATCTAAATCTTTACACCGTTTTGAGCTTATTTTTGGGTACGGTATAAGAAAGTGGTCTGATGACATGATACTGTCTAGAGAGAATCCTGAAGATTCCATCAAAAAATGGCTAGAACTGATAAGTGAATTCAGTGAAGTAGCAGGATACAAAATAAATATCTAGAAACCAGTTGCATTTTTATACAGCAATAACGGACTATTAGAAATGGATACTAAGCAAGCCCTCCCATTCACGACTGCCTCAGAAAGAATAAAATGCCCAGGAATAGATGTGGCCAAGGGCGTAAAAGACCCATACTTGGAAAATTACAAGACGCTGATGACGGAGAGTGAAGAAGATACAAATAGATGGGAGTGTGGTCGGCAGTTAGGACCACGGGTCAGCACAGAAGGCCAGCAGGGTGGCATTCCCCATGTGATTCCCAGCGGTGGTGAAAACTAGGGAAGTTAGGGTTCGCCCCCAGGGTGACATTGTCTTCACTAGCATATTGCTGGTCACATGGGTTAGATGCCCTGATTTTATTCTGCTGGTCAGGTGGTTTGGACCCTCCCCTGACCCTTCTCCCCTGGAATGTTGCTAGTCTTGTGAGTTAGACACTTTTATTAGGGGCAGGAATGAGGGGGGCAGAGAATGGCCTTTAAGCATTAAGCTCGAGGACAATGAGGTGACCAGGGTTTTGTCTACGTGCACTTCGGTGCTGCTCCCTGCAAGCCACGTACTGTCTTGAGACCTTGAATGTTGGTGTCAGACACTGTCCCCGGCCGGTGCCTCCACCTCGCTGTCTCCCGCTCATGTGACAGACGTGGTGCAGCCTCTCCCCAGAGATTGTCACTGAATCACCGTCTCAAGCCGCCGGCCCCGCTCAGGGGCCTCTTCTTCGTGCTGTGTTGGGGCCATGTGTCCTGAGCACGCTCCTGGGGAAGATGGACCGGAAGCTGGTGTGGCCGCAGGAGGAGATGAGAATGAGAGTTCTTACCCTCACAGGTCAGCGGAGGGTCAGCACGCAGGGCGCAGGGTCAGTGGGGCGGCCGCAGGAGGAGATGAGAATGAGAGTTCTTACCTTCACAGGTCAGCGGAGGGTCAGCACGCGTGGCGCAGGGCCAGTGGGGCGGCCGCAGGGTGGCCAGGAGGCAGAAAGGGCGGGGCCAGGGGGAGAGCCGAGGCCCAAACCCTCACTGGGGCTTCCGGGGAAAGACAGGCAGGGCCGGGTGAACGGTTCAGGACTGGGAGTTTGAGGAACTATTTCCGCGGGTCTAAGCCGGAGGGGTGGCCGCAAGGTGCCTGGTCCCTGATCTAGAGGAGACCGGGGCAGAGGAACAGTGTGCCCCAGGGTGCAGGGCCAGACGGAGGGGTATGCCCCCCACCGGTTCCCTTGCACACCAAACGCGTGCCCCTAGGTGGACGGAACCCTCAAGAATCCCATAATTCCAGGACAAGCAGTCTCTCTCCAGTCAGAGAGGGTTTTATAAGGTGTCAAAACATTACAATATACAGAAGAAAAGAAAAAAGATACATAAAATACAACTGTTCATCACTCTACCACTGCCTTTCTCTGGGGCAACAACTCTATAGTGATATAATTCCCATACCATACTATTCACTCTCTCTCTTTGTGTGTGTGTGTGTGTGTGTGTGGGTGTGTGAGAGAGAGAGAGAGAGAGAGAGAGAGAGAGAGACAGGGACAGAGATCGTCAGAGAGAGGGACAGATAGGGACAAACAGACAGTGAGGGAGAGAGATGAGAAACATCAATTCTTCATTGCGGCACCTTAGTTGTTCATTGATTGCTTTCTCATAAGTGCCTTAACCGAGGGGCTACAGCAGACCGAATGACCCCTTGCTCAAGCCAGCGACCTTGGGCTCAAGTTGGTGAGCTTTGCTCAAACCCGATGAGCCCACGCTCAACTCAGGACCTCGGGGTCTCGAACCTGGGTCCTTCTGCATCCCAGTCCGATGCTCTATCCACTGCTCTACTGCCTGGTCAGACTATTCATTCTTTAAAGTGTACAATTCAGTGGCTTTTACAATTCCCAGGGGTATGCAGCCATCACTACCACCGGTTCTGGAACAATTTCATCCAAAGGGTGGGAGCACCCCTAGTGTGCGCCAGCTGATGAACGGGGACGTGAAGGCAGAAACACACCCGTGCACGGGCTCGTGCTTGGCTGTGGAGAGGGGAGCGCAGAGGCTGGGACAACCTGGGGACCTCAGTGCGAGGAGGCGGCGTCCCTCTGCCGGGTCAGCGGTACCCACTCCTGCTCCTGACTCCGTGCCCAGAGTGCGGACACCGCGGAGGCAGGGCACAGCTTCAGGTGCTCGGTCAAGACTGGCTGAATAAAAAGACGAGTGACTCAGCACTAGCGACCCAGCCGCACGGACTGGAGGAGTGTGGCGTGAATGGACCTAACTCCCGTAGAAACAAACCAGGTGTTGTCTGGCTCCTGGACGCCATCAAAATAAGACAGAAAAGGGACACACTGAGGGAGACACACGCTCACCCGCCCCCTTCGCACTGTCACTCGGGGAGGAATTGAGGCTTTCTCCTCCTTGATTGATCCTGCATCTCTAAGGAGGACCCGGGCTTGAACTGTCAGCCCAGTTTTCTGTAAGAGACTCAGGAATGGACCCCTTGTCCCTTCTACGTCACCTTGGGCAGCCCTGGAAGTCCGGGCCTCAGTCCCCTACTCCGTGGACCTTAGTGATGTGTCCCCCTCACCCGTCTTCCCCTCCTTTCATAACCCCTGACCTGATCTGCAAACCGCCACATGTCCTCAGCTGAGTCTGGAGTTGCGTGACCGCCCTGGGCTGTCTCGTGAGGCCACCGCCTGCTCAGAGCCCTGGCAGCTGCAGGCTTCCTTTCCCACCGCAGTGACCCGGCTTCTGCGCTTCCCAAGCTCCTCTTCCTCCTGAGAACCTTCCAGAGCCTCTGCCAGGGCGCTCTGGTCATTTCCCTCCGGTTGTGAAAGACTTAGCCCCTGGTTGAGTTTCCTTTCCTTGCCGAGACGTGAGCGTCCACGTGCTGACCCCCGTCTGGTGGGCATCTTCACGTCTTGGTCTCCTGAGGTCCAGTGGTCGTCCCTCCACCTCCGTCAGCCATCGGCTCTGACAGTCAAACCCTACACCCAGTTACCATCAGTAACGACACTCACCTGTCACTAGAGGGTCATCTAGCGAACACGCACGATGGATCACTGTAGACGCTTTCCTGTTTTCCACCGTTTCATACTCACGGCACCAGCAGTCCGTGTCGGTGTGAATAGCATTGTCACATTTCACAGGTGAAGACACCGCTCAGAGCAGCCTGTGTCACAGTCTGCCCCTCCGCCCACACTCCCACCATGTTGTTTTTCAGTCTAATCCGTTGATCCTGCCATGGAGCTTCACATAAAATAGGTGACACACTACAGACAGCCACAAGGAGTTCAGGTTTGTTTGACATTGAAAAGAACAGTTCTGTTCGGCATCGAAGATCAAGGTAGACAAGCCCAGCTCTGGACCCACTGCAGGCAGGCTTCTCCCCGACCCGGTACCTTCCCGTGTATCTGGTGAAGCCGTGTTTCCCTTTTCTGAAGTGAGAAGTGGGGAGGCAGAGAGACAGACTCCGGCATGCGCCCGACCGGGATCCACCTGGCACGCCCACCAGGGGGCGATGCTCTGCCCATCTGGGCTGTTGCTATGTTGCAACCAGAGCCATTCTAGCTCCTGAGGCAGAGGCCACGGAGCCATCCCCAGCGCCCTGGCCATCTTTGCTCCAATGGAGCCTTGGCTGCAGGAGGGGAAGAGAGAGACAGAGAGGAAGGAGAGGGGGAGGGGTGGAGAAGCAGATGGGTGCTTCTCCTATGTGCTCTGTGGGACTTACACACACCAGGCCGACGCTCTACAATCTTCTCTAGCGCATAACTGCCTGCGCTAGTCTGGGTGTCACCATCGTTGTCCCCGACGGTCTGGTAAATAAAGACATAGGACTACGAAGCACGTACTTCTCCACCAGGGTGGACTCCTCCTTGTTCACTCATTGGAAAGTCTCTCCCCCTGAACAGCCGCCCCCCTTCCCTCATCTTCTCCTCTGCCATCTCCCCGGGCAACCCCTTGGATTCTCGTCGATATTTTTTAGAATTGTCTTCCCTTCTCTCTCTCTCTCTCTGTCAATCCACTTGACCCACCCACTCATTGAAAACACCTCCTTCGAAGTGTCTGATAGGGGTTGGGTGTGGCGTCTGCCGGGAAGAGAGGAGGAAACTTCTCTTTAAGGTGCTCACGGAGGATTAATGCAAAACTCCCCGAATGATCATTTACTCTGCGCCAAAATGATGCTGACTGCTTCCCAAAAGCATGAACCTGCCTGCATGATACGGAGGAGGGGACTACAGCACAGAGAGACCAGGCGACTCTCTAAGATGACCAGGCTACCGAGTGGCGAGCTGGGACCTGACTTCGGACCATCCGACTTCCGATTCCACACTCGTAACCGTTATCGGAACTGAGCTTGCCGCCTGGAGAGTCTCCCCAGAGTCTAACAGGCGAGGCTGCGGCGCCCCGGTGTGCCAGCGCCCGTGCGGGGGGCAGAGGGTGGTGCTGGCCGCGCCCGGGCCCTCTCCTCGCCACCGTCTCAGGTTCTGGATCACTGACCACATTTGTAGTCGGTTTTGCACTATCTCGAGTTAATTTTCGTGACTCCATTAAAACCTGTCATTGGAAAATCCTGTGTTGAGTGAGATTCCTGGTCATAAGGAGCATGGGGTTGTTGCCGCAAAGGATGCTGAGCGGTTTTGAAGGGTGACGAGTATTCCAGTCTGAGTGCTGAGTTGGGACGGGGCTGAGTTGGGATGACTTTGAAGCAGAAGGAATACACTGGAAAGAGGGAAGGCTGCTGTGGTCCCACAGCATCGAGTGAGTGTCACTGACCAGATGAAACGGAACGACACCCCCCAGACACCAGGGCGTCTCCTGGGTGTGCGGCTGGAAAGTGGGTGTCAGCCCCCGCCACCTGGTGGCCTCACGCCGGCCCAGGCGAAGGCGGGGACTTGAGGACCGAAAGGCTCAGCGCAGACGAGGGGCTGCTTCTGGGTCTCTGTGGCCCCTCTGAGCTCCGGGTCCTGCGTCAGACCAGCCACGGGCAGACGGTGTCGGTGGAGGGCTGCTCAGCTGTCCCCAGTGTCTGAGGCTGTGGGGGAAGGACGGTTGGGTGCGTTTTCCAGCGGAGAGAATGTCTGCACACAGGACGCGAGAGAAAGAGGCAGAGGGAGGAATCTCAGAGGGCTGGCGAGGGAGCGGACGAGCGGATGAGCCCAGCAGAGAGCAGGGGTGGGGGGCTGAGACCCCGTGGCGAAGGGCGGGTGCCATCCCAGCGTCGCTGCTGCACCCTTGGTGACGTTTCCCCTGATCTCTGAGCAGAGACGGCCACCTTTTCCTGTGTGCTCTGGACCTGGAGCCGTTCAGTAATTTATCCCACAAGGGCTAACTGACACAGTGCCAGAGAGACGGCGGTGGAGGGAGGCAGACAAGTAAAGCCAGGGTGAGGTGGCTCTGTGAGAGGGACACTCGGGGGCGAGCAGACAAGTCAAGCCAGGGAGAGGTGGCTCTGTGAGAGGGACACTCGGGGGCGAGCAGACAAGTCAAGCCAGGGTGAGGTCGCTCTGTGAGAGGGACACTCAGGGGCGAGCAGACAAGTCAAGCCAGGGAGAGGTGGCTCTGTGAGAGGGACACTCGGGGGCGAGCAGAGCCCGCAGTCTTCACGGTCCAAGTCAGACTTGGGAATGGGGGACGCGCCTTTGAGGTGGGGATGTGGCAACACAGTGGCAACAGAAGTGAGAAGACAGATGCCGTATGGCGAGTGCAGCTTTGCTCGGTCTCATCGGATGCTGCTCGACAGCAGTGTCTCGATACCCGAACGAAGTCTACAGAACTCTGGTGCCCACCCCCCCAAGGGCGCCGGCGTCTGCGTAACTCATCCGTCTCCTTGAACTGGGATCCGAGCCTTTCTCTCCTTCCGCTGCTGCCAGCGGATCTTAAATAAACGGTCAGAGTTTTCAAATGCAGCTGCTCCAAGGAGTTTTGCTTGTTAAATCACACATTTTTTCCCCATAAGACAGAGTCCGTATTCTCTCATAACTCTCTATCCAGGCACTCAAGCTGAGACCCCAAAGACGGACAGAAAAGGGCCGTCACTGAGAAGAGAGGAGTGATCACCATCTTCAAAAGCTGCGCCTCACTGCAGGGCGTCGTGAGACATTACTGGAGATGACCACGCCCCTGGGTGGTGGGGTCTGCACTTCTCAGCGGATTCTCTCCGCGTAGGACTGTCGTCACCGTATCTGGGGACGCTTCTGCCAGTAGCTGCACTGACGGAGCCCAACGCTTTCAACAAAATAAAGACAAAGCCCTGTGCTGCCAGAGCACGAGGAAGCGTTCATTTCATCATTTATATATCACTCGTGAAAGCTGATTGTCAAAGCCAGCTGATAAAACAAATACCAGTTATTCGTATTTGTATAAAGATCAAGTGAGCTCTCCTCCTGGAGAAGGGTGGGTGGGGGCTCAGCTGCTATAACATTGTGGAGGAGGATTTAATCACCCCCCTTTCTTTCTGCCTTTTTGTACTCATTTTGTGCCCGAGGTCCTCTTTTTTTTTTTTTTTTTTGCTTTCTGATTGGTTGCTTTTCTCCATGGTTGATGACCCGCTCTTCTGTATCAGCTAATCAGCTGTTGATCTCTGCTCATGTATCTTTCATTTTGGGGACTGTGTTCTTCAGTTCTGCGTGTCTCTGATGCTTTCCCTCTGCTGAAATTCTCCTTGCGTTCCTCTGTTCCACTCTCCAGCCTCCTGAGCATGCTCACGGCCATGTCTCTGAATTCTGTATCCAGGCTGGTTACTTATCTGCGCTTCCTTAAGGTTTTTCCTCTGGAGGGTCTTCTTGTTCCTCCATTTATTTGAGAGGGACCCTTCTGTCTCTTCACTTTGTGTGGCGTCCTATGGCTGTTCATGTGAATTAGACCGAGTAGCTGCCTCTCCCAGTCTCGACAAAGTGGCCGTGTACAGAAGAGCCTCTGTGTAGGCTGTGTGGGCAGGGTGCTGTTGGCAGGCTGGGAGGGGCGGAGCTATTGTCTAAGGTGCCCGGCGTGTGCGTGTGTGTGTGTGTGTGTGTGTATGTGTGTGTGTGTGTATGTGTGTGTGTGTGTGTATGTGTGTGTGTATGTGTGTGTGTGTATGTGTGTGTGTATGTGTGTGTGTGTGTATGTGTGTGTGTATGTGTGTGTATGTGTGTGTGTGTATGTGTGTGTGTGTGTATGTGTGTGTGTGTGTGTGTGTGTGTGTGTGTGTGGAGGGGGGCACTGGCCCACCCAGCCAAATGGTTCCATGTGGGAAGGCCAAGTGTGTGTAGCAGCGCTTTCGATCCTGCTTGGCCCCTCTGTTTGGGGACAAAATTGGCTCCGGTGATGGGTGATGTGTCCAGAAACAGGCAGCAAGGTCAGGAACTTGCAGGTAGGTCAGAGCACCTGGATGAGCCCCGCCCACTGTATGGAGGGGAGAAGGGACGTAACCAAGGCGCTCGCCAGCTCCTCTGCCTGGAGAGTCCTGCCACTCTTGGGGGGCTCCTGTGACTTGTCAGTTTGGTGTCTTTCTTTTGTTTTCTGCTCAGAAGCTGTTCACTTAGCCCTCAGGGGTCTGGCAGGGGTCACTGTTATCTATACATGTGTGCACTGGAGTTTGCTTTTGGGAGAGGGTGGGGGCCACGTCCCCCCACTCTGTCTCCATCTGGGACCTCTCCCTCTCATTTTATGCACCCATGGAGCCCATGGCCCCACAGCCCAGTGCCTCTCCGTGGACAGTGGCACATGGCTTTGCTCTCTAGTGGCTGCCACTTAACCTGCAATCACGCCCGAACCACAGCCTCACTGATCACCCTGCAGCAGGAGGAAAGCTCACAGGTGTAAACTGACCACTGTGTCCCAGCAGTTTACGCGCACGCCAGGTTTGTTTTTCACAAAAGTCTCACAGAGTGGATACTGTTTGGTCCATTATTATTATTATTATTATTTTTTTTTTTTACAAGGACACTGAATCTCACATCGATCACATAATCTGCAGAGGATTTGAAACGTCTTCTCTCTGAGGCCACCGATTCACCACTGGATGGCTGCTTTTCGTAACATGTCTCCAGGAACGCTCAGGTATTAAGGATACTGGGTTGACCGGGGAGAAGAAGACACCTTGCGTGTTCTTATGTACTTGTATGACACTGAAATTGAATTCCGGCAGCACTGGAGCCTTCACAACCAAGGGGACCCGTGTGGAATCCTTCAATGATTTATAATGTTTGCCAGCTCCTCTGTGCTCAATAGTGAACCAGCTGGTGTGTGATGTGTGTGTGCACACACACACAATCTTGAGTGTCAGGTATTGCCAGCTCAATAAGGAAATACTATTATCCTGTTTTTCTCAGTGGGCCCTTTGCAGATGCTGGTGTTTTAGGGCGCCTCAGAATCAGGGACTGTCCACTCATCTTTTTACAGCAGCTGCAACGCTTGTAAAGTATCACAGAGCTGTGATACAGTGTATATAAATGGGAAAGAAGAGAATGAAAAATAAAACAGATTCAGGATTACCTTGGAGAAAGCCATGGGGGATGGAATATTGGGGGGGGCATGTATGCAAGATAAAGTCTACCCCCCCCCATGTCCTGGCTTTCATTTCCAGCAGTCAATTTATAAATTATGGCTATGTTATTAAAAATTGCTGATCAATGGCATGCCTCTGTGAACAGATGTACACGTACACACGCAAACACGAGCCCTGCGTGAACGGATACCGAGTGCGTGCGCAGGAAAGACCACGACCCAATCGGCGCTGTGCACCAAAGAGACAAAAGAAATAAATAACACAGTAAAAACAAACAAAGAAACATCATCCTGAGGACTTGGAAGCTTTGGCAATTTACCCAAAGAGCAAATAAAGAAAACTGAATGCAGTCCATAAAAAATTATGATGTGGACAACCAGAAAGGTAAAACCCAGTTTCTGGATGATTGGTGTCTGTTAAAGAGAGACAGTGGGACTTTCAGATACAGAACAAAGGCCCGTCCTGGAGGACAGGCCGCTGTGCTGGGCTTTGTTACGACGCCCGACTTCGGAAAAGGACCAGGCGAGAGGTGACAAGACTCATCCTGAAGCCTACGTTTTGTTTTAACTGGGAATGGCATTTTTCACTGCAAGGATAATTAAATTTTTTTTATCTTAAGAAAGTATAAATAGCCACAGTTATTTATACCAAGTGGGGTGCTGATGGTGTTTTATTGAGTTGTATACTTGAAACCTGTATGGTTTTATGTTCATTCAATTAATAAAAAAAAAATTTTGACTAGGGCCCTGGGGCAAAAGTGCAAAATGCACTTAAGAAAAAAAAAAAAGGCCTCTCTAAGAAGTTCCAGGTCTGGGTAGCGTGGCTGTTACATTTTGTTTGACAACAGAGGAGCGGTCATGCCTGTGATATGTCAAATTGCAGAGCAAAACAAAAGCTAGAAATTGCCTCATTCATCTTATTTATAGAAAATCTTTAGTGTTAATTCTCTCCATAATATATATAAATCGTCTTTTAAACGTAGTCAAACCATGCAAAAACTTGTAAAAGAAAAAGCAATTATCTCTCATGGGTTAGCCTGCTCAGGCTGCTGTAACGAAGTTCCACGGATGGGGGCGTGTGTGGAGGGGCTCGAACAATGGACATGCATTGTCTCACCGTCCGGAGCCGGAGTCCACGATGCAGGCAGCAGCGGGTCGGTCTCCTCTGAGGCCGAGAGAAGAATCTGTCCCCTGCGCCGGAGGTTTGCTGGTGTCTGCGGTGGCCCTCAGCTCGCAGAAGCATCACCCCCTCCCTGCCTTCCTCTTCCCGTGGCCGCCTCTCTGTGGGCCTGTGCCCACGCTCCCCATTTTTATAAGGACGCTGGTCATCACAGAGTAGGGGCCCACGCCACTCCAGTGCGACCTCATCTTAACGAACGCCTGCAACTGCCCTACCTGCCCTATTTCCAGATACAGCTTTGTTCTGGAGTCCCGTGGGGGGGGGGGGGACTTTCCCAAATGCATTTTTGTGGGAAACCATTCAACCCGGAACACCCAGCAGCGCACTGTTCTCCCCTTCACGCCGTGTGACCACTAGCAATCCTGTCTGTGGGCCCCTTGCTCAAGCGTCTCCTGAGGTCTGTTTTCCTCTGTTATGGATTTGGCGAGCACCCATCCGCCACATTGTTACACTTGCTTCTCGGGCAGAGACTCCTGGTTGCTTACCTAGTATCCATCTTCCTCTCCCTCTTTCCACTGAGAGACAAAAATACGCTTGGCTTAAAGGACCGCACGTTTTCCGTCTCCTGTGGAATCTACGCGTGGGGAACGGGACACAAGGTGACTTAGATGAGCGTGACTTCCCCGTCCCTCCCTTTCTCTTTCGGTCTGGAAGGAGGATATGGTGGCTGGAGCTCTCGACCCATAACCACGTCATGAACACGGATGCGATCTGGAAAGGGTTACCGCCTGCCACGAGGGACAAGCAGGTCGTCAGCATCCGCCGAGGTGTCTGATGCCCCGGGAAGTAGTCCCGCCAGCCCCGGACTTACCCTCATCTCCCGCGCCATTGGGCGTGAAAGAAAAACCAAGCACTGAGTTCAAGCCGCTGTGATTTCGCTGTTCTTTTCCGCTCAGCCCGACCCCACCCTCCCCTGGACGCAAGCATGTGAAGTTTCACTCTTGACCCCGTATTGTTCACCTCGTGAATCTTACAAGTGAAACCGAATCCATTGATCGCTCCCACGACGGACGGACACATCACATTTCAGTCCCTCGCAGCGTCTCTCTCACCCTCGTTTATCTGTCTGCTGCCTGCATTTGCTGACACTGTCTGAATCTGATCTCCACCCTCAATCACCAACTTACAGATCCATCATTTATCTTTTATTCGCTGGCGGCCCGGAATGGCGTCAGAACTGTTGGCCCCACTGTTTCTGCCTCACTCTGTGTGCGTGTGCGATGGAATTTCGTGTCTGCTTCCACTGCCTTTGCAAACAGCTTCCTCATTTCTGATGCAACCTCTTATTGGCTGGAGTGTCTGGTGGTGTCATTGAGGATGAGATCTGTAGCAGGTGTTGGAAATCGGAAACTAAACAGAGGCTTCATCGAGATCGGGATGTGTTTTTCTCTCTCTCTCAAAGGGAGTCCGGGGGTGGCCAGGGCTGGCCTGAGCCAGCGGCTTCCGGAGGTCCACGGCTCCAGCCGCTGCTGGCCTGCACTCCTCGGAAGGAGGGGAGGACAGGACGCCCCGCACCCACCCCCAGGGCACTCCGGGAGGCAGCGCACAAAACTTCTCATACTCGTCTGGGGACAGTTGGTCCACAGAGCCAACGTGGAAGGGGAATAGAAAATGCTGCTCTTATTCCGAATGCTTAAGTGCCGGACTGGATGCAACCAGGGGACCCTGTTACTAAGAAAGAGGGGGCAGTTTTCCATCGGGAACTCCGCGCGGTCTTCCAGTACACTGCTCACGAGAATTAGGGATTTTCAAAATGGATGTCGAGCGATAAAATGCCCCCTAATTTTTGTGAGCGGTGTGTATGTTCCTTATGGACCCCGAGGAAGCTGTGGGCCCTCAGGGCTTGAACAAATGAGAATTTTTTTCCTTTACTGGTAAATGGCAACTTGTAAAACTAGCAGAGAATACCTGCAAACCATTTTTTTAGAAAGGACCGCGGAGCCAGCCTGTTTTCCCCCGCCCGTGCGGTCGGTCCCGGTAGGATAGGCATGTACGGGGGAGCGTCCCCTTGAACAGCTAGCTTGTCCCCGTGCCGGTCCGATCCGCGTAAGGATTCTTCTCCCCGAGCTAAGCAATGAATTATCTATCGAGTTTACTGGGAATGTGGGATGTCGTTTTCGTCCACAGATTCCTGTGTTCTTTATTTCTGGAAAAACTTCTCATAACTGGCTGTTTGTTTGTTTGTGTTTTCCTGGTATCTTTCCTATGTCTTCTTTCTCAGAAACACTCCTGAACGCGCCGGGTCTCTGTTGTTTGTCCCTGAGGTCCAGTGGTGTGTCTCTCATCTGGGTGGCTCCTCGCTGCGGCGCGTGTGGCTTCTCTCGAGTCCTGCGCATCACTGACTGCGTTTGAAACAGCACCTCCATTCCGCATTCCGTGACCGATAGGTTTTCAAACTTGGAACCCATTTTACTTTTCTCCTTCGTCTCTCTCATCAGCTCACCCAGCTTACTTTTTTACATTATTCTGAGTCTTCTCATCTGTCTTTCTCGTTGTTTTTTTTTTTTTATCTTGAAATAACCTGCTGCTTGTAAAAATGGTTCTGGGCAACTGCAAAGAGCTTTATTTCTGAGCAATTTGGGGGCGAGTTGCCACCGGATGTCCATTAACTGCCACACTTGAGTGACATTTCCTATCAACCAGGCTGACCTCGTACATGTCCCCGAGACCAGCATCAGAACCGGGACAGTCACATGAACATCGCACTGCTGTCTGACCTGTGGACTCCATGCTAGCCCCCCACCCCCACCCCGTTGCTGCAATGCTGTCCCCTCGGGCACAGGGATCCAATCTAATTTTCACAGGTTGAATTCAGTTGTCCTGTCTCTCTCGTCTTCTTCTGGCTGGAAGTCTTCTCGCTTTTCTTGACTTTCATGGGATTGACACTTTCATAGATTACAGGTCGGTTACCTTGTAGAGTGTCCTTCAGCTTGGGTCTGATGATTACTCAGGCCGCTCAGTTTCCGCCGGAATATCGCAGGAGTGGCGGTGAGCTCTTTTCCCGCATCTTATCACAGGACAAGTGATTGCGACGTGTCCCATTACTGCTGAAGCGAACCTTGATCACTTGATGGAGGAGGCATCTGCTCAGCTGCTTGACCAGAAAGTCACATCTATTCTGGGAAGGTATTTGACAGTAGGGGATATTGCCTTTCTCTCTAATTTTCATGTATGGAGTTTTTTTTTTTTTTTTTTTCTGAAGCTGGAAACGGGGAGAGACAGTCAGACAGACTCCAGCATGTGCCCAACCGGGATCCACCCAGCACGCCCACCAGGGGGCGATGCTCTGACCACCAGGAGGCGATGCTCTGCCCCTCCAGGGCGTCACTCTGCTGCGACCAGAGCCACTCTAGCGCCTGGGGCAGAGGCCAAGGAGCCATCCCCAGCGCCCGGGCCATCTTTGCTCCAATGGAGCCTCGGCTGCGGGAGGGGAAGAGAGAGACAGAGAGGAAGGAGAGGGGGAAGGGTGGAGAAGCAGGTGGGTGCTTCTCCTGTGTGCCCTGGCCGGGAATTGAACCCGGGACTTCTGCACGCCAGGCCGACGCTCTACCACTGAGCCAACTGGCCAGGGCTCATCCATGGGTTTTAACATCCCTTGACGTTCCCTGGCTGAGTTGTTAAGACCACGGTCCCTTCCACACCCATCAGGTGCACTCTGCAGATGGAGTAAGGAAAGCACGCTTCTCTCTCTGTCTCCTTTTCAACCGCTTCTGTCCGCGTGGACTCATGCTCTCCTGTTTTACGCGGTAGTATCGTCACGTCCTTGCTCAGGTTGTCAGATTCGGCCAGTGGAGGCTCATCACAGTATCATTTTGGCGTGGTCTGATTCTTTTGAACGCTTCCTTATTTTCCGGGAAGACAACGTACCCTGTAGTTCTCCTTGACCTTTCCTGCCTCAGCCCTGGAATCAGCCATTTCTCCATTGTGTCTGATTTCTGTTTTGTTTTCTTTTTTCTTTTTTTTTTTTCGTAGGGCCTGATAGTTGATAATAAACATGCAAAACTTTTGTAATTAAAACACATATGATGCTTCCTGTAAAAAGGAAGAGGGTTTGTATTCCAACAAAGAACACAATAATGTAAGGAATCAGCTAGCTGCACATCGAACCCAACAGAACTGAGGAGAGAGTGCACTGTGCCTGCTCACACCCGCCAGTGGGCGGCTCAAGTGTCTCCGCTCTCTGTGTCACACTGAGAAGGAAGCATCAACAAAGTACCGGCTTCCAACAAGTGAAGCGTTTTGCATAAAAATTGTTCTGCGGGACTAGGCATTTGTGGCCGCGGAAGCAAAAACCGTCAAGAGAGGATAAGGAAGTGTCAGAGCTTTATTTTGTGTGTTTCTGCAGCACGCAGCCACATCACTGCAGGGAGACGGCTCCTCCTTAAAAACAAAGTTGAAAAAACCCTTCCCAGTCAGGACGGCTGTTCCCAGAGCGAGCCCTGGGGGGCGGGGGGGAGTCCCTGCCTCCCTCTGATCTGCTGACTCAGCGCCTTCCCCATTATCACTGTCATGCTGGCAGCTTCCGTGAGCCAGCCCTGTGGCCAGTGGCAGCTACAGCCAATTTATTCAGCTCCCATCCCCTCATCTGTCAAGAATGGGGGTGGGGTGGGGTGCTGGCGTTTACACTTTTCATCTCCATTAGAAAAGCGTGTTTCCAGGGCTGCGGGCCCTGCGACAGCCCATACAGCAGGGAGCTCTGCGGGAATTCAGCGGACTTGAGTCCTAAAAGGTAGGGGTCGGGTTTTCTCCTGGCAACAGAGCGAGAATAAGAAAGAATAATGTGAGCTATTGCCAGTTCTTTGCCAACAGAGGATCAAGTCAGTCCAGAGAACCGAAGCTAATTATGAGGGATATTGAATAAAGAGTCCAGCAGAGCTCAACTCTGACCAAGTGAACCTTTCCTTGGCCGCCACCGCCAACGGCCTTAGGATCCGAACATCACCCCGTGGGCGTAAGTAAGATGATGCCCGAAGGTCAGGAGCCGGTCGTGCATTTGCCCTTCACCCCTGAGGCCACGTCCTCCAGGGTCCGAGCCCTGACAGCCGGAAGTACTCTGAGTCTCCTCCCCTGCTTCTCCGAACGCCTCTGAACTATTACACCCACGCTGGGTTACCGTTTATTAAGCACCTGTCTCCCCAGAGAGATCACACAGCCCCCGAGGGGAACACAGGATTTGATTCATGTTTCCTCCCCTGCGTACAGCGCAGAACCTGGTGCCCAGTAGGCTCACCGCAATGCAGTCTGAAGGAATCTTTTCTTTCTCAGTATTTCCATTGTATAACTTTGCTCCTCTAACTATGCGTTTATCTGGCGGTATCGATGAGCATTCTGACTAAATGTGCTTCTTCCTCACGGACTTGCCGTCTTCTTGACGGTGGGGTTATCATCTCCACCTTTCTCTAGTGTGGTATGTGCTCAACATATGTATTTTTCCCAATTGATAGCTTGTGTCGTCTAAAGGTTTTAGAAGTGGTATCGGTTGAGTTTGGTTCTTTCCTGAGTTGATTGTTTCGGATGAAGACAGCAATGGTCTCCTGGTGGATGGGGTGAGGGTGCAGATGCGTCACGTGGAACTTCCCAGGAAGCCCAGGAAGCACAGAGCAGTGCGCGGGCACCAGCTGTCCCCCTTCACGGAAGGAGCCCCTGTGCTGGGTCTTCACTCAGAGACCTTAGACTGGACGCTGCGTGGGCCAAAGAGAAGGAGCAAAGGGCCGCCAGCCTCCCATTAATGAGCCTGAGCTTGGTGCCCCTGCCCAGCCTGGGCCCTCCCCTGAGCGGCCCTGGGTCCCCTCTGCCGTTACCCACGTACAGCTGCTCTTCCCTGACTTTCTATCTTTTCAGGGCTGGGAGAGTTGGGAAAAGTCCTGAGCCTCCGACGTCCCGCATCCCGGACTGACCTCCAACTGTTAAGTCACGGTGTGACCGACGTGCGGTGTCCAATCTGAAATAGAAGTTGCAAAAAAAATTCAATGTATTCATGTGTTCCGAGGTGACTGTTAGAAGCTGGCTCTGGTGCTTTCCTGGGGAACTGGAGTGGTCACGACCATCGTGTGGCTTCCAAGGCCCAGTGCCCTCTCTGGACAGAGAGAGCTCACATACTGCCTAATACCAGCATGTCATTCTATAGTGCATGCGTTTCCACATAGGCTACCTCTACAGAGTATGTATCATGTATATATGGAATCTGTGTGCTCTGTTCACGCTCTAGGAACACGCACCTGGCACTGGCCCGGGCAGGACCCGAGTCTACGTGACTCGCTGCAAAGCCTCTGCTCGTCCGCGTTGTGGGGTGGCCTTTGGGGACAGCACTGGCATTCAGAGGGCGGACGTGAGATGCCCGGGAGCCCAGGGTACAAGCTTTCTGCTGAGCTTCAGGGTACCTGTCCCCACTTGGGGACAGCTGTCTGCGGTTGGCTGGCCAACCGTTCGGAAGGTTGTTGAGGGGCCGAGCGGGGTGCAGACTGCGTGGCGTTCCCAGGCGGGCTTTACTAACGCCGCTTCAGCGACTTTGGTAGCGGTGCAGCCGCGGAGCGCTGGGCGGGGGGCCCAGGAAGGCCGCGGTGCGGAGCTGCTGTCTTTAACGTGAGTGCTGGGAGGGGAGGTCAGAGGTTGTCAGGACCCAGGGACTGTTAGCCCGGGAGGCAGACGCGGGACCCACACTGGAGGCCCCAAGGCTGCTGAGAGAGAAGCTGGGGCCGCAGTAGCCAGCGCCACCGCTGGGTGGCGCCGAGGGGGCACTTGCTCACGGGGACTGCGCACCTCACAGTGACCCGATTGGGGTGGTTCCGTCCTGTGAATGAGGGCGTCCCGGGGAAGATGGTTGGCTTGAATAAGTACAATTCTCTGAAACGAGAGACAATGTCCTCATTACATTGGAGTTTCTCGTACCATGGATGGGGTGTTCTGCCGAGTACGGAGAGCCCGGCTCTAACCAGACTCTGCGCAGGGATGATTCAGGGCGCAGGGAATTTTCCTGCACTTGCGGGAGCCACATCCACCCTGGTCATAGGTCAGGACGTGCGGGAAAGGCCCACCTCCAAATTTAAGATGTTTAGATGAGCAAATTTGGTCCCATTTCCAGACCATTAAAAACTCACTCCACCAGACACTGAGGTTGTCTCCTTACTTTTCACCCCGAGTATAAGACAGGGCATTGTCTCCATTTACAGACGAGAAAACTGAAGCCGGAGAGGATAACATTGAGTCTGGGGCGTGGGGCAGGGGTTTGAATATGGTCTGTGAAGGCTGGTGCACGAGTCACACTGTGTTCCTGTCCCTCGCCTTTCACAGAAGGGGAAACTGAGGCTGAGAGAGTCAGTGATTGCTCCTCCAGGTCACCAGTGCTTGGCTGGTGCATTGAGAGTACTGATCACATCCGACCTTGGCCAGAGCAGGCCCGGCCGGGGGTGGGCACTTGGGCTTCGGGTCAGGCTCAGCTCTGCCCTGCCTTGACCTCTGTGAGGACCGAATGGTGACCTGTGCAGCTGGACCACCCCCCTGCCCACCTGGCCTGTTCCTGTCCGTTAGGGCCACATGCCAAGGTTCCCTTCCAATTTAGGGTAATATTTAATGATAAATTATCTAGCGAAATGCCAAAAGAGGAGCTTCTAATTCAATACCAACACGGAGCGAAGTCCCAGCTTGAGAGTTTGCCGCAGACCACAGGGAGGCCCGGCCCCAGCCCGACTCTGAGAGGCTGTCGGAGCGTGACGCTCAGCAGTTTATGTCTTTACCTGCAGGTTGAACCTTTCCGGTGGGCCCGTGGCAGTCAGGTGATTGTCGACGAAGTCACTGACCAGTCTGTAAGCAGATGACGGTGGCTCAGGCTGCTGCCAAAGCCACTTGACCGACATCACCGTAGGGGTGGGCGCCCTCAGGCTCAGAAGGGGCTACGAGGTCCCGTTCACCCCAGAGGGGCTGGGCCCAGTGTGGGGAGCATCTCTCTAGTTCTTCGCTCCTCCCAGCGGAAGGGAGTGATAAAGACGCATTCACCCACCTGGGCCGTCGCCCAAGGGCCGACCCTGGGAGGCAGCTGCTAACCAGAGGACACGTCGGGGTCTTTGCAGACTGCTGCCCGAGAAGGCCTCCCCCACCCCCACTCGTCCCGGAAGGAGAGCTGTGAGCTCCCTCATTAATTAATCCACAGGAACTCTGCAGCTGGGCAGCCTGGGCTGGCCGTTGTCTCGGTCACTGTCCCTGGCTGACGGCCGCTTGCACTACGGCAGGGAGAGAAAGCAAATATAACCGTCCTTCATGAACGGAAATATCCTTTTTAAAAATGATCATTACTCTCCGTGAGAACGGTCCGCCCCGTCTCTAGTGAACGCAGATGGCCCGCAGGAGAGGGCTGCCCGGGTCACCCTGTGTCTTCGCAGGCCCCCCGCCGGGTGGCGCGCGTCCACCGGCTCCCGTGCGGCAACGCGGGTGGAAATGCTGGGCAGGGTGAACTCAGTTCCCCTCCCAGCCCCTCAACTTCGCAAACAGACCCACCAGCTTTCAGTTTTTTTCAGAAAAATAATTGTTGAGGTAACACACCTATTTCTAATTCTGTAACATATTATTTGAGCTAACTGAAAAGACAAAAGTGAAAAGGCACATCACATCTAGGACAGTTGCAGCAGCAGCAGCTCAGGGGTTAAAGGGACTGAGCCAGAGGCACTCAGGAGGGAGCGTGCCAGGTGCTAAGAGCTGGGGACAGACGAGGTGTGGGGCCCTCGCGGGGTCCGCCTGGGTCTGGAAGTTTCCGAGGGACAGACGAGGTGTGGGGCCCTCGCGGGGTCCGCCTGGGTCTGGAGGTCCGAGAGGAGTTTCCGAGGGACAGACGAGGTGTGGAGCCCTCGGGGGGTCTGCCTGGGTCTGGAAGTTTCCGAGGGACAGACGAGGTGTGGGGCCCTCGCAGGGTCCGCCTGGGTCTGGAAGTCCGTGGTGAATTTCCGAGGGACAGACAAGGTGTGGGGCCCTCGGGGGGTCTGCCTGGGTCTGGAAGTTTCCGAGGGACAGACGAGGTGTGGGGCCCTCGCAGGGTCCGCCTGGGTCTGGAAGTCCGTGAGGAGTTTCTGAGGGTCAGACGTGTGGGGCCCTCGCGGGGTCCGCCTGCGTCTGGAGGTCCGAGAGGAGTTTCCAAGGACCGGCCAGGACTTCGCTGGCGTGAGAGACGGATGCTCCTGCCAGAGTCCAGCCTGTCCGGGTGGGCGGCCACCAGCTTTCGTACACAGTGGTACCCTCTCTTCGCTGTTCTTTTCAATTTCAAAGGTGACACATTGCCTTGTTCTTTAGAGAACCGGAAATAGAATTCCATCAAAACCAGGACATTTGAATACAAATAAAACTTCCTATCTTCCCCACAAACAGTGTCCCTTTTCTCCGAGAATGACAGGGCCATGGACGCGTGTCCCCAGATAGAAACCGGGCCTCTTCCCTCTTGCATGCTGACCACACCTGTCTCAGAATTGCCCCCCCTGCCCAAATGCAGCTTCTTGTGCCTGATGGGGGTCTAGTAGACCAAAACATTGAGACCCCAGGGCTTGGAGACAGGAAATTTCACTTGGTTTATCCAAAGTACTCCTAGAAAGCAAAGTGGGGTGGTTTGTGCAGCGGGGGGCCAGGGCGGGGTGTTCCGAGGGGACCAGGGCGGGGTGTTCCGAGGGGGACCAGGGCGGGGTGTTCCGAGGGGACCAGGGCGGGGTGTTCCGAGGGGGACCAGGGCGGGGTGTTCCGAGGGGGCCAGGGCGGGGTGTTCCGAGGGGACCAGGGCGGGGTGTTCCCAGGGGGCCAGGGCGGGGTGTTCCGAAGGGGAACAGGGCGGGGTGTTCCCAGGGGGACCAGGGCGGGGTGTTCCCAGGGGGACCAGGGCGGGGTGTTCCGAGGGGGCCAGGGCGGGGTGTTCCCAGGGGACCAGGGCGGGGTGTTCCCAGGGGGCCAGGGCGGGGTGTTCCCAGGGGGACCAGGGTGGGGTGTTCCCAGGGGGACCAGGGCGGGGTGTTCCCAGGGGGCCAGGGCGGGGTGTTCCCAGGGGGACCAGGGCGGGGTGTTCCCAGGGGGACCAGGGACCAGGGCGGGGTGTTCCCAGGGGGACCAGGGCGGGGTGTTCCCAGGGGGACCAGGGCGGGGTGTTCCCAGGGGGCCAGGGCGGGGTGTTCCGAGGGGACCAGGGCGGGGTGTTCCCAGGGGACCAGTGCGGGGTGTTCCCAGGGGACCAGGGCGGGGTGTTCCGAGGGGGACCAGGGACCAGGGCGGGGTGTTCCCAGGGGGCCAGGGCGGGGTGTTCCCAGGGGACCAGGGCGGGGTGTTCCCAGGGGGACCAGGGCGGGGTGTTCCCAGGGGGCCAGGGCGGGGTGTTCCCAGGGGGACCAGGGCGGGGTGTTCCCAGGGGGCCAGGGCGGGGTGTTCCGAGGGGACCAGGGCGGGGTGTTCCCAGGGGGACCAGGGCGGGGTGTTCCCAGGGGGACCAGGGACCAGGGCGGGGTGTTCCCAGGGGGACCAGGGCGGGGTGTTCCCAGGGGGACCAGGGCGGGGTGTTCCCAGGGGGCCAGGGCGGGGTGTTCCGAGGGGACCAGGGCGGGGTGTTCCCAGGGGACCAGTGCGGGGTGTTCCCAGGGGACCAGGGCGGGGTGTTCCGAGGACCCGAGAGAGAAGGCCAGGTCTCCTCGGTCACCAATAACATCTTGTGCGGCCAGACTTCTGGGCACCAGCCGGTTGCACAAACCTTGGCAGATAGTCTTTCCTTCTGCAGAACACACTCACAGATTCTCCTCTTGACCTGGAAGCTGTCGCCTCCCGCTTGACACAGACACACCCATCTGAGACTTACGAGGACGCTGTGAGATGGGAGTTGAGCAGGAGGAGGACTTAACAGGTGAACAAAGGCCTAATTAGGAATTATTTTATTCTAGCTGCCAAAAAGTCAAGGGGCATTAAAGTCACTCCTGTCCCCCACGAAACAGTCACTCGTTTCCCTCGTGTGGGCCCTGCTACCCCTCCGGGCGATCAAGTCCGCGCCCCGCTGCCTTTCCCTCTGAAACACCACCTCTCGCCGTCTGGTTCCCGTCTCTGTCATTTCCCTCCAAACCGTCTACACAGGCATTCCCACGCGTGTGCGGCCAGTGAGTCACTGGAGAGACACAGTAACTCGAGTTCAGATGGGGGGTGTATAGGACGGTCCGCTAAGCTCACCTCGTCGTTAATAACTCACAGTCCAGCCCGAGGCCTGGCTCCCCGTGCCCAGTTCCTGGTTGAGGCGGCCGCACTGAAAGTGGCAGGAGGGGGGCGGAACCCCAGGTCTGAGCAGGCGTTCCGTGGGGACAGGAAAGAGCGTGGCCATCGGAGCAGAGCCTTGATGGGTTTGCTGTCCCCAGCGGTGGCCAGGAAGGGAGAGGAAGACGAGATGAAGAGGGCACACCAGAGGACAACACGCCACCAGGTGATGAAGCGCACTCCTAATCCCGAGGCCTGTTTCCCGAGCCTCCTCCTCCAGGGGAGACCAGTGGAGACAGGGTGTGGAGTAGCCCCGGGACCCCCTGATCCAGAGGCGTGCTTCCTGAGCCTCCTCCTCCTCCTCCAGGGGAGACCAGTGGAGACGGGGTGTGGAGTAGCCCCAGGGCCCCCTGATCCAGAGGCGTGCTTCCCGAGCCTCCTCTTCCAGGGGAGACCAGTGGAGACGGGGTGTGGAGTAGCCCCAGGGCCCCCTGATCCAGAGGCGTGCTTCCCGAGCCTCCGCCTCCAGGGGAGACAAGTGGAGACGGGGTGTGGAGTAGCCCCAGGGCCCCTGATCCAGAGGCGTGCTTCCCGAGCCTCCTCCTCCAGGGGAGACCAGTGGAGACGGGGTGTGGAGTAGCCCCGGGACCCCTGATCCCGAGGCGTGCTTCCCGAGCCTCCTCTTCCAGGGGAGACCAGTGGAGACGGGGTGTGGAGTAGTCCCGGGGACCCCTGACCCAGAGGCGTGCTTCCCGAGCCTCCTCCTCCTCCTCCAGGGGAGACCAGTGGAGACAGGGTGTGGAGTAGTCCCGGGGACCCCTGACCCAGAGGCCTGCTTCCTGAGCCTCCGCCTCCAGGGGAGACAAGTGGAGACGGGGTGTGGAGTAGCCCCGGGGCCCCTGATCCCGAGGCCTGCTTCCTGAGCCTCCGCCTCCAGGGGAGACCAGTGGAGACGGGGTGTGGAGTAGCCCCGGGGCCCCCTGATCCAGAGGCCTGTTTCCCGAGCCTCCGCCTCCAGGGGAGACCAGTGGAGACGGGGTGTGGAGTAGCCCCAGGTCCCCTGATCCTGAGGTGTGCTTCCCGAGCCTCCTCCTCCTCCTCCAGGGGAGACCAGTGGAGACGGGGTGTGGAGTAGCCCCGGGGCCCCCTGATCTGCTTGTGTGGGGCTCTTCCCTTCGCAGAAGCGCTCTCCAGAAGAAAGCCAGTGTCCAGCTGGGAGAGCATTCCTGGGTGGCCAGGTCTGCGCTCTACTTTGTGACAGAGCTCACATAAAACAGCTCCCCCGGGGTGGTCCACGCTTGCACCAAAGCCAGCCTTGATTTAAGGCCTTAAGGCCGAACGGTTTCATTGAATGCACCATCATTTCTAACCAGGGTGTCCGGGTTCCGGGTGTCCTGCAGCTTTCTAAGCAGCAAGGACGTCTCCCTGGGGCTCCCCTGGACATCTGCGACTGCTGTGACTGTCTCAGCAAAGGGGGCTGTTTCTCACGGAGATGCGCCCAACGCCGTCCCTCCCAGCAGACCCGCCATTTGCACTTGAGAGCCGTTTGCCCTCGGATTGCCGGCTGGAACCGCATGAGAATACGGGATCATGAGAGGACGCAGCCCTGTCACCCTTCCTTCCAAAGGCCACACGTTGACGGCACTCCGCTCCTCCCTACTTACTGCCCTCCTCGTTTGAGGGAAACCCAGGGCTTTGCTGGATTGAAATTTAAGTTCTGGGAATAGCACCAGAGGGTTTTCCCAAGCCCTGGCCAGGGTCCTGAAACCAAAGGGCTTTCCGAGGAGCTGGGCATTGTTGCAGTCCCAGGCGTGCCATGCGTGGGTGACAGGCAGGTTAGCACGGGATGAATACGTCTGGCTCCCGAGTCCCAGTGTGTAGAGAGTCCATCCACATAGAGAGCAACACACCCCAGCATGTGCTCCATGGGGACATCGTGCTGCCCGGTCAAGCACAAAGACGCTGTCGTATTTCCGGGGCGCTGTGTCCGTGGGACGAGGGGTCGTTGGGCTGGCCCGGCAAGGGTCTCGCGTTGCAATGAGATGAACTGACCCAGAGCTCGGAGTTGGCACGGGTGCCGCCTGGAGTCACGCCTACACCCTCCGCGTTCTGAGTCGGTTCCGCTCGGGCAGTTCCTGTTTGCTGCCTTAGTGGGGACCCTGGAACCCTGAGCGGAGTTGCCAAGGGTCACAGTTTGGGGACGTTGTGCCATGAAGGGTTGTTATTCACAGAAAAGTCAAAGACTGTGTTTGCCCAGGCAAGTCATATTAGAAATGGTGCAAGCAATGTCAGCTTCCTTTAGACGTCAAAGGCCCTCTGTTCCCCTCGGAACAGCCCCCTCGCCACGAGCGGGCGCAGAAGGAGGTGAAAACAAAGTGGTCATTCCAGAGGCACCGTGACGTCCTCACGGCCTTAGGTCCTTAGCTTTCAGAACTAACTGTGGACGTTACAGTGTGGACACGTTCAGGAGGCATCTCCAACCGGATCCCACAGAACCCTGGGAGACGGAAAGGGCGTGCCGCGGGCGTCTGATTTACGGGACCCGGTGATGGGCTGGCGGGTCGGAACCAGAAACGCTCCGATGTGCTCTTCTCCAACGTGGTTCTGTGTCTCTTCTGTGGGCGGTGACCCGGGCTCTCCTGGGTTCATGGCTGCGGAGCAGTCTAGGTCCTAGGTCTGGAAGGAGGTCTGGAAGCGTGGCCGGACAGGAGGCTTGCGGAACTAAGACGTGGGGACAAGAAAGGTGGGAAGGTTTGACATGGAGGGGAGGGGGGGGGAGAGACGGGAAGAGCAGTGGGGACGGAGGGGAGGGGGGAGAGACGGGAAGAGCAGTGGGGGCGGAGGGGGGAGAGACGGGAAGAGCAGTGGGGGCAGAGGGGAGAGGGGGAGAGAGGGGAAGAGCAGTGGGGGCAGAGGGGAGAGGGAGGGGGGAGAGACGGGAAGAGCAGTGGGGGCAGAGGGGAGAGGGAGGGGGGAGAGACGGGAAGAGCAGTGGGGGCAGAGGGGAGAGGGAGGGGGGAGAGACGGGAAGAGCAGTGGGGGCAGAGGGGAGAGGGAGGGGGGAGAGAGGGGAAGAGCAGTGGGGGCAGAGGGGAGAGGGAGGGGGGAGAGACGGGAAGAGCAGTGGGGGCAGAGGGGAGAGGGAGGGGGGAGAGAGGGGAAGAGCAGTGGGGGCAGAGGGGAGAGGGGGAGAGAGGGGAAGAGCAGTGGGGGCAGAGGGGAGAGGGAGGGGGGAGAGACGGGAAGAGCAGTGGGGGCAGAGGGGAGAGGGGGAGAGAGGGGAAGAGCAGTGGGGGCAGAGGGGAGGAGAGACGGGAAGAGCAGTGGGGGCAGAGGGGAGGGGGGGAGAGACGGGAAGAGCAGTGGGGGCAGAGGGGAGGAGAGACGGGAAGAGCAGTGGGGGCAGAGGGGAGGGGGGGAGAGACGGGAAGAGCAGTGGGGGCAGAGGGGAGAGGGGGAGAGAGGGGAAGAGCAGTGGGGGCAGAGGGGAGAGGGAGGGGGGAGAGACGGGAAGAGCAGTGGGGCGGAGGGGAGGGGGGGGAGACGGGAAGAGCAGTGGGGGCAGAGGGGAGAGGGAGAGGGGAGACGGGAAGAGCAGTGGGGGCAGAGGGGAGAGGGAGGGGAGGAGAGACGGGAAGAGCAGTGGGGGCATAGGGGAGAGGGAGGGGGGGAGAGACGGGAAGAGCAGTGGGGGCAGAGGGGAGAGGGAGGGGGGAGAGAGGGGAAGAGCAGTGGGGGCGGAGGGTGGACGGAGAAGAGAGGAAGAGCAGTGGGGCTTGGTGTCCGTCAGATGCCCCTTCTCAGGAATAGGTGACAATAATGTCATTCTCTTCCCCGTTTCTTTCTTCTCCCTGCCTTTCTTGTCCTCAGCCCCCTTCTGCTCTCCTCAGTGCCTGGCCACATGACAAAGAGACTCACAAAGTGTTTTATGCCTGGACTTTACCTGTGTTAAGAATTTGGCCCTGGCCGGTTGGCTCAGCGGTAGAGCGTCGGCCTGGCGTGCGGGGGACCCGGGTTTGATTCCTGGCCAGGGCACATAGGAGAAGCGCCCATTTGCTTCTCCACCTCCCACCCCCTCCTTCCTCTCTGTCTCTCTCTTCCCCTCCCGCAGCCAAGACTCCATTGGAGCAAAGATGGCCCGGGCGCTGGGGATGGCTCCTTGGCCTCTGCCCCAGGCGCAAGAGTGGCTCTGGTCGCGGCAAAGCGACGCCCCGGAGGGGCAGAGCATCGCCCCCTGGTGGGCAGAGCGTCGCCCCTGGTGGGCGTGCCGGGTGGATCCCGGTCGGGTGCATGCGGGAGTCTGTCTGACTGTCTCTCCCCGTTTCCAGCTTCAGAAAAATACAAAAAAAAAAAATACAAAAAAAAAAAAAAGAATTTGGGGCACATACGGTGGAGATAGGTACATGTCTTTGTGACCTATGGTGAACCCCAGTACAAGCTCTAAACCAGCTGTCGGGCGAGGCTGGAAGCACAACGTGTCCACCTGTCGTGGGTTGCTGTGTGGGAACGTCTAGGACTAACCTCTCTTCTGTCTCCTTTTTAAAGCACTCCCAAAGTTCCACTTATTGGCACATGTAAGAGTATTTCAGCCTGTCTGGGGAGAGGATTTTAACTAAGAGCAGTCCCCAAAGAGGATGGACTGCTAATCTAAGTTGATAGATTCCCAGCTGAGACCTCTAGAGAACTACTTTGCAGTTTTCTCACAACAAGATGCAGCAAAGGAGGCAGAGACATCCCCTTTCGGGGGAGGCCACATAGCCAACTTAGACAAAAACCTGTGTGCCCTGAAAGTCCTGGCTCATCCCGCAGGACAAGGGATTTATAGCCTGGAAGACGTGAGCTTGGCTCCACTCTGTGAAGAAACAAAACCGCCTCAGTGGCCAGGCGTCGAGGAGCACACCGACCCGCTCCACCTGTGCTGTGCTCACTGTGAGGTAAGGTCAAAGCAGTTTGTGGGTAGAATGCATCCGCGACGTGAGCTCTGGGACCACCAGGCTGATTTTCTGGTCATCCCCTCAGTGGGGGTTGGGGAGAGCTGGGGCTCCTGGGCTGTAGCCACATGATTCAGGACTGAGAACAGAGCACACAGTCACAGAGCGCCGCGCGCCTTGGCAGGGCATTTCGATGGTGAGAAGGCCATCGGGGAACTGTGAGGACCCTGCATGCCAGGGACAAGCTAGTCAAGTCCAAGTAAGTGAGAGTGGTCTGCACATCAAAGGCATGGTGCAAGGGGGATTTGATAGGGCCGGAGTCTGTGGCGGGGGGTCTCATTAAATGCACTTCCCTGCCCTGGCCGGTTGGCTCAGTGGTAGAGCGTCGGCCTGGCCTGCAGAAGTCCCAGGTTCGATTCCCGGCCAGGGCACACAGAAGCGCCCATCTGCTTCTCCACCCCTCCCCCTCTCCTTCCTCTCTGTCTCTCTCTTCCCCTCCCGCAGCCGAGGCTCCACTGGAGCAAAGATGGCCCGGGCGCTGGGGATGGCTCCTTGGCCTCTGTCCCAGGCGCTAGAGTGGCTCTGGTCTCGGCAGAGCGACGCCCCGGAGGGGCAGAGCATCGCCCCCTGGTGGGCAGAGCCTCGCTCCTGGTGGGTGTGCCGGGTGGATCCCGGTCAGGCGCATGCGGGAGTCTGTCTGACTGTCTCTCCCCGTTTCCAGCTTCAGAAAAATACAAAAAAATAAAATAAAATAAAATAAATGCACTTCCCCAAAGAACGTAGAACGAGGAGAGAACAGGAGTCAGCCGGTGCTCAGGGAGCTCGGGGTGCCGCTCTGTACAAGGAAGGGGGCTGGGCTGGGAGAGAGGTTGAGTCCATGCTGGGGCCGATCTGGGCGTGCTGACCCTCAAAAGCCCGAGGCCGCTGGGAAGTGAAGGGTGAAGGAGGTGGTGATACAAGGTGTGAGAAGGTGTCTTGTCCTGTTCAGCTTCCTCCACGCACTGTCTAAATAATGGGGTGTCCCCGATCCCACCTTATGCTGTTCTGTGAGCTCATTCTCCGCCTTCCTGTGCCTCCTGCCGTCTGCCCTGGGCCCGCCCTCTCGTCTCAGCTGTTCTTGAAGTTCTGTAAACTGCCCCCCCTCCAGGAGCTACTGAAGTCCTAGCGCTCTCACGATGCGGATGGAGGGGTTGGAGGCGCTCATCTGATCCTCTGAGCCTGTGGGCACCTTGGTGTCCTTTGCTGATGGTGCACCTTCTACCAGGGGACAGAGAGTCCGTTTGCTGCTTTGACTCTTTCTCCCCAAGCGGCACTGGGCATCCGGGTCGCCTCCCTGTTCACCAGCGGGGATTACGGCTTCACTTCTGGCCTCAGGGGGGACCCCTGCCCTCCTGCTCTCTGCTCCTCGTTCAGCCAGTCTTTCTGAGAGCCTTCCGTGTGCGGGCAGCGTCCTGGGCACGGGGGACACAGCACGAGCTAACCAGACACGCGTCTCTGCAGTGCAGTGAGCACTTGAATGCCTCATTCCCGTTCCTTCCATTTCTCACAGCTGTGGTCATTCCCGGGCTCTCTTTGCAAACACATTTCCCTGGATTTGATCAACATTCCTACTTGCTTTTCTTAAAAACAAAACAAAAAAAGTACCTTTTTATTGTGAAATATAAAATGTGGGCAAAAGTTAAAGAGAAAGGGAACATTTCATACCTTCAAAATGAAAATACATTAAACATGTTGTATGCATAATTATATGTATTGTAGATCATGGTAATGTGGACAGCTGTGTAATCACCACCCATGTCAAGAAATAGAATATCGTCAACACCCAGAATCCTCCTAAATATAATGTCCTACTCGAAACACCTTATTTCTTTCCCAAGAGGTAATTACCTTTTCCGGTTTTATGTTCAACAACTCCTTTTTTCCATTATCGTTTTACTGTAAATTAGGTAACCCTAAACAACTTAGTGGAATTCCATCTTTCTTTTTCTTTTTCTTCTGTATAAATGGCATCTGGAGTTTGAATTCTGTAACCCTGGCTCCTCCCTTTCCTCAGGACGCTCCAAGTACTCCTCAGTGATGTTGTTCGATGAGTTTGCAGCGTGTCCGTGTTCAGACCCGTGAAAGGGCGCAAGGCTGGCCCTCACCCCTCAGAGACTCGGGTTTGGTGAGCTCTGGGGTTGGCCCTGAGTATCTGTTTCTCTCACAAGTTCCCGGGTGATGCTGACACTGTAGTTACGGACACCACGCTTTGAGAACCTCAGCTGTATAGCACTCCGTTGCATGCATTTACTGTCATTTAAGTATTCACTCTATTGCTCACAACTCTTCTGGTCATTATGGTTTGAATCCTTTCTGAACATTACAGGTATGAACATGATTGTACCTGTTTCCTGGTTCTCAGTTTTTTGCATGCTTGAAGTCTGATTTTGCTTGGGGTAGAATTCTAGGATGGGAGATACTGGTATTCTTCAGCGCCGGGGAGGTAATATTCCATTATCTAGTCTCCTGACTTCCAGTAGTCCTGCCGCAAAGTCAGCTGCCCGTCTTACTGTTTCTCAGGTGCCACGTCTGAGATTTTTCTTCTGTGTTTATAACCCGTCCAACCCCAAATTCACCCTTTTTCTCTTGGTAGCGGACACTGCTACACGCTTGACTTTTGTTAGTTCATTGAGCTGCATCCTGAACGGCTCCTGATTACAGCCTCACTTTATTACTCTCGCTGCCGTAGACCCTGTGCACTCTTATTCTTTCTTCGTTGTTTGTTTTTGTTTTTTTGTTTGTTTTTTTTTCCTGGAGCTTTTCAATGCACTCCTATATGTAGTATCATCTTTTTATCTTTCTTTTAATTTAAAAAATTTTATTTTTTTAATTTCAGAAGTAAGAAAACCCTTTTTCCTGCTGTGCTCCTTCCACACCTTCTCAGCTCCTGCCCTGTCCCCTTTCTGTCTTCCCTCTGGCTCTTCCATGTGGCCGCCTGTGGCCCCTGCAGCACACACTCTGTCTGCTGGAAGCCCCCTTCCTCTCAGTCTCTGCAGCGCCTGGGGGGAGGGGGCGCCCGGTGGGCTGTGCTCTTGGGCTTCACTTCCTGACTGTCCCCCAGGACGACAATGGCAGTGGCCTACTCCCCGAGGGCCCCTGCACCCTAGCACCGTCCAAGACGACCAAAGGGCCTAGATACCCGAGTCGGACGTGGCTCAGTGTCTCCCTCTCAGGCCAGACAGAGTCCTCCCTCCCCGGAGAACGTCTCTGTGTCTGCTGCCAGCGGATGCCCCTTACTTCCCCTGTCTGGCATCTGAAACCCCAAATGCCACGACGGACTTTAGAAGGGACGGCAGTCTCGCAAATTGGGAGGCAACCTCTCAAAGTGGGACTTGGGTCTGTTTCAGTTCTGCAATGACACATAGATAGATCTTTTTAAATTTATTGCGTTGACACGGTCTCAAGTGTCCCCCTCAATATGACACCATATGAACACCACACTGTACCCCCCAGGCCCCATGCCAAGTCTCCTGCCACCCCCATTTCCCCCACTGGCCCCCCTGCCCTTACCGCCCCCCCCCCACTACTGCCACTCTGTCGTCTGTGTGTCTGTGTGACATACGTATCCATGGTTTCTGGGAATCCCTTTACCTCCTGTGATCCGGTATCACCCTCTCCAGTGAGACTGCAGGGTGATCTCCATCCAGTGCCAGTCTGACTGGGTCACTCTGGCTGGAAACCTTTCGATGGCTTCTGGACCCCACAGAGAAGGAAGCCTCCTGGGACACGCAGCTCTGCACCGGCCCCTGGCCACTCCTCCAGCGTCACTCCCGCTGCCCCGGCGTGAACGCGGGGTCCAGCCGCCTGCCTTGGCTCACTCGGCTCGCCAGTCTGTGTGACATTTGCAGTCCCTTTTGTTTTTCCCCTGGAATTAACTCTCTTCTGAATTTCCACCTCCTTTTGAAACTAAGTTGGAATGTTAATTCCTGAAGTTCTTTTTGTTGTTCTTGTTGTTCGATCAGACTCTTCTCCAGCCAGTTTTCCCTGCGGCCTGCCATTCCCCACCTCCATGGAAGCAGTGTGTTTCCTCGGCTCACTGCTGCTGATCACGGGCCGGTGACTGGCTCTGGCCGCAGAATGTGGGTGGGCGTGACTGTGAGTGCCTGTGACCAGGAGGTGGGTCGTGGCATGGCACGTTACCACTGACGGCGCTGAGAGGTCCAAGCCTCTGGCACGAGAGGCCATGTAGAGGCTGGTCTCAGAAGCAGAGGAGACACGTGGAACAGCCATAAATAGAAGCTGTACCCCAGAACCGAGCGTGGCCAGACCCAGCCGGGTCGAACTGACCTCCTGCCTGTCTATGTGAGTGAGAAGCAAATGCACATGGTGTCAGGTGACCGCAGGAGCTGGCATCAGCTTATGGTGTACCTTCCCTGTGCCACCCCTTGCCTAGCGAAGGAAGTGCCTCCCCTCTGTCCCCCCGGGTCCCCATGCGCGTGTCCAGGGAGAACTTCTATGACATTGACTGTGCCTCTCCCTTTATATTTACGCCTCTCCCTTTTCACTGAGTTCCTTGGAGGTAGACAGTATGTCATATTTATGTGTCTGTGTCACTGCTTATAATTGCATCCCGAATAATAGATGTTTAAAATGCTTTATTGAAATAAAGAATGAATGAAAACCTACAGTTATAGCAGACTGAGAATTAGATAATTTGACGGACCCTCCCACTCAAAACAACTCAAATTGCTGGGTAAGATAGAAAAAAAAATTTATCTGTGTTCTAGCAGGAAAACAGTGACCCCTAGAAGCTCAAAATAATGAGAAAATTGAGAACTCAGATCGTCAGAATGCTGAAACCAACGTTTGCCCTGGGAGCAGTTGTCAAACTTAGATGACTGGGATGTTTCCCTTCATGGACAGGGTGACATGTCACCTGGAACGAGAGCCAAAGCCTAGACCCCCCCCCCCCCATGGTGAAGTGTGAACAGGGGCCCCCGCTGAACTCCGCCCCATTGCGCGGGCTCCTCCTGCAGCGCGAGGGCGTGTCGGAATCACGCCATCCGGTGGGCGTGCACGGTTCTCCCCGGTGCGTTTAGAACAGCACACCCGCCCTCCCACGTCACGCAGCCCCTGTCGACCATCTGTGGTCATCACCCCACAACTGTCGCTTGGCTGTGACAGAGGGGGCTGTGCCTCCCGGTGTCCGGCAGGAGCGAATTCAAGTCTCTGGAGAGAGCCCATCTCCACGCTGGCCTCTGTGGATGTCCAAAGATAAGTTTCTAAGGTGTACGAGCTCACAGTAAAACGAAGAAGAAAGAAAAAGAAAAAACAGGTCACCACAAGTGAAGGGAGAGGAAATGGACAGCAGAATCAGACCCACAAGCCCTCAGATGATGCAACTATTAAAAGCGAGGTACGTGATTATGTTGACTATGTTCAAGGAGACAGAAGAGGGGGTTGACGACTGAACTAAGGTGAGGGGGATAACGGATGTAGGGACAGGGGCTGGTGCCTCTGAGAATGTAGGTGACCACAGCGCCATGGATGACCTCCTTCATGAATTCAACAGCCTGTGTTTGGAGTCTACGCTACGCCAGACAGCAGGATAGGGGCAGGATCAGGAGTGGAGTTGGGAGGTCACACTGGGGCCGTGGGACACTCCCATCGGAGGGCTTCAGTTTTCTGGAGAGGGATCAGTGGGTCAGCTATCAGGAGAGATGCCAGGGACCAGAGACAGAGCTCGTGGCAGCGTTCAGAGGAACTGGACGTGATGAAGAGTTCATCGTCGAACACCGGTGTCCTCCGGGAAGGTGGTCGTGTTTGGATGCTGAGATGGAGAACGCCCATGGGCCCAGCTGCAGGGAGGTGCTTTACGTGGTGTCCACCGAGCTACGGCGCTGCTGTGAGTCCTGTGTGTCTCCCAGACCCTCCCCCAGTGAGTGCAGGTCACCACGGGTCAGAGAGAGAGAGAGTGCCCCCGGTCAGAGAGGTGCGGAGCAGTCCTGGCCTTAGGCTTTATGCTGGGAAGGTCAGCGAAGGGCGTGAGAGGTTCTGCTGGGCTCCCGCCTGGTGTCCATCTCTTGGCTGGCCTTGTTGGGGTCGGTCAGCAGGTGACCTGGAAGCAACCCCAGGTCTGCAGAGCCTTCGACCGCTGGCCAGGTGTGGGCTGCCCCTGATAAAGGCTGCCCGCTCGTCCTGTGTGACGCGGGCACCATCGGCACGGGCCGGGGCTGGTGGGAGACTGAAGCAGGCTCCACAAGGTCCTGGGGTCCATCGAGTTTGTCCTTGCCCCTCCCCTGCTTCAGGTCTGGGGTCCTTGCTGCCAGCCTGCCCCGATGACCCCGGGCCCCGGCTGCCGGCTGCCCCGATGACCCCGGGCCCCGGCTGCCGGCTGCCCCGATGACCCCGACCCCGGGTTCTGGCTGCCCCGATGACCCCGGGCTCTGGCGGCCAGCCTGCCCCGATGACCCTGGGCTCCGTCCGGCTGCCAGCCGCCCCGATGACCCCGGGCCCCGGCTGCCCCGATGACCCCGACCCCGGGCTTCAGCTGCCAGCTGCCCCGATGACCCCTGGGCTCCGTCCGGCTGCCAGCCACCCTGATGACCCTGGGCCCCGGCAGCGGGGAGAGAGGTGCCGTCCTCACGTAGACTGTTCATCGGCTCCCACGGCTGCTTGAGGTCCTCCAGCCTCCACAACAAATCCTTTCTTGTGTGTCATCGCCGGTGGCTCTGTTCCTTCACTCCCAGCCTGGGGGGCAGTGGGGTGTGACTCAGCCCGGCACCGGACCCTGTGGCAGCTGTGCAGGGTTCGGGGCACGGTAGCCACCGGGTTCCCCACGGCTATACGACCACGAGCGGAGCCCGTCTCTCGTGACTGGTCAAGCCGAGGAAGCTGTGTCTCCGGCCGTGTGGTCCAGCACTTCTCACACAGTCGGTCTCAGCACACCTTCCAAACCACTGAGGACGCCAGAGAGTCTTTTATTTATGTGGTGTCTGTCTACTGATACTTACCTTATTCAAAATTAAGGTGGAGACATTTAAAAACATTTACTCATTCATCCATTTAAAAATGCCAGTAATAAGCCCATTACATGTTAACATAAAACACATTTTTATGAAAGTAACTATATTATTTCCTAAAATGAAAACAAAGGTGGTGAGAAAAGTGGCTTGTTTTATATTGTTTTCGTTGTTCTTTTTTGCAAATCTCCTCACCATCTGGCTTGATAGAAATCAGCTACGTTCTCCTCTGTCTCCACATCCAAACTTCTACCATTCTGTCCGCCAGGCGGCATCCGGAAGACTTCCCCGCACGCCCGAAAGGTTAAAAGTGAGAAAGGGAAGTGTCTTCTTAGCGTCGCTGTGTCAGTGTTTTTGTCCTTGTAGACCCCTTGACAAGTTTTGGGGATCATCAGGGTTCTCACGCCACACTTGAGGCTCACTGGTCCAGTCTAACGGCTGAGGTTTAGGTTGAAATGTGGTGCGTCTTGAGTTCTGGTCAAGGGTTCAGGAGAAAAAGTCACGACGTGTCAATGATTGGGCGATGCCGGCACTCTGTGGCCACGTCCAGGCAGGAGGGGGAGGCGAGGAGAATGAGAGACCAGTGTGCTGCTGCAGTGTTCATACTCACGGCCACACTGGTTTCCCTCAGTGCCTGTGTGGCGTAGTGGAATGCTGCGTGTGGCTCTTTCTAAGGATGAAGGTGGAGGAGTGAGAACCAAGAGGGTGTGAAATGAGCACGACCTTTAGCAGGACAATCAGCAGTCACATGATCCATAGGACAGAGTGGATACAAACAGGGGAGATGGGGGAGGCAGCTTGCACAGCGAGGCCCACATGATCCATAGGACGCAGCGGGTACAAACAGGGGAGATGGGGGAGGCAGCTTGCACAGCGAGGCCCACATGATCCATAGGACGCAGTGGGTACAAACAGGGGAGATGGGGGAGGCAGCTTGCACAGCGAGGCCCACAGTCTGACGGGGCCTGAGGACTCGGCTTGTTGGCTGGAAAGAGCTTCCCGCCCCTGTCGGTCTTGAGACATGATGGTGGATGGAGTCACTCCTGGTTCGTCCGTCCAGCTGCAGAGATGCTGATTGTCCTCCTTCCCACGCACATATTTGCAGAGCGAATCTGGAAGTGGGTTTGCCCGGAATACTTCTGCCTTCTCAGATACCCATGTGCATGCATGTGGGTACCTACACACACATACTCATGTATACACACACGTGCACACACATACTCATGTACACACACACTCATGTATACATACACTCATGTATGCACACATACTCATGTGCACACACACTCATGTATACATACACTCATGTATGCACACATACTCATGTATACACACATGTACACACCTTCATGTATACATGCATGCAAATACACACACTCGTATATGTGCACACACTCATGTATACACAAATATGCACACACACACTCATTTATACATGCACACATACACATACTCATGTATACACACACACTCATGGATACACACATGCACATGCACACTCATGTATACACACATGCACACACATGTGTACACACACTCATGTATACACATACTCATACATGCACACATACACATACTCGTGTATACACACACACTCATGGATACACACATGCACACACATGTGTACACACACTCATGTATGCACACACTCATACATGCACACATACACATACTCGTGTATACACACACACTCATGGATACACACATGCACGCACACACACACTCAGAGCTGTTTTCCTGTGCTGACACACCTTCACTGCTTCCGCTACACAAACCCACCACTTTCCCAGCAGGAAGTGTGAGACTTTTAGGCAACCTTCTCATGGTAAAGCGTCACACTTTGTCCTGGCCATGGTGACAAGTTTAATTAAATAAGCACTAGGCTGCTTTCATCCTCAGGGGAGTGGCAGAGAGGTTCACCCCCTTGTCATCGGCCTTGCAGGCACTTCCTCCAGCTCCTCCGGATCTGATCACGAGTATACACCCTCTGCAGAGCTGCTGATTGTCCTGAACCCACGCGGGGGGCGTGATGACATCCACGCTCCAGCGGCTCCCTGGCTGTTGTTCTGATCTGTCACAAATTGAGTGGAGAGAAGAGCTCACTATTTCTGAATTTTTAAAAACTCTTTCCGATCCAGATTCAAGCTAAAGAACATCACATTATCTTCATTTTCATTTTAAGAAAGGTGTGTATTGTGTATCCTATACTTTCATAATTCCCTGAATTTTTTTGTTTGTTTTCTAGTGGAAACATGAAGGGGGAGGTACAGCATGAAGAAGAATAGGAACATACTGGTGCAAGCAGCCTTGTGCTCCATGCAGAATAGACGGGTAACCTCCAAAAGACTCTTAATTAATTCAGGTGCACATTCTAAGGCTTTTTTCACTGGGGACGCAAAGTGAACGACCAAGCGTCTGCTCTAGATACATTTACATGCCTTCCGTGGCTACGCGAGCTTGCGACTCCAATCCTGTATTTGCCCGTGTGTGCGTGGGGTGTGGTGTGTGTGTGTGTTCTGTGTCTGGGGAAAACTCCTCTGCTTCTATCTGTTCACAGACTGCTCTGTATTCCCAGCGCGTGCGTTTTCCACACGCCGAGTGACTCTGCAACATCAGCTGGATGTCCTGAAATTCAATTCCGTTCTGACACTGCCTGCCTGAAGCTGGTATCTGATCTCACAGGCTCAGGCAGGGGTCGGGAACCTATGGCTCACGAGCCAGACGTGGCTCTTTTGATGGTTGCATCTGGCTTGCAGACAAATCTTTAATAAAAAAAAATAACGTTAAAAATATAAAACATTCTCATGTATTACAATCCATTCATTTCCAACCGCTCATGTTCATGGTTGCGGGTGGCTGGAGCCAATCACAGCTGTCCTCCGGGACAACACCAAATTTTTATTGGATAATGCGTAATGTACACGGGTCATTGGATGGCTCTTACGGAATTACATTTTAAAATATGTGGCGTTCATGGCTCTCTCAGTCAAAAAGGTTCTCAATCCCTGGTAAGGCTCAGCCTGGCAGCATAGTACCGCCCCCTCCACCCCACTTTAGATGCCAATCAAAAGTTCAGATTGTCACCTATGCTTCTGACCTATTGGCTGTGAGTCGGTTCCTCTGACCTACCCGCCCCCCGGTTCCATTAATTTGCTAGAATGACTCACAAAACCGAGGGAAACGGTTTACTTATCAGCTCACCAATTTATTACAAAGGTGCCAACTCAGGAACAGCCGGATGAAAAGACGCGTAAGGCCAGGTAGGCGGGAAGGGACCGGAGCTTCTGCTTCCACTTTCGCTTCCGCGTCCGCGCCCCCTCCCGCCGCTCCAACCTCCCAGCGCCTGCACGTGTTCACCAACCCGGAAGCTCTTCTAACCTGTAGTTCTGTATTTTTTTTTTTAATTAAAATTAAAATTTTTTAAACTGAACTTTATTGGGATAACATTGGTTAATACACTTCTGCAGGTTGCAGGGGTACAGTTCGATAGCACGTCACCTGTGTGTTGTGCTGTGTGTCCACCACCCCAAGCAGGTCTCCCTCTGTTACTATCTGTGCCCCCCACCCTCCGCCACCTCCCCCACCCCGTTCCCTCTAGTAATCACCCTACTGTTGTCTGTGTAGGAGGTCTTTTTTCTTTGCTTAGTCTCTTCACCTTGTCCACCCAGCCCCCACCCCCTTCCTCTCTGACAGCTGTCCGTCTGTTCTCTGTATCTATGAGTCTGTTTGTATTTTGTTTCTTAGTTTATTCTGTTCATTAGTTTTCACATAGGACTGAGATATTGTGACACTTGTCTTCTCTGACTGCCTTATATCACTTGGCATTATCATCTCCAGGTCCATCCATGCTGTCACAGAGGGTTAGATTTCCTTTTTTGTATGGCTGAGTAGTCTTCTATTGGGTAAATGTACCACAGCTTTTTTTTTAATTAAGTTTTTTAAAATTTTTATCCACTCATCTATCGATGGGCACTGGGGCTGCTTCTAAATCTTGGCTATGGCTTCTAATGCTGCAATGGACACAGGGGTGCATGTCTTCTTTGGAATTAGCCCTTTAGGTTTCTTCAGAAATATTCCCAGAAGTGGAATCACTGGATCATAAGTCAGTTTCATTTTTAAGTTTTTGAGGTAACTCCATACTGTTTTCCGCAGTGGCTGCACCAGTCTGCGTTCCCACCAGCAGTGCATGAGGGGTCCCTTTTCTCCACATCCTCGCCAGTACTTGTTGGATAATTTGTTGATGGTAGCCATTCTGGCAGGTGTGAGGTGATATTCCATTGTGGTTTTAATTTGCATTATTTCTTTGATGAATAGTGATGTTGAACATCTTTTCATATAACTGTTGGCCATTTATATGTCCTCTGTGGAGAAGCATCTATTCAAGTTTTTTGTCCATTTCTTAATTGGAGTGGGTTTTTGGGTTTTTTTTTTTGTTGTTGTTTTTTTGGTGTTGAGTTTTTTAAGTTCCTTATAAATTTTGGATATTAAGCTTTTATCAGATATGTTAGCAAATATGTTCTCCCATTGGGTGGGTGGGTGGTTGTCTTTTCATTTTTCTTGATGATTTCCTTTGCTGTGCAACAACTTTTTAGTTTGATGCAGTCCTATTTGTTTATTTTTTCTTCTGTTTCCCTTATCTGAGTTGATAAATCAGAAAAAAATGATTGCTATAAGAAATGCTTGAGATTTTCATGCCTAAATTTTCTTCTAGGATTTTTATGGTTTTGAGTCTAATATTTTGAGTCTTTAATTCCCTCTGAGTTTATTCTGGTGTATGGTGTAAGAAGGTGGTCTAGTTTCTTCTTCTTCTTCTTCTTTTTTTTTTTTGCATGTATTTGACCAATTTCCCCAACACCATTTATTGAATGGACAATGTTTTCCCCAGGCTTCATTACACAGGCACAATTGATTAACTCTTTGGCCATTGATAATTAATGCAATGTAGTTCCTCTCTCTTCCTTGGAGGTGTGAGTGGGGTGCAGCTTACAGTTTCAACCCTCTAGTCCCAAGATTGGTTCCCCTGGAAACCAGTCCCCATATTGCCATTATCCAGGAGTTTTCCCAAATTCCCTTATTAACAAAAATTCAGATGTGGTTACAAGGGGCTTGTTATGAGCAATGAAAGTTCTGCTTTTACTTTGTGGCTCCTGTCAGATGGGAAGTTCCCAGGGTTTTAGGAGCTGTAGTGCCAGGAACAGGGATGAAGACCAAATGCATATTCCTTATTATATGTCACAATATCACAGTTCGCATTTACATGCTCAGGTTATTGTACCTGTGGTTCAATCAATATTAAGAGGGAAAATACCTACTTTCAGCAGACTTGGAAACTGCATTGGGAATGGCATACCTTCACACTGCCTCAATGTACGTTATTTTGTGCCTTGAGTTCTCAGCTTACTCTGGTTTGACTTGTTTATAAAAGAAAGCATTTTTTATATTTCCAGTCTCTTGCAAGTGGTAATAATGTACACCCTACATTCCCAGCAGTTATTTACTTATTTTTCAGGTGATGTTCCCTCACTATTAAAAACCTAGAAGTATGAGCCTAAAACACATGTTTGAGCAAGAAAATTAGATGTTATTTAATTTATATAATTTAGGTAATAAGAGAGATTGGGTGAATAGTCATTTGCTCTTTAGAGACTGAAAAAGCTTTCTTTCTGGCCAAAACATTATTATTAGAATTTTGTTGAATGTCAGATATAATTTGGACATTATTAGCTCATGAACTTTTCTTAACTATATATATTAATATTCTAGGCATTTATTATCTAGTCAACAGAACTGTCTTTTACAGTTTAAAAAGTCAACGCTGTTAAAAATTCTAAAGCCTTCAAAATTTCCTCAGTTGAAAATCAAATCAAATCATATTAGCTACTAATCTTAGTTGTATTTATTACTGATTCTTAATATTAGTAAGGTATTTGAGTCTGTTTAGTAAAAAACAGAAAATAAATTTAGGTTAAAACCAGGGTAGCAGTATCTTTTGAATTCATATTTTATAGCTAATCTCTGTCTAAGCATGCATTTACAAGTATGAGATGCTGAAAGCATGCATTTTTTTTTCCCCTAAAAAAAGGTTAACCTCCTAATATGACATTTTAGAAGGAAAATACTACTTATGTATCATTTACATCAGTTCTCATTTTTGGCTATAGATCATGTACTCAACTCTGACATTTTCAAGATAAAGAAAAGGGCAACATTATTTATAAGAGTACTGGGTAGGTTACATGAGTGCCAGGCAGGTTAAAGAAACAGGCTGAGGAACACGTGCCCCAAATTATGCCATAAAATTGCTCTAAAGGACATACCATTACTGTCTTTACTAAGCTTCAAAAGCCAGTCTTTCTTAACCACTGTTACTAGTACATGAGGCTGGAGTAACCAGTAGTACTTCTTGTTACTGCCAGTTCAGGTGCTCCGCCTTGCTGCCCCTCCAGGGAGAGGTTCTCCACTGCCTGTTTATGTATCCTTTGCTCCAGGTTCAAAGTCTCGTCATGATGCATCTGAGTGGCATCGCCTAGGTCAGTGGTCGGCAAACCGCGACTTGCGAGCCACATGCGGCTCTTGGGCCCCTTGAGTGCGGCTCTTTGGCCAGCTTAGGAGTACCCTAATTAAATTAATAACAAGGTACCTACCTATATAGTTTAAGTTTAAAAAATTTGGCTCTCAAAAGAAATTTCAATCATTGTACTGTTGATATTTGGCTCTGTTGATTAATGAGTTTGCCGACCACTGGCCTACGTCAATACCAATATCCTAGCTGCAAAGGAGGCAGTGAAAGCTGTTATATATCATTTTCTATATCCTCCCACCAGATTCATTACAAAAAGAATTCTTTAAACCTAGGAGGAGGGCTCAAAATCTGGTTGGCCAAAAAGAATAAAAAAATAGAACATTCCAAGGTGACTCTTCCATCAGCAGGCGAATCAATCCTAAAAGCAATGCATTAAGGTGGAGAATCCACTTTAAAAATGAGGGAAGAAAGCCACTAAAAGAGTAAATCCTACATGTGGGTGGTCAGTCCTGGTCATAAGGAAAGCAGGTCTTCTGATTCTTGCTTAGCTGATTGTTGCCCGAGGCAGGACGCACCTGCTAAGGCATTTTCCACACTGACCTCCACGCTGGAGCGTGCCTATCATCACCTCATACGCACTTGAAATCCAGAAGTTTCCTTAGTTTAAAGTCTTGTCATTGGATTTGTGCTGACTTGTTTTAGGGCTACAGGGGCCAGAGTCATCTTGGGACCTTCTCAACTATCTTTTCTTAAAAGTTAATGTTACCTTTTCTTTTTGAAAGGAGCTAGGGATCTACTGTTTAAATTTTATTCATATCACTTTTCCTCCAGTTTCTTTGTCGAGAAGCAAGGCTTCCTAATTTATAAATCTAATGTTTTCTTTGGCCATTTTGCATTGAAGGGTAAGAAGGGAAAAGAAGAGACGGGTTGGCAGAAATCCTATCGTCTTATTTTGTGGGGATGATTAAAAGTGATAATGTATTTATTAAATTTGAAAGTACAGACAAGTCAAAGGAAGAAAGGATATGTCATGATTTTTCCCATGAAAACAAGTCCACTGTTACTATCGTGGACTATTAATTTTCAGTCTTGATCTAAATGCAAACATTTTTATGGTAGCTGTCAAACTGTGCACGCATTTCTTCTCTTTAGGTTTGACATAAGTAAGACTTTTCCATTTATTTTCATAATCTTCACGAATGCAATTTTAATGGCTATTGTTAGAGAAAAATTATTCATGGCACTTGTTAAAACAGTAAGGCAGACTTTATTCAAGATTCTCGTGATAAGAATGGGACTCCTGCAATGTGGCTGCACCATAGGAAACAGAGTTTGGGCTCAACCTCGAATCCAACCAGGATAAGTGGAAATTTGGAGTCAAGGAGCAGAGCACAAAAGTTCGTGGACAGAAACTTACTAAACGATTAGGGTTATTCTGGCTAAACGGACCTAGCAAGATTCTCGCTGAGGGCAGCCAGGGTGATCAGACACGGAGGAGGTAGGCAGTTTTTGATGCCACAGGATTGTGGCTAAACAGACTCAGCAGGATTCTCGCTCAAACTGGGCTCTTAAGGACATCCAAGGATGAGGCCAGGTTGAAAGAGAGCTCAGAGGAACCTGAGGAGCATTTAGTCAAGAAGAGAGAGTCTTGGTTATTGTATACAGTTAGTTCTATCACGGGAATGTATAACCCGGTGTAGTTAACCATCCCTTTTACTATGGACTCCTCATGTCCCCCCCCCCCCCCAGTATTCCACAGTTAAAAATAACGCTCTTAGAAACATATTTGTACATTACTTCGTTTCACATTTAGAGCTATTCTTTTTCAGAAATAGAATAACTGGATCAAAGGATTTGGAGATTGCAAGAGATTCCTCGTCTTCCTTCCAAAAGGCACGCACCACACAGAGTTCCTGCCCGCTCCTTCCAACCGGGTCTGTCCCTAGTTCCCCACGACGGTAGCTTGAAGAATGGTGCTCGCTCACTTTGTACATTTCCAGTCCCCTCCCCCCCAATAGTTGGCATTTCTCGATGCCTGTTACTCAGTCACACAATCTGTAGAGTGTCAGGATCTGGTGGGCAGAATCTGCATTTTAGTTTTCTTGCTACCCTTCGGTTTCGGCTCAGTGTCCAGAGGTTGTGGCTCCACACAGACATGTCGGGCGAACGAACAACATGTGTTGATCGCCTCTGTGGATTTTCCCACTTCTCTACTGGAGGTTAGCGCTTTTAACCCTCTGAGCAGTACGAACGTTCATGGACGTCCTCGTGCCTCCTGACCATCCAGAGTATGAGCGTACAAAAATTTTTATTTTAAACATGTGTAAGGCAACAATTAAGAAAAGGCAAATGTATGTTCTTCTCGTTTCCATAAATTGGTTCTCAAACAAACATGACTTTAAGTTAATAAAAGTGTAACTGGAACTAATTTCATTTTTTGAAAGAGAAACTCACTCCTGGGGGACAGCCAACATGGCAAAAAACAACAACTGACTCCTCAGCGGGTTAATAAATACTATTATATCATCACGACGAAGATTCTTAAACAGGGCTGTTGATTGCGGGTTCTTGGGGAGAAAAGGGGGGGCTATTAAAGGAAATCTTTCTAATACAGCCATGCACCGTCTCACAGGCTGTTTCCATGGAAACTGAAGCCTCACATGAGAGAGCCACACACCTGGACGCAGAGGACATAATAAACACAGATTTCGTCCCTTACTAGCCTGCCACCTGAAACTTGAAAGTGTCCTAACAGCTCTTTAATAGAAATCGCCTTGTAACTGGAAGGGTCTGAAAATTTTAGGTTTTTTTAAATTAGGGATGTATCGTCCTGTGTAGCCCAAAGGGACCTCTCCCTGTTGGCCACAGGCCCTGGACAATGCATTGGCGACCCAGGTTGTAGAGGATTCAAGAGAGAAATCCTCTCCTCTCCCGGTCCCCCAGCCCATGTCAGGACACTCCTCGGTACCAATTCGTGACCCAGCCCACGGTTTACACCCGGACCCCTCACCAGTCACTGTCTCCGAACAATGGAATCATGGGAATGCCCGTGGGGGCAGTGGGCTTCTTTTCTCCTCTGCCCTCCCACGGTGAGAGGCAGGATCTCCCGTGGGTTCTCACGACTCTCTCTATCTCAGCTTCTCACTGGTTTGGGCAGATGTTTCCAGAAGATGCTTCAGACCTCAGCAAGCCCTATACTTCCGTAAGTGATCTCAGGACCTAGTTAAAACCTGCGAACAGCCCCTTTGTTGTGGGGGCTAGGTCAGAGTTTCATTAGCAGCAGATAAGGGGCTTTTGCCTGGAGTTCGCTGGGCACCTGGGGAGCCCAGGCTGCTGTCACTGAGCTCCAGCCCTGGGCCGTCCAACACCGTCTGCCAGAAGCGAGCTGTGCGTGGCAGCCTTCACAGCCTTCCTCACTTCCACGTGTCCCTCTCTGACACAGCGGGCCTGCTTTTATTCGGATGCCCTCGGGGCATTAAAAGCGCTTTGACCACACCCGGAGAAGCTGTGGGTGACACCGAGCGGCCCCAGCGTGCTGTCTCTCTGAGGCTGATGGACATGCACGGGGTAGCCTTCCTGTTTCCACCAGCTTCCGTCCTTCCTCATTCTAGCTTTCCTCCCCGCGTGCCAGGAGCACACGGCTGATCTCTACTCAGCCTCCTGACCAGACTCTAAACCTGTCAGCAGCGAGGTCTGGCCACACAGTCTCCGGACCGTCTGCCGTCCGGGTTGCCCAGTAGGTCAGCTTGCGGACGCCGGAGGGGACCGGACTGTGGTCAGTATGAGCTCCCTCGCTCTGTCACCGGGGGGCCTCGGGTGTGGCGCTTTACCGGTCTGGGAGACTGGCTTCTCCTTCGGAAGTGAGTTTGAGTCGGTTCTTCTCACCGGACAGGTGGGTAGGTGCAGTTACAGAATTCATCGCCCTCCACGGTGCTGGGATGAAGTGAATCGCCTTGCCTTCTGAGCATCTCGCAAGTCTTCCGGCTCCTGGTGAGGTTTTAGGTGGCGCCGTGGGAAGATGTGTGTTGGGAAATGAAGTCTAATCTGAGGTTACAGACAGCTGCCCACTCAGGCCTGTGCAGACAGCGGGCGCGAGCTGCCAGCTCTCTGTGAAAGTGGAAGGCCCCCAGTTCTCCCGTATCCCGGGACCGAACGAAGAGCTGGCACTCACTGCATGACAACAATCACTGAGATATTTGAGAAGTTTTCAGAAAAACATTTAAAAATATCCGCCCAGCATTTCTGATTGGGTTAGCATTGCCCCCTCCCCCCACCCCTGACATTGCCCGCTGGGAACTGTATTACTGTTCCGTTTATAACTTCGGCCGGGATGTAGAACACCTGCTCACCGGAAGGTACATCCCTCTCGTGGCCGAGAAAACGGGGGCCTTCAGGAGAAGCAGAGCCCGGGCTGGCTCGCGAAAGCTGGCGAACACCTGTGGTCCACACCCGTTCTTCCGTAAACCTTGGCCTCCGGGCGCCAGGCTGGTCTGTGCGAAGCCGGGTTTCCAAGACGCCGTGTGAGAGCGAGTCTCAGGTAACACGCGTGGGGAGCGCTGGCTTCTCGACGGGAGCGCCAAGAAAACGCCGACGGGCGCCGGAATGATGTCGTCGTTCCTTTCGATGAGAAACGGCTCTCTGGGGAACAGGTAGTTTTCCTTGTTGTTTTAGCTTTATTTGTTTATTTTTTTGCTTCTCTCTCCCTCTCTCCCTCTCTCTCTGTTTAGTTATTTGTCATCAAGTGTGCTCTGGCTTTGTCGTGTGTTAAATATTTATTATTTAATAGAGGGAAGTAATAACAGGAGCCGTCTCGCTCCCCCCTCCGCACTCCGTCCCCCGGGTAATTACTGCGATGAGCGCCGCAGGGCACCGCCCGCCCGCCGGCCTGGGGAGAGCTCCCTGGCTGCAGAGACGGAGCAGTGTGCTCCCGCTCTCCAGCGCTCAGGTTCCCAGAGCCTTCCTGGGAATAGTAATTGAGGGAAAGGCAAAATGAAATTTTAAATCACAAATCCTCTCGTTAGAAGATGAGCCTATTTGCAGACCCAGGGGCGGAAACGGGGATGGTTTGTCACCTCTAGTGCCCTCGCGATACAGCGATACAGCGCTTACCTAACCAGCCACAGGGAACCGCAAGCCCTTTAACTTCCCCTGGGCACAATGTACGGCTTCGCTCCCCAGGCTGGAGCTGGGGCACGGAGGGGCATCGCCTCCCTCCCCTGCGCACAGAACTGAGGGAAGGTGACCTCTGACCGGGGCAGAGCCACCAGGGGGCATGCCATCAACTCCAAACGAACTTCAGGGTCCAACCGCTGGGCTGACTCAGGAGGAGGGAGAGCAGGCCTGGGTCACTCCGAGGACCTGCCCAGAACTGGCAAGGCAAGGGGCCCCGAGTGCTGCCCCCCCGGCCCCGAGTGCTGCCCCCCCGGCCTTGAGTGCTGCCCCCCCGGCCCCGAGTGCTGCCCCCCCGGCCCGGAGTGCTGCCCCCCTGGCCCCGAGTGCTGCCCCCCCGACCCCGAGTGCTGCCCCCCCGGCCCGGAGTGCTGCCCCCCCGGCCTTGAGTGCTGCCCCCCCGGCCCCGAGTGCTGCCCCCCTGGCCTCGAGTGCTGCCCCCCCGGCCCGTGGGTGCCGAGTGCTGCCCCCCCGGCCCCGAGTGCTGCCCCCCCGGCCCCGAGTGCTGCACCCCTGGCCTCGAGTGCTGCCCCCCCGGCCCCGAGTGCTGCCCCCCCGGCCCCGAGTGCTGCACCCCCCAGCACCGAGTGCTGCCCCCCCGGCCCCGAGTGCTGCACCCCCCGGCCCCGAGTGCTGCCCCCCTGGCCCCGAGTGCCGAGTGCTGCCCCCCTGGCCCCGAGTGCTGCCCCCGGCCCCGAGTGCTGCCCCCCCGGCCTTGAGTACTGCCCCCTGGCCCCGAGTGCTGCCCCCGGCCCCGAGTGCTGCCCCCCCTGGCCCCGAGTGCTGCCCCCCCGGCCCCGAGTGCTGCCCCCGGCCCCGAGTGCTGCCCCCCCGGCCTTGAGTACTGCCCCCCCGGCCCCGAGTGCTGCCCCCCCGGCCCTGAGTGCTGCCCCCCCGGCCTTGAGTACTGCCCCCTGGCCCCGAGTGCTGCCCCCCCGGCCTTGAGTGCTGCCCCCCCGGCCCCGAGTGCTGCCCCCCCCGGCCCCGAGTGCTGCCCCCCCGGCCCCGAGTGCTGCCCCCTGCCCCGAGTGCTGCCCCCCCGGCCCCGAGTGCTGCCCCCCGGCCCGTGGGTGCTGCCCCCCCGGCACCGAGTGCTGCCCCCTGCCCCGAGTGCTGCCCCCCCGGCCTTGAGTGCTGCCCCCCCGGCCCCGAGTGCTGCCCCCCCGGCCCCGAGTGCTGCCCCCCCGGCACCGAGTGCTGCCCCCTGCCCCGAGTGCTGCCCCCCGGCCCCGAGTGCTGCCCCCCGGCCCGTGGGTGCTGCCCCCCCCGGCACCGAGTGCTGCCCCCTGCCCCGGGTGCTGCCCCCCCGGCACCGAGTGCTGCCCCCTGCCCCGGGTGCTGCCCCCCCGGCACCGAGTGCTGCCCCCCGGCCCCGAGTGCTGCCCCCCCGGCCCGTGGGTGCTGCCCCCCCGGCACCGAGTGCTGCCCCCTGCCCCGAGTGCTGCCCCCCGGCCCCGAGTGCTGCCCCCCGGCCCGTGGGTGCTGCCCCCCTGGCCCCGAGTGCTGCCCCCCCTGGCCCCGAGTGCTGCCCCCCCGGCCCTGAGTACTGCCCCCCCGGCACCGAGTGCTGCCCCCCTGGCCCCGAGTGCTGCCCCCCCGGCCCCGAGTGCTGCCCCCCGGCCCGTGGGTGCAGCGGGAACTGGTCAGAGCTCCTCCTTCGGAGTGGGCTGGCGGGTGGGACCCGGAGAGGCCGACAAGCCCTGAACACGGGTGTCCTGTGAGGGCGGAGTTTCTACCAACCACCACGGTCTGTTTGTTGGAAGCAAGCAGCAGCTTTTCCTGAAGTCCAGCTTGGTCTCTTTCTGAGACCTGTCATTATTTAGAAATATTAACTCGGTGTGAATCCCAGCGTCAGACGTGCAAACAAGTAGATGTCAGGTAAATGCGGCCAACACAATGATGGAGGGAAAATAGTGAAAGCCTTCCAGATGTGAACATCTGTTGTTTCGCAGCCGGAGGAAGGGACATGCGGTGGGCGAGGTGTCTCTCACTTTCAGGTTCCCGTAAGGAGGGCTCCAGCCCACCTGTTCTCCTCGGGTGGGGGGGGGGGACAGGGGTTTCCTGGCCAGAGCTCGGTCACTCGAGTGAAAGGTCACTGCTGCTTCTCTCCGGGCCGTAAGATGATTCAGAACTTCAGAACGCGGTACTGAGAACGTTCGTCCGCAGTATTGGCAGGAGCTTGTGGTGTGGAAACCTCGCCCACGAAGCCACTGAGCCATCAGTTCGGTGCCAGCGAGGGAAGGAAAACAGGACGCAGGAGAGGTAAGACTTTCCAAGGACGTGTGGGGACCTCCGTGCCTCTGCTGCCGAGACATGTGACAGAATGTTCCTGGACACACATGGTTTGACTCATCCTGTCTCCAAGAGGCCATCGTGAAATGTGGTGGTGGACAGCAGACTCCTGAGCCCATGGACTGGGGTGGAATCCTGGCTCTGCCACTTACCAGCGTGTGAGATGGGTAAGTCACACGAGCTCCGGAGCCTCCGTTCTCTAACCCACAAAGTGGGAATGACAATGAACTTACCTGTGGCAGAGATTGGTGTGGTGTTCCCCAAACAGTGACTGTTGTCCCTGGTCAGACAATAAGATCACCCGTGTCTAGCCTGCCTTTGAGCTAGAGTGGCCAGGTGATGGGATGGTCACTCAGAATGAATAGAAGGGATGTTCATTATGACCGAGATCCTATACGTTAGTTCCTTTCTGTCTGTGTGAAGCAGACACCTTGTTTGCTTGTTCCTTCTGTGTGCTGACCCCCTCCTCCCTGAGTCGCCACCTTTTGAAGATGACAGGTCACGAGAGGAACAGAGTTCAGATCCCTGAGTCACCGCCTGGAAGAGAGCCTCCTGCCATGAAAACCCTGGGTAAGCATTCCAGGTGAGCAAGCGATGAGCCCCATTGTGTTTGAGTCGCCCTGTCTTTACAAATGTGCTCATTGCAGCATTCATTATTTCACCCAACACACCATCTCCTAGGGCTACCTGAGGATGAGATGAGGAACTATTTAGGTGAATATACTATATTTATGAAATGAGCTTAGAGGAGAGCTGGGGAGCTTAGCAAATAGTCTGTGATACCTAGGAAATGTTTGCTATGATGATGAAGAGGAAGAAGAAGATGATGACTTTCTTAGTCCCAATAGACAGTTGATTCAATCAAGTGTTAAACACGTCCGATGTTCCTCCTTTGTGTGTGTTTAGAGACACTGCTTCAAGTCGCCCACTAGGATTACTACCTTTCTTTAGTCTGTTTGGAATAAACCACATGGCGTACAGCCAGACGGCTCACTCATACATCGGGCTAGTGTGTCACTAACCTTTGGGCAGGATGGTTGGATGGTAGCCCCATCAGTTCACCTCTGGGACCAGGCTGCCTGGCCTCCCGTTCTTGTCCTCCCTCCTGGCTGTCCAAGCGGTCCACGTCCCTGCCCAGTGGCTCCGCCTCCCTGGTTCAGGTCGCTGAGGGAGGGAATACGAGTGTGTCCCTCCTTAGACAGGTGAGGAGAGGTGGGACCGGTAGACTAGACCCCCCAGGAAGGATGCCGGACACCCAGGAAGAGCCAGGAACAGCCGGCCATCATCTCCAGTGACCTTGACTCCACCCTGACCTCAGGGTGTAATGCCCACATCTTCTTTAATCCTTTTCTTCCGGAAACCCCCTTCCTCTCTCTTGCTGGTGGTCTCTGCCACGTCAGTCTCCAACACCTGTGTAGTGGTCACAGCAGCGCCACCCCCCTAGTCCTGGGCATTGGTTGGTAGGGGGGAACTAGATTTGAGACCTCGGAGGACTTGACCTTGGTCGCTCAGTCTTAACTATCTATGTTCTGGCCCAGACATGTAATGAAGGCTTGACATGCTTTCTCACCTCATCACAGGTGTAAAGGCTCGAACACCACAATGGGAAACATTAAAAAAAAAAAAAGATCACCGTGAGTCGGAAGTTTCCTGTGCGCAGACACTCGCGTTGTTTCCAAGAAAGTCTCGGCTGTGCGTCCCGTGTTGTTCCCGCGTGTCAGCCCGCCCACGGCCTGGGGGTACGGCGCGGCGTCTGGATGCTGCTTTAACAGTGCAAGGCGCTTCCGACTTCAGTAGGGTAGACGTGCTTTCAACAAGGTCAAGTAAAAGAAGGTGGTGTTTATGTAGAACTTCATCTGCTAACGTGATGCTGCTCTCGTGCCCCGAGGGTAAGCGGGGCGGTGTGGAGCGGCTTAGACCCTGGGGTCTGGAAAGGGACCCTCTTGTGTTTCAGACGCTGGGCAGTGCTGGGCGCCTCCAACCAGCCGCTCCATAACATAAATAACGTCAAGGCAGCGCTCGCCTGGCACAACTTCTGGTGAGGCCCCTGCGGACAGAGAGAGGATGGGTGCTTTTCATGCCGCTGCCCAGGGTGCGCCCCTGGGGCCAGGCCCGGGCGGGCCCGGAGGACCAGGACGAGCGGAGGAGTCAGTCGGGGAGCAGAGGGGTGCGCCCCTGGGGCCAGGCCCGGGCGGGCCCGGAGGACCAGGACGAGCGGAGGAGTCAGTCGGGGAGCAGAGGGGTGCGCCCCTGGGGCCGGGCCCGGGCGGGCCCGGAGGACTAGGACGAGCCGATGAGTCAGTCGGGGAGCGGAGGGGTGCGCCCCTGGGGCCAGGCCCGGGCGGACCCGGAGAACAGGGACGAGCGGAGGAGTCAGTCGGGGAGCAGAGGGGTGCGCCCCTGGGGCCAGGCCCGGGCGGACCCGGAGGACTGGGACGAGCGGAGGAGTCAGTCGGGGAGCAGAGGGGTGCGCCCCTGGGGCCGGGCCCGGGCGGGCCCGGAGGACTGGGACGAGCGGAGGAGTCAGTCGGGGAGCAGAGGGGTGCGCCCCTGGGGCCAGGCCCGGGCGGACCCGGAGGACTGGGACAAGCGGAGGAGTCAGTCGGGGAGCAGAGGGGTGCGCCCCTGGGGCCGGGCCCAGGCGGGCCCCAAGGACCAGGACGAGCGGAGGAGTCAGTCGGGGAGCAGAGGGGTGCGCCCCTGGGGCCGGGCCCGGGCGGGCCCGGAGGACCAGGACGAGCGGAGGAGTCAGTCGGGGAGCAGAGGGGTGCGCCCCTGGGGCCGGGCCCGGGCGGACCCGGAGGACTAGGACGAGCGGATGAGTCAGTCGGAGAGCAGAGGAGGGTTCACTGAGGCTCAGGAACTTGGCTTCCACAGCCGCGGAGAGAGACAAAGTAAAGCGTCAGCACAAACGGGAACCTCTGACAGCAGGAAGTCACGAAGCAAAACCGGTGACACGAGTCTAAGTGGCAAACGCGGCAGTTGCTGGGTTGTTTTCCTTTTTTCTGATCTTTCGGGGCCTTTTAAGATTGTGAGGACGAGGAAGAATCCGCCAGCGTTTTCTTTCGCTTTGATGTTGGTCTTAGGCGGCGCTTACAAATGATCACAACCTAGAAATCCTAAATTCGCTAAGTCAGACGGATGGCGGCTAGACTTCCATAAAACCCGTGCAACGTAACTACCAGCAATTACTTTGTAATTATTTTCTGATTAAGCCTTTCCTTCACAAGTCAGGTTCACTTGCCATAGGTGTTCAGTCATTCAACATTTTGATGACTGGAGCAGAAAAATAATTATTTCCTTTCCTCCCTCCTGGTCTGCCTGTTTAATGGCCGGGGTGGGAGAGGGTGGTGTGAGTCGTACATTTAAGACATTTACATGGGCTAAGTAAGCATTTAGGAAATTTGAGTCGGAATGGGTTCTGTATCCAAACACCCCCCCCCCCCCCAAGAGCTCTGTTTCTTGAGTGCACACTATATATTTTGCTGACATCAGACAACAATATCATACGTGAAACATTGTTGCATTTTTTACACGCGCAGTGAGTGGATCACTGAATGTTGATTCCCGGGTTGCCCAGGACTCCCCGGGGGACTGAGAGGCAGAGTTGAAAGGGAGGCACAGCCCCGCCAGCTTCTGAACCCAGTCCTCCCGTGTCTGATGGAAAACCCAAAAGGTGGAGATTGCGGCCCTCTGACGGCTTTTCCTTTCCTTCTTGTTTTCATCTGACCCTTGAATGACGATTGACCTCTTTCCCTGCAGGCATCATACAAGGTTTCTGGCTTAGACTCATGTTTTCGCTCATTTTTCTGGTTGATATCGGTCCCAACTTTTAAGAAATGGCTCAACATCCTCCTCGTCCGTGACCTCTGTGACGGCCCTGTTGACAGGCAGCTGAAGGCCCACAGAGCCGGCAGCGTCTCTGTCCCAGGCCCGCGGCCACACGCACTGCCCTGTGTCCCTGTGGTTCGTGTGGCCCTGTGCTGAGCCCCAGCCAGTGTGGGAGAGCCCCAGGTGTGGACCGTCACCCCCCACGGGAGGACCCGCAGGAAGGCAGAGCCACAGGCTGGCAGGAGTCTGGCCCCTCAGTGACCACAGGGGACACAGACCTCCCTGGGCACCGGGCTGGGGCTGGACTGGAAGTGAACGCAGGAAAGCCGTTTGTTCTGTTGAGATAGCGAGGCCGTTTGTGAAAAGCACTTAGCAGATCTTGCTGATTTACTTCTCTCCCCTACCCCCCCCCCCCACCTCGTTTCCTCTAAACGCACGTAATAGATCGTTGTTACTAGGACCTGTTTAACATATTTATCGTATCTATTCATTTTGAAAGTAATGCATGGGCCTTATAAAAAATTCAGGAGCTAATGAAAAGTAGGAAGAGAGAGGTGGGTGCAAATGATTACTGTTCATTCGTATCTTGATTTTTTTTCTGCTTTACAGCCCAGCATATCTTCCATGGCGTTAAAAGTTCCCCCTCACAATCCTGGCTGGATAGCCTGGTGGGTTGGAGCATTGTTCCGAAGCGCAAAGGTTGCCGGTTTGATCCCTGGTCAGGGCACATACAGGAACAGATCCATGTTCCTGTCTCTCTCTCTCTCTCTCCCATCCTCTCTCTAAATTTAATAAAATAAATATTAAAAAATTTCCCTCACAACAGCTGTTCGTCCTTTGGGTGTGAATGATTTTTTTTAACCTTCCTCTTATCATTGGTGGTTTTAGTCATTTCTATGTCCTCACAATTTAAAAAATGCAGTGATGAGATCTTTATTTATAAATGCTCTTTCTATAAGGAAGTCAATTGGGAGAAGCCACATTACTGTTCTTTTCTTTCAGTTCTTCTGCCAATGTGCTGGAGAGAGCTCCCGGTCCCCGCCAAGGGTCAGGCAGGGGCATCGACCCAAAGGTGAGCAGACGGCTTCGCAGCTCCGTGCTTGCCGCATGGACCACTCTTTCTGCCAATTAAACCCGCTCTTAACAAAACCCTGAGTCCTGTCCAGGTGGAGATACCTATGTTGGCAAAAGGCCAGGTCTAGGCGAGTGTGGAGTCTTCTGGACCACTTAGAAAAATTACTGACTTTTCAAATTGGTAACATGTCAACATAGGTCCATGTTAGAAAGATAGGAAAAGTATTGTAAAAATTATCTTCATAACTACTGCTGTGAGCCACTCAGTTTAATTCCTAAGGGGCAACCAACAATTTCAGTGTCTTTTTGTATCTTTTCAAATAATTTATTTTGTACATAAAATGAAACTTACCTTCTCTCTCTCTCTCTTTCTCTCTTTCTCTTTCTTTCTTTCTCTTCTTTCTTCCCTCCCTCCCTCCCTCCCTCCCTCCCTCCCTCCCTCCCTCCCTCCCTCCCTCCTTCCCTTCCTTCCTTTCTTCCCTCTTTCCTTTCTAAATAGTCATGTGCCGTAAGCATTGTCCTGACACTTGCAGTTCTATGTGCTGGTGTATCTTGGCTGACGCTCACGTGAATGTCTCAGAGTTTCCCTGTGTGTTCGACAATCTCACCGTAGTCCATTCCAGGGCTGTGTCACTATTTAATTGTGATGACTCCAGACAACCTTTGCTTCAGAATTACACATGAGCTACAGTTCTGTGCAGAAGCCATAGGTAACTTTGTTGTTGGGTAAGTTTTTCTGAACGATAAATTTCTAGAAGCAGAATTTCTCACTCAACCCATATATTAGTTAGCTATTGATGTATATAACCAACCAGCTCAGAAATTGGTGGCTTCAAATAACAAGCATTCAACATATATTATATTATTCATTATGAGCCTCTAGGTCAGCTGGGTGGGTCTGTAACTATGGGCAAGGCTTCGCTGAGCTGGGCTGGGCTCGGTTAGTAGCTGCTGTGAGCTGATGGTTCGCTGTGGGTCTGGCTAGTCTGGGATGGTCTCCCGTCTCGGCAGTGGGGTGGCTGGTGGCCAGTGAGACAGTGGTCTCTGTACCGACTGACCTCCAGCGGGCCAGCCTGGGCGGCCTCAGATGGGGACGGGAAGGTTCCGGGAGAGAGCAGCGTGCGAGACTCTGAGGTCTGGAGTCAAAACCGGCACACTGCCACTTCCAATCAGCCAGACACAGTCACAGACCAGCCCCGATTCAAGGAGAGGCGAAACCGGTTCCATCTCTTAATCACAGTCACAGGACAGGAGTCACACTGCATGCAGGCAGTGTCAGCTGTAGATGGGTGACATGTTACCTTGGCTCAATGTCAAGGGCATGGAGTAGGGTGGAGAAGATGGTCATTTGCTTCAACTGCCACCAGGAAGGTGTGAGGGTCTCTCTGTCACCATAGCTTCCCCAGCGGAGCGTGTTGACAACTCTTTAGATTTTGGCCAACTTGGGAACTGAGAATATGATCGTGGCTTATTTTAGATTTTTATTTCTATCCTTTTCCGGGAAGTTGATTTGCATTTCCTGCTTGCATGGGTGTGTAGATGCCTCAATGTAGCATGGGGTTTGTGGGTCAAGGGGAGGAGAGAAGCAGGGGATGGAATGGGGGAAAAGAATGGAAAGATTGAGTTCTGATCATGGGTGAGCGTCACGGGTTTTATTCTACAAAACAAAATAAGAAATAGAGGCTTGAAGCCAGAAGAGCGGTGACGTCAGGAAGAAGCGAGCTGTGTCCGGGGGAAACAGTGTCTGGTGTGAAGAAGGCAGGGCAGTAGGGGGTCTCCGAGAGTGACTGTGGCCATGGACCAGCCATGCGGGAGGACCGGGACGGGCGCTGGGGACATGTCACAGAGGCAGAGTGAGTACGGAGGAGGACCGCAGAGGGGACACCGATGGTGTGTCCAGGTGACTGCAAACTGCACGCTCTCGCTCACTCCGATCTCGGACGCGGCTGAGCGAACCGTTGCGGCTTCGTGGGCAGGGGTGCGCGCTCCCTCTCGTCCGCGTTGAATTAAATGCGCTACCGGGGCACCCATGGAGGTGTCGGCAGGCCGTTCAATGTGTGAGTCTGGAGCCCGGGAGCAAGGCCAGGACTAGAAACAAAAACCAGAGGGTCATCCACAGAGAAGTGATAAGGTTACCCAGAGAGGGTCCCCTGAATAAAGCGCCGAGAACAGAGCCTAAGGGAAGAAGTGACTTCAGGGAACAGAGACGATGTGGGCTAAGCAGACGGCGAGGGAAGGCTGAGAACGAGCAGCCGTGATGGCGCAGGCTCTCGGCGGCTGTGGAACCCCCCAGATCTCTGGACGCTCGCACGTGCGTGGGCCGCTCCCACACCTGGTCTGACGCAGGAGCCTGCGTTGCCACGGGAGCGGTCCCTCGGTCCCGATTCTCTCTTGTTGCGCCGTCCGTGCAGATGGCCCGCGCTGTGAGTCAGCAGCCTGCCTGCTGCCCTCAGTGGACGAAGGGGAGCTAGGAGCTCATTCGCTCATTCGCAGCACGCAGGGCGCGCTGGCTGCCGGGTCGCTGTCCTCCGGCGCCGGCCACACCGCGGCCGCGTTTGTCTGTCTGCGGCTAGTTTGTCTCCTGGGGAACTCTGACAAAATGATCTCCAAACTGAATTTGACCTCGGTACCTGGCCCAAAGTTTGCATCTACTCAGTAGGTTGAATCCTTGGCTTCATCTGATTTAGAATGCTGAATCCAATACACCGTTCTTCCTCGTCTCCTGAAAGATGGGAAACTCTTTTGTTTTTTGTTTTTAATCGATAGTAATGAAGCCCTACCCACAGGCTGCTCTCTGCGAGTGAGGAGCTGAGACACACACACATACACACACACACACACACACACACACACACACACACACACACACGGCTGGCTCTCTGCGAATGAGGAGCTGAGACACACACACACACACACACACACACACACACACACACGGCTGGCTCTGGAGTGTGACCCTCAGGTGATTGGGATGCATGAACCACTGGAACTACTTGGTTGTTTTCCAAACACCAAGAGGGAAGTACTCGAGTCGATCGAAACTCAACTTTTAACCCATTTAGAACTTAATGGCTGTTAGTGAATGGGAAAGGGTGGGGGTGGGCAGAGTGGGAACCTTCTGAAGGGTTGCTGATGTGAAAACTTAAGCCTATCTTAAAATTTTCACATGACATTTCTAGGACAATTTTTTTTTTTGTATTTTTCTGAAGTGAGAAGTGGGGAAGCAGAGGGACTGACTCCCACATGCACCTGACAGGGATCCACTTGGCATGCCCACCAGGGGGTGATGCTCTGCCCATCTGGGGCGTTGCTCTGTCGCAACCAGAGCCATTCTAGCACCTGAGGCAGAGGCCATGGAGCCATCCTCAGCGCCAGGGCAAACTTTGCTCCAGTGGAGCCTTGGCTGCGGGAGGGGAAGAGAGAGACAGAGAGAAAGGAGAGGGGGAGGGGTGGAGAAGCAGATGGGCACTTCTCCTGTGTGCCCTGACCGGGAATCAAATCCGGGATTTCCATGCACTGGGCTGACACTCTACTACTGAGCCACCTGGCCAGGGCTCTAGGACAATTTAGGCAGGTGGAGGAAAACGTGCTTTTGGGTCCTTCTTGGCAAACCTAGAAGGGAAAATGAGGCAGCTCTTTGCCACACTTTTCTTACTTGCAGTTACCACGCAGACTTGAAAAGCAGGGGGTGATTGCATTATATTTAATAAGCCCCAATGAATATGGTGAAGATTTTATAAGGCGAGATGTTTGACCGGCCCCAGGATCTTGGTCTTTAAGGAGACCTTACGAGTTCTCTCTACATGGGGGGAAGACAAAAATACCCAGGTGGGATAGGTTAAAGGACTTGAGTGACAGGTGGTGAAGGAGCAGTACGACTGTGGACTAGACCCTTGGCTTCCCGAATCCTGAGTCCGGGTCGGACCACACCCCATCAGGGGTTCCCAACGTGGGGTCCCTGGGCAAGCGTCCAGGCATCACCTGGGAGCTCGTTCGAGGTGCAGATTTGCGGGCTGCACCCCTGCTGCTGACTCAGGACCCGCCAGAGGCTTCTGCGCCTGTGTTTTAACGAGCGCCTCAGGGGATTCTACGTCACTAGCACTAGAGATCCGCTCTCAATGGAGACACGACTGCCTTCTCCCTGGGATCAGACGCCGTGTTCTTTGGCGTTAGGGATGTGACAACGGTCTAAAAAGTCTCTGTGCTCACGGGGCCAATCCTGTTCATTCAACCTGACGCCTCCTGTCCCTGCAGAGCAGTTTCGCCAAAGCCAAATTTCTTTCTTCCTTTTAGACATTGTTCAGTAAGGGATGTTTCCCAACGAGAAAACGCATTCTTCTCCTCTCAGTCAGGAAACGGCAGCGTACGAGTTCCCAAAGGCAGAAGCACCCCATTGAGGAGCGATTCCACTCCTCCACCAGGGAGAGCAGCGGTGATGGTGCGAACGGTCACTGCTGCCCACGCCCCTCTGGTCACTGCTGCCCACGCCCCTCTCCACGGCTGTGAGCCTTGGATGCCCACTGGACGGTCACTGCTGCCCACGCCCCTCTCCACGGCTGGGAGCCTTGGATGCCGACTGGACGGTCACTGCTGCCCACGCCCCTCTCCACGGCTGGGAGCCTTGGATGCCGACTGGACGGTCACTGCTGCCCACGCCCCTCTCCACGGCTGGGAGCCTTGGATGCTGACCAGACGGTCACTGCTGCCCACGCCCCTCTCCACGGCTGTGAGCCTTGGATGCTGACTGGACGGTCACTGCTGCCCACGCCCCTCTCCACGGCTGGGAGCCTTGGATGCTGACCAGACGGTCACTGCTGCCCACGCCCCTCTCCACGGCTGGGAGCCTTGGATGCTGACCAGACGGTCACTGCTGCCCACGCCCCTCTCCACGGCTGTGAGCCTTGGATGCTGACTGGACGGTCACTGCTGCCCACGCCCCTCTCCACGGCTGGGAGCCTTGGATGCTGACCAGACGGTCACTGCTGCCCACGCCCCTCTCCACGGCTGGGAGCCTTGGATGCTGACTGGACGGTCACTGCTGCCCACGCCCCTCTCCACGGCTGTGAGCCTTGGATGCTGACTGGACGGTCACTGCTGCCCATGCCCCACTGGTCACTGCTGCCCACGCCCCTCTCCATGGCTGTGAGCCTTGGATGCCCACTGGACGGTCACTGCTGCCCACGCCCCTCTCCACGGCTGTGAGCCTTGGATGCGGACAGGACGGTCACTGCTGCCCACGCCCCTCTCCTCGTCTGTGAGCCTTGGATACCCACTGGGTGGTCACTGCTGCCCACGCCCCTCCCCACGGCTGTGAGCCTTGGATGCCCACTGGACGGTCACTGCTGCCCACGCCCCTCCCCACGGCTGTGAGCCTTGGATGCCGACTGGACGGTCACTGCTGCCCACGCCCCTCTCCATGGCTGTGAGCCTTGGATGCCAACCGGACGGTCACTGCTGCCCACGCCCCTCTCCATGGCTGTGAGCCTTGGATGCCAACCAGACGGTCACTGCTGCCCACGCCCCTCTCCATGGCTGTGAGCCTTGGATGCCCACTGGGCGGTCACTGCTGCCCACGCCCCTCTCCACGGCTGTGAGCATTGGATGCCCACTGGGCGGTCACTGCTGCCCATGCCCCTCTCCACGGCTGTGAGCATTGGATACCCACTGGACGGTCACTGCTGCCCACGCCCCTCTCCTCGTCTGGGAGCCTTGGATGCCCACTGGACGGTCACTGCTGCCCACGCCCCTCTCCCCGGCTGTGAGCCTTGTACGCCGCCCTGGTCGGACTGGGTTGGCGGCCATCTGTATTTTAGTTCCTCTACAGAAGAGGCCACGTGCTGACAGGCTCCGCTGAGACCCTTGTCCAGGCCCGGCCGGTGCTTACTTAGGTTTTGTTTTTCAGGAGTGTGGCTTTCTCAGTGTTTTCCTGCCAATGTTACATGGCATACACTTCCATCAGTGTGTCTTCATACGCACACTTACTGTGGTTTCTTGTTACCAGGAAAACCACAGGAGATGTGGAAATCCGTCACAGGATCTCTCAGGTGGATTTTGGGCGGCCTAACCCTCACTCTGCACCAGTATTGAGGCATTTTCTTTTCATCTTTTCAGAATAGAGCATGTAGTGTGTAACCCATTATCCTTAGTCAAGAAACTCCGGAATACTCTGCACCATTTAAAAAAATGTATTGACTGTATTGGGGTGACCTTGGTTCATACAATGATATCGGTTTCCGGGGTACAGTTTGAGAACCCATTATCTATCTGTTGCATTGTGTCTTCAAGTCTCCTTTCATCACCATCTATCTCTTCTTTACCTCCTCCCTTCCCTTGCTCCCCGTTCCCTCCTGTAATCGCTGTCCTGCCGTCTGTGTCTAGAAGTTAGTTTTCTTTGCCTGCTCTCTGCATCTTGTCCACCCGGCCCCCAAACCCCTCCCCTCGGACCGCTGTCCGTCTGTTCTCTGTATCTGTGGGTCTCTTTCTATTTTGTTTGTTAGTTTATCTTGTTCATCAGATTCTACCTATGAATAAAATCATACGGTATTTGTCTTTCTCTGACTGGCTTTATTCACTTAGTATCATAATCTCCAGGTCCAATCATGCTGTTGCAAAAGGTAAGGTTTCCTTCCCTCTTTATTTTTATTTTTAAATTTTTTACAGCCGATTACTCTTTCATTGTATCAATGGACACAGCTTTTTAACCCACTCATCTGCTGGCGGGCACTGGGCTACTTTCAGATCTTGGCTGCTGCAAATGACACTGCCGTGAACATGGGGTCTGTACCACTTCCTTGTAACTTCTCTTTGTGCTTGAAGTTCGTCCAGTTTTTGGATTCTGGGAGTTCACTTACTGGATGTATGCATCCTTATTCTACATAGGGAAACTTGTCCCCTTGTCTAAGGGTTAACAGAATTTTTTTCTAAGGGATTTAGCTTGGGGCAAAATCTAAGGGGATTAAGCCCTGGGGAGGGGCTGTGGGCAGACAGGATCAATAGCTTCAATCTCTGCCTAGAAAGGGAATAAAGGATCGACAGGCCTCCTCCTCCTCCATGTTGGGGAGACCCCCGCACTCTCCTCACGGAGGCTGCCCGGGGACCGGGGAGACACTGAGCCAGCCGCTCACCTGTGACATAAGCAGAGGCAGTTAGGTTTTCCTACCTCTGGGCAGAGAGATGGAAGTATTTCCTGCTAAGTAAGCATCATTGGCGCAGAACGTGAGACCTTCAGTTGTTGATGCGTGACGATCTGAAGGGTTTCCCCTGTTGACTAGAAAACGTTCCATGTGGCCAGGCTGGAGACGGGGGTCACAAGCGGGAAGAGCTCGAGGGAGGAGGAAACAGGTGGCTCAGTTCACTCCCTGGGCGACGTGGAGAGACGGGAGGAAGAGGAGACCTTACCTGGAACTGCCCACGGTGGCCACTTCACACCAGATCCCACCCTAGAATGCGAGGACCCCAGTCTCGCCCTCGGGAGTCCCCTTTCCTCTGTGCCTCTCTGATGATACGTCTCCGTGTTAGGACGGTCAGGTGCCAACTTACCTGGAAGTGGTGGAGCACGCCTGAAGATAGGTGTCCCCTGAGTCTGTCATGGAATGTCACTGTCTTTGCTCGAGTCATCCTTCCTGCCTTGTGCGGTGACCCTAACACTGTATTCTCTTCGTCAGTTGGATTGCTATTTAAAACAACAACAACAAAACACCACAGAATAGGAGCTTAACCCAGTGTTTTTCAGACGCCAAGACCAGGATACCAGCAGGGTTGGGTTTTTAGTGAGGACTTCTTTTTTTTTCTTCTGTATTACAGATGGCTGTCTCCTTGCTGTGTCTGCTCATAGCGGAGAGAGAGAGATCACCTTTCATACTGTTTTTCTTGTTAGGGCAGCCATCCCATGCTGGAGGGCTCCACTCTCAAGATCTGATCAACTCTCAAAGGTCCTACCTCCAAATAGCATCCCATTGGGGGATTGGAGTTCCACACCTGAGTTTTGGAGGCACACAAATATTTAGCCCACGGCATATACTTGGTGACATAACTCATAAAGGAGCAGAACCGGTCAGATCCAGGTTTCATTGATGTTTCCCACCCAGGTCGTTTCTTTGTTGCCAATTACCAGGTGGGAAGGAGAAGAAACTAGGAGAAGGTTCAGGCTGTCTGTGGTGAGTGTCAGCAGTGCATTGGCGAGGGAGTTGACGGCTGCTGGAAGAGGGAGGTGGGTGCAGTGACGATGGGTGAGGCCCCGAGCACCGTCACCTGCTCTCGGGGCTCAGCCTGCACCATCTCAGAGCCCGGGCTCCCCTTTCCCAGTCCAAACAAAAGCGAAACAAGAGCCATTCACCTCCTGCATGGAAAACCTGGGGCTCTTTAGGAACTAGAAGTTGGGAAATGCTTCCTCTAATTTCTACTGAACAAATATTAAGCATTCGCTGTAAGCCCGGCACTACACGGAGCCCTGTGGGGGACAGAAATGAATACTGCAATGTCTCTAGCCTAAAGGGGTTTACAGTAATGGGACTAAAGAGGGAACATATATTATTGAAATAGAAAGGAAGACTGGGACACTTTTCTTGAGAGACTTTTCAGAAGTATTGATATAAACCCTGTAAGGCAAAGACTACTGATATCAGACTCCCACGACTCCAGTTCAATTTCTGAACTTGCCATTTACTATTAGTAACAACTTGAGTGAGAGCCTTAACCTTTCAGCTCGTGTGTGTGTGTGTGTGTGTGTGTGTGTGTTCCTTATAAAAACTGCCAGAGGGTTGTTGTGCAGAAAAAATAACACCTCCTAGGTCCAGTTACCTGACACACTAGCAGACAGTGAGGAGCGGGAGATGGGAGTTCTGATGGCGACCGGGCTGGGGCCAGAGAGAGGCCTCATTATCTTGTCCTTGAAAGACTCCCAGAGTTTACGGGCACACCAGAGAAGAAGCGGGAGCTAAGCCACGCACACTCGAAGGAGTCACGTGGCCGGCGTGCTGAATGTGGTGGGTGAGAATATTTGTAAAGAGACCTGAAGGCAGATAAAAAGTTGGAGCTTCAGACTATGAGACAAAGGAGACCCCGGGTGGAGAGAAAAGAGAAGCCGATGACCAGTGGACTTCCATATGAGGAAGGGGATGTGACTGTCCCTGTGCCACCGCTTCCAGCCCATGGCTCCTGTAGAGGTCAGTGTGGCGCTGGAAGGGACCAGTTGTGCTCAGACCCCACTTAAAGTGCCTGCTGGCTTGAGACAAGGGCCTCAGGTGGGGGCTTCCAGGCCTACCCCTCCCTCTCCGGGAGTGCTGTTCTCAGTGGGCAGTGATGTCCGTAGACCACGTCCCTCCCCGGAAGGGCAGCCTGAGCCATCAGCCCAGTGTCCCTGGCCGAGGGACACGGCGCAGTGGGTGTGGGCACTCTCCTGAGCACAGCTGTCATGCCTGCCATGCTTCCTGGGCACCGTCAGTTGGGTGTGGGGAGGGGTGATCGTGGGAAGGGTCACGACGATGACTCAGTTGGGGAGAATGGTGATTGATACAATTTTAGACATGATATGCACCCAGCCGGCCATTCCAACACAGAGGTCCAGAGAGGGACTTGAAGTGCCCACAAACAGACAGCAGCAGGGCGGGGCGAGACCTAGGGCAGGTCCTCGGATTTCTGGTCCGAGCTCCTTCTTTCTGCCTATGGCCACTAACCCATGGGCATGCTACACACACAGCGGCACACAGATGTCTTTTGTCCCTTGAATAGCTCCGTGGTCCTTTGAAAAGACCCAGTTAACATGCTTCTTCTTTGGAAATCTTGCAATGACTTTTTCCAGGTGCAGTAAATCACTTGGTCCTGTGTACCCTGTAAGATTCAGAATAGTGTATCTCCATGGTAATATTGAACTTCATGTGTTCCTTCCCCAATGGGCTGAGAATTTCATTTCTTATTTATCTTGAATTCTTACCCTCTCATTTCCCTAGGACCTAGCTTGGAAGAGATATTTATGAAATAGATGTTTGCTGGTGAAGAATGATGGCATCGTCACAGAACTCCTCGGGGGTCACGGAGTAATTCTAATGATGTGTACGGAGGTGATTTTCCCGTGGAACGTGAAGTACCTCAGTCCAAGCTCCGTGTCGTGGGCTTGCATTTTAACATCGTGATATTTATAGGGCTGAGGACATCGTGACATTTTTACTATTCAAAGGTAATGTTCTATGCAGATGGAAGGGAATTTTGACTCTGTAATATGTAATGCTAGAAAGAATACTATATCTGAGCAGGGACGGATCTGAACAGGAATTTAGAGTGAGTGAGGTATTTTGGAAATACCTTTCTGGCAGAATAACTTAATTTACTATCACATCAGGCCACTTTTCCCTCGGGGGGGGGGGTCACGAAACACAAAACGATAGACAAAGGTCGTGCCAATTTAGATCGGAATGTGGATGGGTGAAGTTGGGTGCGATCTGAGGAGGTCACGTGCATGTAAAGCAGCGAGGGGTCTTGGCCAATCCGATGACAAGCTTTCGCTAATTTTAAAAGGTGTCCGTTGGGCGCTCGGATTGTTTGCCTACCTCGGGTATTGTCCACAGTGCTGCAGGAAACAGAGGGACCCGTGTCTCTTTCCGAATTAGTGTTTCCAGGGATGTCCAGTTCAGCACAGGGGATATAGTCAGTGACGCTGTAATAACTGGGTAGGGCGCCTGCTGGGGACCGGGCTTCCCGAGGGGGCATCGGTACATCATATAAATACCTAACCACGAGGCTGCCCGCCTCACACGCATATAAAATAATGTTGCATGTCAACTGTAGTTGCCAAGCATGCAAGGAAAATCATGCGAACAACAAACAAACAAAGACGTTGACGGCTTGACATTTTCACGTTTCCTTTGTGGGAGACGTTCTGTCATCGACACGGAAAGAGACGTGCGGGCCCCAGGCAGAGGCGTCCGTTCCGATGGAATTGTCTCGAGCCTGCGTGTGGGAAGTTAACCAAGTGTGGAAGGAGTCTGCTCCCCGGCTGTCAGTTCGGCTGATGTATTCCCATGGGCGGCGCCACCTGCCATGGGATTTTAACTTAAATTTAAGATTCCAGGTTGTTGCCTTAAATGACTTGAAGAGGGCGTCCTCTGATGCAAGGCTGAATGGAAAGCTATTGTGCGTTCAGAGGAGGAAACACATACACACACACACACACACACACACACACACTTCTGGACTCGAACGAGCAAAACTTTCTCTGTTGAAGAATGACTCGCTTTCAAAATGTATTGTAAAGGGACAATTGATCGATGTGTGTGGATCCTTCTCCCCAAATTGAAGGCATTCACGATTTAAAACAGCTTTTTCCTCTTGAGTGTGTGTGTGTGAGTGTGTGTGTGTGTAATAATTGTGCATGTTCTCCGCCCGACAAGGCTTTCAGAAATGCCACGTCTTTGTGTCTAGGTGACAGGAGGCCAGCCAGGGTGCCAGGCGAGGCTGCTGGCACAACTGTGGGGTACGGGGGTGTCCGGAGAGCCATCGCTCCGTTAGCAGATGGACCAAAAGCGCCAGCTGACTCTCAAGAAGCACTTAGCACCCGGGGGGGCGTGGCTCTCTTCCGGGTTGGACATGTCAGGTTGGACAACGCCCTCCCCCCGACCCCCAGGTTCTAATCCTAGGACCTGTGCGTATCACTTGACATGGAAAAGGAGTTTGAGGCTGGCTGAACCAGGTGGGCCCTAAATGGAGCCGTGACTGTCACTGTAAGAGGGAGACGGAAGGTGAGCTGAAGGCGGAAGGGGAGAAGGCATTCCTCCATGGAAGCAAGGCCTGGCCTTCTGGAAACTGGGGAAGGCCAGGGACAGGTGTCCCGGGGCCTCCCGAGAGGCGCTGGCCTGCTGGCACCGCCATGCTGGCCCTGTGCACCCCACTCTGGTCTTCTGAGTTTGTGGCTGATCATTCCAGCGGCGCTGGGACGCACTACAGGGGACAAAGGCGCCTCGGTTACACTCGCTGTGCTGCACGGACATGACCGACCCCGGACCCAATGCCCAGCTCATACAGGAGGGCCAAGCCGGACAGGGAGAGCCCAGGGACAGACCGCATGTCCAGGCCCGGTCGGTGCATTCCTCAGCCCAGCGCTCGATGTTTCCTCCCTTTCCCCACCGTTTCTCATCTCCTGGAGTTTGACTGGAATGTCTTTCGGGTACGCGGGCATTGGCTGCTCGGGGTGTGGAGCCACCCACGGGGACCCCCTTCCTCCGGGACCCTCCGCCCCCAGCGATGGGTTCCTGGGACAGCCCCGCTGCAAACCCTCCGGGGTGTCCGGGTCCGGCCCCGTCTCCCATCGGCAGCCGCGCGAAGTCTGGCCGTCACCCCGTCTCTCTGCACCTCGCTGCTCTGTCTATAAGTGACAGGGGCCTGCGTTAGACGCTCTTCTGAGGGGCCCTTTCAAATCCGACAGCTGTCATTCCAACGTGCAGGGAGGTGGGCGCGACTTTCCTGAACGTCTCCTGACGGAGGCTTGTTCTTTCCGAGCTCATTACTTCGCTGTGAACAGATCATGGACGTCGGCTCTCTGGAATCATCATTAGCAACGTGTGCCTTGGGACAAAGGCCCCTTTCGATTTGGGGGAGAGGCCCAGTGATCCTGGGGGCGCTTGGGGAGGCACCAAAGCCGCCAGCCCGCCTCCTCCAGGCAGCGCGGGGGGCGACCTGGTTGACAGCAACCCTGCTCAGGTTCAGTGGGCATCTCTCAGCTGCCCTGTGCCTACCCCCGCCTCTGTCGCCTCGTCCTGGTTCCCTGTGGAGGGGGTTAGGGTGGGAAGTGGTGACCGGTGGGTGGGTGACCTGCTATGAGAATGGGGTGTGGGTTTAGGGTCAATAGGAAGTCACAGAGCAAAAGTCAGGATCCCACCGGGGAGACAGAAAGAACTGTATTTGAAACAAAGAAAAACGCCTGAGGGAAGGTGTTCTACAGATGACGACAGTGTAAGGTTGCCCGGTGGGGTCACCAGGTGCCCGAGGATGAGCAGCGGGAAGTCTGGGCTGCAGGGACGAGGTGAGGCGCTTGGGCCCCGTGGCCCGGGCTGGGTGGGGGGCTGTCTCAGGTGGAAGGCAGACCGTGTCAGGCCGGTCAGTGGGGGCCGAGCCATGGAATGCCGCTGCTCAGGGGAGCAGGGAGCAGGTGTTTCCGCAGGGAAACCCCGCCCGAACCTCACTGGGTGTTGCGAACCAGCGCGACTCGCAATTTTTCAGGTCTCTGGTGGGAATGGTGGAGGATTAGACAAAAAACATAGAAAGAAAAAGGATGGGACTGGAAAGACCCACTGCCGAACTGACGGCTTGCAAGAGTGAGTCTCCACCCCCAACACGCTTTACTTGCTGTGCAGAGAGCAAAGGCATTTAAGTCAAAGAGATCTCTGATACAAAGTCACATTTCTAAGGCAACCCAAGAATTCTCCCAAGTGCAGAAAACCCCCACCTTGCACAACATCTTAACGTCACAAAACAAAGGGTGAAAAGAAAGCTGCCTCCAGTGTCTCCGAGGGACGTGGGGGATGGGACGAGCAGAAACCAGCAGCATCACCGCTAACGTGGGGGTGTGGCGAAGGGGGGGACCTGCCGTCCAGCCCAGCCGTGCTCTCCTGCAAATCTGTGCTCACAGCCCAGGGGCCATCATTCCGTGCCTCACAGACACGCCCTAATCAAGAGAAGCAGGTCCTCAGAGGACGTGAACACGCGGTGAACGCAAGTCTCCTGGCTTTTACCGACCCGGAGTGAGCTTGGTTCTACGGGAGGGCGCAGAATCCTGAACTAACGGAGCTGCGTGGTGAAGATAGGACGCAAAAGCAGGAGCGAGCTGCGGGATGTATCCATCATCTCAAACGTTGCCCGGCTCCTAAGATCCAGGAAACACAGTAGCACCAGCCTTCCGAGGGAGGCAGAGTGCAGGCTCTGCCAGGTAGCCTGTTCCTCGCCCCCACTCCCTGCCAGCCCGTCCGTCTCCCCCACGGGACTGCTAGGGGGCACATCTCTGGGTTTTCAGGCGATAGTTATGTAATCCAACGTCTGGATGGAAGAATAGGTGGACTAGGAAATGCAAACTCAAGATCGTGGGAGGTTTCCACAAAGCCCTTTCTTTCGCAGTCAGCGTAATTAGATCTGCAAGAAGTCCGGAGCAAGACTCTTGGCGGATGACCTGTGGCGCTGACGCGGGTCTCAGGCTGCTGCGCCGGGCGGGGCTGTTTCTGGGCGTCCTGGGTGGGCGGCTGTTCACCTGCAGAGTTTTCAAGACCTGCAGTCCAGAAGCCAGGGCTGTGCTGTTCCTGAGTGCTTCCGGTGGACGCTGTGAATGTGCTGTCCCTGAGTGCTCTCAGTGGACACTGTGGATGTGCTGGTCCTGAGTGCTCTCAGTGGACACTGTGGATGTGCTGGTCCTGAGTGCTCTCAGTGGACACTGTGGATGTGCTGTCCCTGAGTGCTCTCAGTGGACACTGTGGATGTGCTGTCCCTGAGTGCTCTCAGTGGACACTGTGGATGTGCTGTCCCTGAGTGCTCTCAGTGGACACTGTGGATGTGCTGGTCCTGAGTGCTCTCAGTGGACACTGTGGATGTGCTGTCCCTGAGTGCTTTCAGTGGACACTGTGGATGTGCTGGTCCTGAGTGCTCTCAGTGGACACTGTGGATGTGCTGGTCCTGAGTGCTCTCAGTGGACACTGTGGATGTGCTGGTCCTGAGTGCTCTCAGTGGACACTGTGGATGTGCTGTCCCTGAGTGCTCTCAGTGGACACTGTGGATGTGCTGGTCCTGAGTGCTCTCAGTGGACACTGTGGATGTGCTGGTCCTGAGTGCTCTCAGTGGACACTGTGGATGTGCTGGTCCTGAGTGCTCTCAGTGGACACTGTGGATGTGCTGGTCCTGAGTGCTCTCAGTGGACACTGTGGATGTGCTGGTCCTGAGTGCTCTCAGTGGACACTGTGAATGTGCTGGTCCTGAGTGCTCTCAGTGGACACTGTGGATGTGCTGTCCCTGAGTGCTCTCAGTGGACACTGTGGATATGCTGGTCCTGAGTGCTCTCAGTGGACACTGTGGATGTGCTGTCCCTGAGTGCTCTCAGTGGACACTGTGAATGTGCTGGTCCTGAGTGCTCTCAGTGGACACTGTGGATGTGCTGTCCCTGAGTGCTCTCAGTGGACACTGTGGATGTGCTGGTCCTGAGTGCTCTCAGTGGACACTGTGGATGTGCTGTCCCTGAGTGCTCTCAGTGGACACTGTGGATGTGCTGTCCCTGAGTGCTCTCAGTGGACACTGTGGATGTGCTGTCCCTGAGTGCTCTCAGTGGACACTGTGGATGTGCTGTCCCTGAGTGCTCTCAGTGGACGCTGTGGATATGCTGTCCCTGAGTGCTCTCAGTGGACACTATGGATGTGCTGGTCCTGAGTGCTCTCAGTGGACACTGTGGATGTGCTGTCCCTGAGTGCTCTCAGTGGACGCTGTGGATGTGCTGGTCCTGAGTGCTTCCGGCGGACGCTGTGTGGCCACAGGAAGGTCAGTCGATGCACCTGTCCCTTGTCCATCTTGTCATTGATCGACTGATTGATTTCTTTTATCGTGCACATTTTTATCGAGTGCCCGTGAAATACCGGACTCTGCCGTGGGCAGGAGAGCAGCCTTCATCCTCGAACCCGAGGGGCTCTCCAGGGTAGTAGGCATCTGACGTTACTTTTCTGTTCAAGAACGGGCTTCTGGGTCAAACCAGTGGAATCATTAACCAGCCGAGAAGACGACCCGACATGCAAGTCTTAAAAGACATCCCCACGATGGGTCCATTTGGTAACGTGACTGCGAACGCCCATCAGCGAACGACTGGCGGAACTCAAGACCCCGTCCTGGAGATGACGGGTCAGTTCTCCACCTGCAACAGACCCCGAACGGGGGCGTGTCCCTGGGCGTGGCAGCTTCGCTGGCTCCTTCTTGTGAGTGGTGACCGTGGGGACCATAGGGATGGCTGCCTTTGGCTCATCTTTGAAGACGTCTTGATTTGTTCATTCAAAGGCAAATCGTCTGAATGAGCTTGAAGAACACCCGAGTGTTTCCATCTGGGACACCCACGGAGTAAACAGGACACCCCCCACCCCCAGCCACCCACCTGCAGCTCCCATCGCACCTCTGTCTTCCCAAGGAGGGTGTTCGCACACTTAGAAAGTACTACTTTTGGGGGATCATCAAAAAAATCAATGAGCAAACAAAAAAGCCGCAATAACGGGTGTGGAGATGTTACAGAGGGCCTGCGACTGGCGCGGCTCCTTAGAGGACACACAGACGGGTGCCCGTGCCGCTCTGTGGGTGGTCCGGGCGTGGCTCCTTAGAGGACACACAGACGGGTGCCCGTGCCGCTCTGTGGGTGGTCTGGGCGCGGCTCCTTAGAGGACACACAGACGGGTGCCCGTGCCGCTCTGTGGGTGGTCCGGGCGCGGCTCCTTAGAGGACACACAGACGGGTGCCCTTGCCGCTCTGTGGGTGGTCCGGGCGCGGCTCCTTAGAGGACACACAGACGGGTGCCCTTGCCGCTCTGTGGGTGGTCCGGGTGAGGCTCCCTCCCTGGGAGTGGGTCTGGACTGTCAGGGGGCCTCACGTTCCTCTCGTAGCCGAGGGCACTGGCACAGCTCTGCTTTGTTCCGCGGCCTGGTCAGCAGCCTTCAATGCCCCCTGTTCCTACACCATCCGGTCTGAACGTCCCCCAATCTTAGTCAGGGCTCTCTCAGCTTTGACCTGTCCTTCTCTGTGAACTTCATTCCTCACTGTTTCCTGCCCTACAGCCGACACTGTAGACGGGCCCCGTGGGGCAGCGCCCACGCAGGATTCTCACCTGCTCACCCTGCGCCTTGTCCCCCCACCCCCGAGAGGTGCTTTCCCCCGTGTCCTCACCCCTGAGAGGGGCTTTCCCCCGTGTCCCCCCCACCCCCGAGAGGTGCTTTCCCCGTGTCCCCCCCACCCCCGAGAGGTGCTTTCCCCGTGTCCCCCCACCCCTGAGAGGTGCTTTCCCCTGTGTCCCTCACCCCCGAGAGGTGCTTTCCCCCGTGTCCTCACCCCTGAGAGGGGCTTTCCCCCGTGTCCCCCTCACCCCCGAGAGGTGCTTTCCCCCGTGTCCTCACCCCTGAGAGGGGCTTTCCCCCGTGTCCCCCCCACCCCCGAGAGGTGCTTTCCCCGTGTCCCCCCTCACCCCTGAGAGGTGCTTTCCCCCGTGTCCTCCACCCCCGAGAGGTGCTTTCCCCCGTGTCCCCCCCACCCCTGAGAGGTGCTTTCCCCTGTGTCCCCCTCACCCCTGAGAGGGGCTTTCCCCTGTGTCCCCCTCACCCCTGAGAGGGGCTTTCCCCCGTGTCCCCCCCACCCCTGAGAGGGGCTTTCCCCTGTGTCCCCCTCACCCCTGAGAGGGGCTTTCCCCTGTGTCCCCCTCACCCCTGAGAGGTGCTTTCCCCCGTGTCCCCCTCACCCCCTGAGAGGGGCTTTCCCCCGTGTCCCCCACCCCTGAGAGGGGCTTTCCCCCGTGTCCCCCTCACCCCTGAGAGGGGCTTTCCCCTGTGTCCCCCTCACCCCTGAGAGGTGCTTTCCCCCGTGTCCCCCTCACCCCTGAGAGGGGCTTTCCCCTGTGTCCCCCTCACCCCCGAGAGGTGCTTTCCCCGTGTCCCCCCCACCCCCGAGAGGTGCTTTCCCCGTGTCCCCCCACCCCTGAGAGGTGCTTTCCCCTGTGTCCCTCACCCCCGAGAGGTGCTTTCCCCCGTGTCCCCCTCACCCCCGAGAGGTGCTTTCCCCGTGTCCCCCTCACCCCTGAGAGGGGCTTTCCCCCGTGTCCCCCTCACCCCTGAGAGGTGCTTTCCCCCGTGTCCCCCTCACCCCCTGAGAGGGGCTTTCCCCTGTGTCCCCCTCACCCCCGAGAGGTGCTTTCCCCCGTGTCCCCCTCACCCCCTGAGAGGTGCTTTCCCCCGTGTCCCCCTCACCCCTGAGAGGGGCTTTCCCCCGTGTCCCCCTCACCCCTGAGAGGGGCTTTCCCCTGTGTCCCCCTCACCCCTGAGAGGGGCTTTCCCCCGTGTCCCCCTCACCCCTGAGAGGTGCTTTCCCCTGTGTCCCCCCCACCCCTGAGAGGTGCTTTCCCCCGTGTCCCCCCACCCCCGAGAGGTGCTTTCCCCCGTGTCCCCCTCACCCCTGAGAGGTGCTTTCCCCCGTGTCCCCCCCACCCCTGAGAGGTGCTTTCCCCTGTGTCCCCCTCACCCCTGAGAGGTGCTTTCCCCTGTGTCCCCCTCACCCCCTGAGAGGTGCTTTCCCCTGTGTCCCCCCCACCCCTGAGAGGTGCTTTCCCCTGTGTCCCCCCCACCCCTGAGAGGTGCTTTCCCCTGTGTCCCCCTCACCCCTGAGAGGTGCTTTCCCCCGTGTCCCCCTCACCCCCTGAGAGGTGCTTTCCCCGTGTCCCCCTCACCCCTGAGAGGGGCTTTCCCCCGTGTGCCCCCACCCCTGAGAGGGGCTTTCCCCCGTGTCCCCCCACCCCTGAGAGGGGCTTTCCCCCGTGTCCCCCCATGACCGGCTGATTGCTAACGAGGGGTTACAGGGGCGTTTGCAGAGGCGGCTGGGTAAAAGCCAGGGACCCGTGTCCTCACTGAAAGGAAGGGAAAAGTTTTATTTTCTTTCTTTCATATCCAGAGCCGGTAGACAGAGGGTCATTTTGTTGTGGTACTTATGGAGAAGAAGGGTGTTTTGCTTTTTGGGTTTTTTTTTTGTTTGTTTTTTTATACAAGGACAGAGATAGAGTCAGAGAGAGGGATAGATAGGTACAGACAGACAGACGGAGAGAGATGAGAAGCATCAATCATTAGTTTTTTTGTTGCGACACCTTAGTTGTTCATTGATTGCTTTCTCATACGTGCCTTGGCCATGGGGCTACAGCAGACCGAGTAACCCCTTGCTCAAGCCAGCGACCTTGGGTCCAAGCTGGTGAGCTTTGCTCAAACCAGATGAGCCCGCGCTCAAGCTGGCGACCTCGGGGTCTTGAACTTGGGTCCTCTGCATCCCAGTCCAATGCTCTATCCACTGCACCACTGCCTGGTCAGGCTTGGTTTTGTTTTTTAAGATGAACTGAGAGGCAGGAGGACAGATGACGAGGGGGAATACAGAGGGGTTTGGGGCAGGGACAACACTCTGTGTGACACCATCATGGCGGACACCCGTGGTTACATATTTATCCAGACCTGCAGGAGGCACAACACCCCGAGTGAACACTAGCATGAAGTTCGGACTCTGGGTGATGATGGGTCCGTGCAGGTTCACGGGTTGTGACAAATGCCCCGTCTGGTGGGGGCGGTGTTATAGGGGGGCTGTGGTGGGGGGAGGTGCATGGGAAATCTCTACTGTCCGTTCAACTCTACTGTGACCCTAAAGTGCTCTAAAAATATAAGGTCTTGGGCGAACGGACTGAGTAAGAAAAGAAATACCCAGGAGAACTCATGGGCAGCACAGAAGCGTGGTGACTGTCTGAGGGAGATGGGCAGGGCGGGGTCAATGGTGGTGGATGGAGACCTGCCATGGGGAGGGGCGTGCACACAGTCCAGGGCACGGATGATGTGTGGTGAAGTTGTGCGCCCGAAACCTGTCTAATTGTGTTAACCAGGGTCACCCCAATAAATTCCATGAAAAGGAAAAAATCAGGTCTTAATTTAAAGAAAATGTATGAACTACTACAGGGCGGGGCAAAAGCAGGTTTGCAGTTGTGAGTACGTGAATCAGAGTTTATTCTGTATCGTTATTTATTAATTATCATATTTTTCCCATACGAACAACTGTACTCCTACCCCCCCCACACACACACCCTGGGTTATAGAGTTATGGAAACTATTTAGATGGAACTTAACCCTGAATAAGCATGTACAGCAGAAATCCTCTTAGAACGTGTCCCGTGTAAGCACGAAACGGGGAAGGGGACAGGAGTCAGGGGGCCAACCGCATTTTCTGATCAACAGGCGAGGGTCCAGTCTGGGGGCCGCAGGGAGTCAAAAATAACAGTGGACCTTGAGAATCAAGCTGGCTAAGTGACGAGAGATTGCTTTCAGGACTTTGATCTGCTGCGAGTCTGCCACACTTCAGGTGGTCGTTGTTACCACTTTCACTCACACAGACACACACACAGACACGTGCGCGCACACACAGACACACAGAGGCATACACAGAAATACACAGACACTCACACACACAGACACACAGACACACACAGAGAGACTCACGCACACACATGCATAGACACAGAGATGCACACACAGAGTCATTCACACACACAGACACACACAGAAATATACAGACACACACACAGACAAGTGCGGGCACACAAAGTCACAGAGACGCACACACAGAGACATGCACACACACAGACACACAGAAATATACAGACACAGACACACAGAGAAACACGTGTACACACATGCACAGACACACAGACACATGAACACACACACACAGACACGTGCACACACACAGCCACCCACTTCACTTGCCTCTCCAGTGCAGGCACAAATCCTGGCCACCAGGAGTCCCTGTACAGACTGCGGGGGGAAATGGTTGAGCCGTCCTGGTCCATGGTGGTCACCCCTGCTGTTTTCAGGATGACCTTTAATGAAAGCAGACCTTGCCGAAGCCACTAGACAGCAAGTTCCACAAGTTAACAGAAAGTCCGTCCCGGGACTCGCTACAGAATCGCACCCGTTTGTGTCTTTTATCTGAAACGTCTCGATAAACACAGCTGGATCAAAAATAAAGAAATCGCCCCCTTCCCTGGACTCTCTGAAATCGCCAGGCGAAGGCCATCGGGACGGCTTCAGGTCTCGCTGCGCCTGCGTTCCAATTCGGGCGACTGAACTAGGAATTAATAAAGGTTTTCTCTGAAAGGCGGTAGGGATGGAGCCGGCTAACTCAGGTCATGTGCCGTCCGCAAGAAACTGGACCGATTTTCTCCCGGACATGTATTCACACTCACCTCTGTGCCTCTCAGACCGCGAGAGGACTTGTGTCACTCACTCCGGGGGGGGGCAGACACACTTAATAAGCCTTAGATATGCATTCTCGTGCCAACCGACTCCGCAAGGCACACAACCTGCACATTTCAAAGGCCAAAAGCCGTCTGGCTGAGTGGCCTACGGGGTAGTGTGGGGCGTGCTCCCGGAAGCAGGAAGTCTGGGCCGCAGGCATTTTGTAAATGGGGCACATATTTTTTGCAAAAGAAATGGCTTCCCCTTATTTTGTTTTTGGGATGCAACTCATTTTGGGATCTCACGTGATCAGAGAGAAGGCCCGGGAGCGTCGACGGCCTTCTGTAGTCATGGGATTGCCAGACTTCTTGCCTCATCAGGGCGCACACGAGAAAAGAGCTTTCCAGATGCAAACTGCTGAAGTGAGCTCTGATTGATCGAAGCAGAAAAGGGAATTACAGCTGACTCATCCCGCACATACGCCTTGGTGTGTGGAGGCAGGAAGGCAGCACCGTCCCCATGTCACAGGGCCGGGAACAGGAGTTAAAGACAACACGATAATGACCATAGGGAGGGAAGCACAGAGGAGGAAGGAGGCCGAGGGCCTGGGCACAATGACGCATCTTTGTCACGACGCGATGGGCCCACGGGCACGCGCTTGGCCACCGTGGACTGCGAGCAGGGGCGCGCTCCTCCGGAACACGGCCTCCTGTCCACCCCTAGGGTCAGGCACGATGACGCACCTTTGTCACGACGCGATGGGTCAACGGGCACGCGCTTGGCCACCACGGACTGTGAGCAGGGGCGCGCTCTTCCGGAACACGGCCTCCTGTCCACCCCTAGGGTCAGGGCGGGGGGCGGGCCAGGCCACACTCGGGCCAGGGTCCCCGGCTCAAGCATTAAATCTGCACCGCGGTTTTGTCACTGAGCCTGTCCACGGAACTCCAGTGAAGACTGGGGTTTGAACACCTGCCAACAGGTTTCTAGCCGTGTGGTCTTGGGCAAAGGACCCCTTCTGTGGGTGGAAAAGGGGTGAATTACTGTCCTGACAGGTTGGCGGTGGCAGTAGTAGACAGTACGTGTGCAATTGTGCCGGACATTTGCCAGCACCCCCACAGACGGAGCTCTGTTGCTTCGTTCCTCACCTTTGGGACATTTGCCAGCACCCCCACAGACGGAGCTCTGTTGCTACGTTCTTCACCTTTGGGACATTTGCCAGCACCCCCACAGACGGAGCTCTGTTGCTACGTTCCTCACCTTTGGAACCTGTTGTCTCACCTGTCTCCAGAGCTTCTGGGTCCCTGTGTGTAGTGATCGTGGTTAACAGCGGCGGCGGACACTCACAGAGGGCTTGCTGCTCTCCGTGCGCTGTTCCCAGTGTGTTGTGTGTTGTTTCTTATCTTTCTTCTAAACTAGTTTCATCTCATCTCGGGGAAAAGGAAGGACAGAGGTTAAGCTACTGGGCTGACACCTGGCGCTGGTGGGTGTGGACTGGGTTTGCAGACCAGGCTGCTGACCTCCCCCCAGCGCCATCTCCATCTCTGCTGAAGAGGACAGTGATGAGTGCTGGCTGTCCCTGCCCACAGCCATGGTCTGGGGAGTTGCTTTTCAGTTAGTAGTCTCATGATGCCAAACCTTTGGACCCAAATTCTTCTGTCTTTAGTCAGAGTAAGTGGGGGACTCTATTCTTACAGATTTGGGTTTGAAGGTTCGGGTGTAGGATTGGAGTGTGTGTGTATGAGTGTAAGTGTGACTTCTTTATGAAGAAGTTCTGGTATTTAGAATCCTTTCTCCATACGGGAGCAGAGCGCACCTCCCCCACACAAGCAGAGCTGAGCAGGAGCGTTTTAAACGCAGTATCTCCTGGACCGTGCACAGCGTCCTGAGACGCCCAGGGAGGAGGAGCTACTCTCTCCACCTCATCCAATGGGAAACCGAGGTCCCGCGGGCTGAACTGATTTACCTGAGATCACGGGGGCGGGGGACCCCCTCGTGGGCGAGTGGTGTTTCTATTTCTGATCTGACGACTTCTTTTCTTCCCATTCTTTCTCCTGTGGAACTCATGGGGAGAGAAGTGTGGGAAGGAAGGATTTGTAGAAACTCTGAGATTCAGGCTCATTTGATGGATGGTGGAGGGCAAGTCCGTTCAAATCAGGACGCCTTTCAGCTCGACTTCTCCTCCCCAAAGCTGTCTCACGTCCATGCGTCCACACGCCGTCTATGTGGGGACATCCACTCATCATTGAAACGAGCTCTGGAGGGTGGCCATTTAATAACTAACCGCCATGTGCCAGCGGCTTACGACAGGAAGTGGTTTATGTTTTACTAATGTGTCTGGATCCCCTCACAACACAGCTGGGACTTGAACTCAACTTCTAAGAATAATTGAAGACGAGTAGCAACTCGATAAAGAGGAGAACAAGCTACTCGTTGAAGAGGAACTGAAGAAATTGAGTGACAAAGTTTCAAGAGGAAGGTTGCTATAGCAACTACAGCACCCCCCCCCCCCCCACCGTGACAGTGAAGGTCAGAAGGAGCCCTGGGTCCTGGCAGGTGCTATTGGAACTGAGGACGCGAGGTGGTCTGTGAAGGTTCCCTTCCCGCGCACCGCATGGGTTTTGTGGGTCTGTGAGGCGGAACTTCCTCTCTCCACGTTTTCCCTCCTGCCTGCCTGTCACTGTACCCCGTCTTGGGAGGGTTATTCTTTTGCCCTTAAATTAAGTTAAGTTTTTGGCTCTACACTGACTCAAACATCTGCGAGTAAGAGACGCATTTTGAAACAATAACGGTAAAATCTCAATCGAAAGAGTGGTTGGCTGACTGGGAAGGTGCCCGGGGCTCGTTTCCCACGTGGGGAAACCAGACGCCGGTGAGGCCGCCTCCCCGGGTAGGAGAGCCGGCCCAGTGAAATCGACTCTCCAGAGCTCACAAGGGGACAGGATTGCATCTCACTTCCAGCCTAGATTAGTAAGGGCTTGATTTATTGTCAGCAAGAGCTTTATTTGTGATCTGCACAAACAAACTTGACTTGGAGAAATGACGCCTCCTGTAACTGAAACGTAAGGAGGGAGAACATAATTATCGTGCTCGGTAATTAGCTCTGTTGGCACACAGGGGCCATGGCTTGCAGAATGAAACATGAGAGGGTGACACAGGGTGCCGACTCCCTTCTCTGGCCTTGTCCCTAGCAGCCTAGGAACCGTGTGTGTGTGTGTGTGTGTGTGTGCGCGCGCGCGCGCGGTGGCCATGATTTCTCCTCCCCTCTCTTTTCCTTTCTGCTGTAGGTAATATGCATTGTGTCCCCGAGGGGAGGGACTCTCTTAATTTACCTCTAGGAAAGAGCAAGAAAACCACTTTTATACTGCTTACAAAAATTAGGTGATATTTCAAAGTGAATATGAAGCGATATCATATCCCTTCATTTTTGTGAGCAGTATACTTTGCCCTTTTCTTGCATGTCTATAAGGGGGGGACAGTCCAGGGGAGGGGGTGGGAGAGAGACCCCGATCGGGAGGGCTTAAGGGGGAGTTTAGAAGGGCAGAGAGATGACACTTTTCAGGCCTGCTACTGTGAAAGGGGACAGAAAAGTGGGGCTGTGGTTGGAAGGGCAAGGGGTAACGGGTTTTCTTGTCTCCTTTTTAAGATGGTGAGGACACAGCATCGCCGCAGGCCGATGGGGGTAACCTTACAGAGGGGGACAGTCACGTGAGAGGGTAGCGGGCAGGCCCTACAGTCTACGAAATCCTGGAAAAGTGCTTGTTGACTCATTCTCACTTTTATCAGTGGCCTAAAATAAAAAAACAAAAATCTATGTTCTACAATGTCCTATATGGCCACCCTAGAAAAAGGTAAAAAAACATTTTTTAGGTGAGAGGAGGGGAGATAGTGAGACTGACTCCTGCATGCACCCCAACCAGGATCCAGCTGGCGACCCATCTGGGGCTGATGCTCAAGTATGGAGCTATTTCGAGTACCTGAGGCTGACGTGCTCAGACCAACCAAGCTATCCTCAGTGCTCAGGGCCATGCTCAAACAAATTGAGCCACTGGCTGTAGGAGGGGAAGAGAGAAAGAAGGGGAGTGGGGGAGGGGAAGAGAAGCAGATGGTCACTTTTCCTAGGTGCCCTAACCAGGAATCGAACCTGGGACGTCCATGTCATGAGCCGACACTCTACCATTGAGCCACCAGCCAGGACCAAGTAAAGGTGAACATTTTAAAAGGTGACATTTTGAAGCGTAGAAGCTAGTGAATTGTTAGTTTCAGTGCAACCATGGAGGGCCTGTCTTGGGCTATTCAGAGCTGGATATACAACTTATTTAGAGTAGCCTCTGGACCTCTGTCCTCCCTTCGCCCCTGGGGGAAGAAGTCCACTTTCACCCAACATGAAGGAAGGGAGTCCAGTGGCCAGTCGGAATAGTGGGCAGGTGCTGGTCTCTGAGAGAGCCAGGGCACGTTTCTAATGTGGGGCCTGGGATGACCTCTCCACCAGCAACACTGAGTCAGGTGTGAAGACAGCGACGTCAATCGAGTGCGGGCCAGGTGGGAGGCCGGACCATGTGGCAGCCGCTGGCCACAGGGACAGAGCAGGTCACGTCCATTCCTGGTCTCCTGTCTGTGTGTCTCAGGAATCACAGATAGAAACACAGAGGCTCAGGGAGGACAGATGTGTATCTTGCGTGCGTCCCTTTAGAAGCCCCCGTGCCGGAGGGAGACCGTAAGCTCCGTGCGGGGCAGCAGGTGGGGGTGGGGTCGTACTTCCTCTCTTCACCGTCACGTCAAGTGTCTAGCACGGTGCTCGGCGAAGATGTGCTGCTCACAAAGAGTTGTTGAGTATGTTAAAACAGTAACTGCACGCGGGCACGCGGGTGGCTGCCATGGTGGCCGTGGGGCAGGATGGGCGTGCCGTCCAGGCCGCAGTCCCGGCTGTGCGGAGGGAGAGCGTGCGCAATGAGGTCCGGCGGAGTGGACGCTGGCTTTAGAAGGAAAGCGGAGACTCTCGGTCAGGTGCGCGCACAGGCGGCTCTCTGTGGCCGTGCAGGTACTGACCAGTCTGACGTTAAAGCAGGGGTCCCCAAACTATGGCTGGCGGGCCTCATGTGGCCCCCTGAGGCCATTTATCTGGCTCCCGCTGCACTTCCGAAGGGGCACCTCTTTCATTGGTGGTCAGTGAGAGGAGCATAGTTCCCATTGAAGTACTGGTCAGTTTGTTGATTTAGATTTACTTGTTTTTTATTTTAAATATTGTATTTGTTCCCATTTTGTTTTTTTTACTTTAAAATAAGATATGTGCAGAGTGCATAGGGATTTATTTGTTCATAGTTTTTTTTATAGTTTGGCCCTCCAACGGTCTGAGGGACAGTGAACTGGCCCCCTGTGTAAAAAGTTTGGGGACTCCTGCGTTAAAGCATCGCTGAGAGTTATGATGTGTCTCCTGATCACCCTCCGAGGCGTAAACTGGACGTTGTAAATACGGACGCATCCCTGGGTTTCCCCCTCGTTTGGGGGCGAGGAGAGTAGCGGCCGCAGTCGGGGGCTAACTGACCGCCTGGAGCCCACGTGCTGTGTGTTTTTCACGAGAGGGTTTCGCTTCCCTCTGTTTCTGTCCCGGAGAAAGGGCCCGGGATAGTGCGTCTCGCTGGAGCACAACGCCTTGTTCTCTTCTCGCGCGTGGAAGGTGGTTGTTGTTGTTCCTACGTGAAAGTTGGCTTCGACGGACACAGCAATTTGCTAAAAATCGATATAATTATAGAAAGAAAAATGGATGTTCTGGGAAGAGGACAATTCTGGGGACGGTGGGGACCAGACTGGAATGCTTAAGGGACGTGAGTCTTCCAAGTCTGGGATTTGAACCAGAGTGAAACTTTGACTTGTTCGTGGAAATTTTTACTTTAAGGCACCATTCTTTAACACGGGGGTCCCCAAACTTTTTACACAGGGGGCCAGTTCACTGTCCCTCAGACCGTTGGAGGGCCAGACTATAAAAAAAAACTATGAACAAATCCCTGTGCACACTGCACATATCTTATTTTAAAGTAAAAAAAATAAAATGGGAACAAATACAATATTTAAAATAAAGAACAAGTAAATTTAAATCAACAAATTGACCAGTATTTCAATGGGAACTATGCTCCTCTCACTGACCACCAATGAAAGAGGTGCCTCTTCTGGAAGTGCGGCGGGGGCCAGATAAATGGCCTCAGGGGGCCGCATGCGGCCCGTGGGCCGTAGTTTGGGGACCCCTGCTTTAACACGTGTGCGTGACTCACGGCAGAGGGACGTTTGAGGAGGTCTGGATGAGGATGTGTGTCCCCTTAAAAGGATGGCTCACGCCGAGCATCCTGACACCTAAATGTCACGCTTGCACCTCAATTATTAACGTTATTAACGTTTACCTTGGTCATCAGGGTTTGGGTGCGAAACGGTTTATACATTTTTTGAGAACCAATTTGTTCTTTTGACAGTTTAAGGCTCCTAGGTGCTCTCTAGGTCTCTGCTGTAGGATGAAATGTTTCCTTTCTCAGACAGGCACTTGGAAAGCAGTTTGGAGGAGCAGCCAGTGTTTTCCTCGGAACTTCTGGTTCTGCACAGAGGCGTGAACTCTGTATTTGAGACCGGAACCAGCATCCGTTGTGTGGGTGACCAGGCTCAGGCCCGGGGTTGGGCTCGGGCAGTCTGTGGGGGTCCCTCCGTGGGCAACAGGGACAGGAGGTGAGTAGTCAGTCCATCAGCAACACTGAGACCTGCAAACGGAGGAATGGGCGCCGTGAGCCCAACCGGCGTTCAAGACAGGGTGACCCTGGGGGGCAGGGGGTGTCACTGAGTTAAACCGGAACTTTCAATGGAATGTGTTTTCTAGGGGGACTCGCTGGAGGGGCAGCGAGAACCAGCCGGGTGCAGGCGTTGAGCCAGGGGCCCCGGGAGGCGTCCTAGCTCGGCCACCAGGGCGCCACTGTGAGCCCGTGGCTTCATAGCCACCCTTGACGTCATCTGCTGGCTTGGCGGCGGGGTGGCCTGCCCGACGTGGCGGTGAAGACGAGCGAGGCAGACAGTTTAGACCAGAGGTCCCCAAACTTTTTACACAGGGGGCCAGTTCACTGTCCCTCAGACCGTTGGAGGGCCGGACTATAAAAAAAAAACTATAAAAAAATCCCTATGCACACTGCACATATCTTATTTTAAAGTAAAAAAAAAAACAAAACGGTAACAAATACAATATTTAAAATAAAGAACAAGTAAATTTAAATCAACAAACTGACCAGTATTTCAATGGGAACTATGGGCCTGCTTTTGGCTAATGAGATAGTCAATATGCTTCTCTCACTGACCACCAATGAAAGAGGTGCCCCTTCCGGAGGTGCAGCGGGGGCCGGATAAATGGCCTCAGGGGGCCGCATTCGGCCTGCGGGCCGTAGTTTGGGGACCTCTGGTTTAGACGGTGGCACAGAGAAGTCTGAGGCTCGTTCTGGCAGCGCTCTCTGGGGTGGGGGAGGCTGCACCTGACTTCTCACTACGAACACATACCTTGTGGAACCAATCGTCCCCGCAGATGAGGCTCCCTAACAAGACCTGGAGTGGGCACTTTTTTGTTTGTTTTTAAATTTGGGTATTTATGATGATAAGAACTACACTCATTGAAAATGACCCAAACTTTGCTACGGAAAGAGAACGGTACCTACACAGTGTACTTGGGTGTAATAATGACACATTCTTGCATACCCACGCACCCCGCTGTGACAAGCTCGGTGGGCCCCACCAAGTTCACGGTCTTGCTCAGTGTGACCCACCCAGGGAAGCGGCACAGGCTTCCTGCTCGGGGTCTGCTGACCGCATCCCTGCCTCCCACGCTGCCCCGTGCTGGGCGGCGGCCTCTCGTCCGGGCTCTGATCACACGTGGTGGGAACGTCTCAGCGTTTGCAGTCTTTCAAAGTCAGGGTTGGAAGCAAGTGTTTCTCTCTCAGCACATGTCACAGGCTCTGCTGCCTCTGCACGTGCTGGGTGACATCTCAGCGCTGGGAGCTTGAGAGCCAGGACAACTCGATTCCTCCGCCGTTCCGCGTGTCTGTCTGCACGGGTCCCCCCTTTGGGGCGGTTGTGTTTGTCCGGCGGACTCTACTTTCTGTTCGAGGCTCCATCCAGGCAGGGGCGTGGCGGTGCCTCGTTTCTGCTCAACGGGGTACGTTTCCGGTTCCACTGGGACGGGGAGGGGTCTTTGTGCAGACATGTGGCTCTCTATCCCGATGAGTGACATCCCACCCATTCCTCCGGGATGGTTGTCATGAACTAACACACCTGCGGTTGCGTGAGCCAGAGCGCCGAGCACAGTCGGCACACGGCTTCGGTGACAAGGTGCCAGGGATGTGGGACCGCTCGGTGCCAGGTCCCTGCGCTGCACGTCTTACCTGACTCTCCCCAGACCCGTGTGGGCAGGCGTCCACTTTGTAACGAAAGTGAAGAGCATCTGGGGCTGCCTGGCTTCTCTCCGGAAGAGACGAACCACAGACCCAGGTCTGACGGGGACCCAAGTCCGCCTTCGCTCCTCTCCCCCGCCTTTTCCTGCCTGACAAGTTCAGATACGCGACGGGTCCCTCCTTCGCCTTTCCCTTCTCTCACCCGGCTCTTTCCTAGGTTTTAGTTTTTTCCCCACCAGTCGCTTGAGGCAGCTCCGCCGTGGACCGGGCGGCGGGGACATGTGAGGCACCCCACGGGCAAGGGCAAGCTGGTCGTTGACAGTCTTGATCCCGTGGATTCTCAGAGCTGCTCCTCGGTGACGGAGCTGAGGGACCCACAGCCGTGGGTGCGGAGCCGGACGCCCTGTTCGAGTCCGCTCTTCACAGCACAGGGCTGCGTCAGCGAGCGCAGGGCCTTTGCACGACTTCTGCTTGAGGCAGGCTATAAAGAACCACTGCCCCCCCCCCAGCCATTGGTGGGCCCCTCCCTCGCAGAAGGGAGGCGAGTCTCAGTCACGCTGGCTTTGTGCACCTGCAGCTGTCACTTAGGGCGCAATGTGTGCCACTGTTCAGAGCCCCAAAGCTGGCGCAATGGCCGTAGAGACGTGTCCGGCGCGTGGGGTGCTTGGCACAGCGTTCCTGGCATCTACTCACTGATGTCAGGAGCGTGCACCCCGTTGTGATGATAAAAGCACATTCACAGAGAGCGCTCACATCCCCTGGGAGGGGGCGCTGCTCAGTGTCTCTGCCAGTGGACGGCCTGACTGGGGTGACCTGGCCGCCCGCCCAGCGCACTGGTGCAGAAAGGAGGGTGGGCGGTGTTCGGACCCGCACCGCCGCCCGGCCGGCCGGGGCATTCACGCTGCAGGCTCCAGCGCTCCACGGGGCGCTCCTGCTGGTTCCCGAGCGTTCCGGTCCCGGCTGACGCTCTGCCGTGGCTGCCCGGAGACGTCCCCGAATCCTGGAAACACTCCGCTTGCACCGTTTGCTTTTGTCTGGAAGCTCGCGGGTGCTCGCTGTCTTCTGCCTCCGCCGCCCTGGCTCACCGGAAGTGCTGACGAATTCCCCTCTTCCTGTCCGCACGGGAGCTCCTGTCCCTCTTCTGAAACTGCATGTCGGTGTGAACGTGTTTGCTCTGGAAAGTGTTACCTTGAATTCGGGAGTCCTCAAGTCTCCCCTCCCAGGGGGCGTTGCCGCTTCCTCTGACCTCCTATGTTTTGAACTGGATGCATCTCAGGGGCCAAATACCAGACTAGACCTCCCTCTCAGGACAGCAGCCTCGGTCCCCTTGTTCGCACTGTTTGATCTGCGACAGTGACGAGGACGTGACATGAAACATGTACCTCCTCATAACTTGAAGGGGTGCAAATTAGTACGTATGAAATGGGCAAAGCAGAGATGAGAGGTATTCGCTAATTGATTGAAAATCGTGTTCATAGTTAGAACAGTGTTTCTGAAACTACCAGAATGGAATACACTTATTTTAGAAGGTGCCATTTTATTTATTTATTTATTTATTTATTTATTTATTTATTTATTTGAGAGAGAGAGAGAGAGAGAGAGAGAGACATAGGGACAGACAGGCAGGAAGGGAGAGAAATGAGAAGCATCAATTCTTTGTTGCAGCACCTTAGTTGTTCATTGATTGCTTTCTCATATGTACCTTGACCAAGGGGCTACAGCAGACCAAGTGACCTCTTGCTCAAGCCGATGATCTTGTTCTCAAGCCAGCGACCTCGGGTGTTGAACCTGGGTCCTCAGCATCCCAGACTATGCTCTATGCACTGTGCACCACCTGGTCAAGCAAAACTCTGTCATTTTAACATAACAAAGTAAAAGCACATTTAAAACAGCAGTGATAATACTTCCAAAGGCCTCACTGTCACTATCATGTCTGTGAACAGGCCCCCAGGCAGAGGCTAGGGTGGCAGGTCAGAGCTCAGGAATATCCAGTCTCCTTTCTTTCATTTTGATTCCATGAAATGAGAAATTCTTACAAGGACAGGGGGGGTCAGGGATGGCCGCAATAGTTTGGTGACTCTGTGACACAGTTTGGGGTATTTTACCTGAGGATTTTCTTACCCAGGAAACTGTGAGAGGCTCAACCAATGAGCACGCACTGTGCATCCAAAGCCCCTGCTGGTTGCACACGCCGGCGACAGCAGGGAATGCATCCTCACTCGCTGGCGCAGCCGCGGCTACCCTGGGACCCGTTTCCTTGTTCAGTTACCGCCTTGGCATGTTACTGCCAGAGACGCTCCATAGTGTCTCGTTATAATTTCTCCAGTGAAAAGAAGAGATCTGGCTCTTCCATACTTCCTGCCCCTGGAGCCCCCAGCCCTCTGACCCCCTCCCTCCTCCTCCAGCACCTGGGTCTGCCCACGTCTGGTCTTCTCCTCCTTCCTGACTCTCGCGGGACCAGCTCCTTTATCCCCAGTTCTCCCGCCATGTCGCCTCCCAGACCGACAGCCCACGGCCGACCGGCCACTCCTACAGCACCCTCTGGCCGCTGCTCTGTCTCATCGTCCTGTTCATGTCCTTCATAGAGCTTCTTGCAAGATGTGGTGAGCTGGCTTGTTGACTCCTTTGTTGCCTTTTCCGCCGGAGAGTGAATGTGAGAGCCACACTGGTGCGGGTGGGCTGTCCCAGAGTCACACTGGGCTGTCCAGTTCTCCTCCCTCTGGCCGCCTGGGGCAGAGTAGGTGCTCAGCAAACAGGCTGGGCCGCCTCGGTGACTTTCTCTGCCACTAGAGCGCCTTTAGGGTTTGGTTCCCGTTTGTTTGTTTGTTTGTTTGTTTTTAGGTGGACAACTAGTTTTCGAGAAAAGACATTATTTTGTACTTCTTGCCGGACAAACCGGAGTGGTTTATCAGAGGGCTTACTGTCATTTCTTTAAATTCTTAGAGGGCTTGGCTTCCGCGGCGTCCTGCTGCCCTTTAGAGAAAGTTCGCAACAACCGTCCGTCTCCTGGGAGGAAATGGGGCAGGTCCGTCCTGGGTGCAGGAAAGTCCCATTTTCAGATAATCATTACTGGATTTTTAAATTCTCCCATTCTCTTTTTGGGTCCTAATACATGCTATTTCCGACTCTGTGCCTTCACAGTTGTTAAGGACTCATTTGTGTCCCCTCTTCCACAGAGTCCTGGGTGGCAGTCCTACCCCGCAATGTGCTGGTATTGGGAGGTGGGGCTGTGAAAGAGGTCATGGATGTTGAATGAGGTCATGAGGGTGAGGCTCTGATCTCACAGGACTGGGCTCTGTAGGAGAAGAGGAGGAGACAGCAGAGACTTCTCTCCACATGCGCACACAGAGAGAAGGCCACGTGAGGGTCCAGGGAGGAGGCAGGCTGTCTGCAGGCCCAGCGGAGAGGTCTCCCTGGGAACCAGCCCTGGCGGCCCCTTGATCTTAGACTTCTGGCCTCTAGAACCATGAGGAAAAAAAATACATTTCTGTTGTTTCAGCCCCCCAATCTGGGGTATTTGGTGAAGGCAGCCCCCTGCGGACTAATACTACAATTTGTATGTGATCTTGAATGGTAGAGTTCCGCTTAGCATTCTCATTCTAAAGTCTGTGCTTTATTTAGATAAATGAACTCTGAACCATCCATCCATTATAATTTGGGTAGAATACAGAATCCAACACTGGACAATGAAGCCTCAAGCCCCCGACAAGTGTGAGCAGCACTCACTTGAGTTGAGCCTCCTACCTTAGACAGGGTGAGCTGTGAGTTGTCCGTCAGAACTTAGCTGATTCAAACCGAGCGACTGTGTGACCTCAGGGATATAATGATTTATAGATGGAATGAGGTTTCTGTGGAAACTACAGTAGTCCTGTCCAATGTGGGTACATCCCAGGACCCCCAGGGGGGGCCTGACACCACAGACAGTCCTGACCCTGTACACAGGTCCACCCTGTTTTATTGCCGGCCTCACCTGATTGCACTTGACGGATGCCACGCTATTCGTCGATTGAAGGCAGGACCCTCCCCCTGGAGAAAGGTTACAACTGGCTCTGCGGCGATGCTGGCTGTATTGGGCTGGTGTGGAGCTCAACCCGTGACATCTCTGAGGTCTGCCCGTACTGTGCTTCTTCTATACCTACAGACCTTGCTTAAAGTTTAATTCACGCGTTAAGCACAATAACAGGTCAACAATAGTAAGTAATACTAAAATAGAACAATTGTAACAGTGCACTGTAATAAAAGTTCTGTGATGTGATCTATCTCTCTCTCTCTCTCTCTCTCTCTCTCTCTCTCAAATACCTTGTGGTCCTGGGCCTGCAGTGCGGATCCGCCGGACAGAGGGACAGTCCAGCTCCAGGGCGGGACGGAGCAGGAGGCCGTGAGGTTCCGTCACGCTACTCAGAAGGGCATGCGGGCAGAGACTTACCAACTGTTTCCTTCTGGAATGTTCCATTTCGTGTCTTCATACTGCAGTTAACCCGTGTGACTGAAACCATCGGAGGCGCGACTGTGGGTGAGGTGGGGACTCCTGCAGAATCCATACGAACCGTTCAAAGCTTTGAAATAGATGCAAAAGTGATTTCATTGCTTTGCCCTCTGAAACGGAAACGCATTGAAAACCCTTTGGCGGGTCCACGTTGTCGATTTTCCTTCACACTCGACGTTTAGGAGGCGGGGCCTCCTCCTGGGTCGGGTGGGGCTCAGCAGGGTCACAAAGGACCTTGACCTGTCTCCCAGGCCTCTTTACACGCAGGTGGACAGCCTCGCTCTAGTTCTGAAGACCCTGGGGGAAGGAGGTGCCTGGGTGACTCTGATTGCCCTGCTGGACCCTGGTCTGTGCCCCGTGTGCTGACCTCCTGGTTGGGTTCAGGCGATGGGGAGAACCCGTGGAGTCTGGGGGGGGGGCAGGACAATGCCCTTACCCCCACAGTGTCCACATCCTAATCCCTGTGGAGATGGGGGGGACAGGACAATGCCCTCACCCCCACAGTGTCCACATCCTAATCCCTGTGGAGCCTGGGGGGGACAGGACAATGCCCTCACCCCCACAGTGTCCACATCCTAATCCCTGTGGAGCCTGGGGGGGACAGGACAATGCCCTCACCCCCACAGTGTCCACATCCTAATCCCTGTGGAGCCTGGGGGGGGACAGGACAATGCCCTCACCCCCACAGTGTCCACATCCTAATCCCTGTGGAGCCTGGGGGGGGACAGGACAATGCCCTCACCCCCACAGTGTCCACATCCTAATCCCTGTGGAGATGGGGGGGGACAGGACAATGTCCTCACCCCCCACAGTGTCCACATCCTAATCCCTGTGGAGCCTGGGGGGGGACAGGACAATGCCCTCACCCCCCACAGTGTCCACATCCTAATCCCTGTGGAGATGGGGGGGGACAGAACAATGCCTTCACCCCCCACAGTGTCCACATCCTAATCCCTGTGGAGACCAGGGGGGGGACAGGACAATGCCCTCACCCCCACAGTGTCCACATCCTAATCCCTGTGGAGATGGGGGGGGACAGGACAATGCCCTCACCCCCACAGTGTCCACATCCTAATCCCTGTGGAGATGGGGGGGGACAGGACAATGCCCTCACCCCCACAGTGTCCACATCCTAATCCCTGTGGAGATGGGGGGGGACAGGACAATGCCCTCACCCCCACAGTGTCCACATCCTAATCCCTGGAACCTGCAGGTATGTTCCCATGTGTGGCGAAAGGGACTTCGCAGAGTGACCAGGCTAAACGTTTCTGGATGGGGGATCACTCTGGATTGGTCAGTCCCATGCAGCCTCAGGGACCCCACAGAGGGGGACAGGAGGTCAAAGCCAGAGGAGGCGATGGGAGGAGGGGAACAGAGATTGGAGCGATGTCACCCCGAGTCCAGGGCGACAGGTCACCTCGGGAAGCTGGAGGCCACAAAGAACGGACTCTCCCTTAGACTGTTGGTGGGGGACTGGTCCCAGCAGCGCCGTGGGGTGAGCCCCGGGGGCTCATGGTACGCTCCAGACCTCCAGAACTCGAAGTCACTGAGGAAATTTGTCCTGTTTCAAGCCACTAGGATTTGATTTTATTTATGATTATTGTCTGTAACTTGTTACAGTAGCAACAGTCCAGAGAGGAACAAGAAGGTTGAGATAAGGGAACTGACCACCTCCCTCCTCACACCAAGCTCCCCATTGGATGGTTTCCGGGGGCTGGGCACCCCTGGGTGAGTTTCCGTGGGCTGGGCACACAGAGAGTGACCGGAGCTCTCCACGCCTGTCCGCCCAGCCCCCTTGTTCCTCACTCTGTAGGAGTTTGAATTCGCCACCTGTGTCCCTCGGAGCGGCTGACTGACACAAGACACAGCCACCAGAAAGACAGGCCAGGCACCTGGGCACACGGCCCCCGCAGTCACTTCCTCTGTCTGAGCAGGGTCTGCCTCTGCCCCCGAACCCCTTCCGGCCCCGATGAGACCGAAGCACATGCCGCCGTCTGGGGACGGAGAACAAAAAATATGGTTTAGGCGGGGAACATTTTTCTTCGGCTTCGGAAGGTTTATGGTGAGGCAGGTTTGGGCGAGGGTCAATAAGACCGGGGAGTTTCCAGTGCATTTGACTTTAAAATGTTATTAAAACCCTACCCAGTAGAAATTAAAGGGCATGTGATTAAATATCCCAGGAAACTTGCTAAGGAAATGCATCTTAAAAACCATTTAAAAACCAATCCTTAAAGCAGGGTGAAGGGCTCATATTTTCAATGTGGCCTTATTTTTATTACTAGCATTGGAAAACAGCACTGACTGACTCCCAGCTCCCTGGAGACCTGGAGTCCCACCCCTGCGGGAGGGGGAGGTTGGGCTTAGCCCTCCGAGATGACACACTGCGGCCTGAATGTTTCTCTGGGTGTCGTTCTGCTGTTTGGGGGGTATGCACTGCGCACACCCAGTGTGAAGAATATCATCCTCAGAGATGATTTAGTGGTAATTAAGTTTCATGCTAAAGTTTCTGGTAGTGTTTGAAAAATATATTACTGTTTTTTTTAGAGCATTTTTTTAAAAAAGTGGCAAAACTGTATCATTTTATTTTTCTTTTATGTTTTAACCTTGGGGTAAAAAAAAAAAATTCTGTTTTCTTTATGTGACACAGAATTGTTTCAGCTGTTTATTCCTAAATATGGGCAGTAAAGAAAGATGTGCTGGAGGGTCCAGTTTATACTCTGAAGTGCTCCTGGGGCTTTGAAGGAGCCAGACTGTGCAGACAGGCAGGTGGGTGATAGGTGGGTAGGTGGGTAGATAATAGATAAATAGGTAGGTAGGTAAGTGAGTAGGTCAGTGGGTAGGTAGGTAGATAGATAGATCAACAGATAGAGATAGATACGATAGAATGTAAGTGACGTATTTGCCTTGCATGAACCCTAGTCTTCAGCATTAGGGTACCCAGACTTTTTTGGGGTGGATGTGATGTCCCACTGGGTGGTGTTAGAGGAGACAGAGGGAGGAAGACAGACCCTGGAGTCTGGTCCATCCATGGCTCCCGGCCTCTGAGCATTTTGTCATTTAAAATGCTAGGGCTGAATGTAGCCATGGTCAATTTCCAACACACTATTTTACTAGTATTTTATGAGGTTTTTTTTTTTAGATTTTATTTATTCATTTTTAGGGAGAGAAGAGAAAGAGAGAGAGAGAGAGAGAGAGAGAGAGAGAGAGAGAGAGAAGGGGGGAGCAGGAAGCATCAACTCACTTTTGACCAGGCAAGCCCGTTTTTTTTTTTTGTTTTTTGGTGTTTTTTTTTTGTATTTTTCAGAAGCTGGAAACGGGGAGAGACAGTCAGACAGACTCCCGCATGCGCCCGACTGGGATCCACCTGGCACGCCTACCAGGGGCGACGCTCTGCCCACCAGGGGGCGATGCTCTGCCCCTCCGGGGGGTTGCTCTGCCGTGACCAGAGCCACTCCAGCGCCCGGGCCATCTTTGCTCCAATGGAGCCTTGGCTGTGGGAGGGGAAGAGAGAGACAGAGAGGAAGGAGGGGGGGGTGGAGAAGCAAATGGGCGCTTCTCCTGTGTGCCCTGGCCGGGAATCGAACCCGGGTCCCCCGCACGCCAGGCCGACGCTCTACCGCTGAGCCAACCGGCCAGGGCAAGCCCGGGGTTTTGAACTGGCAACCTCAGTGTTCCAGGTCGATGCTTTATCTCACTGCGCCACCACAGGTCAGGCAGCACGATGGCTTTTTAAAGAAACAGTGCTCAGTCGTTTGTGAGAGGAAGGGAACAGAAGGGACGAGGACTCTCCTCCGTGCTGACTAATGCTCCTTCTCCCGCGCCAGCTCACTGTCCCCTGTCACAGAAGAGAAGAGCCTCAGGGTACAGCACACAGTGGTCCTGTCGGTCTGTGCTTTGTGGTGTGGTGTGACGAGCTGGTTCATGGAGAGAGCTGGCTGATGGATGGGGACACCAGGAGTCATGGGCTGGCTCTGACCCACGAGTCAGGACGGGCTGGGCGGCTCAGTGGCTGTGACTTGAGGAAGCTGTGTCAAGTCTGCATCATGTTTTCTCACCAGGCCCCTCTCACCTCGGGATCTGTGGCTGCTACACCTGGGCACAGGTGAGCGTGCGAGAGGCAGGGTTTCCTGCAACGAACGAGAGACTTCAAAGGGATTGCTCTCATCTGCCACGTCCCCTCCCCTCACGATGGGACTTTCTTAGTTTAATTTTTCTTTCTTTTTTTTTTTGTTTTTTTGTTTGTTTATGAGAGAGAGGCAGGGAGAGAGACAGGAACGTGGCCTGCTCCTGTGTGTGCCCTGACCAGCGAATAGAAAAGGCAACCTTTGCACCTTGGGACGGTGCTCCAACCACCTGAGCTATCCAGCCAAGGCTTAATTTTTTAAAAATTTATTGATTGGTTTTAAAGACACAGAGGGAGGAAGGAAGGAAGAGAGAGGGGAGAGGAAGGAAAGCGTCCATTTGTTGCTCCGCTCAGGCGTGCATCCGCCGGTCGCCTCCTGTGTGTGCCCTGACTGGGGATCGAACCCACAACCGAGTAGTTTCGGGCGACGCTCTGAACTGACTGAGCTAACCGGCCCGGGCGTGATGGGACTTTCTTAACCATTTCTCTGAAAGAAAACAGCGTTCGAAACAAGGGTCGGACGCCTGTCTGTGGACATCTCCTCAGTTTCTCCTTGATGCCTCTGTGCCTTCCTTCCTTGCAGACTTCAGGATCACACCCCCTCGCCTCTAAACCTGGGGTGCAGCCTGTCCATCCCACAGCTCCGTTCTCTGCAGGTCAGCTGTGGCTCAGTCCTCTGCCGAGCCTGTCTTTTCTCCATGGCGGCCACCATCCCCCTGGAGGCAGGACAGTGTCTGTGTCTCCTGCCCAGTGTTGAGCAGAGAACACGGGTGATTCCTCAGGCACCTTGTCCTGTAGGGACCGAGGGCTTGAGAATCCCGGGTAAAGGTCCCTTTCCTGGCGCCTGGGGGCGTGAACTCCGCCCTGCATTTCCTTTGCCTCCTAGCTCTCTGCTTTGGGCACACCTCCCTCCTTTCCTCCCCTAACTGTTTCACCTTGGAACTGCTGCTTCTAAAACCAGCTTCCTGGCTTCTCCGACTTCTCATATGCGTTTTCTGCTAGGTCCTGTGTCTAAGGAACAGCTGTCTCCCTCCCCTCCCCTCCCCTCCCCTCCCCTCCCCTCCCCTCCCCTCCCCTCCCCTCCCCTCCCCTTCCGTCCTCCCTCCCTCCCTCCCCTCCCCCCCACCCCCTCCCCCTCCCTCCCTCCCTTCCTCCCTCCCTTCCCCCTCCCTTCCTTCTTCCCCCCTCCCCTTCCCCTTCCCTTCCTTCCTCCCTTCCTCCCTCCCTTCCCCCTCCCTTCCTTCTTCCCCCCTCCCCTCCCCCTCCCCTTCCCTTCCTTCCTCCCTTCCTCCCTCCCTTCCCCCTCCCTTCCTCCCTCCCTTCCCCCTCCCTTCCTTCTTCCCCCCTCCCCCTACCCCTCCTTTCCTCCCTCCCTTCCTCCCTCCCTTCCTCCCTCCCTTCCTCCCTCCCTTCCCCCCTCTCTTCCTTCTTCCCCCCTCCCCCTCCCCCTCCCTTCCTCCCTCCCTTCCTCCCTCCCTTCCCCCTCCCTTCCTTCTTCCCCCCTCCCCCTACCCCTCCCTTCCTCCCTCCCTTCCTCCCTCCCTTCCTCCCTCCCTTCCTCCCTCCCTTCCCCCCTCTCTTCCTTCTTCCCCCCTCCCCCTACCCCTCCCCCTTCCTCCCTCCCTTCCTCCCTCCCTTCCCCCTCCCTTCCTTCTTCCCCCCTCCCCTCCCCCTCCCCTTCCCTTCCTTCCTCCCTTCTTCCCTCCCTTCCCCCCTCCCTTCCTCCCTCCCTTCCCCCTCCCTTCCTTCTTCCCCCCCTCCCCCTACCCCTCCCTTCCTCCCTCCCTTCCTCCTTCCCTTCCTCCCTCCCTTCCCCCCTCTCTTCCTTCTTCCCCCCTCCCCCTCCCCCTCCCTTCCTCCCTTCCTCCCTCCCTCCCTCCTTCCTTCCTTCCCTCCTCTGCCGCCTCCCTTCCCCCCTCCCTTCCTCCCTCCCTTCTCCCCTCCCTCCCTTCTCCCCTCCCTCCCTCCCTTCCTTCCTTCCTTCCTTCCTTCGCTGAGTCTCCACTGACACCTTTCTGCCCCTGCCTCCCCCGTTGGCTCGCTAAGACATTCTGTCTCCAATGCTGCGTGCTAAGCTGCTTTGAAATCATTTCTAAAAACTTTGGCATTTTGCTGAAGACGGATTTCTCTAGTGAAGCCTCCAGTGACAGATGGTCCGTTTCCATCTTCATCTGCCCACAGAAAATCCCTGTGATCCTAAAGAAGGAAATGCAGAGCTGTGTGAGGAGCCCTTTCAGTCGGCTGTCAGGGTTTGGCTCCTTGGCGTTTGCTCGTTGGAAGCGCTTTAGACAGACGGTGGCTGTCCGACAGAACTGTGTTTTGTGTAGCGTTTCCTTCACCGTCAGCGTCGAGAGCGGCCACAAGCCGGGATAGTGAAGGGGAGATAGGTGACGTTTCAGGTGATTGAGCCAGCGTGCAGTCCGGCGCGCCTGCCTACCTACCTGCCCCATCTGAGCAGCGCCGGCGTGCCGCTCTCGGTGTCCTGAGGTGAACGGCGTGTTCACTTGGGACAGGTTACTTGATTTTTTTTTTTTTTTGTATTTTTCTGAAGCTAGAAATGGGGAGGCAGTCAGACAGACTCCTGCATGCGCCCGGCCAGGATCCACCCGGCACGCCCACCAGGGGGCGATGCTCTGCCCATCTGGGGCGTCGCTCTCTTGCTACCAGAGCCATTCTAGTGCCTGGGGCAGAGGCCAAGGAGCCATCCCCAGCACCCGGGCCATCTTTGCTCCAATGGAGCCTCGGCTGCGGGAGGGGAAGAGAGAGATAGAGAGGAAGGAGAGGGAGGTGGAGAAGCAGATGGGCGCTTCTCCTGTGTGCCCTGGCCGGGAATCGAACCCGGGACTTCTGCACGCCAGGCCGACGCTCTACCACTGAGCCAACCGGCCAGGGCCAGGTTACTTGATTTAAATAGAAACGCGTGTATATCTTTCCGCCACTTGTTGGAAATCTCGAGAAAGCGCCCTCTGATAGAGAACGCTGCAGCTCGCGGCTGGGCCCCCGGAGAAGGTGAACGCGGCTTGTTCCTGTCCTCGGCCGCCGTAAGACAGCTGCAAACTCTTTCCCACCGTTTGTTGGAAAACTGCGTAAATTCCTTAGCTTTTCCTTTCTGAAAGAAGTGAGAGGTAGCAACAGTAAGAAGGGGCAGGAGAAACAGAATGCACTTAGTCTGAGAGGGTCACACCCTCCGGGGCGCCGTGGCTGGACGAGGGCAGGGGCCGCTTGCAGAATGGCAGTGCGTCTGCGCTCACAGTGGCTGCCCCTCCTCCCCCTGGGCGGCCCTTCTGTCGTCACCCGCACGGGTGGAATCTGCCCACCGGAGACCAGACAGCCTGAGTCAGGGTTCCTGGGCGCGGCGGCGTTCTTGACGGCCTTGGTGATGACCAGCACCAGTCCCATAATGGTCAGTTCTGTTTCTTGTCCAGTTGGGTTCTGGGAAGCGGTGGGCCATGGAGAAGAGCAGAAGTGGCCCCGAGGAAGGGCCACGGGCACCTGGCATCGGGTCCCAGCGCGGCCTCAGCTTCTGCCCTCGTCTCTTCCATGGGGGCGACCCCCCCCCCAGGGTAGACCACCGTCCGTGTGCGCCTGGTTTATGGCTTCTTGTCCATCTTCAGTTGCTCCCCTGGCCCCCTCCCTGCAGTTTCTTAACTGGCCTCCTAACTGGTTTTGTGTACTCCTCTGGAAGTGTCCGACAGAAATGTGTGTGTGTGTGTGTGTGTGTGTGTGTGTGCGCGCGCACAACATTTTCAGCAGGTTTTCAAAGGGTTCTAGGAACCAAGGAAGGTGAATAATGGCCCCCTTTTCAAGCTGTTCGGCTGAGTCCTGTCCGTGGAATTGGATGAAGACTCTGTGTCGCCCAGTCACGGGAATGCGACTGCAGACTCGGAAGGCACCACAGGCCGGCGGGCACCGTGAACGGCAGGAGGAGGTGACACACAAGACGGGAGGGAGCAATGGGCGTGAGGTCAGCTCGGGGAGCAGGTCAGCAGGAGTGGTCGCCTTCTGGTCGTCCTCGTCCATTTACCCGTTAGAAATGGGATCCCGTGACAGGCAGAGGTGCCAGGATCTGCAGAGGGGGCGGAGCCCACCGAATGGCGTCTTGACACGATTTACGGGGGTAAGCCCCCTGTACGCGTTTCAGTGAATTGGGCCACTCTTGTCGTCTGTCACCGAGCTCTAGACTCCTTTCTTCCCCTAAGTGCCCCTGGCTTTCTTCCCCCTCTGGCTTTATTTGTGTTCTTTTTCCCACTTGGGAAACTGGTGATTCCTGTTCATCCTTCCGGTCCTGGCTTCCCAGGTCAGTTCCTGGAGTGAGAGTTTTCTTGCTCCACCAGTCTGGGGTTGTTTACTACCCTATTCTCTAACTTTGAAGTACCTGTACTGCAGAGTCAGCATGTTTTTAAAAGTATTGCGTTCTCCTCCGTAGACCGTGAGCTCCGCGAGACCAGGGGGCCTGTGGGCCACTTACGGCCTCACCTTCCAGGGTGGTGGCCGACCCAGCAGCTACTCAGCACACCTTGCTTCCTGGAGTGCACAGGCGAAAGCATCCGTGAGTACATGTGAATGCTCACCGTATCACATGGTCTGATTCTCAATTTCCTAAGTCCGTCCACCTGGGGACTGTATCTGTCAGAACTCAGTGATTTGATTGATTCACCCAACCTCACAGGAGGAGACCAGGGTTTAAGCCAGAATGCTGACCTGCGAATCGATAATAACATGACGACCGCCACATGGCCGAAGGCATGGGTCTGCCGGGTCAGCGTATTTCCCAGTTAGACAAGGGTCAGCGCAGAGGATGCTGGGAGGATCCCGAGAGACGGTGGCAGAAGAGCCCGGCCCCATGTGGAGAAGTTGGGTCACAGTACAGGGACCACCGTGGTCATGGAGATCAGACACTTCATGCTAACAGGACAGATCAAGGAGGTGGGGTTTTCTTCTCTTCAACGGTCTCGGAAGCAACCTGACAAGCCATTTTTCTCTCAGTTAATCTTTTTTCTAGACTCCATCCTCAATGTGCCCTAATGATGAGTGTTCTCTTTGCTCAGAAAAAGGGCACGGCATCCAGCAAGTACTGAGCCACTGAAAACGCAATTCCAGGAGCAGCGACCAGGCGCGCACTCTCTCTGTTCTTTTTTTTTTTTTTTTTCTGAAGCTGGAAACAGGGAGAGACAGTCAGACAGACTCCCACATGCGCCCGACCGGGATCCACCCGGCACGCCCACCAGGGGCGACGCTCTGCCCACCAGGGGGCGATGCTCTGCCCATCCTGGGCGTCGCCATCTTGCGACCAGAGCCACTCTAGCGCCTGGGGCAGAGGCCAAGGAGCCATCCTCAGCGCCCGGGCCATCTTTGCTCCAATGGAGCCTTGGCTGTGGGAGGGGAAGAGAGAGACAGAGAGGGAAAGCGCGGCGGAGGGGTGGAGAAGCAAATGGGCGCTTCTTCTGTGTGCCCTGGCCGGAATCGAACCCGGGTCCTCCGCACGCTAGGCTGACGCTCTTCCGCTGAGCCAACCGGCCAGGGCCTGTTCTTGCTGTTCTGCGTGCCGATGACAGCTCCGGAGCACAGCCTTCGAGGGCGGGACCCTGATAGCCCCGGAGCATAGCCTTCGAGGGCGGGACCCTGGCCGGGCGATGCTTCTCCGGCACCGACGAAGATCTTCCACAGACGCCAGGTCCCGGGCTGCAGACGGTGGCCCCGCGTTTGCAGTTGTCATTTGTTCTTACTCCTTAGGGTGTCACAGGAGTTTGCAAATTTCTATTTAAACTTGGAATGTGGGGGAAAATGTACTCTTTAGCTGTACATTTTAGCTGTATTTGAAAAGAGTGGTTTTTGTAGATTTGGTTAAACGAAAGATTCTGAGATGGGGCGGGGGTTATCCTGAGTGCCCCAGTGGTCTCTAAATGCCATCACGAGTGTCCTTAGAAGAGAGAGGCAGGGGGTGTTCAGTGCCCGCAGAGGAGAAGGCGAGGTGAAGGTGAAACAGCCCTGAAGTCATTGCTGACCTTGAAGGTCGAAAGATTGGGGCCACAGGCATGCAACATGGCGGCCACGAGCGGGAGGAAACGGCACGGACGCCCTCCCCACGCCTCTAGAGGGCGTGCTGCTCCCTCGACACCTCCATTGCGTCCTTGCGGTGACACTGATGCAGGACTTCCGGCCTCCAGAGCTGTGGGAGAGCTCGTTCTGCTGTTTCCAGCCCTCACCTTCGTGCTCATTTCTTCCCGTGGCCACAGGAAACCCACACAGCCGGGATCCAACATCCTGACTGCTTTGCCGTCCGACATCTTAGAAATGTGTCACCAATTCATAAGAGGCAGGAATTTGCATACCATTTTCTGCTCTGCAGCTAACGGCCAGCTTACTTCTTCTTATCTCTAAGTATATTTTTTGGATAAGAGATTACAGATTTAGGCAAGTTTAAAGATTTTGCCATAATTTTTTTATATCATTTAATTCTTTTTCCTTTCTTTCTTTTTTTGCAAAAAGGGGCATTCGCAGTATTACTCGCTAGATGGTCTCCCATGTATATTTCTGCTTAAAGGTGTTACATTCTTTTTTTTTTTTTCCCTGACACCATGGTGGCTTGCTGGTTCTAGATTCCTTGACAACCATTCTGTGTTGACTTTACTTCTGTTCCACCAGCAGGCCAGCACGGTTCGCAGACACCTGGAGGTAGAACCGTGAGAGTCAGACGGTTACGGAGGATGACCCGGATGACGTTCAGAAAGACAGGGCCGGCGTACTTTCGGCGTTGTGTTAGCCCTCTGTACCGAGGCCCACCCTCTCCCTTCATTTACGATGACATTGGCTTTTTCTCACAGCTTAAAATAGCATGACGGATTTTGGCGTCCAAGGGGCCGTTTTTGATTTCTCACAAGGGCAAAGAAAGAAAAGTATGAAAAAAAAATCATCAAAAAATACCAAAGGCAGACAGGTTGTAAACACCTTCAAGGAACTTGTGTTTCTTACTTAAAATAAGGGAGAGTAGACCATGGAAGTGTCACACTGTCAGGGCAAACGCTTGCAAACTTTAAATCCCACCATGGCTGCTCAGCCCTGTCTAACACGACAGTTGTGGCGACGTTACAAACTTTTGCAGGCTGACAAAGCAGAATCGTTACATTTCTATGACTCTCGGGCTGACAATAGAGAGAAAAGTGGTAACAGTCTTCGAGAACCTTGGTTGACTTAGAGTGCTCTGGCTGGACGGGCAGAGTCCCTACAGACTGGCAGTCAGCACCATGGAAATAGTGCTGATGGAAGGTACGTGTTGTACAGAATAGAGCTTGAAGTTGGCTGAAGTGTGTCAGCTTCCGTTCAAGTAGTCTCAACTTTTGGATTGAAGTTCTGGCACGTTATGTGTGTACTTAATCTACCCAACCCGGTGGCTGGGTTTTTGGGGGACATATTTTTTAGGTCATAAAAAAAGGGTATGATTTTGATTTTTAAGAATGGTATTGTATTAGCTCACGGATCATTTTAACCTCCCCTCCCCCCCCCCCCCCAGAACATCGGGAATGAGAATCATTAAAGGATGGTAGTGTACGGTTTTACTAACAAGTGGTGTTTGCCACGGATGAACTGCCACTGGGAGACTTATCCACTGTCCGTGGGTGTCCACTTGTTCTCGCGTGCAAGTGATTCATCATCGACTCTGTGAGTAAAATGATATTCTGCCCTCGTCTTCCAACGGAATAATGAAATATAATGATATGTAACAAAATTTACATGAATGTCATTCATGGTAGGGTGGTATGCCCTCTGGTTTTGATTCTGATACTTATCTCAATGACTTTGATGTTTTGAATTTGTGGGAACGGTCAAGCTATCAGGGCTTAAGAAGCACGTGTACATTATTTTTCCTTTTCTAATACTTGAGCACGGGCAGGCCTCTAGACCTTGCTCCATAGATCTACTCTCCAGGTATACAATTAATTGTTGCTTAAAAAGTAAATGACTTTGAATGGCCTTTGCACATGGCTCATTCATTCAACTGAGGCTAATCTTCTCTCCTGCTTTGGGGCTATTTTATACTCAATTACTCGCCAGCTGAATTCTGCTTCCTGTGCTACATCTTCATTAAACTCCATATACCTGCGAAGCAGACAGAAAACACATATAACAATGAAAGACCTTAAAAAACGGATTAAAGTTCATGAAATCATCCCCTCCTGTTCTGCTTTGAGTTGCTTCATAAAGACTATCTAATAGGAGAAGAATCCACCCACTAAAAATGTTGTATTCTGAAGTTGTACCTGTATATGCATGAACTCATCAAATGGTCTCTGGTCTCGGATATTAGAGCAGGTTGGATTCCCATTTCATGTGCTGATGGATGCGGTATGCTGCTCGCCGCCGTGCCGTTCCAGCTCTCCGTAAAGGATGCCGCTCGTGGCGGAGAGTCACGGGTTAACCAAACTATCATTCTAAAGTACGGTTTCCTCCAAAAGTGCTCTTATCTCAAGACATAGGAAAAAAAAGAAAGTCAAAGTAAACATTTAAATGAAAACAACATGGGGTGGTAGTTTAAACTATAGATAAAAGCCAAACGTTCCGTTCTTCTAAGATACAACCAATAGGAAATTCTTCTCCCGGGAATGGCCGGGTAATGTAATCTCAGGTGGCTGGAATATAAATGATGCCCCCCCAGAGGCAGGGAAATAAGTTCTTCCAAGAGAAGAACCTGAGCGGTAGCCAGAGTAGATAGATTTGTAAGGCTGTTTAAAGATAAGGCTAGATGAGAGTTTTATGTCCTGGTGGAATAAATATATCATTCATCATCTCCATGTGCAGCCGAGATTGCTTAGTTTTATGAGACCGTTGGGAAGCGTTGCTCCGAAGTTTCCGGGTGACTGAAAGGGGTGAACGGGGGGCACTGTGTATCTTTTGGGTTTCATGTTCGTGGCGCTTTGGATGGCACATGTGGCGGGCTGGATTGGTGGCATTGCCTTGCTGATTCTGACGGATGGGGGTAGAGAGTCTCATTAGTGTGAGCGGCTCACAGATGTTGCTCAAGCTGCCTGTGGGTCCAGGCACAGATGGGCCCGGCCATGTATCTGCCAACAAGACAATAGCTGGACTTTGTTTTAAAGACTCTGTTCTCACTGACCAGGGAAGTACAGTTAGTTGGCCAACAGAGGTCTGGAATCATCCAAAATAAGAGTTTGATGTGTAACATTGGAGAGAATGAAATTCAACACGTGGTGCTTGAGCACACAGGCACAGTGTGAGGCACAATTTCAAGCTCTTTATGACATAGGGGCGTGTGCGAGTGTGTGAGCATGTGTGTGTGAGCGTGTGTGTGTGTATAGCTACAGTACAACTCAGGATACAAGGTCCATCATGGGATCAGGACAGAATCGTTTGGGAAGGGAAAGTCCTAAGATCAGGGCTTATGGCACAGGGTGAGCCCCAACGGGGCCGTGAGCTGTGGCGGGATATATGTCGGCAGAACTGGTGACTGCAGGCTAAGGAAGGAACTGGACGAGGGAAGCAACGGAGGAGAGAATGGTTGGGCACCAGGCGCGGAAAGCGTATGAACAGAAGAGAGCAGGAAGTGGAAAAAGGCGTGTTCGACCCCGATGACGGAGAGCTGTTGATGCGTCCTGAGCATCTCCTTCTGCGTATGGAGAGGATCCGCAGAGAACTTTGAGCAGGGAAACAACCTGATTGGTGTGATATTTTAGGGAGATCCCGGGGGGGGGGCAAGGTGGAAGAGGTTGAAGGAAGCAGATGGAAGGTAGAGATACTCCATGTGAAACTGTCACGTGGTGCTGGCTTAGGTGAACAGCAGGCTTGGAGTTGGATGGTGGTCTTGGGAAAACCTTTTTATTTAAAAAGGTGGTCATAACCAAAAGCCATTTTACCGTGATTTGGGAGTCCAACATGTTAACTCAAAAAAGATACTAGAACAAAGCAGAAAACATCCATTTTTTATGCATACATCCTTTATTAAGAAAAGCTTAAGCCTAACCAGGTGGTGGCGCAGTGGATAGAGCATCAGCCTGGGACACTGGGGAACCAGGTTCAGAATCCCGAGATCACTGGCTTGAGCATGAGATCATAGACATGACCCCGTGGTCACTGACTTGAAGCTCAAGGTTGCTGGCTTAAACCCAAGGTCACTGGCTTGAGCCCAAAGGTCTCTGGCTTGAAGCCCAAGGTTGCTGGCTTCAGCCCATGGTCACTGGCTTGAGCCCAAGGTTACTGGCTTGAGCAAGGTGTCACTCAATCTGCTGGAGCCCCCGGTCGAGGCACATAGGAGAGAGCAATCAATAAACAACTAAGGTGCCACAACGAAGAATTGATGTTTCTAATCTCTCTCTCTTCCTGTCTGTCCCCCTCTCCCCCCCCTCTCTCTCACTAAAAAAAAAAGTTTCATTGTTGTTCAGAATGTAAACAACTATAAAACGTATGAAAGTTCCTCAAGTAATGAACACTAGGACTGCCATGGGATCCAGCAATCCCAGTTCTGGGTACTTACCTGCAGGAAGTGAAATCGCTGCCATATTTAGTGCAGCGTTATTCAGCAGCGTGAAGACATGCCTGAGCGCCCATCTGTGGGCGAGTGGCTGTAGTGTCTTCATGACACTACATGAAGACATGTAGTACATACAACAACGGCACGTTGCTCAGCCGTGAGAAGGAAGGGAATCCTGCTATCTGTGATGCTATGGACGGGCCTAGACAGTATTATTGCTAAGTGACATAATTCAGACGGAGAAGGGAATACTATGTGAGCTCTAAAATACTATGTGGAATCTAAAATAGCCAACCTAATGGAAACAGGACAGCAAAAAACAGTGGTAGCCATGGAGGGAAATAGGGCAGGGTCCAGCTTCCAGTCACAGGATGCATGATGTCTCTGGATGTCATGTACAAGGTGGTGACTATAGTTAAATAATAGTGTATTGTGCACTTGAAAGTTGTAAAGAAAGTAGATCTCAAATGTTCTCACCCCCCACCCCCGAAGAAATGGTAATTATGTGAGGAGATGGAGGTTTTAACTAAGCCTGCTAATCATTTCGCCATAGTTTCATGTATCAAATCATTACATTGTCGTGTCAACTACATCTCAATAAAGCTGAAAAACAAACCAACACAATTTTTTTTTGCCATTACTGTTACCATTTATTTTTTTCTGTGAAAAGACCAGGGACAGAATCCAATGTACTTGTTAAAATACTGTTTAAACCTCAGAGTCACAAAATAAATGTTTCCTTATGACCAGTGGTACAAAGATGAACATTGTATTAGGCTGTTTTAGCAGCGAAATACTGCGATGCTCCAGTTTTGAGCAGAGTGCTTGGCCAGGCGCAAACGTCACCACAGACTATTTTAGAGCAATATTGACACCCAGATATACTTAGTATGATCATGTCCATTAACTTTAGGATGAAAGATTCCACTAAGTTGTCAGACGATGTCTATTGTGGTTATGCAAGTTGCAAGAATTGTGTGACATGAGGAAAAAGAAACAACCCAAGCTATAGTTGAAAAGTACATGGATGAACTTTTCTATAGTACCCACATCATAGCAGGTTTATATTTTAAATGTGGAAGCAGAGCGAGGTGTCCTTCTATGCTGTTTATTCACATTTTAAGGGAGACAATACTGTTCTCCAATGTGTCATAAACGATGTTACATTTCCCACCCACCAGCCTGTGTGGATTAACTAGCCATGAATGCCCAGGTGCAACCTCTTGAAAATGAAGCAGAAGTAAAGATATAAACACCATAGACTCATTGTTATTGTCTATTGTGATACATCGTGGATAAGCTGGAGAAAAATAAACTTGTTTTTCCCAGGTGACTTAGAGCATTTCTGATACAATATTAGCCGAAAAGGTTCAACCTGTGGGCAATGTTAAGAGCTTTAAGAATAGTGTCTTTCTTATGGACGACCTGTCAAAACCAAAAAGAAACAAAAACTCAAAATATAATCCCGTTCCTTGCAATTCCCCCCAAACGTAAATGGCGATAGTATTTTCTATCTCCTAGGACAGGTGAGTTGGAAAAGTTCTTCAGTATTCTTTGCTTTGCTTTGCTTTAGTCTCTTCCTATTTGCTTTCACCACCAAAATGCGCTTTTTGTTGCTGTTGTTTGACTTACTTTAGTGGCCTGCTGAAAGTCCCTCCACTTTTGAGGTATCCTCATGATGCTTGTGGTAGAGTTTCTGGAACAAAATGACTATAGACTGAAGGACTTACAAACCACAAACAGTTCCCACAGTTCTGAGGGCTGAGAGGTCCCAGGTCAAGGTGCCAGCGGCGCCGTGTCGGATGAGGACCCGCTTACGGTTTCACCGGCCGCACCTTCGTCTGTGTCCTCCTGGAGCAGAAGGCCAGGGCGTTCCTGTGGGGTCTCAATTATGAAGACAAGAATCCGTGCACAAGGCCTCCGCCTTCTAACACGATCATCACATTGGGGATCAGGTTCAATCCATGAATTCTGGGAGGACACTCCAGCGATTTTGCTGGGTTAGCATTCTTACAACGCCACAGGGGTTCCTCGGGTTACCGCGGTCTTGACGCACGTCTCCAGTGCATGGCGCTCGCTCCCGTAAGAACTTAAAAACATTGAGACCTGAGTGTTTCTGCTTCTGCCCTCAGCAGAAGTCGCACTAACGGACTAGGGGGGCAAGGTCGTGGTTGCGCTGGGCGGAAGAACACGCAGTAACGCGGCATAGGAGTGAGGGAACTGGCGTCCTCCGGGGGTACGCTCACCTACGCCATTGTGGACTGTGTAAAGTGCGAGTGTTCCGTGTTTGTGTGTGTTAGTGTGTTTCGACTTACACCAAAATTCGGGTCATGTCACTGTCATAGAAACGGAACTGTGTTGTCACCTGAGGACGCTCTGTACTTTTATCATGTCGCATTCTTGCTCTAGAATCTGTTACTACTTCAGTTGGTTTTAGGTGTGTGTAGGGGGGTTCTATCTCATCCGATCAATGATGGTTTCTCTACGTCTTCATGCTCAGCAGTCTTGTCCCAGTCGGCCCATCGATGTGGTCTGTACCATTTTCAGTTTCATTTCCCATTTACCATGGTGCCCACGCCCCACCCCCCTCCGGCAGCTCCGTCCCCTTTCTGCCCCCTGCCCTCTCCCCCTGTCCCATCTAGTCCATTCTTCAAAGCCCGCCTTCTTGCAAGCTTGGCCATGACCCGCAAACCCAGAACCAGCCCTCCTGTGTTCTCTTGCTGCGGCCACTACTGGAAGGACCCTGCCTCGGGACAAGCCTCTCTCCAGGTTCCTGCCCATGTCTCTGACCAGGGGGTCACAGCTGGGACTCAGGGTTCCTGTCGACCTCATGACACTGGGAAGGCGGCGGGCCACCTGCTGTCTTACCTGCGAGAGAGCTTCTGGGCTTAGAGCGCTGCCGTCTTTGGGAGGATCTGCTGAGTTCTGAGATTCGTGGCCATTGCAATGGTGACAGCTTTTCTAGACAGACCGAGCAGAACCAGAGCCAGCACCTCGCACTGGAGTAAGGCGAGTGAGCCTTCCACGGGGTATAGGTTTTAGAAATGCAGTGAGCCTTAGGCTTGGCAACGTTCGAATTTTTAAATAGAGAAGTGTTGTACTTTACCAAGCGTTAAACACGTCGGCAGTAATCTATACACATAGGGAAATGCAGTTGAAGGACAAACATGTGTCCTTGAGACTATATATTGATTTTCTGGGTTTGCTGAGACACGGTAGTGGGGTTCCTGCTTCTGCAAAACGAAGAGGCGTGGAATTATTCAAAGGAAAGTCTCGAAACTCACCCTTCAATGAAATGCTTGAGTCAGCGCCTCCCTCTTCCCTGGAAGCCTTCACTGTGTTGTCCTTGGCATTGTCCTCGCGTCCCCTGCCACCCCGGTGGCCCCTTGGTGTATCGTATTAGAATTGCTGTGTTTTTCTGTGTGCCCGTCTCCTAAGTGGCTGGAAACTAGGGGCGATCGAGGTCTCCTGCTCCCCACAGCGGAGAGCACATTTTTTATAGAACAGGCGACAGACGGAAGGCTTTTCTTCCTGTGGTCACGAACCGGAAAGCCGGTCTCAGGCTTCCTGCTGGCTCACTCATTCAAGTGACCAGCTTGTCCGAGCCCCCCCCCCCCCCCCCCCGCAGACTGCAGCAGAAACCAAAGCCCGGGCCAGGCATCCCCACAGTGCGACCATCTCCCCACAGGGGGCTGCACGGAGGAGAATTTCACAGCCACAGGGCGCTGCGCGCGGGACCGAGGTCCCGTTTTCCGGCCCAGTGTCCTCCTTTTGAGGTCAGGGTTTGCAGAAACGGAGAGCTCTCTTTCTGAAGTGTTGAGTCCCCTCCCTTCCATCAGCTCCTTCTTCCTTGGACCTGAAAAAGAAGCCCTTCTGTGGCTTCCCTGCCAGCAGCTCGCGCTGCATAAACTGATGTGACAGCTGTGCTTTATATAGCTGGGCACCCTCTCTGGAGGGCTCTTTGCCAGGCCGGTCCTCTGGGCCTGGATCCTGGCCAGTGTCAGGGGAAGCAGCGTGTAAAAATAGCAGCCAGGGCACAGGGTGACGGCTACCGCGTGGAGGCCGTTTCTCACGCCGTCACTGTCACCTGTGGGGGGAGGGGTCAGCACGGTGCTCGCTGGACAAGGAGCACTGTTGACACTATGGGAGTTTTGTTGATTTCTTGGAAACATCTCAAGTACTGACTTTTTGTTTCCCTTTTTTTTTCAAATGAACTAAAACAAGGACAGCAGGGGGATGGTGAGAATGACACTCTCAGAGTTTAGCGCAGCAGGCGGAGGAAACTAGTGCTTGCCGACCGGCGGCCGTGAGCCGTGAATGAGAACCGTGGTGCATTTCGTTTGGCACGCTTGTTTTTTCTTTTCAAACGCTTTATTTTTATTGACTTTATTGGGGTGACATTGGTGAACAAAATGACATAGGTTTCCAATGTGCCATTCCATAATACGCCATCTGTGTCTTCTATTGCATGAGGATACTTGTTTTTTTTTTTTGTATTTTTCTGAAGCTGGAAACGGGGAGAGACAGTCAGACAGACTCCCGCATGCGCCCGACCAGGATCCACCAGGGGCGACGCTCTGCCCACCAGGGGGCGATGCTCTGCCCCTCCAGGGCGTCGCTCTGCCGCGACCAGAGCCACTCTAGCGCCTGGGGCAGAGGCCAAGGAGCCATCCCCAGCGCCCGGGCCATCTTTACTCCAATGGAGCCTTGGCTGCGGGAGGGGAAGAGAGAGACAGAGAGGAAGGGGGGGTGGAGAAGCACATGGGCGCCTCTCCTGTGTGCCCTGGCCAGGAATCGAACCTGGATCCCCCGCACGCCAGGCCGGCGCTCTACCGCTGAGCCAACCTGCCAGGGCCGATACTCGGTTTTAAAACAACGTTGCACACGGAATAAAATACAATTCCCCGAGCGGAGTCGGTGGGGCACAGTTCTTGCGCGTGGTGGCGACTGCTTGCTGGCAAAGACGCTGTCGACTCGAGATGGAGGAGGTCCTGAGGGATGACCCACTGTACAGGTCTGCAGACCGAGTCACGCAGCTTGGTGAAGCACGCAGGCTGGGTGTGTGGCTAGAATGCGTGGTGTTGGTCCAGAGGGCTGGGCGGGCTGTCCTGGTGGTTGTTATTCCGGATGTGTGTGAACGGCGCCCGGCAGCTGATTCTGCCTGGTTTCTTCTGAGCCAGGAGGTGTCGAGAGCAGAGGGCTCACACCTGCCTAACAGGGCGGTCCGATGAGAGTTTTACCTCAACAAGCCTGGACTCGGCTCCAGCCGCATCCCACCTGGCGGATGCAGAGGAGCGTCGAGGAGCTAGAGGTGCAGCACGCAAGGCGCCTCTAGGCAGACGTGACAGGGCAGAAAGCAGGCTGGTTACTGCAAGGTCACCTTCCCCCGGGGGGAGGGCCGGGGTCTGTCCGCCCGGCCGGTGGCCTCACCGGGGCTGACCAGGTGATACCAGATGCTCAAGCTTTCGATTCTGGGAGAACAGAAACTAATCAGATCTGGGGTTGGTGACGTGGGCTTTAGCACGAGAGACTCCACTCGGGGTCTGTTGTCCTGTTTCCCAGGGTGAGAGTTTGCATTTCCTCGTGGGGAACTCGGGGGTTCCAGCTCCGAGCCGTCACTCTGCCCCGGGGGCTCAGGGAGGGGGGTGACGGGGAGGGTGGGGGGTCAGCAGTGCCCGCTGTGTCCTCCTGGCCCTGCAGGCTTCTCTGTCCCGGGCGGAGGTCCGGCTCCGTGGACAACCACGCGTGTCCGCAGTCAGGGGACCCGGCTCCCTCGTCGCAGCCTGGCTCGTAGGCGCTCTGTGGCCAGGAGCTGCGAGTCCTCCGAATCAATGTTACCACCTCCTCGGCTTGTTAGGAGGATTAAATGAGATGATTAGGAGGATCAAAGAGTCTTAAATGTTTGATCTGTCAAGAAGCAGACATCTCCGCCAAAGGCGAGAACATGGCACAGTGAGATTCCTGCGTGCCCCACGCGTGCGGAAGGGGCGTCGGCTCAGGAGCTTGTCCCCTTTCCCTCGGGGACAAAAAGGACGGCCTTCCGAAATGACGGAGCTTCCTCCTCCCTCCCCTTCTTCTCTCTCCCTCTTCTTTCTCATTCCTTTAGTTTTTCATGGGGAGTGGTGGGAAGGCTTTGGTGTCCTCATAAGAACACATCGATTCACAGCGTACGGGATCAATTATTCTCACAACCGGGCGGTCACAGTGATGAGCTTACTTCATTTCTGATGTTTAAAATGTTAACATATCTTAACCGTAGAGAAATGAAGACACCAGACATCGGATCTAGATTTTTTTTTTTTTAATTTATTTTGAGTGTTTTTGCTTCAAACACTTTCACGGAAAGATGTGAACTCATACAGCAACAGCCAGTCAGGAGTCAGGGCTCTGCCTCTCACTCCTGCCTCTGCGTTTCCCGTTTCCCGTTTCCTGTTTCCTCTCTGCTGAACCAGTTCTGCATCCTTCTCCTGCAAGAGTCAGGGCTCCGCCTCTCACTCCCCCCTCTCGGTTTCCCGTTTCCTGTTTCCTCTCTGCTGAACCAGTTCTGCATCCTTCTCCTGCAGGAGTCAGGGCTCCGCCTCTCACTCCCGCCTCTCCATTTCCCGTTTCCCGTTTCCTGTTTCCTCTCTGCTGAACCAGCTCTGCACCCTTCTCCTGCAGGAGTCAGGGCTCCGCCTCTCACTCCCGCCTCTCCATTTCCCGTTTCCTGTTTCCTGTTTCCTCTCTGCTGAACCAGTTCTGCACCCTTCTCCTGCAGGAGTCAGGGCTCCGCCTCTCACTCCCGCCTCTCGGTTTCCTGTTTCCTGTTTCCTCTATGCTGAACCAGTTCTGCATCCTTCTCCTGCAGGAGTCAAGGCTCCGCCTCTCACTCCCGCCTCTCCATTTCCCGTTTCCTGTTTCCTGTTTCCTCTCTGCTGAACCAGTTCTGCACCCTTCTCCTGCAGGAGTCAGGGCTCCGCCTCTCACTCCCGCCTCTCGGTTTCCTGTTTCCTGTTTCCTCTATGCTGAACCAGTTCTGCATCCTTCTCCTGCAGGAGTCAAGGCTCCGCCTCTCACTCCCGCCTCTCCATTTCCCGTTTTCTGTTTCCTCTCTGCTGAACCAGTTCTGCACCCTTCTCCTGCAGGAGTCAGGGCTCCGCCTCCCACTCCCGCCTCTCGGTTTCCCGTTTCCTGTTTCCTCTCTGCTGAACCAGTTCTGCATCCTTCTCCTGCAAGAGTCAGGGCTCCGCCTCTCACTCCCGCCTCTCCGTTTCCTGTTTCCTGTTTCCTCTCTGCTGAACCAGTTCTGCATCCTTCCCCTGCAGGAGTCAGGGCTCCGCCTCTCGGTTTCCTGTTTCCCATTTCCTGTTTCTTGTTTCCTCTCTGCTGAACCAGTTCTGCATCCTTCTCCTGCAGGAGTCAGGGCTCCGCCTCTCACTCCTGCCTCTCAGTTTCCCGTTTCCTGTTTCCTCTCTGCTGAACCAGTTCTGCACCCTTCTCCTGCAGGAGTCAGGGCTCCGCCTCCCACTCCCGCCTCTTGGTTTCCCGTTTCCTGTTTCCTCTCTGCTGAACCAGTTCTGCATCCTTCTCCTGCAGGAGTCAGGGCTCCGCCTCTCACTCCCGCCTCTCCATTTCCCGTTTCCTGTTTCCTCTCTGCTGAACCAGTTCTGCATCCTTCCCCTGCAGGAGTCAGGGCTCCGCCTCTCGGTTTCCTGTTTCCCGTTTCCTGTTTCTTGTTTCCTCTCTGCTGAACCAGTTCTGCATCCTTCTCCTGCAGGAGTCAGGGCTCCGCCTCTCACTCCCCCCTCTCGGTTTCCCGTTTCCTGTTTCCTCTCTGCTGAACCAGCTCTGCATCCTTCCCCTTCAGGAGTCAGTGCTCCGCCTCTCACTCCCGCCTCTCGGTTTCCCGTTTCCTGTTTCCTCTCTGCTGAACCAGTTCTGCATCCTTCCCCTGCAGGAGTCACGGCTCCGCCTCTCACTCCCGCCTCTCGGTTTCCCGTTTCCTGTTTCCTCTCTGCTGAACCAGCTCTGCATCCTTCCCCTTCAGGAGTCAGGGCTCCGCCTCTCACTCCCGTCTCTCGGTTTCCTGTTTCCTGTTTCCTCTCTGCTGAGCTAGTTCTGCATCCTTCTCCTGCAGGAGTCAGGGCTCTGCCTCTCACTCCCGTCTGGTCTCTCGGTTTCCCGTTTCCTGTTTCCTCTCTGCTGAACCAGTTCTGCATCCTTCTCCTGCAGGAGTCAGGGCTCCGCCTCCCACTCCCGCCTCTCGGTTTCCCGTTTCCTGTTTCCTCTCTGCTGAACCAGTTCTGCATCCTTCTCCTGCAGGACTCCGAACTGGAGTAACAGATGCATGTCTCCATGGGCAAGAATCAATCATTGTCCCTGTTTGGAAAATGTATAAATATTTATCTCCCTGTGCTCACCATTCTTCAGTGTGCCCCCCCTCTCTCGATAGGAGAGATGTCAAAACTTTCGCATCGGCTTGTGGCTTGTTAATGTTTACTCTTGTTACAGAGTATTCAGTTTTATGGCCATTCCAGAATTTATGTCTGTATTATTATAGATGGACTTTTAAAGGTTACGTCCACGTTTTGGCCACTAAATATGTATCTATGGTAGATTTTCTGGTATATAATAAGTGTGTCTGACCAAATCCTTGGGGTGCATGCTTGGGCGTGGACTTGGCTTCGTCTCCGTGGGTTTCCATGTGTAACTGACCCCCCCCCCCTCACCAATCCATAGCCCACCACCAGTGGGTGGACCTGGACATCACCCCTTATCGCTGTCAGCATGTGTACCGCTCAGCCTTGAAATGTTTGTCAAGCTTTTCACTGTGGTTCCACTTGTATTTCCTTGGTTTCTCGTAATTCAGTGGTAATTTGACCAGATTCCCAAATTTATATTGGCTACTTAGATTTCAGTCTTTTGTGAATTGCCCGTTTGTATCCTTTGTTCGTTTGTTTCCCTGTGTATTTTGTGTTTAAACATATTGACAGGAACTTCACGTTTCTTGACAGTCATCTTGTGCCGGCCACATGCCTTAGACACACCTTCTCCCTGTCTGCTCACCCTTGTTGTGGTTGGGATGCTCCTGGTATATGTTATGACACAGATCGCTTTTTAATTCTCATGTAGCTGAATTTTCTCTTTACGATTGGTGGCGTTGCTTTTGCATCTTTTATAAGCCTTACAGTCCTACCTTGATGTCATAAATACATTTTCCTATGTTTTATGCCAGAGGTTGTCAAAGGTTTCCACCTTCACATCTTGAATGACATGGTGCTATGTGTAGTATGGAGAGGGACTCTATTAGACAGGGAATGTTAGCTGCTTTGACAAGTAACACTCCCCTACCCGCAACCTCAGGGGTCTCTAACCCCAATAAAAAAAATGTATCTCTGTCCAGTAAGTCCACAATGGGTGTTTCTCATCAGCAAGTGTCCCTCCTCTCCGACTTGCCTGAGGGACCCGTGGTGACCAGCTGAGAGGGGCGGCCATGGTGCTTGTGCCGGAGGGTCTCCAGTGGGCAGGGTCTGGACGTGGGTGCCCCCATCCTGCCCACCTCCCGTCAGCCAGAACGCAAGCACACAGGCAGCCACATCTGAACGCAGGGAGGCTGAGAGAGGTCATTAGGCTGTGTGCCCAGGCAGAAGAGAACGAGAAAGAAGAGCTTGATGAACTCCCACAGGTCCAATTAAAAAATTTCCCCCGTAACGATAGCCAAATGTTCTACAACTTTTTTTTTTTTTTTTAAATAAGCTGACTGAATTATCATGGCACTTCTATTGCATCCTGAGTTCGTAGGTGCATGTTGGGTTTATTTTTGACTCTCGGTTTGGTTCTATTTGTCCGCAAGCCTTACTGTTCCCATTCATATAAATTTATATTTCATGTTGACAGCTGGAACAATCGTTCTCATCCCACTTTTATTCAGAGTGGATACAGTGTCTACCTAGAGAATTGCAAAAATAGTTGAATTCCCAAGCAGGGACAGTCTACTTGCGTTAGTGTTTATTTATTTATTTTAGCTTTTGCATGATCCGCAGACATTATTTTTCATTCATCTTTGCCCCAGGCTAGCAATGCTCACCTCTAGAATGAATTTTATTCCTCTGTGAATTTCACCGCCAACAACTCTTCTGCTGTTTGTTCAATTTCAGAAGGTGTCAAGCGGCCTCCAGGAGAGCTTTGTTACTATCTTTAAGTGCAGGCAGGATGTCTGAAAATCCTAGGGAAGCTATACATTCTAGATCGCTTAGGGGCTCTTCCTTCTTCGATTCCTTAGTAATAAGTAAAATACATACCCAAGGCAAATCAAATTATTAGGCCATGTCTCGAAAGAGATAGGATTATGGAGGCAATCATAGGTAGTCACGGGTATAAATCATTTAAAAATAAATATCAGCCCTAATGTAAGTTTTTATTTTATTTTATTTTATTATTTTATTCTGTTCTATTTATTTTATTTTATATTTTATTTTATTATTCTTCTTTTTCGAGTGAGAAGAGGGGATATAGAGAGAGACAGACGCCTGCATGCGCCCCAACAGGGATCCACCCAGCGACCCCCACCTGGGGCTGGGGGTCTGTCCATGATGTTCTGCTCATCTGGGGCCGTGCTTGCAACTGGCCTATTTTTTGCACCTGAGGTGGAGACTCCACGGAGCCGTCTTCAGTGCCCGGGTCCAATGTGCTGGAACCAATCCAGCCATGGTTGAGGGAGGGGGGGAGAGAGAGGGAGAAAGGGAGACAGAGAGAGAGAAAGGAGAGGGGGAAGGGTGGAGAAGCAGATGGGCGCTTCTCCTATGTGCCCTGACTGGGAATCGAACCTGGGACTTTCCATATGCCTGGCCGATGCTCTACCACTGAGCCAACTGGCCAGGGTCCTCTAATTTAAGTTTTAAATGTAAAAATATATAAGAGAAAACAATTCCCTGTGGAATGTGTATGACTCTATGAAATGTGTAAGATGCAGTGAGTGTGGAGCCCCGGGACTCTAGGTTCAGGGAGAAGACAGAACGTGGTCCTTGGGGGGGGGATGGCGGCGGGCGGGAGCGGGGGCAGGTGGTTCCGTGGAAGGACACGGAGAGGCTGCGCCCCGCACCCCGCCCGCTAGCTGTGGGCGCCTCTCTCGTCCGTTCCCGCCAGAGTGAGGAGCCCGACGGGTGTTCCCTCCTTGCTCCCCGTCTTTCTCTCTGTCCCTGTGGCTGCCCCCTGAGCCTCGCACCTCCCTGGGCACCCGGGCCCTAGGTGCCCTGCCTGGTCACGCTCACAGGGGCCCCTTCCTTCCCCGGGGATGCTGCTTTTAGGGTTCAGTTGCTTTGCTTGGTGAGCTGGGGCCCCCCACGGGTGCGCTCACTAAGTGAGCAGTGTCTGAGCGGGCACAACTGCCCAGGGGCACGGCGGGCGCACAGGCAACCCCGCGGAGCGGCCGGCCAGCCTCGGTGGGAAAGGTTGGAGCTGCCTCTCTATACGTCCCCTCAGGTTTCACAGACTGCTCGATACTGGGGACACCCCTCTCCAGTTGCTCACGATACTGGGGACACCCCTCTCCAGTTGCTCACGATACTGGGGACACCCCTCGCCAGTTGCTCACGATACTGGGGACACCCCTCTCCAGTTGCTCACGATACTGGGGACACCCCTCGCCAGTTGCTCACGATACTGGGGACACCCCGCGCCAGTTGCTCACGATACTGGGGACACCCCTCTCCAGTTGCTCACGATACTGGGGACACCCCTCTCCAGTTGCTCACGATACTGGGGACACCCCTCGCCAGTTGCTCACGATACTGGGGACACCCCGCGCCAGTTGCTCACGTATCTGTTAGTTGATACAGAGTTAGTTGATACAGAGTTAGTTGATACAGAGTTAGTTGATACAGATGCCCGTGTTCAACCGCTCTTCAGTACGCACCTGCTCTCGGGCAAGAGCTGGCTGAGCGCTGAGGGCCAGTGCGGAAGGTTGAGGGAAACAGATGGCGGCCCCTGTTCTGAGGGAGCTCACCATGTCGCGAGGGAGGGAGAGGTTGACTCTCTCTCTCTCTCTCTCTCTCTCTCTCTCTCTCTCTCTCACACACACACACACACACACACACACACACACACACACACACACGAGTGAGAAGATTGTCAAGGGGAAGAGCAGCGTGCCGCAGATGAGGCCCTGGAGGGCAGAGGGGACTTTCTGGAAGAAAGGGCTGGAGGACACAGTCCTCCTGGGGGACAGGTGCAGTGATGCCAAGGCGCTGAGGAGGGCTGGAGAAGCAGGAACATCCCAGCAACTGAGAGCACCTTCTGGTCTGAGGGTAGAGGCTGAGGGAACGCTAGCTCCGAATGAAGATGGAGACGTGACAAGAACCAGGTGATTGGAGGCTTGAGAGGATTGTGATACCCTGAGATTTCCTTGTTCCTTCTTCCAGAGCCGCTGTCTGGAGAATTCTTAGAGGGCACAAGAGCAGGTTTGGTTAAGTTCTGTCACATGATGGGACTAGAGGGCGGCCTGGCTTCAGCAGGTGGAGAGGACGCAGAGTGGACAGGTGTGAATGGATAAAGCTACCTAGGCTATCGTGAGACCCACAGGGGGTCGAGGGGGGAGGTGTCCGGGTTGATTTGGAGGAGAAACGCACCTGTGCAACAATGGGGTCGCGTGAAAGCTGAGTAATCAAAGCTTTGTGAATAAAAGCAATTTACTGCAAAGTTACCCAATAGAAATAATGACCTTCTTGTTGAAGTTAGGAAATAGAAAAAATGTTCTATTTCTTATTGAGATTTCATGGAAGCATCATAAGGTTGAATAGAATATAAGGAAAGGAGACATCCCAGCCAACTCTGATCCTTTCAACAACAACCAAATTCTACTCTCTGCTGACATTTCTATTTCGAGATCTAATTAATTATAAACATAGACACCAGATTGAACTTCCATTAGGCAGCTTAAGAAATAAAATATGACAGGCAGAATAGGACATTGCAATTATAAGTTATCTCTCAAAGTACACTGAGGATGAAAGTCAAGTGCCTGCTCTCTCCCAGGACTGTAGGAGAAATGATTCTGAAACGAGCCATTTAGAACTTTCCATCGAGAGAAAATATACATTCAGAACACTTATTTACATAACTTAGAATATGTAAGACCGTATTTTTACAGTGAAATAAGTACAGAGAATTTTGTAAAATAATACATAAAGGCATCCATCAATATCAAATTGAGGATAGTGGTTCCTCTGGAAAGTCAGAATGCACTGAGCTAGGTATTTGGGGGTAATGGGCTCCATTTACTGTCTTAAAAAATAAAAAGTAGTAACAATATTAAAAAACATACAGGTCCAAATGTTAATAACTAGCGAGTCTAAGATTCTAAGACTCTAAGATGGTACCTGTTACATTATTTTCATATTTTCTATATGTTTAAGATATTTTATTTTATTTTTTTAAATATTTTATTTATTGATTTTTTAGAGAGAGAGGAGTGAGAGAGAGGGACAGAGAGAGAGAGAGAGAGAGAGAAGGGGGAGGAGCAGGAAGCTTTGACTCCCATATGTGCCTTGACCGGGCAAGCCCAAGGTTTCGAACCGGCGACCTCAGTGTTCCAGGTCGACGCTTTATCCCACTGCGCCACCACAGGTCAGGCCTAAGATATTTTAAAATGGAGTTTCTGTGTTCATTAGAATATGGCGGTGGAAACCATCCCATGGCTTGGAGAGGCAATCAATTGTTTTCTAGCTCGTTACTCCTCCTTTGTTCTTTAATCATAACTTTAAAATCTTTTCTTCTTCTTCTTCTTCTACAGTTCTATTTGAAAAAAAGGACATATCATGGCTAAACAAATGATTTTTTGAAATGTTTGCTGCTTTACAGTGAATGGTCAACTGTGAGACTATTATTCCATGGAAGTGGTAACTGGTAATAACAAGTCACAGCGCTCACTCTTACAAGTGCTTTTCTCTCTTTTCTTTTTTGGTGAAAAGAATAGTGGAATGTTTCATAGAAGGAAGAGAGATGAGTTTTTAAGCCATTATTTACTCTTTTTTTTTTAAGGTTGGTTCTAACTTACCCTTTTATACAAAACGTATTAGTTTGAGCGAAGTGAATAATTTCTATTTGCCTCCTTTTCTTTAGCTGTAAGGAAAAGAAAAAAGATGTAAGTTATTATTTTTAATGGAGGTGGTCTGGCTTTACCTCTCCAGGATTACATTACTATTATATTTTGCTTATGATGATGCTACTTTGCCTCATTGTAGCAATATGGTGGCAACATGATAACACTAGCATGTTTGGTTTCAATGTAGTTAAAAAAATAAAGGCTGATTGTTGAAGAAACGTGGACACACATTTGACAAATGAGAAAGTGCCCATATTAGAAACACATCATTTGACCCAAATCACAACGTGTACCCACTATTGTGGCCAGTGCCCAAATCAAGACTCAGAGCATTTCCAGGACCCAAGATGCTCATCTCATCTCCCTTCTGGTGGCATTCCTAGTCCTGCCACTCGGGCAATTTCTATCCCGAACTCCAACATCCCAGATAGGCTTAGCCTGCATTTCAACTTTATCCAAATCAGTCAGTCGGTGTCTGACTCATTTTACTCATCAGTGTACTGGGAGGATTCTCCGTACCTTGTGTAGTTGTAATTCGTTCTTTCTCATTCAGATGTAACAGGAATTTGCCAACTTCTCCTGCGGAGCACATCGTTATAAATATTTCGTGAGCTGTATGGTTGCTGTCCTAAGCGTCAGCTCCGCTGCTGCGGTGGGAAGGCGGCTGAGGGTGGGGTGTAAACTCATGGTGCCGAGGAGATCCTATAGAACAGGGGTCCCCAAACTTTTTACACAGGGGGCCAGTTCACTGTCCCTCAGACCATTGGAGGGCTGGACTATAAAAAAAACTATGAACAAATCCCTATGCACACTGCACATATCTTATTTTAAAGTAAAAAAACAAAACGGGAACAAATATAACATTTAAAATAAAGAGCAAGTAAATTTAAATCAACAAACTGACCAGTATTTCAATGGGAACTATGCTCCTCTCACTGACCACCAATGAAAGAGGTGCCCCTTCCGGAAGTGCGGTGGGGGCCGGATAAATGGCCTCAGGGGGCCGCATGTGGCCCGCGGGCCGTAGTTTGGGGACCCCTGCTATAGAACTGAATTTACAAACTGGGCAATGGTCAGCACTTGGCCTCCGGGCCATCATTTGCTGAAGTCGGCTATTTAACAGTCCACTGATAATACGCCACTCTTTATTTGTTGGTTCTGTTCCTGGCAGACACTGGGTTGTTTCCAGTTTGGGATTGTGTCATAGAGTGCTCATCGGCACATTCTTGCCCCCGCATCTGTCTGTGCACGTATTCATTTCTGCGTACCTACGCACCTAAGTGCTGGACCGTGGGACCTGCAGAAGGTCCGCTTCCATCGAGACCACCAAACGATTGGCCAAAGGGCTTCTCCCTCCGTACATTCCCACCAGTCAAGGTTTTCATTTGATTCACATCCTCAGCGATATCTGGTATGATCCACCTTTTCAGCCATCTAGGTGGATAGCTAATGGTGTCATATTTTAGTTTCAATTTGGATTTCCCTGATAACTAATAAAATTAAGCACTTTTTCTTATGTGTGTTGGGTATCTACGTTATTTATTTTTGTTTGTGACGTGCTTATTTAAACATTTTGCCCATTTTCTATTTGGTTGTTTGCCCTTGTTATCACTCAGCTTCACTGAGCTACAGTTAACATATAACATCGTATAAGTTTAAGATAGATTAACATGCTGATTTTTTTTACACTTACCTATTGCAAGAAGATTACTATCATAGGCTAATCCCTTCATCACATCACATAATTAACATCTTTTTGTGTGCGTGGTAAGAACATTGATGAATTACTCTCTTAACCGTATTATTAATGTTTATCTATATACTGCACATTATGTCTCCAGAACTTATTCATTGTTTACTCTTTTTAAATGGACTTGCAGGAGCCCTTCATATACTGTGGATGCGTATCTTTCGCCAGATACATGTATCACAAACACCTTCTTCCAATCTGTGGTTCAGCTTTTCATTTTCTTGAAGGTCTCTCTCTCTCTCTCTCTCTCTCTCTCTCTCTCTCTCTCTCTTTACTTCTGTTTACAATCAGTGTTATCAGTCATAGTCACCATGTTGCACATTAAATGCTCAGATCCTACTCATCTTTTAAGTGAAAGTGGAGGACATCAGAGGCGGGCAGGCTGAGGATATAGAGCAGGAGAGGTAAAGTGGTTGACTTGGATGGTGGATACAAGGGCATCAACTACACTTTATGACTTCTGCACTTTTCATAGACTTGAACAAATTTATATACCTAGATGTATCAATAGATAGACATAGAACATTCAAGTTCTAAGGATTCTATTCTTCCCACATTCCAAGTTTAAACAAAATATTCTCCTTATCTCTTTTGCTTGTAATGAAGAGCCTAGAGAGATAGTAAAACTCTATCTATCTATCTATCTATCTATCTATCTATCTATCTATCTATCTATCTATCTATCTGTCTATCTATCCGAGCATTACTAAAAGTATAGTGCTTAGAGTGATCCATTGGGATGCAGGATGAATAAATTGGATTTTGTTGATATTTAATCCTATGCATTTACTTTTATTTTTATGAGATAAGAATACATTAAAATATGCCCTATAACTTCCACTTTCAGAACATCATGGCATTAGAACATAGTAATAGATTCAGAAAATGCAAAAAGCGCATTAAAATTGGGCACACGAAATATACCTGTCTCAGAAATAGTCGGGTCCAGGAGACAAGCAATTTGCAAAGACAGAAAGCACTTAATACAAGAAGCTATTACAGACGGGGAAAAGAAATCTCAATACACTCAAAATTTTGCCATCACACAGAATAAATCCTCAAGCCACAATGATGTAAAATTAGAAGTAGACAACATGGAAATGGGAAGAATTCGGATGAGAGGGTCCCGCCCGAGTCTAATCCAGGCCGGCCCCCTGAGCCCCCACACTTGAGGGGCCCCCGGAGCCACCCTGTTGATTGTCCCGAGCGGACAGCGGCAGCTCTTTGCCTCACCGTGCTCTCTCTCTCTTTCATTGCTGCTGCACGTTGGCCGGGGGGAGGCTCGTGTGAGGTGTGCGTGCCGCTGTGTGAAATGATTCTCCGTTATCATGAGAAAGGGCACACTAGTTAAAACAAAGGGCCAAGAGATGTCCTAAGAAGCTACTGTGAAAAATGTAAGAAAAATATTTTAATATTTAATGCAGCAATTCCTATGCATGAATTAAACATGTAGCTGAAAACCATTTGAGGAACACAATGCTAAAATTGTTAGCTGGGAGGCATCAGGAAATACAGACACTGAAACTAGTGAATCAGAAAATAAAAATATTAGATGTCCTTGATAAAATGGCATCAAAGTAAACTTACACCTTGGAAAAACCAACAAGATAGAGAAATTGTCTTTTTTTTTTTTTTTTTTTTTTTTTCCAAAGTGAGAAGTGGGGAGTCAGAGAGACAGACTCTCGCTTGTGCCCGACCGAGACCCACCCGGCATGCCCACCAGGGGGCGATGCTCTGCCCATCTGGAGCGATGCTCAGCTGCAACCAGAGCCACTCTAGCGCCTGAGGCAGAGGCCATGGAGCCATCCTCAGCGCCCGGGCCAACTTTGCTCCAGTGGAGCCTTGGCTGCAGGAGGGGAAGAGAGAGACAGAGAGGAAGGAGAGAGGGAGGGGTGGAGAAGCAGATGGGCACTTCTTCTATGTGCTTGGCCAGGAATCGAACCCAGGACTTTCACATGCCAGGCTGATGCTCTACAGCTGAGCCAACTGGCCAGGGCCTTGTCCTTTTTTAAAAAGTCTATTCAAAATAAGAGAAAACATACAGTTACAAAGATAAAGAAAATGTAACCATAGATTGTGAGATTTAAACATCATAAGAACCTATTAATAACTTTTTAATTCAACAGTGGTAATAATAATTGTGTAATTACTGGCCACCTGCTTCACATACTGTCATAATTCTCAGCACAGCTCTATGAGACTAGTTATTATTTCCTTATTTTTAAGTTATTTTTTTAAAGACTTTATTTATTCAATTTTCAGAGAGGAGAGAGAGAGAGAGAGAAAGAGAGAGAGAGAGAAGGAAGAGGAGCAGGAAGTATCAACTCCCATATGTGCCTTGACCAGGCAAGCCCAGGGTTTCGAACCGGTAACCTCAGTGTTCCAGATCAACACTTTATCCCACTGCGCCACCACAGGTCAGGCTATTTCCTTATTTAATGAAACCTTACAGAGGTTAAGTGACATACCTCAGACGGCAAAATAGCGAAACCAAGAATCAAACACAGGCTGTCTAATTCCACAAGCTCTCAACTGCTTCGCAACGTTGTCTTTTAAAAGGAATAAATTGTACACTGGTACCAAAAAAAAAAACAACCAAAAAAAACCAAAAAGGTGAAGCTCTTTCCAGTCAAGCGGAGACCTTTTACACCACAGGGACTGGCTGTCTGGGGTCGCCAGCGCTTCCGCCTCTCGTCAATAGGTCCTGACGCGGATCGATTCCTGCTCATTACGGGCTTCCTTGGGGACCCTCTCCGTGTGTTTTATAGAAACCCTTGTTAGTAAATGATGGAAGGTTTAATTGGCTGCTTCTCTTTCTAAGTCCAAAGGTCAACCTAACATTGAATATCAAATTCAGGTTTATTTATCTGAAGGAGAAAGACAGAAAGACTTGCTCCAACGAAATGCTCCAGACCTGCCTTTTACTTGTTTTGGTAAAGATGCACTAAAAGGAGTCACAGTCAGTGCGTCGCTATTTATGCGCGCTCTCTCTCTCTCTCTCTCTCTCTCTCTCTCTTTTTGGTGGCCTCCTTCCCATCTTTTTATTTTTACTTCTTTTTTATTAAATTTATTGGGGTGACATTGGCTAATAAAATTATATAGGTGTTAAGTGTGTGATTTTGTGATGTATCATCCGTGTATTTGTATTGTGTGCCCGCTGCCCAAAGTCCAATCTTCTTTCCTCACCAGATGCTGGATCCCTCGACCCATCACTACCCCCTTCCTTTCCGTCTGGTAACCACCACCCTGTTGTTTGTAAGTTGCTCTTGGTCTTGTTTATTCTTTGTAGCCTTAGGTTTTATATCCCGGATCCAAGTGAAATCCTATGGTTCTTGCCCTTTTCCGTCTGACTTATTTTGCTTGGCATGATATTCTCGAGATCCACCCCTATGGTTACGAATCCGTCTTTGCACAGAAAAGAACATTTACACTTAGAAGTATCTTGAGTTTATGGCTCTTGCCTTATGGTCTTTAGCAGAGCGGAAAAGGACACCACGGATAATGCTACATTACACGCAGCCCTGCTTGGGGTGGCTCATTTATTTTCACTTCTGTTGGGTCTTTAGCTTTGTTGTTGTTGTTTTTTGTTTGTTTGTATTTTTCTGAAGCTGGAAACGGGGAGGCAGTCAGACAGACTCCCGCATGCGCCCGACTGGGATCCACCCTGCATGCCCACCAGGGGGCGATGCTCTGCCCATCTAGGGCGTCGCTCTGTTGCAACCAGAGCCATTCTAGCACCTGAGGCAGAGGCCACAGAGCCATCCTCAGCGCCCGGGCCAACTTTGCTCCAATGGAGCCTTGTCTGCGGGAGGGGAAGAGAGAGACAGAGAGGAAGGAGAGGGGGAGGGGTGGAGAAGCAGATGGGCGCTTCTCCTGTGTGCCCTGGCTGGGAATCGAACCCGGGACTCCTGCATGTTAGGCCGACGCTCTACCACTGAGCCAACCAGCTAGGGCCTTGTTGTTTTTAATTAAGACGCAACTTTAAATATGTGTGCAACCAGGAGAGAGTCCTCTGATTTTCACGTGTGGCCCATGGAAACTAGATTTATTTTTTCCAAGTTGCATGCACATGAACCACTGTGGTCCATCACAAGAGCTAAGACATCCCCGAATTGGCTGTGTATCCCTTTGGGCCTCGGGGAACAGGGAATGGCTTTAGTCTGTATTGACACATGTTTTGAGAGTGTGTTTGCGCTTGTTATGAAGGACTGATACTTTCTGGTTCAGCAGGAGCAGCCCGTGTCAATGTTTTCCATCTAACAAGGTGACTCGCCTGTGATTTTGTCTGCCGACATCACATCCTGACCCCTTATGGATGCTAAGCGTGGTGGGAGCTGTTTCGGAATGAACTGAAACTGTCGGGATCACAATGTCCCCCTGAATATAACTCCCTCGCCCCACCCCTGTGTCCCTTTTTATACCCCCTTTGCCCTCCTTCCCCGAATCCCCTCCCCCCTTCCTGCTAGGATTTGCTGTCCTGTGATCTGTATCTCTGTGTTATGTATATATTTATATATGTATAATTTCACTAATCCCTTCCCCTCTGATCCCATCCCCTCGTCCCCCTTCCCTCTGACAGCTGTCCCTCTGCTCCCTGTGACCCCGCCCCTGGCTCTAGTCCACTCCTCAGTGCACTTTGTTCATTAGACTCCACCTGTAAGTGAGGTCATGTGATATTTGTCTTTCTCTGCCTGGCTTATTTCACTTAGCAGAATAGTCTCCAGGTCCATCCGAGCTGTCACAAAAGGTAAGGTTTCAGGAAGGCTTTCTTGAATGTCTGCATTCTTTCTCTCTCTCGCTCAATTTTCTGGAAGATGCGGGTGGGGCGTCTCCTGTCAAACACGGCTTTCCAGAGACGGGTGACCCGCCCGTACCGACTGCAGCCGTGTGCTTCCCTGGGAAGTCCCTAATGTTTCTCTCCTAACTTCCCGTCTCCTGCGCCGCCATTCCCGGGGAGTGAAAAGTAACCACTGCCCAGCCTCACCCCCACACTCACCGCGGAGCTCTGGACAGTATTCTGAGCCCCGCTCCTCGTTGGGGAAACGGAACCACCATGTGGCCCTCACGCACAGTGAAGCTGAAACAACAGGGGACACCCAGCCCTGGGCCGGGGCCCAGTCAGCATCCACCCGCTCACACAGAGACCTGGAGGGCTGCCTGGAGGAGGGGAGGGCTGCAGCCGCAGGGAGGATGGGGGTGCTGAGGGCCCCTCCGCCCGCCTCCTCCTGCTGCGAGCTCTCTGGGCTGCTCACCGTTGTCACCGTAGCCCTGAGCATCGCCTCCAGATGGAAGCTGACAGGGGAAGAGAGGACGCAGGCTGGCGTAGACGGCACTGGGAAACCTGTCACAAAGAGGAACGGGGTGCACACCGTCGCCTGGCCTGCACTCGTAATGGACAGGAGCCCGGCTCTGGCGTGGTTCGGGCAAAGCTGGAGGGCACACGCGGCAGGCGGGCAGAGGTGGCCCCCCATGTCCCTCCGTCTGGTTGCCCTCCTGGAGCCAGATGGGCAGCGGGGGTCAGCTGGATGACTGCAAATAGTGAAGTGGAGCCCCGAACGGGTGACTCAGCTCCTAGCAGGAGAGTGCTGCTCTTCCTGGTCCAAGTGCCTGCCCAGCGCTGAGAAGCTGACCTCCACATGGTGGGGGCAGTGGGACTTGAGATGGGGGCGCTCTGGCACAGAAGGGGTCAAGGCGGGGACTGGGACAGAGCCACAGCTCGCTGGCCGCTGGGCAGCTCCTCACCAGGTACCTGAGCTCCTGTCCCTTTGTCCAGCAAGGACAGTTGGCACCCGGACAAGACGAAGGAATCGTAGCGGCACCCAGGGCCTCGGAGCGCGTCATGCGGCTCTCTCTGTAAGGTTCACGGGGCCCGCTGAGCGGGAGGCGAGGAGCTGCCACCCACCCCGGTGTGGACTTGGGGCGTCCGTGTCCGGGCCGTCAGGGGCTCCGGGGAGTCTGCCTGTGGGGCGGGCCTTTCAGTAGTTGTAGCTCTGCTCAAGTCCATCTGCATACCGGCTCGAGCCCGCCTGCACTGTGCTCCCCTGAACACCGTCACGAGCCAATCCTCTTTTAGGTGACGGTCCGGGATTCAGCCACCGTCTCTATTTTTAACCGAGAGAGAGAAGACTTCAGAGCTTGTTCTGGGTTTTTCACGACACCGTCTGCATGTCTGCGTGAGAACAAGTAAAACTTTGTGTTCCCAGCACAACGCGGGTGGGAACCAGCTCGAAGGTTCTGGGTAGGATGTCAAGAAAAAAGAAGAAGAAGAAGAAGAAAAAAAGGAAGCTTTCACTTTTACACTCGGGCTTGGCTCGTGTAGTCTCTGCACGGACCCTGCCCACAGCTGCGCCCCTGGCCCCCCGCATCTCGGCATCGCCCACACGACCTCGGGAGGGGGGACGGTTCAGGACCCTGCCACACAGCTGTGCCCCTGGCCCCCCGCATCTCGGCATCGCCCAAACGACCTCGGGAGGGGGGATGGTTCAGGTGTCATACTGTCACCCACGTCGGAGTGAGTGCCTGCGTCTCTGCCTTCTCTTTCTCAGAACGCGGGCTCCTGCGCTGACCCCCGGGGCCGTGGTGGATGACCGCCCACAGTCGCCCAGGCGGGAGGCTGCCGCTGGGCTTCCAGACCGAGCTGTCCTGTGGACAGGGGCGTCGGCTGCCGTCGCCCCCGTGGGGAGCTGGGGCCGCTGTCCTTGGCCTCAAGTGACCTTGGGTGGTGCTCATGGTCCAGATGGCCCGGCAGGGCTGTTATGGGTATTAATAAAATAAAATTATATGCTCTGCATATACTGATGAGTAATTATTATGATCCCAGTAGAGAGTAGGGGGGAAATTTATCCATGGCGAGAAGGGAATGGAATAGGGTCAGGGTCACCCAAATGGACAGTGATAGCAGGGTCCGTGTAAATAGCACCCTGTGGCCTGGGCGTCGTGCTGTGCACACGGCCAAGCGTGTGGTCCCGACAAGACGCACTGGGGCCTGAGCTGCTGGCTCACGGTGTCCTTGCTGCTGGAGAGAGTCCGTCCGTCCTGGATCACGGTGTCCTTGCTGCTGGAGAGTCCGTCCGTCCTGGATCACAGTGTCCTTGCTGCTGGAGAGTCCGTCCTGGATCACAGTGTCCTTGCTGCTGTAGAGTCCGTCCGTCCTGGATCACAGTGTCCTTGCTGCTGGAGAGAGTCTGTCCGTCCTGGATCACAGTGTCCTTGCTGCTGGAGAGAGTCTGTCCGTCCTGGATCACGGTGTCCTTGCTGCTGGAGAGTCCGTCCGTCCGTCCTGGATCACGGTGTCCTTGCTGCTGGAGAGTCCGTCCGTCCGTCCTGGATCACGGTGTCCTTGCTGCTGGAGAGTCTGTCCGTCCTGGATCACGGTGTCCTTGCTGCTGGAGAGTCCGTCCGTCCTGGATCACGGTGTACTTGCTGCTGGAGAGTCCGTCCGTCCTGGATCACGGTGTCCTTGCTGCTGGAGAGTCCGTCCTGGATCACGGTGTCCTTGCAGCTGGAGAGTCCGTCCGTCCTGGATCACAGTGTCCTTGCTGCTGGAGAGTCCGTCCTGGATCACGGTGTCCTTGCAGCTGGAGAGTCCGTCCGTCCTGGATCACAGTGTCCTTGCTGCTGGAGAGTCCGTCCACCCTGGATCACAGTGTCCTTGCTGCTGGAGAGTCCGTCCATCCTGGATCACGGTGTCCTTGCTGCTGGAGAGTCCGTCCGTCCTGGATCACGGTGTCCTTGCAGCTGGAGAGTCCGTCCGTCCTGGATCACAGTGTCCTTGCTGCTGGAGAGTCCGTCCGTCCTGGATCACGGTGTCCTTGCTGCTGGAGAGTCCGTCCACCCTGGATCACAGTGTCCTTGCTGCTGGAGAGTCCGTCCGTCCTGGATCACGGTGTCCTTGCTGCTGGAGAGTCCGTCCGTCCTGGATCACGGTGTCCTTGCTGCTGGAGAGTCCGTCCGTCCTGGATCACGGTGTCCTTGCTGCTGGAGAGTCCGTCCGTCCTGGATCACGGTGTCCTTGCTGCTGGAGAGTCCGTCCACCCTGGATCACAGTGTCCTTGCTGCTGGAGAGTCCGTCCGTCCTGGATCACGGTGTCCTTGCTGCTGGAGAGTCCGTCCGTCCTGGATCACGGTGTCCTTGCTGCTGGAGAGTCCGTCCTGGATCACGGTGTCCTTGCTGCTGGAGAGTCCGTCCTGGATCACAGTGTCCTTGCTGCTGGAGAGTCCGTCCATCCTGGATCACGGTGTCCTTGCTGCTGGAGAGTCCGTCCATCCTGGATCACGGTGTCCTTGCTGCTGGAGAGTCCGTCCATCCTGGATCACGGTGTCCTTGCGGCTGGAGAGTCCGTCCGTCCTGGATCACAGTGTCCTTGCTGCTGGAGAGTCCGTCCGTCCTGGATCACGGTGTCCTTGCTGCTGGAGAGTCCGTCCACCTGGCTCACGGTGTCCTTGCTGCTGGAGAGTGCGTCCGTCCTGGATCACAGTGTCCTTGCTGCTGGAGAGTCCGTCCACCCTGGATCACGGTGTCCTTGCTGCTGGAGAGTCCGTCCGTCCTGGATCACAGTGTCCTTGCTGCTGGAGAGTCCGTCCGTCCTGGATCACAGTGTCCTTGCTGCTGGAGAGTCCATCCGTCCTGGATCACGGTGTCCTTGCTGCTGGAGAGTCCGTCCTGGATCACAGTGTCCTTGCTGCTGGAGGGTCCGTCCGTCCTGGATCACAGTGTCCTTGCTGCTGGAGAGTCCGTCCGTCCTGGATCACAGTGTCCTTGCTGCTGGAGAGTCCGTCCTGGATCACGGTGTCCTTGCTGCTGGAGAGTCCGTCCGTCCTGGATCACAGTGTCCTTGCTGCTGGAGAGTCCGTCCTGGATCACAGTGTCCTTGCTGCTGGAGAGTCCGTCCGTCCTGGATCACAGTGTCCTTGCTGCTGGAGAGTCCGTCCGTCCTGGATCACAGTGTCCTTGCTGCTGGAGAGTCCGTCCGTCCTGGATCACAGTGTCCTTGCTGCTGGAGAGTCCGTCCGTCCTGGATCACTGTGTCCTTGCTGCTGGAGAGTCCGTCCGTCCTGGATCACAGTGTCCTTGCTGCTGGAGAGTCCGTCCGTCCTGGATCACAGTGTCCTTGCTGCTGGAGAGTCCGTCCGTCCTGGATCACAGTGTCCTTGCTGCTGGAGAGTCCGTCCGTCCTGGATCACAGTGTCCTTGCTGCTGGAGAGTCCGTCCGTCCTGGATCACAGTGTCCTTGCTGCTGGAGAGTCCGTCCGTCCTGGATCACAGTGTCCTTGCTGCTGGAGAGTCCGTCCGTCCTGGATCACGGTGTCCTTGCTGCTGGAGAGTCCGTCCGTCCTGGATCACGGTGTCCTTGCTGCTGGAGAGTCCGTCCACCCTGGCTCACGGTGTCCTTGCTGCTGGAGAGTCCGTCCGTCCTGGCTCATGGTGTCCTTGCTGCTGGAGAGTCCGTCCGTCCTGGATCACGGTGTCCTTGCAGCTGGAGAGTCCGTCCGTCCTGGATCACAGTGTCCTTGCTGCTGGAGAGTCCGTCCGTCCTGGATCACAGTGTCCTTGCTGCTGGAGAGAGTCTGTCCGTCCTGGATCACGGTGTCCTTGCTGCTGGAGAGTCTGTCCGTCCTGGATCACGGTGTCCTTGCTGCTGGAGAGTCCGTCCGTCCGGGATCACGGTGTCCTTGCTGCTGGGGAGTCCGTCCGTCCTGGATCACGGTGTCCTTGCTGCTGGAGAGTCCGTCCTGGATCACGGTGTCCTTGCAGCTGGAGAGTCCGTCCGTCCTGGATCACAGTGTCCTTGCTGCTGGAGAGTCCGTCCGTCCTGGATCACAGTGTCCTTGCTGCTGGAGAGTCCGTCCGTCCTGGATCACAGTGTCCTTGCTGCTGGAGAGTCCGTCCACCCTGGATCACAGTGTCCTTGCTGCTGGAGAGTCCGTCCATCCTGGATCACGGTGTCCTTGCTGCTGGAGAGTCCGTCCGTCCTGGATCACGGTGTCCTTGCTGCTGGAGAGTCCGTCCGCCCTGGATCACAGTGTCCTTGCTGCTGGAGAGTCCGTCCTGGATCACGGTGTCCTTGCTGCTGGAGAGTCTGTCCGTCCTGGATCACGGTGTCCTTGCTGCTGGAGAGTCCGTCCGTCCTGGATCACAGTGTCCTTGCTGCTGGAGAGTCCGTCCGTCCTGGATCACGGTGTCCTTGCTGCTGGAGAGTCCGTCCTGGATCACGGTGTCCTTGCAGCTGGAGAGTCCGTCCGTCCTGGATCACAGTGTCCTTGCTGCTGGAGAGTCCGTCCTGGATCACGGTGTCCTTGCAGCTGGAGAGTCCGTCCGTCCTGGATCACAGTGTCCTTGCTGCTGGAGAGTCCGTCCACCCTGGATCACAGTGTCCTTGCTGCTGGAGAGTCCGTCCATCCTGGATCACGGTGTCCTTGCTGCTGGAGAGTCCGTCCGTCCTGGATCACGGTGTCCTTGCAGCTGGAGAGTCCGTCCGTCCTGGATCACAGTGTCCTTGCTGCTGGAGAGTCCGTCCGTCCTGGATCACGGTGTCCTTGCTGCTGGAGAGTCCGTCCACCCTGGATCACAGTGTCCTTGCTACTGGAGAGTCCGTCCATCCTGGATCACGGTGTCCTTGCTGCTGGAGAGTCCGTCCGTCCTGGATCACGGTGTCCTTGCAGCTGGAGAGTCCGTCCGTCCTGGATCACGGTGTCCTTGCTGCTGGAGAGTCCGTCCGTCCTGGATCACGGTGTCCTTGCTGCTGGAGAGTCCGTCCACCCTGGATCACAGTGTCCTTGCTGCTGGAGAGTCCGTCCATCCTGGATCACGGTGTCCTTGCTGCTGGAGAGTCCGTCCATCCTGGATCACGGTGTCCTTGCTGCTGGAGAGTCCGTCCTGGATCACGGTGTCCTTGCTGCTGGAGAGTCCGTCCTGGATCACAGTGTCCTTGCTGCTGGAGAGTCCGTCCATCCTGGATCACGGTGTCCTTGCTGCTGGAGAGTCCGTCCATCCAGGATCACGGTGTCCTTGCTGCTGGAGAGTCCGTCCATCCTGGATCACGGTGTCCTTGCGGCTGGAGAGTCCGTCCGTCCTGGATCACAGTGTCCTTGCTGCTGGAGAGTCCGTCCGTCCTGGATCACGGTGTCCTTGCTGCTGGAGAGTCCGTCCACCTGGCTCACGGTGTCCTTGCTGCTGGAGAGTGCGTCCGTCCTGGATCACAGTGTCCTTGCTGCTGGAGAGTCCGTCCACCCTGGATCACGGTGTCCTTGCTGCTGGAGAGTCCGTCCGTCCTAGATCACAGTGTCCTTGCTGCTGGAGAGTCCGTCCGTCCTGGATCACAGTGTCCTTGCTGCTGGAGAGTCCATCCGTCCTGGATCACGGTGTCCTTGCTGCTGGAGAGTCCGTCCTGGATCACAGTGTCCTTGCTGCTGGAGGGTCCGTCCGTCCTGGATCACAGTGTCCTTGCTGCTGGAGAGTCCGTCCGTCCTGGATCACAGTGTCCTTGCTGCTGGAGAGTCCGTCCTGGATCACGGTGTCCTTGCTGCTGGAGAGTCCGTCCGTCCTGGATCACAGTGTCCTTGCTGCTGGAGAGTCCGTCCTGGATCACAGTGTCCTTGCTGCTGGAGAGTCCGTCCGTCCTGGATCACAGTGTCCTTGCTGCTGGAGAGTCCGTCCGTCCTGGATCACAGTGTCCTTGCTGCTGGAGAGTCCGTCCGTCCTGGATCACAGTGTCCTTGCTGCTGGAGAGTCCGTCCGTCCTGGATCACAGTGTCCTTGCTGCTGGAGAGTCCGTCCGTCCTGGATCACAGTGTCCTTGCTGCTGGAGAGTCCGTCCGTCCTGGATCACAGTGTCCTTGCTGCTGGAGAGTCCGTCCGTCCTGGATCACAGTGTCCTTGCTGCTGGAGAGTCCGTCCGTCCTGGATCACAGTGTCCTTGCTGCTGGAGAGTCCGTCCGTCCTGGATCACAGTGTCCTTGCTGCTGGAGAGTCCGTCCGTCCTGGATCACAGTGTCCTTGCTGCTGGACAGTCCGTCCGTCCTGGATCACGGTGTCCTTGCTGCTGGAGAGTCCGTCCGTCCTGGATCACGGTGTCCTTGCTGCTGGAGAGTCCGTCCACCCTGGATCACGGTGTCCTTGCTGCTGGAGAGTCCGTCCGTCCTGGCTCATGGTGTCCTTGCTGCTGGAGAGTCCGTCCGTCCTGGATCACGGTGTCCTTGCAGCTGGAGAGTCCGTCCGTCCTGGATCACAGTGTCCTTGCTGCTGGAGAGTCCGTCCGTCCTGGATCACAGTGTCCTTGCTGCTGGAGAGAGTCTGTCCGTCCTGGATCACGGTGTCCTTGCTGCTGGAGAGTCCGTCCGTCCTGGATCACGGTGTCCTTGCTGCTGGAGAGTCCGTCCGTCCGGGATCACGGTGTCCTTGCTGCTGGAGAGTCCGTCCGTCCTGGATCACGGTGTCCTTGCTGCTGGAGAGTCCGTCCTGGATCACTGTGTCCTTGCAGCTGGAGAGTCCGTCCGTCCTGGATCACAGTGTCCTTGCTGCTGGAGAGTCCGTCCGTCCTGGATCACAGTGTCCTTGCTGCTGGAGAGTCCGTCCGTCCTGGATCACAGTGTCCTTGCTGCTGGAGAGTCCGTCCACCCTGGATCACAGTGTCCTTGCTGCTGGAGAGTCCGTCCATCCTGGATCACGGTGTCCTTGCTGCTGGAGAGTCCGTCCGTCCTGGATCACGGTGTCCTTGCTGCTGGAGAGTCCGTCCGCCCTGGATCACAGTGTCCTTGCTGCTGGAGAGTCCGTCCATCCTGGATCACGGTGTCCTTGCTGCTGGAGAGTCCGTCCGTCCTGGATCACGGTGTCCTTGCAGCTGGAGAGTCCGTCCGTCCTGGATCACAGTGTCCTTGCTGCTGGAGAGTCCGTCCGTCCTGGATCACGGTGTCCTTGCTGCTGGAGAGTCCGTCCACCCTGGATCACAGTGTCCTTGCTGCTGGAGAGTCCGTCCATCCTGGATCACGGTGTCCTTGCTGCTGGAGAGTCCGTCCATCCTGGATCACGGTGTCCTTGCTGCTGGAGAGTCCGTCCTGGATCACGGTGTCCTTGCTGCTGGAGAGTCCGTCCTGGATCACGGTGTCCTTGCTGCTGGAGAGTCCGTCCTGGATCACAGTGTCCTTGCTCCTGGAGAGTCCGTCCATCCTGGATCACGGTGTCCTTGCTGCTGGAGAGTCCGTCCATCCTGGATCACGGTGTCCTTGCTGCTGGAGAGTCCGTCCATCCTGGATCACTGTGTCCTTGCGGCTGGAGAGTCCGTCCGTCCTGGATCACAGTGTCCTTGCTGCTGGAGAGTCCGTCCGTCCTGGATCACGGTGTCCTTGCTGCTGGAGAGTCCGTCCACCTGGCTCACGGTGTCCTTGCTGCTGGAGAGTCCGTCCGTCCTGGATCACAGTGTCCTTGCTGCTGGAGAGTCCGTCCACCCTGGATCACGGTGTCCTTGCTGCTGGAGAGTCCGTCCGTCCTGGATCACAGTGTCCTTGCTGCTGGAGAGTCCGTCCGTCCTGGATCACAGTGTCCTTGCTCCTGGAGAGTCCATCCGTCCTGGATCACGGTGTCCTTGCTGCTGGAGAGTCCGTCCTGGATCACAGTGTCCTTGCTGCTGGAGGGTCCGTCCGTCCTGGATCACAGTGTCCTTGCTGCTGGAGAGTCCGTCCTGGATCACGGTGTCCTTGCTGCTGGAGAGTCCGTCCGTCCTGGATCACAGTGTCCTTGCTGCTGGAGAGTCCGTCCTGGATCACAGTGTCCTTGCTGCTGGAGAGTCCGTCCGTCCTGGATCACAGTGTCCTTGCTGCTGGAGAGTCCGTCCGTCCTGGATCACGGTGTCCTTGCTGCTGGAGAGTCCGTCCACCTGGCTCACGGTGTCCTTGCTGCTGGAGAGTCCGTCCGTCCTGGATCACAGTGTCCTTGCTGCTGGAGAGTCCGTCCACCCTGGATCACGGTGTCCTTGCTTCTGGAGAGTCCGTCCGTCCTGGATCACAGTGTCCTTGCTGCTGGAGAGTCCGTCCGTCCTGGATCACAGTGTCCTTGCTGCTGGAGAGTCCATCCGTCCTGGATCACGGTGTCCTTGCTGCTGGAGAGTCCGTCCTGGATCACAGTGTCCTTGCTGCTGGAGGGTCCGTCCGTCCTGGATCACAGTGTCCTTGCTGCTGGAGAGTCCGTCCTGGATCACGGGGTCCTTGCTGCTGGAGAGTCCGTCCGTCCTGGATCACAGTGTCCTTGCTGCTGGAGAGTCCGTCCTGGATCACAGTGTCCTTGCTGCTGGAGAGTCCGTCCGTCCTGGATCACAGTGTCCTTGCTGCTGGAGAGTCCGTCCGTCCTGGATCACAGTGTCCTTGCTGCTGGAGAGTCCGTCCGTCCTGGATCACTGTGTCCTTGCTGCTGGAGAGTCCGTCCGTCCTGGATCACAGTGTCCTTGCTGCTGGAGAGTCCGTCCGTCCTGGATCACAGTGTCCTTGCTGCTGGAGAGTCCGTCCGTCCTGGATCACGGTGTCCTTGCTGCTGGAGAGTCCGTCCGTCCTGGCTCACGGTGTCCTTGCTGCTGGAGAGTCCGTCCGTCCTGGATCACGGTGTCCTTGCAGCTGGAGAGTCCGTCCGTCCTGGATCACAGTGTCCTTGCTGCTGGAGAGTCCGTCCGTCCTGGATCACAGTGTCCTTGCTGCTGGAGAGAGTCTGTCCGTCCTGGATCACGGTGTCCTTGCTGCTGGAGAGTCTGTCCGTCCTGGATCACGGTGTCCTTGCTGCTGGAGAGTCCGTCCGTCCTGGATCACGGTGTCCTTGCTGCTGGAGAGTCCGTCCACCCTGGATCACAGTGTCCTTGCTGCTGGAGAGTCCGTCCATCCTGGATCACGGTGTCCTTGCTGCTGGAGAGTCCGTCCATCCTGGATCACGGTGTCCTTGCTGCTGGAGAGTCCGTCCTGGATCACGGTGTCCTTGCTGCTGGAGAGTCCGTCCTGGATCACAGTGTCCTTGCTCCTGGAGAGTCCGTCCATCCTGGATCACGGTGTCCTTGCTGCTGGAGAGTCCGTCCATCCTGGATCACGGTGTCCTTGCTGCTGGAGAGTCCGTCCCTCCTGGATCACGGTGTCCTTGCGGCTGGAGAGTCCGTCCGTCCTGGATCACAGTGTCCTTGCTGCTGGAGAGTCCGTCCGTCCTGGATCACGGTGTCCTTGCTGCTGGAGAGTCCGTCCACCTGGCTCACGGTGTCCTTGCTGCTGGAGAGTCCGTCCGTCCTGGATCACAGTGTCCTTGCTGCTGGAGAGTCCGTCCATCCTGGATCACGGTGTCCTTGCTGCTGGAGAGTCCGTCCGTCCTGGATCACAGTGTCCTTGCTGCTGGAGAGTCCGTCCGTCCTGGATCACAGTGTCCTTGCTGCTGGAGAGTCCATCCGTCCTGGATCACGGTGTCCTTGCTGCTGGAGAGTCCGTCCTGGATCACAGTGTCCTTGCTGCTGGAGGGTCCGTCCGTCCTGGATCACAGTGTCCTTGCTGCTGGAGAGTCCGTCCTGGATCACGGTGTCCTTGCTGCTGGAGAGTCCGTCCTGGATCACAGTGTCCTTGCTCCTGGAGAGTCCGTCCATCCTGGATCACGGTGTCCTTGCTGCTGGAGAGTCCGTCCGTCCTGGATCACGGTGTCCTTGCTGCTGGAGAGTCCGTCCGCCCTGGATCACAGTGTCCTTGCTGCTGGAGAGAGTCTGTCCGTCCTGGATCACGTTGTCCTTGCTGCTGGAGAGTCTGTCCGTCCTGGATCACGGTGTCCTTGCTGCTGGAGAGTCCGTCCGTCCTGGATCACGGTGTCCTTGCTGCTGGAGAGTCCGTCCACCCTGGATCACAGTGTCCTTGCTGCTGGAGAGTCCGTCCATCCTGGATCACGGTGTCCTTGCTGCTGGAGAGTCCGTCCATCCTGGATCACGGTGTCCTTGCTGCTGGAGAGTCCGTCCTGGATCACGGTGTCCTTGCTGCTGGAGAGTCCGTCCTGGATCACAGTGTCCTTGCTGCTGGAGAGTCCGTCCGTCCTGGATCACAGTGTCCTTGCTCCTGGAGAGTCCGTCCATCCTGGATCACGGTGTCCTTGCTGCTGGAGAGTCCGTCCATCCTGGATCACGGTGTCCTTGCTGCTGGAGAGTCCGTCCATCCTGGATCACGGTGTCCTTGCGGCTGGAGAGTCCGTCCGTCCTGGATCACAGTGTCCTTGCTGCTGGAGAGTCCGTCCGTCCTGGATCACGGTGTCCTTGCTGCTGGAGAGTCCGTCCACCTGGCTCACGGTGTCCTTGCTGCTGGAGAGTCCGTCCGTCCTGGATCACAGTGTCCTTGCTGCTGGAGAGTCCGTCCACCCTGGATCACGGTGTCCTTGCTGCTGGAGAGTCCGTCCGTCCTGGATCACAGTGTCCTTGCTGCTGGAGAGTCCGTCCGTCCTGGATCACAGTGTCCTTGCTGCTGGAGAGTCCATCCGTCCTGGATCACGGTGTCCTTGCTGCTGGAGAGTCCGTCCTGGATCACAGTGTCCTTGCTGCTGGAGGGTCCGTCCGTCCTGGATCACAGTGTCCTTGCTGCTGGAGAGTCCGTCCGTCCGGGATCACGGTGTCCTTGCTGCTGGAGAGTCTGTCCGTCCTGGATCACGGTGTCCTTGCTGCTGGAGAGTCCGTCCGTCCGGGATCACGGTGTCCTTGCTGCTGGGGAGTCCGTCCGTCCTGGATCACGGTGTCCTTGCTGCTGGAGAGTCCGTCCTGGATCACGGTGTCCTTGCAGCTGGAGAGTCCGTCCGTCCTGGATCACAGTGTCCTTGCTGCTGGAGAGTCCGTCCGTCCTGGATCACAGTGTCCTTGCTGCTGGAGAGTCCGTCCGTCCTGGATCACAGTGTCCTTGCTGCTGGAGAGTCCGTCCACCCTGGATCACAGTGTCCTTGCTGCTGGAGAGTCCGTCCATCCTGGATCACGGTGTCCTTGCTGCTGGAGAGTCCGTCCGTCCTGGATCACGGTGTCCTTGCTGCTGGAGAGTCCGTCCGCCCTGGATCACAGTGTCCTTGCTGCTGGAGAGTCCGTCCTGGATCACGGTGTCCTTGCTGCTGGAGAGTCTGTCCGTCCTGGATCACGGTGTCCTTGCTGCTGGAGAGTCCGTCCGTCCTGGATCACGGTGTACTTGCTGCTGGAGAGTCCGTCCGTCCTGGATCACGGTGTCCTTGCTGCTGGAGAGTCCGTCCTGGATCACGGTGTCCTTGCAGCTGGAGAGTCCGTCCGTCCTGGATCACAGTGTCCTTGCTGCTGGAGAGTCCGTCCTGGATCACGGTGTCCTTGCAGCTGGAGAGTCCGTCCGTCCTGGATCACAGTGTCCTTGCTGCTGGAGAGTCCGTCCACCCTGGATCACAGTGTCCTTGCTGCTGGAGAGTCCGTCCGTCCTGGATCACGGTGTCCTTGCTGCTGGAGAGTCCGTCCGTCCTGGATCACGGTGTCCTTGCAGCTGGAGAGTCCGTCCGTCCTGGATCACAGTGTCCTTGCTGCTGGAGAGTCCGTCCGTCCTGGATCACGGTGTCCTTGCTGCTGGAGAGTCCGTCCACCCTGGATCACAGTGTCCTTGCTGCTGGAGAGTCCGTCCATCCTGGATCACGGTGTCCTTGCTGCTGGAGAGTCCGTCCGTCCTGGATCACGGTGTCCTTGCTGCTGGAGAGTCCGTCCGTCCTGGATCACGGTGTCCTTGCTGCTGGAGAGTCCGTCCGTCCTGGATCACGGTGTCCTTGCTGCTGGAGAGTCCGTCCACCCTGGATCACAGTGTCCTTGCTGCTGGAGAGTCCGTCCATCCTGGATCACGGTGTCCTTGCTGCTGGAGAGTCCGTCCATCCTGGATCACGGTGTCCTTGCTGCTGGAGAGTCCGTCCTGGATCACGGTGTCCTTGCTGCTGGAGAGTCCGTCCTGGATCACAGTGTCCTTGCTGCTGGAGAGTCCGTCCGTCCTGGATCACGGTGTCCTTGCTGCTGGAGAGTCCGTCCATCCTGGATCACGGTGTCCTTGCTGCTGGAGAGTCCGTCCATCCTGGATCACGGTGTCCTTGCGGCTGGAGAGTCCGTCCGTCCTGGATCACAGTGTCCTTGCTGCTGGAGAGTCCGTCCGTCCTGGATCACGGTGTCCTTGCTGCTGGAGAGTCCGTCCACCTGGCTCACGGTGTCCTTGCTGCTGGAGAGTGCGTCCGTCCTGGATCACAGTGTCCTTGCTGCTGGAGAGTCCGTCCACCCTGGATCACGGTGTCCTTGCTGCTGGAGAGTCCGTCCGTCCTGGATCACAGTGTCCTTT